>NC_057863.1:610865956-611484290 GCF_019393635.1 Dromiciops gliroides
GGTGGTTTCCCTTACAAAGAACATGTGAAATTCACAACACCCCTGTGATAAAGGTAGTGAAGGTATTTTTTTTCTTTTTCTTTCTTTTTTGTGTGTGAGGTAATTGGGGTTAAGTGACTTGCCCAGGGACACACAGCTAGTAAGTGTCAAGTGTCTGAGGCTGGATTTGAACTCAGGTCCTCCTAGGACTCTAGGGCCAGTGCTCTATCCACTGCGCCACCTAGCTGCCCCTGTAGTGAAGGTATTAATGCCCCCTTTTTACAGATGGGTAAATGGAGGCCTGTCTGGAGAGAGAAAATAATTTGCCCAGGGTCACCAGCTAGTTGGTACATTAGAGGTTAGAGTCCGGAAGTCCTGAATTCAAATCCAGTCTCAGAAACTCATTAGCTATGTGACGCTGAGAAAGTCACTTAACCTTTATCTGCCTCAGTTTCCTCAAGTGTAAAATGGGTATTATTATACCCCCTAACTTGCAGGGTTGTTGTAAAGATCAAATAAGGGGCAGCTAGGTGGCACAGTGGATAGAGCACCGGCCCTGGAGTCAGGAGTACCTGAGTTCAAATCCGGCCTCAGACACTGTAACACTTACTAGCTGTGTGACCCTGGGCAAGTCACTTAACCCCAATTGCCTCACTTAAAAAAAAAAAAGATCAAATGAAACAGTTATTTGTAAAGCACTTAGTGCTTGGCACATAGTAGGCCCTTAATAAATGCTTATTCCCCTTCCCACATGAGTAGGAAGTGGTGGAGTTAGGACTCTTAACTAATGTCTTTTGATTCAAAATCCAGCTCTCCTCTCTAGTTCTCCTGGTGGTATTTTAAAAATTATTTTTTAATTTAAAAAATTTTAAAAATAAATTCTATTTTATTTTATTATTTTTTTTTCCTCCTGGTGGTATTTTAACCCTGAAGTAATTATGCTGAGGGTTTCTATGTTAGACCCATTTCAGATGTGGGTGGTCAAAGCAGCCTTTTCCTAATACAGTTACTTCTCAGACATATCACATGACTGCCTCCCAATGTCAGAGCTGGAAGGGAGCTCTGAGACCCTCTCACTTAATTGATAAAAAGAAACTGAGGCCCAAGGAAGTTCAGTGACTTTCTTAAGGTTACATAGAAAGTTAGCGAGAAAGTCCAGGCTGAGAATTCAGATCTTCCGTCTCTCATTTCTCTGTTATTTCTACTACCCTGGGCTTCTGTGATGACCAATTATTAATCCCTCTCGATGGGTAGTCCCTGTCTCTTTCAAGAGAGGTCAGAGAGTCTGAGAGTTAAAAAAAAAATAAGATTAAACAGGATCCAGTCATCGGGAGGGCTGGAGGTAGAGTGCTAGAGAAAGGAAAGATTTGTCTTCAGAAGATTTCGAACTGGCAAGAAGAGAGACATCTCAGGAAGCCAGCAATTCTGAGTTCCGACCAAAATGAGAGAGGATGACAGTTGGCAGCAGGGAGAAATGCATAATCCTCTAAGCTAAAACTAAAATCGTTGGACTTGCAAGGAGAAGACAGAAGCAGGGGGCTTGAGAGACCTGGGTCCTAGTTCCAACTCTTCCACTAATTAAATCATTAAGATCCCAGGTTTGCACTCTGTGAAATGAGGCAATGGGCTGTGATCCCTCCCCCTCCCCATAGGTGCATGTTGTAAGGTCCTTCCCAGCCCTGCCATCTTATCTTCTGAGATCCTTGCTAGCTCTGAGAGTCTCTGTTCTAGAGTGCCGCCCATTTCTAACATGCTGTGGTCTCTAGACCTGTAGAATGAATGACTACTCCATCCCCAAACACCTGCTGTGACTAATCCCAACTGGGAGCCAATGCCCCCATTATGTCACAGAAGCTCATGCTTACCTGGGTAGGTCTGTCCCTTGTAGTCTGAAGAGGCCACAAGGGTGGCAGGAGTCTGTCATTGGAATCTGGTTGCTCTGAGTTCTATGGGGAAGTTTCCATTCTCCCTCCCTCCCCCCACCCCCCAAGGGCAGAGAGCCAGGCCAGAGTCTCACACCCCCTTTCCCTTTCCCCTCCTTCATTACTGCTTCATCAGGCAGTTTCAGGTCCTGTTGTGGAAGTCCAGTCAAATATTTATAGTAAATGAACTGACCCTGTGGGTTGGAGTGTTTGGTTTTACTAGCTCAGCAACAGCTGGGCAGCTCTGAGGACAGACAGTCCAGGCAGGACTTCCACATCTTGGCTTCTCTTACCCACTCAAGAAGCCCTTTGGCTTCAAGATCTTCTTCTGCAGAACACTGGGAAATCAAAACCATTCTTTTCCCTTGACACTCCCTGCCCTGCCCACCATGCACATGAAGACCCCATGCTCTGATTTGTACCCACACATCTTTCTGTAAGTCTGGTACTCAGGAATGACCCTAAGCAAAAACTTGAATTTAGTCGTCAGTTCTCTTCTCCCCCAAAGCACTTATCTCTGTGTTCCTTCTCCAACTTGACACTCCCTAAACATATGCCCCAAGTGCTCCCCTTCTCTTTCTAACCATCATCTGTCCATGGTAAAAAATATTAAATGTGTTGATCATAGAACTACAGAATGTTAGCGTTAGGAGAAACCTTAGAACCCAGAATGTCAGAGTTGGGAAGGTCCTTAGAACCCAGAATATCAGAGTTGGGAGAGCCCTTGGAACCCAGGATGTCAGAGATGGGAGGGCCCTTATAACTCAGAATGTCAGAGTTGCAAAGGACCTTAGAAGACAGAATGTCAGAGCTGGGAAGGACCTTGGAACAAAGAATGCCAGAGCTAGGAAGACACACAGAACATAGAATATCAAAACTGGGAGGGCGCTTTAGCACATAGAATGTAAGAACAGGGACTATTGGAACTAACAAGGAGCTTAAGACCTAGATTGTCAGATATAGGAAGGACCTTGGAATGTAGAATGTCAGAAATGTAATGAAGCTTGGCATACAGAATATATAGGCATCATAACAGAATGGAGAAGGGATTATTAGTCTATTCAAATAAGCCTCGGACATTAGCTGTGTGATCCTGGGTAAATCATGTAGCTTCACTTTGCTTCAGTTTCCTCAGGTATAAAATGGCTCAACTAGATGGCCTCTCAAGTCCCTTGCAGTTCTAAATCTATGCTGCTTTGGCAGAGTTGGAAGTGATTTAAAACCTAGAGCTCTAACAAGAGCTAAGGACTTGATTTCAGGAATGAAAGAAAGGAGGGGAAATAGGTACAATAATGAATTGCTGGTGGAATAGTGAACTGGTGCAACCTTTCTGGAGAATCATTTGGAACTATGCCCAAAGGGCTACAAAACTGTGCATACCCTTTGACCCAGCAATACCACTGGGTATCCCAGAAAGATCAAAGAAAAAGGGAAAGGACCTGTATGAACACACACACACACACACACACACACACCAGCTATTGTGGGCGCAAAGAATTGGAAATTGAGGAGATTCTCATCAATTGGGGAATGGATGAACAAGTTATAGCATGTGATGTGATGGGGTAAGTACTATTGTGTTGTAGGAAATGACAAGGCAGATGATTTCAGGGAAAAAATAGCAATATCTATATGAAATGATACAAAGTAAAGTGAGAAGAACATGGACATGATTATGCACAGTAACAGCAGTGCTGAAATAATGATCTAGCCTGCAAGATTTGGCTACTCCGATCAATACAATGATTTAAGACAGTTCCAAAGGACTCATGATGAAAAATGCTTTCCACTTCCAGAGAAAGAACTGATAAACTCTTGAGTGCAAATTGAAGGAGAATTTTCTCACTTTCTTTATTTTTCTTGCTTTTAAAAAATGGCTAATATAGAAATGTTGTACGTGATTTCATACGTATAACTGAGATCAGATTGCTTGATTTCTCAATGGATGGGGAGGTGGTGGGAGGAAGAGAGAGAATTTGCAACTCAAAATTTGGGGGGGGGTGCAATGAAGGTTAAGTGACTTGCCCAGGGTCACACAGCTAGTAAGTGTTAAGTGTCTGAGACCAGATTTAAACTCAGGTCCTCCTGAATCCAGGGCTGGTGCTTTATCCACTGCACCACCTAGCTGCCCCCTGCAACTCAAAATTTTAAAAGAAAAAATATCTAAAGTAAATAATCAAAATGTTAAAGAAAAAGAGCTAAGGACTTGAGAGAAGAAATTTTTTTCTTTTCTTTTCTTTCTTTCTTTCTTTCTTTTTTTTTTTTTTTGAGAGAGAAGAGAGATTGAAGCAGAAAAGGAAAAGGGAGTCAAGAGGAGGGATGTGTCCTGAGAGAGATGACAGAAGAAGAGGGTGGGGACTCAGAACTTCAGCTCAAATTGCATCTTCCTCTTCCCACCTTTGTCCCTCACCTAAGCTATCACACAGCCCAGTCTCTCTCCTCTCTCCTTCTCCATTTCCACCTTTCCCCTCCTGCACCAAGCCCTCCTCACCCCACTGAAATCCGGGGTTGACTTTGATTCTGCAGGGCCAAGGGAAGAACATCTGGGTGCTCAGATCAGGGACTGATTCCAGAAACTCAAGGATAGCCCAGGCAAAAGCGCTGTTGGAAGCCTAATGGAACCATTGCGTGCCTAAAGTATGCAAATCTATTCATCATCAAAGGCTTCCACCGAGACCTGCGGATTTGTGATTTTGCTGAAACTCTCAGCGATTCAGCAAGTTTGCTACACCTTGTTTAACTGGGTGGTGGGAGAGGGGGTGGAGGGAAGGGAGAGGGAGAAGGGAATCAGACTGTTACAGTACTAGATTTCAAATGTACCTCAGAACATAGAATGTCACAGGTAAGAGGGCCCTCAGAACCCAAAATGTCAGAGCTGGGAGGGCCCTTAGAACACAGGATGTCAGAGCTGGGAGGGCCCTTAGAACACAGGATGTCAGAGCTGGGAGGGCCCTTAGAACACAGGATGTCAGGGCTGGGAGGGCCTTTAGAACACAGAATGTCAGAGCTGGGAGGGCCCTTAGAACACAGGATGTCAGAGCTGGGAGGGCCCTTAGAACACAACATATTTGAAGCGAGGTGCTTTACTGTCAAGAATACAAGATTTTGGAGTCGGACCCCCTCGGTTTATGTGCTTGTTTAGCCATTTTCCACCTTTGCTACCTTCATGCCACTGAACCTTTCTGGATCTCAGGTGTGCTCTCTGCAATAGGAGAGGGTCGGTGTATAGAGAAAGGGCTGGATCCATGTCTCCCCAGTAACATATCCTGGATATGTGACCCTAATGAGGGAAATCCCTTAACCTCTCAGTGATCACCCATCTAAAACTAGATGTTGTGGAGAAGGTGCTACCTGCATTTGTAGAGGGACTTTCCTTACCTGGGAATGCCTTCTCCCACTAGAACAGCAGGACCAGTTTCTGTCCTTATCTTAAAATGAAAGGGCTGTGGGGGCAGCTAGATGGTGCAGTGGATAAAGCACCGGCCCTGGATTCAGAAGGACATGAGTTCAAATCCGACCTTAGACACTTGACACTAGCTGTGTGACCCTGGGCAAGTCACTTAACCCCCATTGCCCCGCAAAAAAAAAAAAAATGAAAGAGCTGGACAAGAGTTCCTTCCTAGCCTGAAATCAATGATGCTGTGGGGCTGAGGGCCTTCTATGCCCATGAGCTGGAGGAATGGTTTGTCAGATCTGGAAGGGACCAAAGAGCAACCATTTAGTCCTACCCTTCCTTTTTATGGAGGAGGATGCTGAAGACCAGTAGGTGCAGTGGTTAGATCCCTGGGTCTGGAGTCAGGAGGATCTAAGTTTGGATCTGGCCTCAGACACTCACTAGCTGTGTGACCCTCGGCAAGTCACTTCACCTGTCTCCTTCAGTTTCCTCAGCTGTGAAGTAGGTATAATAACAACACCTACCTCCCAGAGCTATTGTGAGGATTAAATGAGACAATATTAATATAGCATTTAGCACAGTGCTTGGTACATACTAGGTGCCGTATAAATGCTTATTCCCTTCCCCAGTATCATGCAGCTCCCTCAGGGCTCAGGCTAGAATTCAGATTCTCTTATTCCCTGACTTTTTGTTTGAGGCAATCAGGGTTAAGTGACTTGTCCAGGGTCATAAGTGTCTGAGGGTGGATTTGAACTCAGATCCTCCTGATTCCAGGGCCTGTGCTCTATCCACTGCGCTACAGAGCTGCCCCTTCCTTGACTTTTTTTTTGTTACTACTCAAGAAATCAAGATCTTTCTCATTGATTGAGTTGGCCCATCCGGATGCTTGTGGGATGGTGAATGAGGTTTTTTGTGTTTTTTTACAGGACAATGTGTGTCTTGCCCAGGGTCACACAGCTAGTAAGTGTCAAGTGTTTGAGGTCAGATTTGAACTCAGCTAGTCCTGAATTCAGGGCCGGTGCTTTATCCACTGTGCCACCTAGCTGCCCCTGTGAATGAGTTTTAATATCTCTTAGAGAGTATTCTGTGTGTCCTGGCTATTGACCAAATACTGGCTAATGTGCACAGCAGGGAAGAACAATGATCAGATGCTTTAATTAGACCTCTGTTAGTGATTCTGCAATGATGGATGAGTCATTTGTTAAGGGAGCTCTCCAGTGGAAGGCGAGATCACGTTCAAACATAAAGATAGAGGCTGAACCTGGGATTTCACTGGTAGAGGGAACTCCTGGGTGAAGAAATTCCCTCCACCAGAAGAGATTGGCACCTTCTGTGCATTTCACGTTCTTAGAAAATTACCCAGAGCTCTGAGAGGTTGTATCGACTTGTCCAGGGTCACATTGATATGTGAGGGAGGGGGTACTTCTGGTCTCTAGGCGGGCTCTCTATCCACTATCCCAGGCTTTCCACATTCAAACATACTTGTGGGAATTCAAATACAATTTCAATGACTTTGAATACTAATAGCTTTAATGAAGGCAGAAGAAACAAATCTTGTGGAGAAGAAACCAAGAAACAATAATTCTCCTGGACATTTAAGGGACCCTAGTGATTTCCAGGTTGGCTTTCCACAAGGCTTAGGGCTTCTGGACATCATCAGCATGACCAATATTTATTGAATGCTACTGTGTCCAAGGTTCTGCAAAGACATCGAAGAGTTAGGGGCTGATGGTCCCTGCTCCTGCTCACGGCCATAATGTGGAGGCAAGAGAGCTATGCATGACCCATTAGCTACAACCCAGAGAAGTCTACGCTCAGAGGTAGAAGGGAGGTAGAAGGTATTATATGAGCATGGGAGGGAGAGATCAGTGTGGCCAAGTTGGCCAAATCAAGACAGGCTTCAGAATAGAGGTGAGACTGGGAGGACTCAGCCGAGAGGCAGGGAGGAAAGAGAGTCCGCCCGTCAATCAACAAACATTTATTAGGTGCCTACTTAATACAAAGTTTAAAAAAAAATGAACCAGCCCCTGCCCTCAAGGAGTTCTCATTCTATTTATAGGAGAAAGCACATGAGGCAAGCAAGAGTGGAGGGTGGGGAAACCCAAAGGTACATTCTATGGGATATGATGGGGGGAGGTAAGGCTGGACAAGCGATCCTAAGGTCCTAGTCTGGGAAGAGCAGGAAGCCGGAGAAGACACTGTCAGAACCTTCAGTGCCAACTATGCCGTTATAGTCGTTGGTCTCCAGCCACACCTCCTGGCCCAATGCCACACGGAGTAGGACCCCGCCTGAGGTGACCTGCTTTTTGTTGGATAAATGGTCACAGAAGGTGGCCTTTCTGGTGCCGCTCAGGTACAGGGAGAGGCACAGGTTGGCCGTCTGGGATGTGTGGTAGACAAAGTAATAGAGGCCTGGAACCTTGCAGGTGAATTTGCCCGTGGTCACGTCATAGTCCCCTTGAGGGTTGGTGATGACTGTGTTGAACTTGACCAGGTTATTGGACTGGGGATACTCCTGGGTCCTCCGTGATACTGAGAAGACCGACTGATACTTCAGCTTGTATTTGCCGGGGGTCCCTGGCTTTCCTGGTGGACCCTGGGAGCCTGGATCACCGGGGGGCCCTTCGGGTCCCATGGGACCATTCTTCCCAGGGTGACCTGGGAGTCCTGGATCTCCTTTCTGGCCCTTGGGCCCACGTGTCCCAGGAATGGCTGGTATCCCTGTGGAAAGAAGGGACATTTCAGAGAGGACATTGCTATATTGGAGCTCAATCAGTCCATCGAGGAGAATTTATGAAGCACAGATTATACGGCAAGTACTGTGTTAAGTGCTGGGAATGCAAAGACGAAAGGAAAATGGTACCTCTAAGCCTCAGTGTTCCAGTCTGTAGAATGGGAAAAAATAATACTTAAGCTGTCCACTTCTCTAGGTTGCCACAAGGAGGCTCAGTTTATAAACCTTAACCCGCTATACAAGTATGTTATTGTTGTTACTACTTCAGGATACATGAATAAGGGCATTGCTTATTATCATGAACAATGATAATAATAACCTATAACCCACACTCCTATAGTGTGCTAAGGTCCACAAAGGGCTTTCCTCATAATGTTCCTCTGAGACAAACAATGCGAGTATTCTGATACCCATTTTATAGATGAGGAAACTAAGGCTTTGCATACATTTTGTAGATATTTATATTTCTACCTTTTGTTTTTCCTGATAGAATGTAAACTCCCTTAGGGCAGGAATGTTTTCCCCTTTTCTTTTTGGATCCCCAGTGCCTAGCAGGGGACCTGACTCAAAGAGGCTCTTAATAAATGCTTGTTGGCTGATTTGTTGATTGAGGTCAAGGTCAAGATCAAGGTTTTCTTAGACCTCTTTGCACCTCCCAAAGCACCTCTCCAAGTCCTGGGTGCTTAGTAGAAGATCAATAACCATCAGTAACCATCCCCACTTCTATGGTACCTTATAGTTTATAAGATATTTTCCTCAGAGCCTCATAGGGGTTCCTTGTAAGGTTAGCGGGGTGCAGGGATGGTGAGGAATAGTTCCCCCATTTTACAGAGAGGGACATTGAATACTGGAGAGGAGAAATGACTTCCTCACCTGCAGTAACCTGGCTCATAGGAGGCAGAGTCAGAAATGGAGCCAGGTCTTTTGGATACAAGTCCAGAATGCTCGCCGATACTCTGTGCTGCCTGGCTACCTTTCCTGGCAACATGATGCTAAAGAAGGTGTTGTCTTGGATTCAGAAGGATTGGCCTTGAGTGTTGGCTCAGGTGCTTTCAAGCTGTGTGACCGTGGATAAGTCACTATTTCTCCATTTGTCAAATGGTGAGGATGGTACCTATATTATCCATCTCGTTTTGAGGAATGTGCTTTATGGACCTCAGAGGGCTCCCTGGGAATGTGACTTGTTAGAATTGTGATGACACCAAACTGCCTGTCTTCAGATAGTCAGAGGGGTCCTCCCTCTGTCCCCATTTGTTTCCCAATGTGAACTCACCATAGTTCAGTGACAGGAAAGGAGATAGGACTGGGGCTAGAGCCAGGTCTCTAGACTCCCTGCCTGAGGTGTTCACCATTCAATTCAACAAGCCTTTATTAAGCACTTATTATGTGCAAGGTCCTATGCTAGGAGCTGGGATTCCAAAGATGAAAGGTAGAGCAGTCTCTGCCCTCAAGGAACACATTTCTAGTCAGTTATTGGCCCAAGTGCACACAGAAATAAGGAATATAAAGTGGAATATTAGCAGTGGGGGGAACTCCAAACCTTCTCCAGCATGCATATAGGGCTTCTCCTGGGTATACCCCACCTCCTTCCTTTGCCCCCTGGGCACATCATTGACTCCCACCATCCTCCCCCCTCCCCCACCACAGAGTCTCCTATGAACAGTCATCCCAAAACATATGACCTCCTTCCCAGATGCACTTACAACAACAAATGTGCAGAGACCACATAGTGTATTGAGTAGAGAGGCTTGAACCTGGTGCCAAAGTTTACCTCCTACCTCAGACACTTACCAGTTGTGTGCCCCTGGGTAAGGCACTAACTCCTCTGAGACTCAGTTTCCCCTTCTGCAAAAGGGGGGAAATAATAGCAGCTACCTCCTAGGGTCGTGCAGCTCGAATAAGATTATGCATGGAAAAATTCCTTTGTAAACCTTAGATCTCTCTATAAAGGTGTTAGAAGTGTATTATTTGTTAGAAGTACTAGGTAAGGCACTTTGTAAACCTTAGCATTTATATATGTGTATGTATATATGTACATATATGTGTATATTATACACATAAACACATATTTGTATATGTGTATATATATATACACACACACACACATTCTTCTTATTATTCACATCTACTTTGCTCAGCTCCGTAACCTTGAACACGCACATCATCTCACACAGACACATACAAAGGTCCACGCAGACTGCCCTATATCACACAGATACAGGTACACACATACACAGCCTGCCAGTTGGACAGACAGAGACACATCTATACATTAGGTGTGTGTTAGCATGACATGACATGTAAATTGCCTCATTTGGTCACATGTAGGGAGACCATAAACACACACAGGTACAGACACCCTCAGAAAGACTCCCTTCCCTCCCTGCGGCATCCCTTTTCCTTAATTTCCTGCTGTGTAGACCTAGAGCCCCGGGTCAGTCCCTACATATAAGCTGATGTCCGTCCCTACCCACCCTGCCCCCAGATCTCTTTGGTCAGATCCCACCCCTGTGCTTTTCTGCTCCCCTGGGACCATGGTCCCTTCTTTCTCCCTCCTCACTTAATTTATAACTAAGGAAGAAAGAGGAGAGAGCAGAGTCCCTCCTCTTCCCAAGGTCTAAAAGAGATGAGGAGACGGTGCCATTGCTATGCCACAGTGGACAGGAGAGCCCTGGGAGTCAGGAACCCTGGGTTCTAGGTCTT
Source organism: Dromiciops gliroides (assembly GCF_019393635.1). Taxonomy (NCBI): domain Eukaryota; kingdom Metazoa; phylum Chordata; class Mammalia; order Microbiotheria; family Microbiotheriidae; genus Dromiciops; species Dromiciops gliroides. The sequence goes on from NC_057863.1 coordinate 610,876,689, forward strand.
TCTTGGCCACTTAATGGGCCCTGTGATCTTATCCAGAAAACTTCCTGTCTCAGTGCCAATTTCTTTATCTGTAAAATGAGGGGATTGGACTGGGCACTGAGTGTGACTCTAGGTCCATGGTCCCTGACAGCTCTGAGCTTCCAGAATAGGCCCTGTGCCCTCAGGTGAGAGGGAACAAGCCTTCTAAGAGTCTCTGCTGCTCAGGCATGAATATGGAGCCACCTACCAGGCTGGCAGTGCAAGGGGATGGACATCTGCCAGCATCATCCCGAGGCATCTCCCATGAACAGGACATTACTGCCCATTGAGGCAAAGCATGGTAGCCAATACTGTGGGCCTCTGGGACTCATGGTACCCCTTCCCTCCACTCCCACTCCTATCTCTGCTCTTCCCCATTTAGTCCCTTTCCTTAGCTGGCCGGACTCACCTGGTTCCCCCTTGGGTCCCTTCAGTCCATCTCTGCCATCTTTCCCCGGAATCCCAGGCAGGCCAGGCATTCCAGGGATCCCATAGCAGCTGGAGGCAGGGTCAGCCTGAGTTCCTCCCAGAAGGACCAGTAGAAGCAGGAGCTGATTCAGGCCGCAGCCCTGGGGTGGCTTCATGTCTATCCTGTGGAAAATCCAGCACCATTGAAAGAGGAAGAAGCACCCAGGGTTCTCCCTTTGGAGACCCCCAAAGAGCAATGGCTAGGGGTACAGGGGATGCTGAGCCAAGCTGGAAGCCCAGCTGGCCACAGCCATGCCAGCTGTAGGTCAGCCTTGCATTTGCTTGTCTCTGGCCCCCTCCCCCAAACCCTTCCCCTCCAGAAGAAAGGGCTTTCTCACTGAGCCCAGGCTCTGAGGAAAGGAAAGAAGGCACTGATTCCCTTCCCCCACCTCCATCTTTCCTACCCCCCCCCCTTAACCCTTTCCTCCCCACTCAGTCCTATGTCTAGTAAGATTCTTAGGAGTCCCTGAGCCCGTGGGGATGATGGGGACATCTGACATCTAGAATGTTGTCAGAACATAGAGCATGAAGTTGGGAAGGGATCTTTCTTAGCACACAGAACACCAGCTCGGAAGAACCTTAGAACATACAATGTCAGAGCCAGAAGAGACATTAGAACAAAAATTGTCAGAGTTAGATGAGACCTCAGAACTTCCCATGTCAGTCAGGTCTGAGAGGGATCTTAGAACAGAGGATATTGGAGCTGGGAGGGCCCTTAGAGAGAATCTAAAGATTATTTTATAGTTGAGAAAACTCCCTCCTTCCCCCTTGTCTCTCTCCCTCCCTCTGTGCCCTTGGCACCCTGATGGGTCAAACCTGGGGAAGACAGTGGGAGGGACAGTCTCACCTGGGGCTGTTGCCTCTTGGGATGGAGCTGTGAGGCTCGAGGCCCGTTCTCAGAAGTGTTGCCCCGGTGGCCACTGCTTCCCTCCTCGGAAGGCAGGAGGAAGTCTGGTCAATGGGGGAGGGAGGGGAGCCCCGGGACACCATGTCCCATTACCCTCCCTCCTCATCTCCTCCCTCTTTCCCTCCCAGGTCTCACATCCTCTTTTCCCCTTGTTTCCCCCAAATAGGAACTCAGGGCATTGCTGAGCTAGGCTGACCACATGTAAACCCACCCAGATCTCTGAGGACTTTTGGTTTTATAGACTGGGGGGCTGGGAGGACTCAGAGTCTCTTTCTCAAGAGGAAGGGCAAAGCTGCCCTGTTCTAGTCTTCAGATGGTATGCCTTACAGACTTAGCAACATCAGGGCTGAGAGGGAGCCTACAACACAGAGGGTTCTCACATAGCATGTTAGCTGGAAGGACTCTTACGAACCACCTTGGGTTTTTTTTTCAGTTTTTAATTTTTATTAATGTCTTCCTTTCATATCGCGTTCACTTCCGAATTTGCCCCTCTCCCTTTCCTTCACCAGGGAATCTTCCCTTGTAATAAAGAGGGAGGGAGACAAAAGAAAGAGGAGATAGTCATGGTAAAACTCACCAATACAAGAACTGAGTCTGACAGCATATGCAGTGCTCCTCACTACCAGCCCCCCACTTCTGCCAAGAAGGGAGGGAGGCTCGTTTCTCCATCTTGTCCTTTTGGCCAAGTTTGTCAAGTCCTTTATTTTGTAGGTGAACTAATGAGGAGTTTGCTGCCCACACAGTTGCCAAGTGTCAGGCTCAGTTCTTTTTTTTTTTTTTCCTTTTAGGGGCAATGAGGGTTAAGTGACTTGCCCAGGGTCACACAGCTAGTAAGTGTCAAGTGTCTGAGGCTGGATTTGAACTCAGGTCTTCCTGAATCCAAGGCCAGTGCTTTATCCACTGCGCCACCTAGCCGCCCTCCCTAGGCTCAGTTCTTAAGCCCCAATCCTCTGACTACAACCCAGTGTTCTTTTCATCTCCATAGCATGTGGTCAACACTTGGGCATCATTTTCATCTGGTTCCCATCGGAACTCTGAGAAACCAGGCGATAGTAGCAGAGTTTTGGCCTCATCTTGTCTGGAATGGGGTCTTCAAGTCGCTTCAGGCCATCTCACCCCCACAACTTCCAGCTCCTCATGTATTGTCTTCATTAGAATGGGAGCTCCTTGAGGGGAGAGATTCTCCATGCTGCTGCTTACCACGGTGCCTGGCACAGAGTGAACACTAAATAGTCTATCATCTCTCTCTGTGTCTTTGTTTCTTTGTGTCTGTCTATCCATCTATTCATCTCTGTGTCTGTCTATTCATCTATCTGTCTGTCTGTCTGTTAGTTCTGTCTATTCATCCATCCATCTATCCATCTATTCATCTATTTTTCTATTCATGTATCGATGTATCTATCTATCCGTCTGTCTATTCATCTATCTGTCTACTTGTTTATTAGTCTATGTATCTACTCATCTGTCTATTCATATCTCTCTCTATCTGCCTGAGTATCTATTCATCTGTCTATTCATCTATCCATCTCTCTATCTCTCTATCTGCCTGTCTGCCTATTTATTCATCTGTCTATTTATTCATCTTTCTATTCATCTATCCATCTGGCTATTCATCTATCTATCATCTGTTTATCTATTTATCTATATATCTATCATATTTGTAAAGTATTTAGTATAGTGCCTAGCATATACTGGGTACTTAAAATGTTTGTTCACTTCCCCCATTTCTATGTCATGATCCCCTTTTATCTTTAGATTTTTAATTCTCTACACCATCATGATTTAGGTGAATATATTCCTTCCCATCCCAGAACAGAAATCAGCGGCAGGAGAATGGAAAGCTTGGAGGCTGTGGAGTGTGGGAAGAGTCTGGAATAGAAGAGATGGATCAGTGATCTTGGGAAACTGAGCTCACCTCTCTCTCTGGGGCCCCAAGTCTTCTTGTTCCCTACTCTAACCCCTTCCAGTATGGGATGGTTCTGAAATCTCTGAGGTTTTCGTCCCCTTTGTCTCATTCTTTGACAAAAGACCTTGGAAGATTCCCCAATTGAGAAATGGTCAAAGGATATGAACAGGCAGTTTTCAGATGAAGAAATCAAGGCTATCTATTGCCATATGAAAAAATGCTCTAAATCACTATTGATTAGAGAAATGCAAATTAAAACAACTCTTGGGTACCACCTCCCATCTAACAGATTGGCTAATATGACAAAAAAGGAAAATAATATATGTTAGAGAAGCTATGGAAAAATTGGAACACTAATGCATTGTTGGTGGAGCTGTGAACTGATCCAACCATTCTGGAGAGCAATTTGGAACTATGCCCAAAGGCCTATAAAACTGTGCATACCCTTTGACCCAGTAATACCACTACTAAGTCTGTATCCCAAAGAGATCATAGAAGAAGGAAAAGGACCCACATGTACAAAAATATTTATAGCAGCTCACTTTGTGGTGGCAAAGAACTGGAAATTGAGGGGTTGCCCATCAATTGGGGAACGGCTGAACAAGTTGTGGTATATGAATGTAATGGAATACTATTGTACTGTAAGAAACGATGAGCAGGAGGATTTCAGAGAAACCTGGAAGGACTTACATGAACTGATGTGGAGCGAGATGAGCAGAACCAGGAGAACATTGTACTCAGAAACAGCAACATTGTGTGATGATCAGCTGTGATAGACTTGGCTCTTCTCAGCAGTGCAATGATCCGAGGCAATTTCAAAGAACTCATGATAGAAAATGTTCTCCACATCCAGAAAAAGGAACTGTGGATTCTGAATGCAGATTGAACCAGACTGTTTCTACTTCTTGGCTATTTTTCCCCCTTGTTTTATGAGGTCTTTCCCTTGTGTTCTGCTTCTTCTTTCACAATATGACTAATGCAGAAATATGTTTAATGTGATTGTACATGTATAACCTATATCAGATTTCTTTCCATCTTGGGGGAGGGGGGAGGGAAGGGAGGGTGGGAGAAAAATCTGGAACCAAAAATCCTATGAAAACAAATGTTGAAACCTATCTTTGCATGTAACTGGAAAATAATAAAATACTTTTATGATTAAAAAGGACCTTGGAAGCTGTCAGAGATCATTGCCCATGCAAAGCTGGGGAGGGCAGGGGCAGGAAGGAAGGTTAGAGGGGATACTACCAGGAAAGATGGAAGATGAGATGAGGAGTAGAGGAAAGGAAGGTAGAGAGGTGGTGGAAACATATCCATAGCAGGTCCCCTGAACCTGATAAAGACTAAGGAAGCCTTGGGGATTTCAATAGGCCACCAGCTTGGGAAGCTGATTTAAAAAAAACAAACCATGGATCACTTTTTTTTTTTTAGCAGATCACTTTGTTTTGACATCACAGGTGCATCCCAACAAACACACAAAGTATTTTGGAAGACAGATTTGAAAGTAATGGACTCAAGGGCTGAGTAGGAGGAAAGAAAACAATCAATCAAGAGCATTTATTAAGCTTGCTATGCACTAGGCACCATATTGTTAGTGTTAAGAAAAGCAAAGAGTTCCTGCCATCAAGAAGCTTTACATTCTTCAGAGGAAGACAATATGCAAATAACAACAGTAATAGCAACAACAACAGGTACTTTATTCAGAGTGGAGCAGCTAGGTGGCATAGTGGGTAGAGTGCTGGGCCTAGAGTCAGGAAGATCTGAGTTCAAATCTGGACTCAGATAGTTCCTAGCTGTGTGACCCAGGCAAGTCACTCAACCCTGTTTGCCTCAGTTTTCTCATCTGTAAAATAAACTGGCGAAGGAAACGACAAACCACTCCAGTGGGGTCAGGAAGAGTCAAATAGGACTGAACAACAAAACCAGAAATATTCAGAGTGGTTGAAAGGTGACCTTGGAGGGTGAGAGAAAGCCCGAGTTTCCCTGCACAACCCTTCCCCTCTCTCCATCTTGGGCAAGCTGAAGGATTCATTTTCCTAAATCTCAAAAAGACCCTCTTCTGCTGAAGCACTTTCAATGGCTCTCATTGCTTTGAGCATACAGCCCCATCTCCTCAGCTTGACATTCAGGGATCTCTATGAACTGATTAAAATTGGCATGTAGGGCTGTCTCATCCTCAGTAATCGAGTGTTCGCTTCATTTTTGTCTTTGGATCCTCAGTGCTTGACACATAGTAGACAATTAAGGCTCTCAGTTGATTTTAATGGGTTTTTTTTTATTTGTTTGTTTTGGTTTTTGGTTTTGGGGGGTTTTGTGGGGCAATTAGGATTAAGTGACTTGCCCAGGGTCACACAGCTAGTAAGTGTCAAGTGTCTGAGGCCAGATTTGAACTCAGGTTCTCCTGAATCCAGGGCCGGTGCTTTATCCACTGCATCATCTGGCTGCCCTTCTCAGTTGATTTTAAACCTTAGTTTTGTCACTCCCAAACTTGGATCCTGTGTTCAGCCGAAACTGGTTTATTCATTGCTCCTCAGCTCGGCTGACAGCCTGGGAACATTGGCTTAAAAGGGTTGGTGACAATTCTGGAGGGGGGCCACCCCTCTTTCTCCCACCCCCAAGCTTTAGCCTGGGGTTAAGAAAGTTGGAGGTCTTGTGGAGGCAGGGAGGAGCATAAAATTGGGATTGAAGGAGTGGGGAGAGAGGGTACTGAGAAGCTTCTTATTCATGGCCCAGGCCTAGAACCTCTAGACTGATCTGGGTTCGAGGGAGAGTGTGCAAAATGCTTGGGATTAGGAAGGATCTAGGTTTGGGGGAGGGGGCATGAGGACCTTGCTGAAAAAGAGGAGGAATCATGTAATAATAGAATGTTGGTGCTAGAAGGGCCTTAGAACTAGAATGTCAGAGTTGGTAGGGCCCTTAGAACATAGGATGTCAGAGCTGGCAGGGCCCTTAGAACACAGAATGTCAGAGATGGGAGGGATCTTAGAACACAGATGCCAAGAGTTGTGAGATGGGAGATTACATGAGTGGTACAAAGTAACCATGCTCTTGGATTTGTTTCCTCCCATCCTTCATCATAATTTTTCAAGGCCTTGTTAGGAGACTGGGAGTCTAATAAGCTAATCTTTGCTCAAATGTTAATGACTGATAATGGCTTCATAGATATTTTGTTGTTCCTTCCTTCTACTAACACTTAGTCAAAGTCCTCCAATATCTTAAACCCCACAGTAGGAAAACTCTTGGGATTTCTCATGGATAGGAGAGAGATTCAAGGTGGGAGTAGGGTCAGAGGGCAATAGGCACCTCCAGCTGGAAAAGTCCCAGGTGAGAGAGCATGTGTGAGTGGCTCATCCCAATCCATTTCCATGGCTGAATACACAACCCAGAATCCATGCCCTGAGCAGCAGAGGCCTAAGAGAGCAGCTGCAATGTGGGTACAGCTTGGATCAAAGCCAGTGGAGAGACAGGGTCAGCTAGGTGTCGCAGGAGATAGGAGTCAGGTAGATCTGAGTTCAAATCCTGTCTTAAACCCTTAGTATATCTGTTTGACCTTGGGAGAGTCACTTACCCTCTCTCAGCCTCAGTTTACTCATCTGTAAAGTAGGGATAAAAATAACACCACTTTAGCAGGGTTGTTGTAAAGATCAAAATATGGAAAGTGTTTTGCAAGCCTTAAAGTGCTCTGCTGTTTTTATTATTCTTATTATTATGGAGGGCAGAGTTCACAGGCTCGGACCCATGGAGACCCGTGTGCCCTTGGTTAAGTCACTTTCCTTTCCTGGGCCTCAGTTTCTTTGTTTGCAAAATGAGGGTGTGGGTTGGAACAAGACTGTTAGATGACCTCTACAGTCTCTTCGAGCTCTAACATTCCCTGTTCCGAGGTCCCGTCTTCCCTTTCCCCATTCATGACTCTGTGATAGCCGGTATCTCTGCTGCTACTGGGCTGGTCCCTGTGGCTTCTCTGGGCTGCATGGACCCATTCCAGACACAATCTCAGACTTGGCCACGCTTTGCTATGGAGCTGATGAACGGCTGGTAATGACCTACATTGGCCAGCAGGTGGCAGCCACGGCCCACAAAGAAGGTCCTTGTCCTGAGTGGGGCACGTGATTTGTCACCAGCTTAGTGCCACCCAGGACATTTTCCCCCAATCTGAGCTTCCTCAACACCTCCCTTCTCTCCCCCCTACATCCCCTCCACTTCCAGTTTGGTGTCAGGACATAGAGGGAGAAATGAGGGACCCCTGAAGATGCTTCTGAGGGTCTCATCCAGAAATGAAGGAGGGCACTTAGGGACAAGAGTGATAGGTAGCAGTGGCTTGGTGAGGGTTGAGGGAAAAGAGATGAGAGGCCAGAGGAGGGGAAGGAGCTGGCTTCCCTCTATCCTCTCTCGAATTATTCTTCCCCCCCCATCCCCCTTGTTCCCATCTTCCCATCCTCCCACCCTTATCCCCTTTCTCTCCCCCATCTTCCTCCCCATCCACAACCCACATGCCCTATTCCCATCCCTACACTCCCTTATCCTCATCTCTACTTTCCAAACCCTATATACCCATTCCTACATCTTCAGCTTCCTGGTCCCGTCTCTTCCATCTAATTCCCCAAAGCTCATGCTCCTTCAAATCTATAATTCCTATCCCTATTGCCCCTTTCCTAGGCCCATCTACCGAGTCTTCTATCATCATATCTCCCCAGGCCCATCTCTCTAGTCTCATTCCCCAAGGACCAGCCTCTCCCCACTTCTTCCTAGAGTCCTATTCCCCCTTTCCTTGTCCCCTCTTCCTAATTCCACACTTCTGGTATCTCATTCCCATTTATCTAGCCAGCCCCATGTTCTCTAGAACCAGCCTTTCTCAGCCCCATTCTCTCATAAGCTTTTTACTCCATCCTTACCTCACCCTTACCCTATCTCTACTCTAGCCCACAACTGAAGGAAAACAGGAAGAAGGCAGAAAGAACTGAATCATTTGGTTTATTCATTAAAACCTCGGTTCAGGTGGCTACATGCTGTGCTGAGGAGGTGAGGGGATCACTGCCCCTCTCAGCACTGGGGGGGGGGTAGAGATGAGCAGGGATGTCTTGGGAGGAGTGACCATATGGGCTGCAGAAAGGAGAGGCAAAGTCCAAGCCATGAGTGAGACAGGACAGCTGCAGCATAGGGATGCCTGAGTCCTGGAGAGGGGCTTCTTCAGAAGCCAAGCAGAGGGGCAGACAGGCCAAGGAAAAGATGGTGGTTGGCATGGGGTACCCATCCTCTTGCTCCAGCAGACACTGCTTTGATGGCCCCAGGGTTGGGATGGAAGGAAGCCACTGTACGATTGGGGGCTCAAGGACAGGGAAACTGATCATTCTGGATCCTGGAGCTGGAAAGGACCTTGAGGGATCTGGTCCATGCCCTCCTGCCTTGGAGCAGTCAGAGGATCATTCTCAACTTTTACAGAGAGGGCAAGGTAAGTGTGGTTAAGTGGGGAGGCCATGTGGGGCTATGCAGCTTCAGGCAAGTTGTTTTCCCTCTCCTAGTCTCAGTTTCCCCATCTGACTCATGAAGATAATATTTTCCTCCCTCTCTGACAGGGTCCTTGTGAAGACGAGGCTTTGGAAAGTTCTTAAGGTACTAAAAATACAGATGTTGTTTTTATTAAATGACTTGCCCAAGAGCTAGGCACTCTGGCATAGTGTGATGACACTGGGTTGACATCCTGCTTCAAGCATTTACTGTGTGACCCTGGGTACATCACTGTACCTCTCTGACAGCCTCATCTGTTTCCTCATCTGTAAAATCAAGGCACTGGACGTGATGAGCCCTGAGGTCCCCTCCAGTTCTGGATCGATGATCTTGTGTGGATGGAAAGGATTAGAAGGGCGCAAGCTGAATTCAAGACTGGTCTTTGCTGGACAATCCAAGCTTCTCTACCCCAGGGCCCCAAATTCAGTTGGAGGGGAAAAGTAAGAAGCCACTGAAGACACTATCGACCTCATTACCTTTGTAGATCTTGTTGCCTCTGTGGGGGTCTGTTTCGATCCACACCGCATCACTCTCTGCCAGCTTCAGCACTGTGCCACCAGAGTTGACCTGATAAATTCCCTTACTGTTGCTGTCACAGAAGCCCAAGTTGCGTCTGGTCTGGCCTCCCTTGGAGGACACGATGAAGAGACAAAGGTCCCCAGTGGACACCACATGGAAAGTAAAGTAGTAGTAGCCAGGGAAATTGCAGATGAACTTGCCCGTATTGCTCTGGTAGTGGTCTTCCTGGTTGGTGATGATAGTGTCGAATATGATCACATTCCCATCCTCTTGAGAGTTCCTCCGCACTGCTGAGAAGGCCGGCTTGAGCTGGTTTTGAATTCTTCCCATCTCTCCCTTGGGGCCCCTCTCTCCAGGCATTCCCAGGGGTCCTTGGGGGCCAGAGGGACCTGCATAACCTCTATTCCCTGGCTTTCCGGGGGGACCAGGTTCACCTTCATCCCCCTTGAGACCACGGACTCCTGTCCTCGCTCCTGGTGCGCCTGTTGGGAAAGAGATTTCAATGACTGAATGTGTGACTCACCCTGGGACACCAGAGAGCCCAGCTTAGTTGGAGCAATTTTGGGGGGACCTTGGGGACTCTGTCCCAGGATGGGCCATGGGCCACATGTGGGTAAAGTTGAGCACCTAAATAAAGACCTGCAAGACAGATTGCAAGAATATAGAGAGGCAGGCCTGGAAAGGGCCTTAGAACAGGGAATGTAAGAGATAGGAGGGTCCTTAGAACACAAAATGTCAGGGCTGGGGAACATAGAATTGTTAGAGCTGAGAGGAGTCTCAGAACATAGAATGTCAGAGATAGAAGGGCCCTTAGAACACAGAATGTCAGAGCTGAGAGGAGTCTTAGAACATGGAAGAGGCCTTGAAAAACAAAATGCCAGAACTGGAAGGAACCTTAGAGATTCTCTAGTCCCCTCCACCCCCACTCACTTTAATAAGGAAACTGAGACTGAGAGAAGGAGAATGACTTGCCTAAGATCACACAGCTGGCCAGTGGCCAACCTAGAATTAAAACCATATGCACCAACCATTTCTCTCATTTGCTAGAACTGCTTGGGTGAACCTGTCCCAGAGGTGAAAGAAAGAAGGATCACCTTCCCTCCTCTGAACTAGTTTGCTCAGCTGGAGAAGGGGCCCACTGGCCTCTGTCTGGGAGGCAGGGGTAGATTCTAGGAGTCCACAGAACAAAGACACTGGCAAATTGCCTGGGTTTTGTTTCGTTTACCCCCTATTCTGCTGTTGAATGAGCACCAGATTTGGGAGCTGAGAAGCTGAATTGAAACCCTGCCTGTGCTTCCTACTACCTGTGTGACCTTGAACAAGTCACTTCCCATCCATGGGCCTCAGTTTCCTTATCCACAAAATGGAGGGGTTGAACTAAATGGCCTCTGACATCCCGTTCAGCTCTAAATGGATTTCCCTATTTCCCAAGTTCCTCTTCTTTTCTCTCAGGCCCTGAAGGACAGAGCTCAGGTTGGGCTTAATAAAGTTGGGGAGCTGGAAGTTTAGTTGGGGATTGCCCCACACCTCTGTACATTGACCCTTCCTGCCTGGGCTTGGGGTTTGGGGAATTAGAGAACTTAGAGCTAGAACAAGTGCCCACGAAGAGTATATAGCCCATGGCCTTCAGTGTTTTTGAAATGGAGGGAGAGGGAGGGAGAGCAGAGAGAAACTGAAACCCAGAAATGTGAACAAGACTTGCCCAAAGGCACTTAGTCAGCCAAGGGCAAAGGGAGGATTGGAATCTGGGTCTTCTGCTCCTCAGTCCTGTGCTCCCATCACTACACCTTGATGAAGAATCCCTCAGCTCCCTGCTCCCTCCCTATCCTCTGCCCCATGCTCACCCAGGGCTCTGGGGCTGGGTCCCCTGGAGGGAGGAGGAGGGCATTTGTCCATACTTACCTTGCTCACCACGATCACCCTTAGGTCCTGGGCGCCCATTGAGACCTGGGGCTCCAGGCTGCCCCTGAATCCCATCAGGAGCTCTGCACACATTCTGTGGCAAGGTGGAGCCCAGGCACAGGGCTAGTATGCAGGCTGCCAGCCAGGCCCAAGAGGCCATGTTGCCTGTGGGGAGAGAGGCCACCGCGGGAGGGGTTCAGAGGCAGGTGCCCCATTATTCCCCTTGTCTCGTCCTCCTGCCCACAGGAGTCTGTCCTATTCAGGCCCATCCCAGCTGTACCAGCCCCAGAAGAGACTACAGCCAGACAATTCTCCCCAAGGAGGCCTGTGGCAGCAGGTGGCAGCAGTGCCCCCCCCACTCTCCTTGGGCTGTAGTGGCAGAAGTGAAGGATCCTGGACTTGCTCCCGAGGGTGGGAAGCAGAGGCTGCAGAGGGTCCGGCTTGATGCTCTACTGGGGGGGAGGGCTAGATCAGCAAGGTGCCAAGGGAGAGGAGTGAGCATCCAGCGGCAGGACCCCACCCAATGCCTTCTGCACCGAGCCTCCTTCCGGCAGCCTGAGCCCCGACCCCCTTTCCTCTTTAAGCACCATCCCCCTCCTACCCTATTTTCCCCTAGGTCTATCCCATTATCATCAGTTTCCCTCATCTCCATTCCTTTTGTCCCAGATTCCTCAATTCCCTTCCCCTGCCCCCAATTGTCATTCATCTCTCCCACCCTCAGTCCCCATCATTGCCACCCCCCCAACCCTTTCATCCCTTGACCTTTCTTCTTATCCCCTAACCATGACACTAGTTCCCAGATGCTCCTGAGGCCGTTGGCGCATGATTCCCCAGCCCCAGCCCCAAGGCAAGGCTCCCCTAGGATGGGGCTGAATCCTCAGGTCTTACCTGCCCTTGGGGTGCTGGGCTTGGGGGAGACTCTTGCACTGGCTGCCCAGCTCTACGCCTTCTGCACCCGCAGGAAAGGGGAGCCTCTAGGGGCTGAAGGGAAATGACCTTATCCTTCCCTTAGACAGGGGTGCCAACTTTCACATCCTTTCCCACTTCTCCTTTCCTGACATGGAGACCCGGGGTGGGGGTGGGGGTGGGGGTGGGGGTTCCACCAGAGAAACAGGCAAGCTCAGCAAAAGTGGGGAGGCTTCTGAGAAATGAAAAGGGAACCTGGGCTGAGGGAGGCCCGGTCTGGCAGGTGGCCTGGGGGTCTGTGGCTGGCAGGGCAGGAAAGCCATCTGGAGGGGACAACGGAGACACATTTGTGGAAACCAGAACCTCCCTGATGAACCATGATGTGAAGCAAGAGCAACTAGGAGAGAACAAGATGCTGGATTATCTGTGTCAGCTCGAGCGCTTCTCCTTCCTGAGCCTGCTTCTTCTTTCATGCCGTGAGAGACCTGAGATTACCTCCAAGCACCTCCCAGACTCCAGGCTCCTTTGCAGATCTGCCCTGAGGCCTGGCTGGCTCTGCTCATGTTCCATTTTGACATCCTGGGTTCTAAGGGCCTCCCAGCTCTGACATCCTGGGTTCTAAGGCCCTATCCAGCTCTGACATTCTATGTTTTAAGGCCCTTTCTAGTTCTAACATTTTCTGTTTTAAGGTTCTTTCTAGATATAACACTCTATTCTATAGACTGATAGATTTCAAAGTTCCAAATCCATAGTTCAAAAATGCCCCACCAAGGCATGTTATTCCCTACTGCTGCTGACGGTGTACTCACTCATTTCCATAATATGGTACCCATGTATGCAAAAGTCCCAGGTGCTAGAGAGATTGCCTGATGCTGTTTCCTTCTATTACTAGCTTTTTCTTCCCATAGGTTTCTGGAATGGTCATTTGTCAGCCTCTAAAGCTCATAAAATCACAGATTCATAGACTGTCAGAATTAGGAGGGCCCTTAGAACACAGAATGTCAGAGCTGGGAAGGCCCTTGGAATACAGGATGTGCAGTTGGCAGCCTTGGGAGGCACTGGCTTCTCTTTCACTGTTTTTCAGTCATTTCAGTCGTGTCTGACTCTCTGTGACCCCCATTTGAGGTTTTCATGGCAGAAATCCTGGAGAGGTTTGCCATTTCCTTCTCCAGCTCATTTTACAGATGAGGAAACTGAGGCAAACAGGGTGTAGTGACTTATCCAGGATCACATAGCTAGTAAGTTTCTGAGGCCAGATTTGAACTCAGGTCTTCCTGACTCCAAGCCCAGCACTCTATCCAGTGCACCACCTAGAGGCTGGATGACCACTTATTGGGGATGTTCTAGAGGTGCTTCATGACCCCATCGAGCTTAGACTAGAAGTTTTCTGAGGTCTATTCATGCCCTTAGAGTTGATGACTCTTTGAGAGGACAAGACTTCTGTTGCAGGGAAGGGAGTATGGTATGGGGACCAGAGGACTAGATTTGGAGCATGCGGACTTCTATTCAAATACTGTATCTTTCACTCACTATATCTGTGTCCTTAGGAAGTCACTTGCCTCTCCTGTGCCTCAGTTTCCTCATGTGTAAGATGGCAGAGATTAGGACCAGAGGATGTTCTGAGGTCCTTTCTGGCTTTGATCCTAGTCCCTATGTCTGACAACTTTGGAGCTATGCACCTCTGCCTGAAATGCTCTCTTCTCCCCTCTTTCCACCCCCAAAGCCTTTGTGCCCTTCAAGGTTCAACTTAAATCCCACTTCCTCCAGTAAGTCTTTCCTTACACCCTTATGCCTGCCCCTCCCCCAGTACGCACTGTGTTCTCCTGTCCTCAGGTAGTAAGTAGTGAGTTCACCATTGCTAGAGGTGGGCAAGTTAAAGTTGGATAAGGATAGGGGCTGTTGCTGTGGGGAATCCTAAACCAGGCAAGCAATTGGGCTAAAGGCCCTCAGGCATCCATTTTTGCTCTGAGCATCAGAGGGGTTCAGCTCTTGGCTTCCTCCACCCCGCATCCTATATTCTCTGTGCCGTCTAGAGTTCACGCCTTCCTGCCTGGGGGAGGAGAGCACAGGATGCTGGCCAGTGAGACATCCATGCATGGCTCTGTGACCAGCCCATCCCTAATAAGGAGTGGAAGGGTGGGATAATGCACCCCAAAGACCCTGAGTTTGAATCTTGGCTCTGGTCCCTGCTCCCTTCAATGAGCCTCAGTTTCCTTCTCTGTAAAACAAGGGGCTTGAACTAGGTGGTCTCTAACACTCCCTCTGACTCTAAATTGTATCATCTCTCATGTCAACCCCCCTCCTAACTTCCATCCCTTCAGAGGTACAACAGAGGAACACCCTGAGGAACACCCTCGGCCCAGAAAGGGAAGATAGCTGCTTCCTGGGGGGGAACTCCGACAAGCATCCGGACTCATCTGGGAGTCTCCTGCTCCGCGGAAGCAGCTTCTCAGAGGCCAGGGAGCACCCCCTCCCCTAGGAACACCATGGTACAATGGACAATGGATGCTGAATGTGTCCTGGGGAGCAGGGATCTCTGAGAGTCACCCGCCTCCTTGGCTGGAGTGATCACAACCGGGGCTAACAACAACAACATCATTTATATAGCTCTTTAAAGTTTGCAAAACACTTTATATATGTCAAATCATTTGATCCTCACAATAGTTCTGTGAGGATATTATCCCTAGTTTACAGATCAAGAAACTGAGGCACAGAGAGGGTAAATGACTTGCTCAGAGTCACACAGCTACTAAGTGTTTGAGTTAGGCATCTTTCTGACTCCAGGTCCAGCGCTCTATCCACCTAGTTATTCAGGTCTGGGAATCTTTCCCTCAAAACCTCAGAGTTTGAAACAAGGCAAGAAAGGAGGGGAGATGAGAAAAAGTTGCAGAGTAGAAACGGCAGTTAGGGGGCGTCATAGTGCATAGAGCGCCAGGCCTGGAGTCAGAAAGACTCATCTTTCTGGATTCAAATATGGCCCCAGACACTTAATAACTGTGTGACCCTGGGCAAGTCCCTTAACCCTGTTTCCCTCAGTTTCCTCATCTGTAAAATGAGCTGGAGAAGGAAATGGCAGCCTTCTAAGAAAAATGCTAAGAAAACCCCCAGATGGGATCATGAACAAGAAACAGAGAAAGACAGAGACAGAGAGAAATAGTATAAGAGAGACAGACAGAGAGCAACAGTGTAAGGGAGACAGATATAAAAATGGGGACACAGAAGAACAAAGAAAGATGGAGAAAAAAGGGGAACAGAAAGACAGAGAAACCAATAAAATGGGAAAACGGAGAAAGAGGGAAATGACAGCGACACACAGAGAGACAAAAAGAGAGAAGGAGATAGAGATAGAGAACAACACAGAGAGACAGAGGGAGATGAAAAGACACCAAGAGACAAAGATCCAGACACACAGAGAAGGAATCAGACGGAGAGTTAAAGAGAGAGACACAAACGTAAGAACAAAGATGAAAGCTGCACCTATGCGGAGAGAGGAGAGGTGTGAAGGCTGGGAGAGAGAGGATGTCTTTGAGAAGGCGGCTGCTCAGCTCTGTCCTTTCTCTCCCAGCTTAGGGATCAGGGACTTCGGGTCCTAGACAGATCACATTGTTCTACTTTCTCCTAATGAGCATTTTTCTTTATAAATGTTCCCTTGACTGGGTCGGCTGGCGGTGGCATGGTGGGGGGGGGGGCGGGGGAGGTGAGCTGGCTTTCTTATAGAAGAGGTGGCAGCTCCAGAGGCAGCAGGATTTAAAGGAAAGAACATCAAGCTTTGAAACAGCAGGACTGAGCCCCAATAATCGATCATGAGACTTTCAGGAGGTGAATATCTCTATCTCTCAGTTTTCCCATCTACAAAATGGGGATAATAATATCTGCCCAACTGGCAGCCTTCAAGGGGCTATTAAGCTCCTAGACTCATGTAATGTTAGAGCTGGTAGGGACTACGTCACATCAAAGAATGGATCATGCAAGATTGCCTCATTCTGGGGACAAATATCTGTTTATTTTTCATATTTAATTGTCTCCCCTGGCTACCATTCTGGTAGAATGCTTTAGCAACACTTCTAAATAAGGTGGAGAGTTGTGGACTACATAATGGATTAAGATACAGCGGAGCCATGTGGATGTCTGCACTTAAAGTCCATTCGTGACTGGACTCATTGATGGCTTAATGTTCAGCTTGGGGGAGGTCTCTAGTGGGGTGCCTCAGGGATCTGTCCTTGGCCAAGTACAATTTTATATTTTTATCAATGGTTTGAATAAAAGTATTGATGTCATGGCAAATGCCCAGCATACAATAGGCACTTAATAAATGCTCGCTGAATTTGAGTGAAGGGGACACCTATCAGATTTGCAGATGATGAAATACGTGGAGGAATAGTTAATATGCTGGATGACAGTGTCAGGCTCCACAAAGATCTGGACAGCCTGGAGCATTGGGCTGAATCCAACACTAAAAAATACAGCAATCAGAAATGTAAAATCCTACAGTAGTTCTCATAAAGTTAACTTGACAAGCACAAGGCAGGAAGCATGGCTAGGTAATTATTACCATCAACTCACTGAGAATCTTTAGTAATACCTGACATGGCAGTTAGATGGAGCAGTGGATAACGTACAGGAAGACCCGAGTTCAAATTCAACCTCAGACACTAGCTGTGTGACCTTGGGTAAGTCACTGAACCCCTTTATGCCTCAGTGTCCTCATCTGTAAAAGGGGGATAATAGGGGCAGCTAGGTGGCACAGTGGATAAAGTACCGCCCTGGATTCAGGAGGACCTGAGTTCCAATATGACCTTAGACACTTGACATTGCCTTGTTTCAAACTCTGAGGTTTTGAGGGAAAGATTCCCAGACACTTACTAGCTGTGTGACCCTGGCAAGTCACTTAACCCTCATAGCCCCGCAAAAAGGGGGAATAATAATAGAACCTGCTTCCCAGGGTTATTGAAAGGATAAAATAAAATATTTGTAAAGTGTTTGGAAAACCATAAATCCATAAATAAATGCTAGCTGTTATGTCTGAGGGAGGCAATGAGATGACTCAGTGGATAAAGGGCTGCGTCTGGAGTCAGGAAGACCTGAGTCCAAATCCAGTCTCAGATACTCATTAGCTGTGCGACCCTAAGCAAGTCACTTAATCCTGGTTGCCTCAGTTTCTTTATCAATAAAATTAACTGGAGGAGGAAATGGCAACCCACTCTAGCATCTTTGCAAAAAAAACCCCACAAATGGGGTTGTGAAGAGATTGAAAAAATTTTGTATATAGCTCTTTAAATGGCATTATCTCATGTGATTCTCACAACTATCCTGAGAAGTTATTATTATTATTATTCCCGTTTTGTAGATAATGAGACCGAGATTTGGAGAGGCTAAGTGGTCAAACAGCCAATTTGTGTGAAAGGTTTGGTTCAAGCCTGGCTCTTTTTTTAACTTCTAGTTCAGTATTCTTTCCAAAATACTTGATTTCCCCTCCCTACCACCCTTCCTCATTTTGAAAAATGAACTGGGGGGCAGCTAGGTGGCGCAGTGGATAAAGCACCGGCCCTGGGTTCAGGAGGACCTGAGTTCAAATTTGACCTCAGACCCTTGACACTTACTAGCTGTGTGACTCTGGGCAAGTCACTTAACCCTCATTGCCCCACCAAAAAAATAAACAAGCAAACAAACAAACAAACAAAGAAAAATGAGCTGGAGGTTCCATATGAATCAACAGCTTAACATGGCAGCCAAAAAAATTAATGTGACTTTAAGCTGTATTGAGAAGCATATAGCTGATCTCTGCCCTGATCAGCCCAGAGTCCACTAGAGTAAGGAGCATCACATTGTGGTACCAGCATTTAGGAAGGAAACTGATACATTGGAGAGGGTGCAGAGGAGGGTTATAGGATTGCCCAAGGACCTCCAGATCATGCCATCAGAGGAGCGGTTGAAGGAACAATGGATTTTTAGCCTGGAGAACAGAAGTCCTAGGGCTGACATTAGAGCCATGTCTAAAGATCTGAAGGGGTGTCAAGTTGGGGAGGCATTAGACTTCATCTGCTTGGCCACAGAGGGCAGAACTAAGTGTGATGAACTGGAGGGTGTTGGCAAGAAGTAAACGTATGCTTGAGGTCAAGGAAAATATTCTGACAATTACGTATCCAGATTTGTAAAGCTCTTAGCACAGTGCCTGGCACATGGTAGGCACTGTGTAAATAATCCATTCCCTTTCCCTTTCCCTGCCTACTGAGATGATGGTTCCTTTCCTCTAGAGAGAGGTTTTCTAGAAAAGCAACCACTTGTCAGATAATGTAGAGGGGATTACTCTTTAGATATGGATTGCACTAGATGGCCCCTGAGGTCCCCCAGACAGCTGATATTCTGTACTTCTGTGAATGTATGAGCTGGGAGGGACTTTAGAACAGAGAATGTCAGAGCTGGGAGGTAGCTTCGAGGTAATGATGCTAATAACTAGTATTTATACAGCACCTTGTGGTTTGCAAAGAACTTTAGAAATATAACCTCATTTGATCCTCACAACAACCCTGTGAGGTAGGTCCTATATATTATCCCAGTTTTACAGATGAGGAAACTGAGTCAGGCAGAGGTTCAGTAAGACCCTTGCTGAGGGTCACTTTTTTTTTGGTCAATTAGTCATGTTCGACTCTTTGGGGTCTTCTTGGCAAAGCCACTGGAGTGGTTTGCCATTTCCTTCTGCTCATTTTACAGATGAGGAAACTGAGGTAAACAGGGTTAAATGACCTGCCCAGGATCACATAGCTAGTAAGTGTCTGAGGCTAGATTGGAATGCAGATCTTCCTGAATTGAAATCCCATGCTTATGCCCACTGTGCCACCTAGCTACCTGGTTTAACAAAGAAGTATACCTGAAGAAATCATTCTTTCCTCATAAGTGGTGGCTCTTGGGGGCAGCTAGGTGGCACAATGTATAAAGCACCAGCCCTGGATTCAGGAGGACCTGAGTTCAAATCCGGCCTCAGACACTTGACACTTACTAGCTGTGTGACCCTGGGCAAGTCACTTAACCCTCATTGCCTTGCAAAAAACCCAACAAAAAACACCCCTAAATAAAAACAAAAACCCAAAACAAGCAAGAAAACCAAATAAGTGGTGGCTCTTACTGAACACGACATTGCAAATGAACTAATTGCATCCTCCACCAGCCTCTTTCCCTTCATCCAACTATCCAACCATCAGTATCCCCATTGTCTCTACTTTCTTTTGGCATCAGGTGAGAGAGATGCTGTTCATATGGCAACTCTGAAAAACAGCTGGCTCTCCTCCCTCCTGACATCTCATTCCTTCTTACTGTGAGCACTCAGAGATCAGCTTAAGAGAAAATGATCTACCCAAGGTCACTCAGAGAGTTGCAGAGTCAGGATTCAAACTCAGGTCTTTGGGCTCCCACTATGCCTCCCACTGTACAATACTACTGCCCTTATTGTAGGACAAATCCTCCCACCATTTGAGGGAGAAACCTCTAGGGATATTCTCTCATTGTGTTAAGGCCACCTCAACTGATGATCGAGAGGATGCAGAGATCCTCCATCTTGGGAGCCCTGGTCCATTCACATGTTTTTGGAGACTGAGCTATGGAAAATCATTTTAAATGGAAAAGATTAGCACTTTTGTGAGGCTTTTTTTAGTAGTTTATATATAATAAAGGCCAGTCTATACAACAGAGGCGGGGGCCACTAGGTGGCTCAGTGGATAAAGAATTGGCCCTGAATTCAGGAGGACCTGAGTTCAAATCCAGTCTCAGACACTTGACACTAGCTGTGTGACCCTGGGCAAGTCACTTTACCTTCATTGCCCCACCAAAAAAAAAAAAAAAAAGAAGGAAAAAAAAGAACAGAGGCAGTCTGCTGAGGCCTCAGTTTCTACCTAGCCTTCGGTTCATTTTCACACCAGCAGGAGAGTGTCATTCATGGAAGCAGCCTAGGGGCTTTTGTTGAGAGGTGTCCCTCAAATAGAATGTGGGGACACAGAATGACAATTAAGAGTTTAACAGAAGTTAAAGAAGAATTTTCTAATCCCAAATCGGATAATGGCCTGGAGCCAAGGATCTTTAATTTATACCAGGAGAAAAGTGGCAAAAAGAATAGACTTAATTTTAACCTGGAGGCATTCTACTGACTTTTGTTAGTGGCCCAACTGGATGTGGTGACTCATTGCCCTTTGTTATGGCGTGATCATTTTTTTCCAGTCAGCTCTGATTCTTTTTTACTCCCCCCACCCTTTTTGGGGGGCGAGGGGGAGGTTTCTTGGCAAAGATGGTTTATCATTTCCTTCTCTAGCTCATTTTACAGACGAAGAAACTGAAGCAAACAGGGTAACACAGCTAATAAGTGAGTCTGGATTTGAACTGAGGTCTTTCCCGACTCCAAGTCTGGTGCTCCATCTACTGAACCACCTAGTTGTGTACTAAAAAAGAGAACTGGTCCTCTCTTACCAGGCAGAGATTTAGTAGTCACAATACAACAGCAGATGGTAACAAAGAGCAACAGATGACTCCAGGAGCTGGAAGATGCAAAGATATTAACAGGGAACAATTCAGTGACACAAGGCCAACAGTGTCCAGACAGCCAACAGAGACAAAGTAAGACTACTCCCCAGAGAGCAGTGGAGAGCTGTAAGATTACATTGACAGGAGCAGCTAGGTGGTGCAGTGGATAAAGCACCGGCCCTGGAGTCAGGAGTACCTGAGTTCAAATCCAGCCTCAGACACTTAACACTTACTAGCTGTGTGACCTTGGGCAAGTCACTTAACCCCCATTGCCTCACCAAAAAAAAAAGAAAGAAAGAAAAAAAAAGATTACATTGACAGAGGACATTAGCAACTCTGTTGTAACAAAGGTATGAGTTGCCCTGGCCACCTGGGTGCCCTAGCCACACATAATCCTTTGTGGTGTTGCTCTCTAGGTGTATGCCCTGGCTATCAATACATGTGGCATGTATTCCTGTCCACAACTAGTACTGCCTGTGGGCCCTCCGTAGCTCTTTCCTAGTCTAGAAGCAAATAGGTGTGACAGTGTTTAGAGCGCTGAACCTAGAAGTCAGGAAGACCTGAATTCAAACCCAGCCTCAGACACTTACTAGCTGAGTGACTTTGGCTAAGTCACCAAACCTCTGCTTGTCTGGGCTCTTCGAGTGTAAAATGGGAATAATGATAGCACCTGCCTTGCAGGGTTGTTCTAAGGATCAAATGAGATCTTTATAAAGTGCTTAGCACAGTGCCTGGCACATAGTAGGTGTTACATCAATGCTAGTTATGATGATGATGACCATGACCTCGTGTCTTCTCTGTGTGTGCCCCCTTCCCAAATAGAGTGTGCTGACCTGTGGGAAAGTGTGCCCGTGTGGGCATGGGTGGTGAGGGAGATCTTTTATCTTCACTAAATTTATTTTACTTGATTAAATATCTTTTGTTTTGAACTAATGTGCTTTCTGGTGGGTTGGTTGGTTGGTTTGTTTCAAAAAAAATGCCGTATCACTGGGGGCTCGAGTTTGAATGGATTCTGATCTGCTCTGTGCCTTTAATCCTGGTCAGGGGGTAACATATATGTGTGGGGAGGGGCTTTCAGGTGCTTTAAAAAGGGGTAAATGCAAAGAACCCGGGGTGTGCTGGGGGACTGAAGCAAAAAAATAAAGAAATTAAGCTGTTCTTGGCTTTTGCCTCAATAGTGGTTTCCTAGACTTTCAGATGGCTAGCACAGCTAGGCCCTAAAGTAGAGAACTGTATGAGAGAAGGCTTGGACTTTTGGAGAACCATCAAGTCACTTAGCATTCACTTGGAAGTGGAGGGACGGAAGGGTGCCCAAGACTTTGGTATGAGTCCCACTTTTTCCATGGTGTGACCTTGGCGAAGTCACTTTCCTTTTGGGGGCCTTAGTCCCTTACTCTAAAAGATTAAAGTGTTAGACTATCATGAGTTTCTATAGTCCAGGGATTTGGGGTGGGGAAGGGGTTTGAGGTGAAAATGATTTTCATAATAATATTGACTTGTTATTTTTAATAGTGTAAATATTAAAATAACCCACACAAAAACTCTTTGGGAGAAAGGTCTTCAATAAGACTATAAAGGAGTCCTGAGATCAAAAAGCTTGAGAAACATTGTTCTAGATGGTTTCCAAGGGCCCTCCCAGCTCTGACATCCTGTGTTCTAAGGGCCCTCCCAGCTCTGACATCCTGTGTTCTAAGGGCCCTCCCAGCTCTGACATCCTGTGTTCTAAGGGCCCTCCCAGCTCTAACATTTTGTTATTCTTCAGTAAGTAAATCCAGCCAGAGTGGGGCTAATGGAAGCTGCAGAGATATTTTGGCAGGTGAGATGTAAAAAGATTAAGAGGATTATGCAGATGTTTAAAGAGCAAATAGAATAAGATTTCAAATCAAACATGAAGTGATTCCCTTAGCATTAGAGGTACCAGAAATGGGGAAGGGGGGACACTCACCAGGGAAAGGGGTCTTTGTCCTGGCGAATCTTTTGGCTTTATGGTGGCAAATGACTGATTCCTTCAGGTCTAACCCCAGACCTTGTTAGAGGTTAGTAAAACCGGGAAGGTTCCTCTGACCATTTCATTGTTCTGGGTTTTAGTTACTGTATCTGTAAAATGGGACTCATAATACCTTACCTCTCTAAAGTGGACCTGGACCAGCTTGGTGCCAGCTGCATAGAGGGTATTTCTGCATTCAGGAGACCTCATTCAAACCATTGCTCCCTATAACATATCCTTCCACCTCCCTGTCCCAGACTTGCCTTCAGTCTGGGGACTTCATCCTTACCATCCAGATTATAGGGTTTTGCTTTCACCTGGCTCTCCAAGCCATGACAAATTTTCAGCTCTAGCCCAAAATGATAGGATCAACTCCATGGATGACCTCAGACAGACATTTTACTTCTTTTGTTTTTGGTCTAAATTGGTTTAATTTTTTAAAAAAAGAAAAAAGAAAGAAAAAAAAGGGGGGCAGCTAGGTGGAGCAGTGGATAAAGCACTGGCCCTGGATTCGGGAGGACCTGAGTTCAGATCTGGCCTCAGACACTTGACACTTACTAGCTGTGTGACCCTGGGCAAGTCACTTAACCCTCATCGCCCTGAAAAAAATATATAAATTAGTTTAATTTTTTAATGAACAGAAATCTATTTTCCCCTCCTACTCCTACCACATGGGGTGGGGGGGAGGGAGAAAATAAAATTTCTTGTACAAATATTCATAGTCAAGCAAATAAAACCCCTCATTGGCTGTCTTTAAAAAAGCGTGTCTCAAAAAAACCACACATATGTCTCATTCTGCACCCCGAGCTCATCATCTCTCTGCCAGAAGGTAGGGAGCATGTTTTATCATTGGTCCTCTGGAATCATGGATGGGCATTTGTTGATCAGGGTTCTTATGACTTTCAAATTATCTGTCTTTATGATATTACTATTACTCTATAAATTGTCTGCCTGGTCCCACTCACTTTACTCTGTATCGGTTCATACAAATCTTAGGCATCTCTAAATCCATCCTTTCCATCATTTCATGGAGTGCAATAGTACTCAGTCACATTAATATACCATAACTTGTCCAGTCATTCCTCAATTGGTGGGTGCCCCCTTAGTTTCCGGGTTTTTTCTGTACATAGAAAAAAAAAACCCTTTTCCTATTTCTTTGATCTCTTTGGGGTTATAGGCCTAGAAGTGCTATAGGGTCAGTTGCCTTGCTTAATAATTTTCTGTGTGTAATTCCAAATTGATTTCCAGAATGATTGTGACCACCAGGAACCTTTGTAGAATCATAAAATCTCCAATTTCCGTAGCTCATGAAAGGGCTTTAGTCACAAAAACTCTGAAGTAGTGAAAAAAAGGTTCATTTTAAAGAGGAAGAAACTGAGACTCTGAGAGACTTGCTCTTTCCTCTATGATAATGAGAACAATTAGCATTTCTGTAGTATTTGAATATATACAGGATGTTTGCCGGACATTATGTCATCTGAGCGACACAGAAACCCTGTGAGATAGGAATTAGTACAAATTACCACAGCATAGAGCTGTAATGAACCTCAGAAGCCATTGAATCTAACACTCACAAATACAGATGAAGAAACAGACGTTCAGGGAGAAAAAGTGACTTGCTCATAATACCTAGCTGTCAAAGGCAAGAGGAAAGATTGGAACCCAGGTTTTCCTAACTCCAAGTCAGCACTTTATCCACTCAGCCACAGAGAACTTTGTAAGCCACCCCTGGATTGCTTAATGCGGGGCCTGGCACGAAATCCAAAAATACTGCTGATGTGAATTGAATTGATTTATTTGGACCTCAGTTAATCTCCTCTATAAGATGGAAATAAGATAACTTGACTTGATTGAAGGTGAGAGCTGGACTGGATGATCTTTTCCTGTCTTTTCATTCTCCTTTTGGCTCCTAGCCTCTCCATCCTGTCCCCGGACTCTCCCCTTAGGTGTCTGGGGCCTGTGTTCTTTAGTTCTTCCCTTACTCTCTTTCTAAACTTACTTTCAGGGGAACATCTGTTTGTAGTCAGTGACAACTGAATGTGTCTCAGTCAAGTGGATTTTCTCTCTTTGGAGACTAGCATTGTAAGCCTCAAACCTAATGGTGTGAAGGAAGGCTTCATCTTTTGCTGCCAGGACACTAGGTAGACAGTGGTGCCTGAGAAAAAGCCCTCAACTGGGCCGAGATGACACCTGTGCTCTGCCACTAACTCAGGCTGTGTCCTCGGGCAACTTGGAGGGACTCTTGGGTCTGTCTTTTCTCACCTTTGAAGTGGATGTATTGGACTGGATAGTCTCTACTGTTCTCCCTGCTCTGCCATCCTGGGTTCTAAGACCCTTCCCAGCTCTGCCATTCAGTGTTCTCATGCCCTGACATTCTGGGTTCTAAGAGCCTTCCCAGCTCTGCCATTCAGTGTTCTCATGCCCCTTCCAGCTCTGACATTCTGGGTTCTAAGAGCCTTCCCAGCTCTGCCATCCTGTGTTCTGCTTTTGATTTTTTTTTTTTTTAGTAAGGCAATTGGGGTTAAGTGACTTGCCCAGGGTCACACAGCTAGTAAGTGTCAAGTGTCTGAGGCTGGATCTGAACTCAGGTACTCCTGAATCCAGGGCCAGTGCTCTATCCACTACGCCATCTAGCTGCCCCTATCCTGTGTTCTAAGACCCTTCCCAGCTCTGCCATTCAGTGTTCTCATGCCCCTTCCAGCTCTGACATTCTGGGTTCTAAGAGCCCTCCCAGATCTGATATTCTGGGTTCTAAGGGCCCTCCGTGATTGATTTCCTTTGAAAACCTATACATTCCATTTTAAGCATTAAGAACATCATTCTGAGAAGGGGTTCCCAGGCTTCTCCAAGTGACCAAAAAGATTCAGGATACTCAAGGTGAAGAACCCCTGAGCTAATCCAATCTCTTCAGTTTTACAAATGAGGAAATGAAGGCTCCAAGAGAGAAAATGACTTGCTGAAGGTCACATGTCTGGTAAGAAGAAATGTTAGGACTTGATCTTCTCAGCCCATCAATGACCCAAGTCTGCAGGGATCATGGACCATGACCAGCCTTCCTCACTCCAGTGCCCAATCCCCCCAGGCTTCTGGACACGGCCCCTCCTGTTCCCCGCCTCCTGCTGCAGTTGCCCTCCCTCCTGGCGTGGGCCAGGTACTATCACATCATTAGGATGCAGGGCCTCACCTGTACATCTCTTCCCAGAGATCAGCTTACCAGGAACAGTTGTCAAACACTCCCCTAATCCCCGGTATAATAAACCATTCTCATTTTCCAGATTTCTGTCTCTCCTGAGGGCCTGGGCCCTGGGCAAGCTGATGCTCACTTTTTCCTCTGCCCAATCAGATGTGGCCTTGGAGCCTCCTTGAATGGGGACGTCCCTTGGGGATTGTAAAGTCTATAGTTTCAGGGTCCCAGTAGGGCTTGTATTTGGAGACCTCCTCCCTTTGGCAGGTGTATATTGCATCTACTCCCTGGAGACTCTCAGGCATCTCTGGTTTTTTGGAAGATTGACATCCCAGCTAAATTGACTGTAAAGTGATCTTCTGTAAAGAGAATCAATTTCCCCATGAACTTCAATTATAAATTAGGAGATGTATTCTCCTGGCAAAATTGATCCTTGGACAGGAGTTGAAGACTTTGGTAAGAAATCTCCTGGGTTAAATAGGAGAGAGTAAGAGAGCACCTAGATGCTTTTAATGAGTTCAAGTAATTTGTTTCAGATGAATACAGAAAGCATTGGTGGATGGCAACTAGGTGCCCCCAGACACTAGGCTCGGCCCCAAACACTGGAGTTGGACTCAGGAAGAACTGAGTTCCAATCTGGCCTCAGACAATTGCTGCCCGTGTCGTCCTGGGCAAGTCACTTAACCTCTCTTGGCCTCGATTTTCCCATCTGTAATATGGGCATCACAATAATATCTATCTCCCAGGGTTGTTGTGAGGATTAAATGAGATAGCATTTATAAAGCACTTGGCAAACCTTAAAATATCATGTAAAGGCCAACAATTATTATTGCGTAATTGTTGAGCCACTATCAGTGTATTTGAAGAATCACAGAGAGTGAGTCAGGTGCTACAGAGGACAAATGTCACCCCATTCAAAGAAGGAAGAGAATGGAATCTGCAAAGCATAGGTTAATGAACCTGAGTTTAATTCCTAGATAAGTTCTGGGATGTGTTATTAAAGGGATGGTTAATGAACATCTAGAAAAGGAAGCAGTGATCACAAAGAATCAACCTGCCTTAATCAAGCACATCATACCCTCATTTCCATTATAGTATGACAAGATTTTGAGACTGATGGATATGGGGAAATGCTATAGACATAATACACCCCTCAGGCTACTTTCTTGTGGACCAGATGGAGAGGAGTCAGCTGGATGATTGTCTAGTATGGCTAAGGGGAGTTGGAGCAGGGTAATGAATAGTCCTTGAGTTCATGCCAAATGAGGATGGGTTGAAGATCCTGGGATTGTTAAACCTGAGAAGAAAAAACATCATTGCTATCTTCAAGAATTTAATGGGTTGTCATGTGCAACTAAGTTTGATTTGCTCTGTTTGTCCCCAGAAGGCAGAACTAAGAACAATGGGTAGAAAATGAAGAGAAGCAGATTTAGGCTTGCTATGAGGGACACTTTCTTAACAAGGAAAGTTATCCAAAAGAAGAATGGGTCACTTCAGAAGGTAATGGGCTCCTCCTCAGTGAAAGATCTCAATCCATAGTTGTGTGGCCATTTTTTCCCAAGAATGCTGATGGTATTCTTTCTCCACCATTCCCCCTCAGGAATCCCTTCTCCTTACTTCCTCCTCCTTTTCAAATCCTTCATGTTCTGTATCCTTCATTAGAATGTAAGTTCATTGAGGGCAGAGACAGGCTTTCTGATTGGTCCTGTCTTCCCAGCACTTAGCACAGTGCCTAACATACAGAAATTACTTAACAAATATTTGTTATCGGCTGTCAGTTCTGAGTCTCTAAGGCTTCTTCCAGATACAATACAACATAATAAACATTTACGAAGCACCCACTATGTTCCAGGAACCGTGCCAAGTGCTGGGAATACAAATAAGAAAAAGAAAAACAGTTCTTGTCCTCAAGGAGCTCACACTCTAATGAGGAAGGGAACATGTAAAAGAAAGCTAAAGAGGGGGAAGGTATCCAGTTGGGGCGGGGGTAGCTTTAAAAGCCAAGGTCTTCTGCTGCATCTGGGGCTGTCTCCAGTTGTCCTGCTAATATATCTTTCCACCAGACCACATGGCCCCAGAGGAGAGAGTGAGGTTGGTGACTTTTCACAGCCCACTGCAAGTCATGACATCTGTTACGGTCCTCTTCAGGAATGAAGGACAAACAAAAACAAGGAGAAGAGATAGTGATAGTGGGGTCAGAAACAAGCAGGGCATCTGGGGAAATGAAGAGCTGAGTGAGCTTAAGGTGTGGGGAGGAGTTTTTCGTTCCTCCCTCAAACCTTGTAATCAGAGGGATGGAGACACTTGAGGGCACGGATGAGGTGTGAGTGCCAAAACTGAAGCAATCTCCTAACATTCTCTGATACTAAGTTAGCTGGTTGGCATAGGGGTTAGAGTGCGGCACCTGAGTTCAGAGACTTAGTTTTTGTATGTCCGTGGTCAAGTCATTTCACCTGAGTAGCCTGAGTTTCCTATTTCAAAATGGGAATAGTAACAGTATCTACTTTAAAGGGTTGTTGGGGCAGCTAGGTGGTGCAGTGGATAGAGCACTGGCCCTGGAGTCAGTAGGACCTGAGTTCAAATCTGGCCTCAGACACTTAACACTTACTAGCTGTGTGACCCTGGGCAAGTCACTTAACCCCAAGTGCCTCACCAAAAAAAAATAGTATATAAAGGGTTGTTGTAAGACTCACATGAGCCGGTACATGTAAATCACTTTGCAAATTTTAAAGTGGCTCTATGAATGCTAGCTATTATTAGTAATATCTTGACTTCATCAAGGCTTTTGATGTCTGTCTCTCATGCCTTAAGCACCTAGGAAACCCTGGTCTCATCTGGGACAGCTAAGGTAGGCACTAAGTAGGCCTGAGTAGGTCACCTATACCCAGTCAAGGGGCATTGCTGGGGCTGTATCCAGGGATGGTTTTGATTTGAGCAGAATCATAGTCATGGAACGTTAGAGCTGGAGGGATACTTGGAACATAAAATGTCAGAGAGGGGCAAGACCTTAGAGACTGTTTACACCAGGAGTTCTTAACCTTTCTGTGTCATAGGCAGCCCTAGGTGTTCTGGTGAAGCCTGTGTGTCTATTCTCAGAATAATATTTTAAAATAATTGAAGAATATATTAAATTTCAGCTAGAGGAGAAGGAAAAATCAAGATGTCATTTTTTCCCATTCAAGTTCACAGACCCCCTGAAAATTATCAGTGGATATCTTGGGGGACAGTCTGTGGATACTGGGTTAATAACTCATAATCTAGTCCAACTCACTCATTTTACAGATGAGCAAACAGAGGTCCAGAGATGGGCAGTGATCTTCTCAAGGTCACGAACAGTTAGTGGCAGAGCTGGGAGTGGAAACTTCAGTCTCTTGACTGGCCACCTGCCACCTCTGCCTCTCATTCACTTTTCCTAATGCCAGCTACCCAGTTCAGAGACCCATCTTTTCAAAACAAATATCCTCCTGGAGGATGCCATCTGGCTGATAATCTTGGAAAGTGACAATCTTTAAGGAATCAGAGTTGCAGGTGAGCCAGAGGACAATGGAGAGATTCATGGTGAATGCAAGTAAGCGACTGTGATCTATGTGCAGGAAGGGTCATTAGGCATATCATTGACCTGTACAATCTAGTGTCTTATATTTTACAACAACAATAGTGATGTGATGAAGATGATGAAGTTGAAGAAGAAGAAGATGATAACTTGGGAGGCAGTGTGGCATAAGAAGTTGGTGGTGTTGGTGGTAGTTGTGGTGGTGATGGTGGTGGTCCTTCATTCTTTTTTTTTTAAGTGAGGCAATTGGGGTTAAGTGACTTGCCTAGGGTCACACAGCTATTAAGTGTTAAGTAAGTGTCTGAGGCCGGATTTGAACTCAGGTACTCCTGACTCCAGGGCCGGTGCTCTATCCACTGCACCACCTAGCTGCTCATGGTCCTTCATTCTCGAAGAGGACCTCAACATCAGGGTGATGCCATCATTTGCAGTGAATTGGATTTAAGTGAGGGAGGGCTGTGTAAGGTCACCAACTTCACTCTGTCCTCCACAGCCATCTGGGTCTAGTGGCAAGATATAGATCCGGACAACTGGAGATGGCCCTGGATACTTAAGGCAATTTGGGTTAAATGACTTGCCCAGGGTCACACAGCCAGTAAGCATCTGAGATGAGATTTGAACTCAGGTCTTCCGAACTTTAGGGCCAGTGCTCTGTCCACCACGCTACCTAGCTGCCCCCCAGCATAAGAGATGGAGAGGTAATTTTAGAGTCAGGACAACCTGGACCAAAATCTTGCTTCTGACTCCTCCTGGCTTTGGGATGCTGGACAAGTCACTTCACCTCTAGGTGCTCCCAGCCAACTCTCTGAGAGCCCCAGTGGCAGAGAAGGTGCTGATCTACATCAATGAAGGTAGTTTTTTCCACCTGGAGTTTCCTACACCAATTAATCAGTTGTTCAATAAACATTTATTAAGCCCTGAGTTCTGAAGATTTAAAGAAAAAGCAAAAAAAAGGAATGAAATCACAGGTATATTCTCTTCACTCATACTCCTCCAATCCCAAACAATATATTGTTTTAAGGTCTACAAAGCCCTTGACATACCTTATTTCAGCTGAGCCTCATGATAATCCCTTGAGGTTAGTACTGCAAGTGTTATAGTCTCCTTTTCACAGATAAGGAAACTGAGCCTCAGAGAGCTTACATGAGCCGTCTGTGGTGGAGTAGCTAGCAGGTGTCAGTGTCAAGAACCCAGATCCTTCTGACTTGGTCTGTCACTTTGCTCCCTATATCACATGGTGGTACTTAATAGATAACTTCCATTGAATTGAATTGGAAAGAAAGCTGGGCTAGACATGTGGCAAGGGTGAGGGGTAAGAGATGATGCTAATGATAGCTAATTACATTATGAATAATAAGAAACAACATTTATACAGCACTTTAAGGTTTGCAAAGCACTTTGCACTTTGTCTCATTTGATACTGGCAACCATCCTGAGAGGTGGGTGCTACTGTTATCTCCATTTTACAGATAAGGAAACTGAGGCAGACAGTGGTTAAGTGACTTGGCCAGGATCACTTAGCTAGTAAATGTTTGAGGCTGATTTTGAACTCAGGCCTTCCTAACTCCAGGTCTGGTGCTCCATTCACCTAGCTGAATAGTTTGATGGTTCTGTTGGTAGCCAGAAAATAGAAAAAGGCCAAGAAATAAGCATTCGACACATTGGGAGGGTCCCCTGTGGTGGATTTGTGGAAGAGCATGGAGAATTATACAGAATCAAGGTTCATAGTTCTAGAGCTGGAAGAGAGGTCAGAGGCCACTAAGCCCAACCTCATTCTACAGTCAATGGAACTAAGAGCCAGAGAGGTATATTGAGTTAATTGCTCAAGGTCATAGAGGTCTGATGACAGAGGACAATTGGCCTACAGCTGCAAGGGTCTGAAGAGGCCATCCAGTCCAGTTCTCCCATTTTACAGCGGCCCATGGAGTTGGAGGAACCTGCCCAAGGTCAGCCCACGTAGCAGGCGCCAGAGCTGGGCTTCAAATCTGGATCCTGCAATACCACGTTCAGTAGTCTTTCTACTGTACCAAGGTGCTATATGTACCAATGAAGGGAGTGATGTGTGCCCACAGCAATGAGCTCAGCCATCCATTGAAGTATTGAGCTGGGATGTCAGCTGCCACCTCCCAATTTTCTCCCCCCTCCCATCCTGTTACTGATTACAGATAAACACCCGCTTCTGAGTTGGAGGGTAATTAGCTCCCAAATAAGGGAGGGGGCACTAATCAGACAGGAGTCTGTTGCAGGTGGGAAAATGGGAGCAGATCCTCCCAGCATTATGCTAATGTCTAGCCTGGATAGCTCTCAGAGAAGGCTGGAAGGCCCTTCATTCTTAAGTGGGCTCTGGGAAGCCCTGTGATGGAGGAAGCTGGCCCTGAACAAGAGCAGGCCTGTCAGCAAGGACTCTAGACACATCAGGGACAATCAGAGGCCTCACAGCAAGGGGCCATCTAGCCTCATAAATGCAGGGATCACTTACTTGGCAACACCCCCCAGTGAATAAATGAATAGCCATTGAAGTCCTACTTATTGGGAGGGAGGTTGTAAAGGACTCCAGTGACATTAGGACCAATCAGAGAGGCCATGCCAGGGACCCCTCCCAGTGACAAAGACCCTCCTAACCACTTTATTTCTATTGTTAGGAAGTACTTAGCACTGTCCATTTTTGACCTAGGATATACCTTGTAGGTCCACAGTACCGGCACAGTGCATTGACCTGCATTTAAATCCTGCCTCAGACATTTACCAGCTGTATGACATTGTGATTTCACTTGACTTCTCCCAGCCTCCCTGGAGGGGTTAGATTCAATGGGCTCCCTGGTTCCTTTCCGAGCTAAACCTGTGATGTAGCCCAGGCTTTGAATTTTATGTAAGGGACCCATCGTTGAGTGACTTACCCAAAGTCTCTTTTCTATTTGTCTCCAGAATTGGTCCCCTGGTAACTTTTATCCACTGGTCCTAGTTCTGTTATGCAAGGTCAAGGAGAATAAATCTAATCCTACTAGACTCTGAACATATCTGAGAAGCAAGCCTGTATTTGAAATATCTTCTTCACACATTAAAAAAAAATGTTCGATGCATAAGAAGACTGAGCATTTAGCCTAACTATATAAGTGTTGAAAACTGTCCAAACAAGAGCAAACACCATCCCAGTAGTTGTTTCAGCAGGGATGGTCTTCCAAATCATTTTGTTTCCTGGGCACTGTGATTTTTGGGACATACACAAGGTTCTTTGGCCAAAATCTATCTCCCGGTGAACCTGTCAAACTGCCTGAAATTCTACAGTGAGATACATTCCTTTGGATTAAATTTGAGTCTGTTTCCTTTTTTCAAATTCGATCTTCCCCTGCTTCTTTCCTCAACCACACCACAAACACCCAAGGAGGAAAGGACATTAAGTCTTTAACACCTTATTTCTCTGGAAGGTCCCTTCTATGCTCTCTCCTAGTCCTGACAGTTTTTGTTCTAACATACCTTCCAGCTCTGACATTTTATGTTCTAGGGTTCCATCCAGCTCTTGAATTCCATGTTGAAATTACTTTCTAGATTTGTCATTCTGTGGCTTTAGGAATCAATGCCAGAAGTCAGACAAAAATCATAATTTGGTGGGGCGGGGCAGGGCAATGAGGGTTAAGTGACTTGCCCAGCTAGTAAATGGCAAGTGTCTGGGGCTGGATTTGAACTCAGGTCCTCCTGAATCCAGGGCCAGTGCTTTATCCACTGCTCTATCTAGCTGCCCCCCCAGGAATCATAATTAACAGGAGCAGCAAATCATGCACTCTGAGCTGTCCAGGGTCCTGGCCTCTGCCTGAACTTCACTGACACCTATCCTCAATCATGCCCTTAGTATCCCTGCTCCTTATATCTTGGCAATATCGAATTTTACCACCAAGATAGGGGACTTGGCTCTGCCCCTTATCGGTAGCTGTAGAGTATCCCAATCCCTCTTCAACCTATCTAGACCTCGTTTGGATATCTTAGCTGGGGTTGTAGGGAAAGGAGGACTGTCCTAAGGCTTAGATAGTTTAGTTCTCTGTTGTTTTCTAGAAGCTACATGGATGGAATTTAACTAGAATCATAGGATTTTGAACTTTGAGGAACCTTAGAGAACATCTAGCCCAAACACCACATTTTATAGGTGAGGAAACTGAGGCCCAGAGAATGAAAATAACTTGACAAACATCACATAGTAGTAAGAAACACCTGGGATTTTAACTCAA
Source organism: Dromiciops gliroides (assembly GCF_019393635.1). Taxonomy (NCBI): domain Eukaryota; kingdom Metazoa; phylum Chordata; class Mammalia; order Microbiotheria; family Microbiotheriidae; genus Dromiciops; species Dromiciops gliroides. The sequence continues at coordinate 610,910,269 of NC_057863.1, forward strand.
TTTGACTCCAGACCTAGCACTTTCCCCACCTAAACTACTTCCAACTTCTAAGTGGAAAAGATGGACACTCTGGGACATTCTGGATGGGAGGGCACCAGAGCAAGATGGGAGAAAGACAAAGGAAGGAAGAATTTTTAAATAATTAGAACTGATTAGGAATGTATGTCTCCTCTCTCCTTCCCTCTTTTTTCTTCGCTTTCCTTTCCCTCTACTTCCCTTCTTCTTCCTCTTCTTTCCCTTTTCTTCTCCCCTCTCTCCTGCCCTCCCACAGCTCTCTGTCTCTCTAATGACAAAAATATTTCCCTCATAAGCCTGTCTAAAACTCTACCATTAAAAGCTTAGCCTACATCCTCCTTTTAAATGTATACCCCAAACTCTCTGAACCTATTTCTCCATTTGTGAAAAGGAGGTGAATGGTTTTTAAGTTACTATTCAATTCTACAGTTCTGTAGTATGTTTTAAAGTCCCTTCCAAAAACAACATTTTTCATTAGAATGTCATTTTCTTGGCAAAATTCTAGGACACATTATTAAAGTGATAGTTTGAGAATGTCCAGGAAGTGAAGCAAGGATCACCAAAAGTCAGCCTAACCTCATCAAGGAGAGGTCATGTGAACTAAAGCTTCATTTCCTTTTTGAACAGGATAACTAAACTGATAGATCATGGGAATATCTAGACAATGTATGTATATACTTCAGCAAAGCAATTGACAAGGTTTTTCATGATATCCTTGTGGGTAAGATAGAAAAATATAACTATGTAGTAATATGTTTATGGGGCTCTAAAGCTGGTTGAATGGATGAGCCCCAAGAGTAGACATGAATGCTTGTTTTTAGCTTGGACGTAAGTTCCTAATGCAGTGCCCCCAAGGGTCTGTCCTTTGCATTGGGTAGTTCAACATTATAAATAATCATTTTGATGAAGTCATAGAAGTATACCTTTCAAAATTGCAGATAACCCATAGCTGGAGGGTTAGGTAGCATAATGGATAACAAAATCAGGATCAAACATCTCTCAATCTAGAACATTGGGTTAAATATAAGAAGATTAAATTTAATAAGAACAAATGGAGATTCCTACACAAGTCATCCCCCCTCCTCAGCCCCAAACAACTCATTCAATCTAGGATGGGAAAAGTATGGCTTTCCAGGATCCAGTTGAAAAATCTGGGATTATTTAGCCTGGAATAGAAAAGATTTAGAGAAGACATTGTGGTGTTCAAGCATTTGGAGTGTGAAAGAGGGATTAGGTTTATTGTTTGGGCTTGGTCACAGGAGACAGAATTAGGAGTTTCAGAGGGATGGATTTCAGAATAATAGAAAGAGAACTAACTGAATAATGAGAGCAGTCTAAAAAGAAAATAGATGATCTTGGGAGGTGGTGGGTTAGCTTTTACTGGGGTTCTATGAACAAACTAGCTCTTGAATAGGAAGGTACCATAGAAGCTAATGCCCTCACTTTATAGATGATAAAACTGACATCTAGGGAAGTTAAATGATTTGCCCAAGTTAACAAAAAACAAGAATCAGAGGGGTGATTTGAATTCAGGTTCTCTGACTCCAGAGCTTGTTTGATTTCCATTGTACCACATTTTCCAGGTAACTACTTGTTAGGATTCTATATAGGGGATTCTTAACCATGTATGTGTTGGACCAGAGACCCGCCAAGATCCTGCCTGACCCTGAGATTCTGTGACTCTTCTCCCTTTTGTTCTCTGGAAATAAATCTGGGTGAAACAACCCATTCCTGACTACCTTCCTTCCTAACTATAGCATCCAACCTAGACTCTGGTCACCCAGACAAGGGAACGTGCCACCCAACCTCATGTGTGAGCCAATCAAGAGACAGCTCTCAGTTCTCAGTTATATTTAGTGCAAAGCCAGCCAGTTTACAGGCCCCCCAGTGACCTGAGCTGAGAGGCGAGGAGGACAGAGATAGAAGGTAGGCTGGGGAGCAGCAGTTCCAGAAAGAACTTCACCCAAGAGAAGGGAAGGAGCTCCTCCCTTTTAATTAATATATGCCATCCAGGAGCCCTCAGGCTTCCTAGAATTCCCATTAAGGATTCCAGGCTTTACAGCAATCACTTTCAAACACTACACCTTTCTTAAATAGGCCAAGAACCAGACAGCACCTTTGGGGAGCCTCTGGGCAAAATGCATGAGCTAATTTAGACTCAGTTCTACTACTAACTGTGACTTTGGTCAAGTCATCTAACTTCTCTTGGCCTTGGGTTCATTATCTATAAAATGGAGTGTTAGGTTCTGTCCAACCTACCTCATAAGGGATTGTAAAGATTCAATTATGAAGGAGGGGAGAACAAGGCTCATTTATGAGAAAATTAAACTGGCCTCAGTTTTCTCATATAAAATACAAATGAGGTAGATTTAGCGATCTATAATGTCCAGTCATTCTTTGTTCTAGGATTTCATATTCTAATATTCTAGGTTCTGAAATACCCTGTAGCTCTGACATTCTGTGTTCTGAATTTACTGTCAGTTTTAATATATTATGTTCTAAGGTCTTTCCTGCCCAGCTCTGACATCTTAGGTCTAAGCCCTCCTCCAACTCTGATAATGTGTTTTAAGATTCCTCCCAGCTCTGACATCCTGTATTCTTAGGGCCCTCCTAGCTCTGACATCCTGTGTTCTTAGGTCCCTCCCAGCTCTGACATTCTTTATTCTAAGAGCCCTCCTAGCTCTTACATCCTGTGTTCTATGGGCCCTCCCAGCTCTGACATTCTGTGTTCTAAGGGCCCTCCCAGCTCTGACATCCTGTGTTCTATGGGCCCTCCCAGTTCTGACACTGTTTTACCTTCAAGGTTTTCCAATTTATGCTTCTAAATGTATGTGCAAATGGGAAAATTAATGTGAAAGGTCTATGGAAAATATACTTCAAGTCTAAGGGACTATTAATATTCCCATTTTCACAGGCTCATCCTAACACTGATATTTTTTCCTCCTCTGGGCAAGGACAGTCACAATAATCCCCCATTCCTGAACAACTTTTTTGCCTGCCCCAGAAATTTACTTTGTCTCTTTATTCCTTCAGCTTTCCCATCATGCCGTGAACAGGCTGTTGCTAGGAGATGTCAGCTTGGCAGCTTTCTCTCTGCCTCCCTGTTTGATGTTTCGAGCATGGGGCCCATGAGTGAGATTTCCTAAAGCTGGGCCCGCCTCCCCAGTGAGGAGAGTGGAGGAGAGAGGAAGGCCCCAGGCTGGGCTCTGGGTGCTATGTGTATTGATCAGTGCCTCCAGAATCCACAGTCTTGCTCCTGGATCCTGAAAAGTGAGGCTATAGAATGCCAATCAATTTCCTCCATGTCCTTCCCCACTCCCTCTGAGGCTCTGAGTCACCAAGGGAAACTTAGAAATCATTAAACTCTTACTAACCATGTAAGTTTGGGCAAGTGATCTATCCTCCCTGTGCCTCAGCTTCCTCATCTAGAAGGTGAAGGGTTTGGCTAATGACCTTCTCAGGATCTCTAATCCTGTGATCTTAGTTCAATACTCTAATTTAACAAGTTTGGAAACTGAGGCTCAGAATGAATAAGTAACTTGCTGAAGGGTGTATAGGGAGCTAGTGACAACATCCAGGTTAGAATTTAGGTCCTCTGACTCCCAAATGAATGCTCCTTCCATTTATCATGTTATTGTCTGTGAGGGAAAAATCCATCCTCTTCTCAATAATTCTTAGGAACTCAACAGGAGTGTGGCAAAGGCTCTTTATTTTCTTTTCATGAGAAAGAGGCACTCTAGTGTGCAGCTAGTGGGTGTGCCGAAAGGGTGCTCACAGGCCCTGTTTTATACCCTAGTCCCTAACTTGAATGGACCCTCCCCTTTTTCATCATTGGTCTGATTATTCAAGGGTTACAATCTACCCACAAAAACTAGCTAATCAGAACACAGTATTCCCACCCCTCTTCCTTGTATGGACATAACTCATGAGTGGACCTTATACTTCCTTATATGGACACAACTCTGGAGCGGACCTTATTGAGACCAGGCCTCCTTGAACTATGTGACCTTGCTAACCTGACGGGGAGGAGGGGATCTGAGACCTTTGTCCTACAAACAGGTCAGGGGGAGTATGACTGACAGTTATATCCACATTGAGAGGAGACAACTACCAATTTTCTCACGTTGTCTTACTTCCATTTCATGATTTTTGACCAGTCTCTTGGACAGGCTTAGAAGACCTGGGGATGGGAGCTGGGTAACTATAGGCACATCAGGGCAACTAGGTGGTGCAGTGGATAAAGCACCAGCCCTGGATTCAGGAGGACCTGAGATCAAATCCTGTCTCAGACACTTGACACTTACTAGCTGTGTGACCCTGGGCAAGTCACTTAACCCTCATTGTTCTGCATAAAAAAAAATCTCAAATAACTATAGGCACATCATTACCTTCTTCCCTTCTTTGCAGAGGTAGGAGACTTTTGTTGTTGTTCAGTTGTTTTTTTCAGTCGTCTCTGACTCTTCATAGCCCCATTGGGGGTTTTCTCGACAAAGATACGGGACTATTTTTGCCATTTCCTTCTCCAGTTCATTTTACAGATAAGGAAACCGAGGCAAACAGGGTGAAATAATATTATTCCTACCATACCCTCTCCCACCCCAGGAAGGGGGGGAGTAGGAAATCTGTAGTGAAGTGAGTATACAGCTCTAACAATGTGTCCTAAATACCCATCAACCTTTGAAATCTATGCTTCTTTTTGTTGTTGTTGTTTTGTTTTTTGCACGTGGCAATGAGGGTTAAGTGACTTGCCCAGGGTCACACAGCTAGTAAGTATTAAGTGTCTGAGGTCAGATTTGAACTCAGGTCCTCCTGAATCCAGGGCCAGTGCTTTATCCACTGTGCCAACTAGCAACCCCCAAACAAACCCTTAGAAGGGCCCTCTCAACTATAACTTGTTCTAAGGCTCTTCCCAGGTCTGAGATTCTGGGTTCTATGTTCCCTGCCAGCTCTAAGATTTTTATCTTCTAGGATCCCTTCTGGAACTGACATTTTGTTTTCTAAGATCCCTCCACCTCCACTAACTCTGACATTCTGTTTTTTTCCCATTCCAGGCCTAATGTTCCATGTTCTAAAATCCCTCACATATCTTACATTCTATGTTTTAAGCACCACCCAGCTTTGAGGTTCCATCATCTAAGGTCCTTTCCAATGCGGAGATTCTAGCTTCTAAAATCCCTTCCAAGTATGATGTTCTGTATTTTATATTCTCTACCAGTTCTTTTTTTGGGTATCTATTTTTTTTGGTGAGGTAATTGGGGTTAAGTGACTTGCCCAGGGGTCACACAGCTAGTAAGTGTCAAGGATCTGAGGCCGGATTTGAACTCAGGTCCTCCTGAATCCAGGACCAGTGCTCTATCCACTGCGTCACCTAGATGCCCCTATATTAATATGGGGGTGGGCAGGGCAATGGGGTTAAGTGACTTGCCCAGGGTCACACAGCTAGCAAGTGCCAAGTGTCTAAGGTCAGATTTGAACTCAAGCCCTCCTGAATCCAAGGTCAGTGCTTTATCCACTGTGCCACCTAGCTGCCCCCCTCTCTACCAGTTCTAACAGTTGATTCTAGGGCAACTTCCAGTCATGAGATTTTATCTTCCTAGATCCTTTTCAACACAACCGTAGCTTGGGTTTCTAGTCAAGTCTGGGGAGGTTTTCATGTTGCTACATATGTATCTTGACTCCTAATTGGTGGAGAGGAACACTGGAAACCTGCATGAGGGGTGGAGTTAGTTCCAGACATTTTTCTAAGCAGAGCTTCAGGGAGAGACATGCTTGGTTCTAGACTCTTTCTGGAGACACTTGGAATAAGAGGAGTGCTTTGAACGTTTCATACCCAGGGGGGGAAGCCAGCTCCTCAATTATAGATGTCTTCCTAGAGACAGAATTGACCCTTGGGTAAGATGGGGGTTTTCTCTCTCTTCCTGCTCAAATCAGAAGAGCTCATTCACTCTGGTCTCTTTCCTGATCTATTCTAATCTGGATAACACTTCCAATTTATTTGCTATTTTGCTTGGATAAATGGGTTTACTTTCTATTCACTATTTGTGATGGTTGTTTTTCTCATGCAACCTGCATTTGGTGGGAAGGAGATGAGTCCAGTGTAAACTTGGCACTACCTCTTCCCTTAAAGCTAAGCCAGAGAAGTGACTTTTGTTGAACGTCATACCCTTAGACCAACAATATTTAGGGGAGCGGCTGCAAATAGATATCTATAGACTGGAGAAAAGAGGACCCAGTAAAAGCCCCTTTTCTGATCCCCTCAAGACAGGAATCAGCCTGGAATCAGGAGGATCGGGGAGAGGGCTGGGTCAGATTCCAAATCCTTCTATCCAGGCTTCTGCATTTGACCACTCCATATGGGACATGCACATCTTACATTAACGTTGTCCAAATATAATCTATTAAGGGAGGAAATTTTTTTAGTGATCCATTGACTGATTCTTATTCCTCTCTAGGCCTAATTTCCTTCAATGCTTAGGCCAGGGGACTTGTGCTCCTTGGCCCGGCTGCTGTCCTCCAGTTCTTAAGGGACCCTGGGCTTGGAAATCAGGCCCTGCTCCAGTTTTCTATCCATTTTAAGATACCCAAACACCAAGGACACGGAAGGAGGAAAGAGTGCTCAGAGCGGCCCTCCTTCCCTGCTCCTCACTGGGCCCGTACGCTTGTGTTATTTTTGTGATAAAAGTTTAATAAATTGAAAGGCACGGTTTTCATTCCACTGGTAATTAACTGCAGCCGCTGTGTTCCCTCCTAATTGTCTCTCTCACTCCAGACAGGCCGGAGATCAATAGAAACGGGCCTCACCGCTCTGGAGAAAGTCACAATTAATTAATTGTCTTGCTGGCGAGTGTCTCCATCTGCCGAGGATCAAATAGGATGGAGTACTGCTCACTGAGGGCCTTTGCTAGCTGAGAGACTAGGGCTTGCCCTCGGTGCTAGAGGCCCTGGACACCTTGGAACGTGCAGGGCAGGAGAACCCCCAGAGGGTCTGGAACATGCTGACAGGCAACAGTGACAGCAACAACACCAGCATCCCATTAGCCCAATAGCATCCGCTGACATAAATTGGGGGTAGAGTTAGGGGCGAGGAAAGGGTGACCCAGGGATTGTGGTACTTAATTCTCTAAAGCTAGAATGTTGTTGAGTTGCATTTGACTCTTCATGACCCCATTTGGGGTTTTCTTGGCAGAGATACTGGAGTGGTTTGCCATTTCCTTCTCCAGCTCATTTTATAGATGAGGAACCGAGGCAAGTGACTTGCCCAGGGTCATACAGCTGGTAAGAGTCTAAGGCTGGATTTGAACTCAGGAAGGAGTCTTCCTGACTCCAGGCCTGGCACTCTATGCATTGTGCCACCCAGTAGATGTTGGTTAAGAATAGCTAAGATCAGGGCAGCTAGGTGGCACAGTGGATAGAGCACTGGCCCTGGATTCAGGAGTACCTGAGTTCAAATCTGGACTTAGACACTTAACACTTACTAGCTGTGTGACCCTGGGCAAGTCACTTAACCCCAATTGCCTCACCAAAAAAAAAAAAGAATAGCTAAGATCAAAGAGCATCAGGTTATGGTATGCCTTCTTTTTCCCAGGATATCAAAGGAGCTGCCCACCCTGTAATCTCCCTTAAGTCTGGGTCTCTTTTCCATTTCTTCTCTGTTTCCTCCCAGTAGAGGATCTCACTTCCTAGTTTACTAAGGAAATGAAGACCACCACTGGAAACTCCCTTTCCTCTCCCATTCTGTACCTCAACACCCTCCTCCCTATCATCCCCATTCTCTTCTGTGTTGCAGTTTCTGATAATGAAGAAGAGGTCCTTCTCCCCAAAACCATCCTTCTTTCTACTTGTGCCCTTCATCCCATATTCTCCAGGAGCTTTCCTGCTTGACCATTATCTAGAACTCTTGTTCTTCAATCTCTCCTTATCCCTTGGCTCCTTATCCTAAAAACATGCCAAAGTCTCCATCCTTAAATTAATCCTGCCATCCCCTCAAGCTACCATTCTTTATTTCTTCCCTCTTTCACAGACAAACCCTTTGAAAAGGTCTACAATTGGCGCTTCTCTTTACTCTGTCTCTCTTTGTTTCTCTCTCTCTCTCTGTTTCTCTCTGTCTGTCTCTCTGGAGGAAAGGTGGGTTTAAGGACAAAGATAATGAATTCCATTTGGAACACGTTGAATTTGAGGTAACTAAGGGACATCCCAGCAAAGATGTCCAAGAGGCAGTTGGTGATACTGGACTGAAGCTCAGGAGAGAGGCTAGGGCTGGAAACAGTTCTGGGAGAAATCTGCCCAGAGATAAGTAGAAATATGTCCAACCACACATCAGTTGAGATTTTAATCATATTGCGGAGGAACAGGGAGGGAATGCCCTTGGCCTAGATAGTTGTTAACCCATTAATTATCAGTGCATTGAGGATAAATGATTAAGTCTCATTTTTCTAGATGATTTAATTGAGTCAGGCTACTAGGCAGCTAGGTGGTGTAATGAATAGAGTGCTGGGCCTTGGAGTCAAGAAGACCTGAGCTGAAATCTGGCCCCAGACACTTACTAGCTGTGTGACCCTGTGTAAGTCACTTCACCTCTGTTTGCTTCAGCTTCCTCAACTGTAAAATGAGGATAATAGCACCTGACTCACAGTATTGTTGTGAGGATCCAATGAGATAATATTTGTAAGTGCTTACTTAGCATAGTGTCTGGTACATAATATTTAGCCTCCACGTACTTGCCCTCTCCCCTCCCCCTTGCCCATATGACCTTAACCGTCCTATGAAAGGAGCAGAAAAACCAACAGTCACAAAGAGACTTGGGGGGGGAGTGAGTTGAAATATATGCATTGGCCCAACCCCATACACACTCAAGGATCTCCCCGATGCCATTCCCTATACTAGGGCTAGCAGGTATGGAGAAGCAAGCACAGAGCCTTCCTGCCTAAAAGATAACAGCCAGGGACAATCAGGGAAGGAGAAGGGTTCTTGGAATCCACATCCCTAGGTCCAGTTGTGGAGAGGCAGTGACAGAACCTTCAGGCTCCAGAGAAGATAGCTATGGAGAGGGGAATGAACGAACGAACGAATGAATGAATGAATGAATGAATGAATGAATGAATGAGTGATGAAGGACTTATTAAGTGCCAACTAAGCACCAGAGATACAAAAATGAGCAAGCAACATGGTCTCTACCCTTAAGGGGCTTATATTTTGTCGGGAGAGACAACTCATAAAGGGGGACGGGAAGTGGAATGGTCTGGGAATGGCCCAGCATGCAATGGAGAGCAAAGATAAAGAGAAGCTGACCTGTCAGAGCCCAGAGACCCAGTGTCAGGGTCCGGATGCTTCAGTTTGGAGCTTTCTTAACAAAGGAAGCTGGCTGGAGTGGTGTCAGTCAGTTAATACCCATTTATTAAGCTCCAACTATGTTCCAGGCCTTGTGCTAAGTACTGGAGGGAAAGCAGTCTGGTCTGGAAATGGCCCCGGAAGTGTGTCCCCAAGAAAGGAGGGAACCCCATGGGTTGTGAACTAGCACAGTGACAGGGGCACTGAAGGGCTGTGAGTCATCTGGACTGTGCAAGTCTTATGAGTGAAGAGTTGACTCCTTCCCTGTGCGTACAAATTGTCACAATTTGTCAAGGCTGGACCTGGTTTTTATTTTTGGATTAATTAAAAAAATATTTAATTAAAAAATTTTGACTGGAGGACCACATGCATATGTTGCGGGAGACGGGACTCACCAGACAGGGAAGGGGAACCGTTTTGATCGTTAGCAGGCCATTGGGAATCCTATATGTTGTTCTATGTTTCTGTGGAGTAAGACATGCCAAAGTCTGTCTGGTAAGTACCACCTTCTAGCCTTTCCTCATTGCCATGGGCAATGGTGCCTTTTCTCTCTCCCTCATCACCTTGCATTTTATTATCACATGCTTGTGTATTTGGTGTGTGTATACTTATATGTACATGTGTTGTCTCTTCCAATAGAGTATAAGCTTTCTGAGGCCAGGAACTGTTTCATTCTGTGCATTTGTATCCCTGGTGCCAGGCATAGTACCTGGTATGCAGTAGGCACTTAATAAAGGTTATTGATTAACTGTAAGTGATGTGTCTGAAAGCCGAATGCCCTTTTGCCCACATCTGTAGAGGCCTAGCCACGAGCTGAGATTCCCAGAGTAAACTCCGGCTTGAGGCAAAAATGCCAGATTCTGAGATTCACAAGAAAACCTGGATTAGGACAAAATGTGCCCAAGAGAATTATTTTTGAGATGCCCTCAAGATCAAACCCAGACCATGTAGCTCAGAACTTGGGCTTCCCAGCCACTGGTGACATCTGTAATCCTCTTATCTCTTTTCATCTTGTTTATTTCTACTCTGTGATTCCCTTCCATCCTCTCCAGACTTCGGTGGCTACTTCCTACCCTTGTCATCTTTTTTTTTCCTCCTCTCTTCCCTGCTCCATACTTCCTTTACCTTATTTCCTCTCCTCACTTCTCCTTTGTATTCATCTCACGTTCTTTCTTCTATTCTCCAGACCCTACCCCCAGCTCCTCCTCCCCCCTTTCTATATAATCCCACCTGTGACTTTTTTCTCTTCAAATCTCCTCCTTCCTCTGTAATTAACACCCTTCACTCTCTTCTACTCCCCTCTTCTTTATTACTTCCATTCCCCACCTTTGTGCCCCCCTTCCCTCGCCTTCCCTCTGTATCCCTTTCTCTGTACCTTCCCTCCCTCCTTCCCCCATTTCCTGCTGGTAAGACTGATTCAACCAAGCTTTCCAAGTTCTCTCCTTTCCACTTTCTGATTCCTTCCAAGTGACCCCAAAGTCAATTCAGAGAATTGACTCGAAGGTCTGTCTTCTCCTGTTCAGAGGCAGGGCAGCTCTTGAGGGCTGCCCCGTGTGTGTGTGTGTGTGTGTGTGTGTGTGTGTGTGTGTGTGTGTGTGTGTGTGTGTGAAGAAGGAGGAGGAGGAGGAGGAGATGATGATGATGGAAAAGGAGGAAGAAGAGAAGAAAAAGAAGAGAAGGAAGTCTAATTCTGCTTCTCCTTCTGTTTGTGGGCCTAGCACCCCAGAAGTTGTCTGGGGCACATCAAAGAAACTTCTCCTTGAGAAGCTAAACCAAAGGACAGACACACTTAAAGAGATAAGTGGCACCTGATAGGGACTGAGCTAGCTCCAGGACCACCACCCTTCATTCCAGTCTCCTTCATCCCTGGGGAGATAAGATTAGGTGTGGCTGCTGCCTTTGTGGCGGGAGGAGGAGAGAGATGGCTTGAGAAATCCGAAGCCACCCCTCACCCAACTCCCCCAGCCACCACCAGTGAGGGATGGTCCTCCCTCAATAAGGGACTTTTCCACAGTCAGATGATCACCCCCATCAGTCCTCTATAAAAGTATCTGTCTGTCCCCTGCTTGAGGAGATAGGTCTCTCAGAGCCATGCCTCTATGCTATGCCTTCTCCCTATGAGAAGAAATCCAAGGATTTCTCTCTTGGTTTCCTTTCCCCAGCCCCTAAACTATTATCTTATTCAATTGGATTTGTGTACAGGAGGGTATAATTCTTTTTTGGGGCAGGGCAATGAGGGTTAAGTGACTTGACCAGGGTCACACAACTAGTAAGTGTCAAGTGTCTGAGGCCGGATTTGAACTCAGGTCCTCTTGAATCCAGGACCAGTGCTTTATCCACTGTGCTACCTAGCTGCCCCCGGGTATAATTCTTTAAAGAGGAATTCCTAAGAACCCCAAACCCCTATCCCAAACCCCAACCCTATTTCCCCATAACACTTCAAATACTTGAAGATGGCTAACATGAGCCCTCATGAGTCCTCTCCTCCAGACTAAACATAATCAATTCCTCCAACAGGTCCTCCTGTGGCATGGCCTCAAGGTCGTCACCATTCTGGTGTCCCTCCTCTAGATAATTCTCCTCTGGATAATCTTGTCAACATCCTTCCTAAACTGTGGCACCCATTTCAACCCATCCAATTTCTTCTGAAGATGTTCATTCAGAGTCACATTTCTGTCCTAGGGTTCATTCTCCTATGAGGTCAAATTCGCCATCTTGTGTGAGGACCTCTCAATCCCTTTGTTGCTGAAGCTTTGCTTGTGTTTGCACTTTTGAGGCCATAGGTAGCTACTAGCTCCTTTCTTGGATCCTCTTGGAATTTGAGTCTCTCAATTGCTATTCTTCTCCCTTCGCTAGAGCTACTCTCCATTTATCTTGGTGAACATATGTAGACCATTTACTCCTTCCTCTATTTCTTTCAGTTTAAAGTTCATGGATGATCAACTGTGATAGACTTAGCTCTTCTCAGCAATACAATGATTCAAGACAATGCCAAAAGACTTATGGTGGAAAATGCTCTCCACATTCAGAAAAAGAACTATGGAGTCAGAATGCAGACTGAAGCATACTATTTTCACTTTTGTTGTTGCTTTTTTGTTATTCTTCTTGTTTATGCTTTCTTGCTTTTTTTTCTCCTTTTGTTCTGATTAATGTGGAAATACGTTTAACATGATTGTAATCTATAACCTATATCGGATTGCTTGCTGGCCTCAGGAGAGAGGGGGAAGGGAGGGTAGGAGAAAAATTTGGAATTCTAAAATATCTTTACATGTAATTGAGAAAAATTAAAAATCTTGAAGAAAATTTAAAAAAATAGAGGCAGCTAGGTGGCGCAGTGGATAGAGCACCGGCCCCGCATTCAGGAGGACCTGAGTTCAAATCTGGCCTCAGACACTTGACACTTACTAGCTGTGTGACCCTAGGCAAGTCACTTAACCCCAATTGCCTCACACACAAAAAAATTTAAAAAATAAAGTTCATGGTTAAGGAGAAGGAAACAGACAAAGGAACCCATTCTTCTTATTAAAATTGGTGATATTGTAGAAAGAGTGCTGGATGTCAAGTAAGAAAATTTTGCCAGCTCCTGCACTTGTCATCGAATAGCAATACCTAACAATATTTGGCAGCTAGGTGATTTAGTGGATACGGTGCCAGGCCTGGAGTCAGGAAGACCCAAGTTCAAATCCTGCCTCACACTTACTAGCTATGTGATCCTGGGCACATCACTTAACCCTGTTTGCCTCCATTTCCACATCTGTAAAATGAGCTGAAGAAAGACATGGCAGGTATCTTTGCCAAGAAAATCCCAAATGGGGACACAAAGAGTCAGAGAGGACTGAAATGAGAAAACAATAACAATATTTGTAACGCACTTTGTAAATCCTAAATGGCTACAGAAATGCTTAGTATGACTATTAGAGAGTCATCAATTCCTACTAAATTTCCCATCGTCTCCACCCCAGGAACCATTTCCTCCCTGTTAGTGAGAGCCCTCTCATGACAGAGGACAAGCCATTTCCCCTCTTCCCTGGAGCTCCCTCCCCCCACTTCTCATCTTTGACTCCCTCTTTGGGACTGTGATTGAAGCCTAGCCAGGCTCCACCTCAGTCTCTACAGGACTCTCTCTGGATTCTTCTTCTTTCTCTCCCTCTGCCTGCTACCTTACAGTTACTCTTCCTCCCACCCCCTTCATTTGTTGCTTCCCTTCATTAAAATGTAAGCCCCCTAAAGACTAGGGATGATCTTGCTTGCTTGTATTTATATCTTCAGAGCTTAATACCGTGTCTGGCCCATAGCATGCACTTAATAAATGCTCCTTCCTGAAAAAAAAAAATCTATCTGTGCCTCAGTTTCCCCCCATGTAAAATAAGGAGTGGGACTAGATTCAGGAAGACCAAATGATAGAGCTCTGGACCAACATCAGAGGTCCCACGATTGAGCCTTGGATCTGAGGCAGGACCTAGGACAAATCACTTAACCTCTCCAGCTCTCAGTTTCCTCATCTGTAAAATGGTGGACTAGGTGGTGGATGAGATGACCTCTGAGGTCCCTTCCAACTATTGATCTGTGATCCTAAGACCTTCTGATCTCTAAGGTTGGTCCCAGCTCAGCATCCTCCATTCTAAGGGCCATTTTAGTCCTGACATCCTATGTTCTAAGGTTCCTTCCAGCTCTGCCATATTCTCTGTTCTAAGATCCCTTCTGATTCTAACAGTCTCTGTTCTAAGGCTTCTTTCAGCCCTGAAGTTCTATAACTTTGTGGCTCCCAAGGCAAGGGGCTAAGGTGCCTGTTTAACCATGGATCAAGGGAGGCTGCTGCCTAGATTCTCAGGGTTAGAGTTACGAGGCCTTTGAAGTCATGTCTGATTTTTGAGTCTGTCTGAAATCGTTCCTTGTTTATGCAGCAGCTGGGAATGCAAGTCCCTATCCTGGTGTTCCTGGGGACATATTCAGGGGGGAGGGGGAAGGGGGAGATTACTCTACAAGGTGTCTGCCCAATCTCAGTGGGGCCCAGAGGAAGCTTGGAGGCAGCATCTCTGTGTCTTCTGGGGCTCCAAGCCTCAGTTTGATTATTTTCATTTTTTTAATGTTTCTCAGAAGTCCAATGTGTTCTGCCTCTTCAAAGAGAAAGGAATAAAGATTTTTTTAAAACAGGGGCCAAAGGTGCAACAATGAAATTTCTTTGAACGTTTTTCTTGCTGTAGGGAGAAGAAGGAATGTTTGAGCAGACTGCCGGGGGGCTCTCTTTCCTGGCTATGTCTTCCCTCCTCCTAACAGGGGGCTCACCTCTGTGCAGTCCCCAAAGAATGGCGAATCAGGACAACAGGGACTTCTCCTCCCCAGAGCCCAGACTTCAGTTTGTTTTGGGTAAGCAGCTAGAGTTCATAAATCTTAACATGTCAGAACTAGAAGGGACCTTAGATATATGTAGAATATCTGAGCTGGGAGGGGCCTTAGCGCTCAGAATGTTCAAGCTGAAAGAAAGCGTAAGACCATAGATTTAAAACTGGATGGGCTTGGGCCAGCTAGGTGGCGCAGTGGATAAAGCACTGGCTCTGGATTCAGGAGTACCTGAGTTCAAATCCGGCCTCAGACACTTGACACTTACTAGCTGTGTGACCCTGGGCAAGTCACTTAACCCCCATTGCCCCACAAAAAAACAAACAAACAAACAAAAACAAAAACTGGATGGGCTCTCAGAGACCAGAGGGTCCAACCCCCTCATTTTACAGATAAGGAAACTGAGGATCAAGGAAATGAAGTGACTTATCTAAGGTCACACAGGTTGGATGTGGGCTTCCAACCCAGGACCTCCTGATACAGAATAGAGAATACCAAAACTGGAAAGGACCTTAGAAAATGGAGTATTCACAGTGGAAGAGGCTTTAGGGACCATCTATTATAATTTTTCTACTTTTTGGAGGAGCAAGTAGAAAAAGAGAAACCTTAATTTGGCTAATGTCACGTAGAGAATCAACAACAAAGCTGAGACCTAAATGCCCATTTGTTGACTCCAAATCCAGTGCTTTTCCCATAATACCACTCCTCTGTGTATTTTTCAAGGGCTGATGTATTTACTTTGGGGAGGTGATGGGAACCTTATTTTTACCTTGTTTTGGATTTCCTTGTTTTTTTCCTTTTCTATTCTGTGTGAGGTAAGGTTCCACAGTCAATGAGGTAGGTAGGAACATGACAACATCTACAAGTCCATTGACCTAGAGTCTTCTTGATGCTAATGCACTGCTGGTGGAATTGTGAACTGATCCAATCATTCTGGAGACCAAATTGGAACCATGCCCAAAACTGTGCATACCCTTTGACCCAGCAATACCACTACTAGATCTATATCCCAAAGAGATTATAAAAAAGTGAAAAGGACCCACATGTACAAAAATATTCATAGCTACTCTTTTTGTGGTAGCAAAGAATTGGAAATTGAGGGGATGCCCATCAATAGGGGAATGGCTAAACAAGTTGTGGTATATGAATGTAATGGAATACTATTGTGCAGTATGAAATAATAAGCAGATGGATTTCAGAAAAACCTAGAAAGACTTACATGAATTGATGCTGAGTGAAATAAGCAGAACCAAGAGAACATTGTACACAGTATCAACAACATTTTGTGATGACCAATTGCGATAGACTTAACTCTTCTCAGAAATACAATGAACCAAGACAATGCCAAAAGACTTATGGTAGAAAATGCTCTCCACACTCAGAAAAAGAACTATGGAGACAGAATGCAGACTGAAGCAAACTATTTTCACTGTTTTTGTTGCTTTTTTAATTATTGCCCTTGTTTATTCTTTCTTGTGTTTTTTCCTCCTTTGGTTCTGTTGAATGTTTAACGTGATAGTGATGTTTCACCTATATCAAATTGCTTGCTGGCCTGGGGAGTGGGGAGGGAAGGGAGGGTAGGAGAAAAATTTGCAACTTTAAAATATCTTTACATGTAATTGAGGAAAATTTAAAAAAATTAAAAATAGAATCTTCCTGACTGGCTATGGGTAAGGGTGGATTGAACAGACTAAGCTTGGCATAGAGTTCTATGGACGAGTGACCACAGGAAAATCTCTTAGCCTCTCTGCTCATCATTCTCCTTGTATATAAAACAGAGACAGTAATAACTGTAGTATATACCTCACAGGGTTGTCATGAGGCTGAATTGTGAAAATACATGAATTAGAGACATAGCTATGGTATAGTATAGTATAGCACAGTATGGTAAGTCTCAAACTACTAGCAAGCAGAAATCATCAAAATTAGTTGATACTGGTTAAAAATAGAGGGGTTGAATAAAAGAAAAAATAGAGAGGTTGTTTAGTGGAATACATTAAGTATATCATACATGGAACAAATGAACACTATAGCATAGTGTTCAATAAACCTGAAGACCCCAGCTATTGGAGTAAAAACTATCTGATAAAATCTGTTGGGAAAACTGGAAGGCAGTCTAGCAGAAATTGGGTATAGACCAACATCTCACACCATATACTAAAGCAAGCTCCAAATGGATACATGCCTTAAATATAAAAGGTCACAACATAAACAAATTGATGAAGCAAGGAAGGGAATACTTCTTTGAAATGATGGGGAAGAGTTTGTAAACAAACAATGGATATAGGATCATAGAAAATAAAACATATAATTTTGATTACATAAAATTTTAAAAGTTTTTCATAATTAAAATCAATGCAGTTAAAATTAGAGCAAGGTTTTGTATCCAAGACATAATGAACAAAGATATATGACAAAGAGACATTCCCTGATAGATATATGGCCAAAGGCTATAAAGATGCAGTTCTCAAAGGAAGAAATCTAAGCTATCAACAACAATATGAAATAATACACCAAATGCAAATTAAAGCAATGATGAGGCTCCACTTCACACCCATCAGATTGTTGAAGATAACAAAAATGGAAAATGACAGTTGTTGGAGGCACTTTAGGAAAACAGGAACACTAATGCATCATTGGTGGAGCTGTAAATTGGTTTAGCTATTCTGGACAGCAAAATATAAATACCCTTTGACCCAGGGAAACCACAGCTGTACCCTAAGGAGATTGAAGGAAAAGGAAATGAACCTACATGTGCAAAATTATTTATAATAGCTCTTTTCTTTTAATAATGAAGAAACTAAAGTGATGCTTATCAATTGAGGAATGACTGAACAAATCATGGGATGTGAATGTCAAAAATATCACTGCATCAAAAGAAAGGATGAAAGAGATGGTTTCAGAGAGTCCTGGGAAGATGTGTATGAAGTGATGCTAAGTGAAGTGAGTACAGCCAGGAGATGTAAGAATGTAAGCCAGGATGTAAGAACTCCAATAAACACAATGACCATGATTCTGGAGGACTGATGATCTCACCTGCTATCCACCTCTTGACAGAGAGGTCATGGACTCAATACAGAAGAAGACATATGTTTTTTGAAATGGCCATTGTGAACATTAATTTTGCTTGACTGTTAATACTTATAAACTTTTCAAAAAATCAATTTGGGGCAGGTAGATGGGAAGAAGGCAGATTATTGATAGGATCGTCCCTCCAAAAAATAAGGATAAAAAGATAGTGATTGAAGTAATTTTAAAAAATCTACAGAAATTAACAGAAGGTGGCCAGAATGGAACACAGATAAGCAGGACAGCTTTGAAAATAATATGGTTAATTTATTCTTTGCTTAAAAGGAAAAGCAAATTATATGTAATAGAGATTAGCAGTGCAGTTAGTTAACACAATGGCTAGGGCAGAAAGACCTGAATTTAAATTCTGCCTCAGATACTTAGTAGCTGTGTGACCTTGGACAACTCATTTAATCTCTCAGCCTCAGTTTCCTCATTTGTAAAATAGGGACAATAATAGCACCTACATCACAGGGGTTTTGTGAGGATCAAATGAGATGTTTTGAAAAGGCTTTGCAAACTATAAAGCACTATATAAAAGCTATCTAGTACTATTATTGTTGCTATTTGTAGGTCCATGCAAAATTCTCTTTTTCTACTCTACTTTGTATGTGGAGATGCTCATTTTATTTGGTGTTTGATAAGGTCAGGATAAAAATACTTTTTTAAAAAAGCTGTTACATGAAAAAGGATTGGATTTATTCTGCTTGGCCTTAGAGGGTAGAATGGGGAACAACTGGTTGATGTTGTAAAGGAGCAGATTTGGGCTTGATGTCAGGAAAAGCAGGACTCCTAAGAATTAGAGCTGTCTGAATATGGAATGGTCTGCCTTGAAACATTAAGAGCATTCTAAACCCCTTACTCTGCCCCCATTGGAGGTCTTTAAGTAGAGACTGGATAACCATTTGCTGGCTATGTTTTGTGGTTTCTTTTGGGGAGAGAGGTTGAATTAGGTGGTCTAGGAGGTTCCATCCATGTCCAAGTGCCTATGATTCTGTCTTGCAGAAGCCATCAGGAGAAGGATCCAGCATCATCCTTCATAGAGCTAGAAGGGTTGGATCATCCCTAGACATCAATCTTATTTTGTAGATGTGGATACAGATGGGGGAAGGAACCTCCCTGAAGTCACACAGACAGTTAGAGGTAGACCTGGACTTGAACATGGGGCTCGCTGTACTCAGCCCAGTGCTTTTTAGCTCAGGCTCTTAACAGAGATTCTATAAGCATAAGGAATAAGATCTGAGGAAAGCTAGCATCCCAGAGCTGGGTCTCCAGGTTGTCAATATCAATGCATCTCCAGAGCAATGGCAAACAAGTCTCCCCTGGCCCCATTTCCCTTGAGAGGAAGAGGATGTGTCAATGTTATCCTGTTCTTTTAGAGAAACTACTTCTGACAATGATGGGAGGTTTTGGTAGCAGGTGAGGGTAGTGAGATTAGCTGGGGTCTGGCCTTACTCTCACTGGAGAACGCCCCAGGCTGGCTTCTCTGTCACTCTCTGGCAGAGCCCCCAAGCATCTGCCCCATGGAGGTGACCCCACCAGAGGCCCAGGTGGCCTGTCTGGGAATCAGAGAATGGCTGTCAGTCTAGAGGAGAAGCTTCATTAAAAGCTGTCCCAAAGTCGGTGATGCCAATGGGATGTTCCCATCCTCACCAATGGGTATGGAAAGTGGATGGAAGAGGTTTTAAGGGAAAGACTGTGGAGAACTGAAGGGACTGGGAAATGCCTGTCACAGAGAGCTGAGCATCTAAGTTATTTAATGCCAGGACTAGGACTGGGGCTTCATGATTTCTACCTCACCACCACTTCCACTTGGCCACATTGTTACGTTGAAGGCAATGACAAGTCAGTAGGTGTTCATAGATTGCACTGGGCATCCCAATGATATTTGCTGGTTCTCCTGTGCCCAACACAGGGCAAGAGAGGGTGGAGGTGAATGAAAGATCCTTGAGGTCAGGGACAGCTTTAGTTTGTGTACCTGTGTCCTGAATGCCCAGCACAGTGCCTTGGCCCAAAGTAAACACTTCATGTGTGTTGAACTAAGTCAAACTGATGACTTTGTGAAAGAGGACCCTTATGGCATCTTGAAAAGGGGAGTAGCATCAAGTCAAGAAGCTTGGGTTCTAATCCTGATTTATCACCTGTTTGACAGTAGCCAAACTGCTTCCTCTCCTGGAGCTCACTTTTCTTACACACAAAGTGAGAGTAGGACTAGATGAAGTCTGAGATCTCTCTCGCATGCTCAAATAGTCTTTCTTCTAATATCTTTCCTGGCTCTAATTTTCTGGGCTCTAAGATTCCTTGTAGTTTTAACATTCTGTCCTAAGTTCCCTTCCAGATCATCCTCTATTCTAAGGTCCCTCCCTGCTTAGACATTTTCTGTTCTAAGGGCCTTCTCAGTTTTGGGGTTCTATGTTCTAAGGTCTCTCCTGCTCTGACATTCTGTGTTCCAAGGTCCCTCCTAGCTCTGGCATTCTGTGTTCTAAGCTCCTTCCCAGCTCTGACATTCTGGGTTCTAAGCTCCTTCCCAGCTCTTACATTCTGGGTTCTAAGAGCCCTCCCAGCTCCGATGTTCTGTGTCCTAAGGGCCCTCCCAGTTTTGACATTCTCTGTGCTAAGTAAGGTCTTCTCCAGTGCTACCAATCTATGATTCGATTCTATGCAGTTGAGACCCACATAGACTAGGGCTGGGCCCAGGCTGCAGCAGTCTTGGTTTGGGGCCCACTGGTGTCAGAAATCCATCAGGAGCTCCCGCAGGATAGGGAGGGGGAGGAGAAGATCTACATTTCCCTGACAATAGAAAATCCCTTACCAAGGTGTCCTTTCGGCTTCAGAGAACACGGACTGACTGATCTCGGCTCCCAGCCCCTTGGAGAAAACCAGCTGTCTTCCACTCTCTCCTTACACAGATATGGGCTGGGCTGATTGGTGCTGCTCCCTCTGGGGTGGGGGTGGGGCTAGGGGGGGATGTCTTTCTCTGCATCTCCTCCAGAGATCCAGGCATCAGATCATGCCAGGAGGCCCAGCTGCCCTCCTCAATGTCACCATGTTTTAAGATTCTCTGTGCTATCATGGAAATAGGGACTGGCCCTGTGATTTCATTGGCATAGGGGACTCTCAAGTGAGGACACTCCTGATGCCAGCACAGGTCAGCACTCTCTTTGCAATTTAGAATCTTAGAGAGCTGCCTAGAACATCAAGAGCAAGTTAAGTGACTTGTCCAAGGCCATGCAGCCAGGATATGTTGGAGTCAAGACTTGAACCCAGGTGTTCCTAGCTTCAAGGCCAGCCCTAGTCACCATGCTATGCTGCCTTTGGTGACACTAGAAGACATAGTAAGCAGGGGCCTGACCCCCATCATCTGCAACCCCTTGGACAAATCCACAACCCAAGAGCAAGACAGGAGGCCTGGCTCTGCCTCCAGCCCTCACTTGCTCTGTGACTGAGAAAGGCCTCTTACCCTGGCCGAGCCTCATTATCCATGTCCACAAAAGGGAATAATAATTCCTGCCCATCCTTTCTTGTGGAATTTGGGTGGAGACCAGATGAGGGGATGGATCTGAAGAAGCTTAGAAAGTCTAGCATCAACTAAGGGCCCTTAGTGTCAGCCTCAGAGAGCCCCCCTGGGGATGGCATGGGAGCTGCCCATCCCTCCCGGCCATCCATCTCTCCTTTAGCCCAGTCTGCCAGCCTGGCACAGGCTGAGGCGACTTGGGCAGAGACAGGGGCAATTAGCAGAAGGCAGATGGCACTGCAGAGAAGTGTTATTAGCACACTCCAGGAGCTTGCAACTTGTTCCTCACCGCATCCCCCACCCACCCACCTGGGCAGAGCATCCTCCAGTTTGAGCTCATCTGCCCTTTATGATTTGGCTATGAGTCTATGGAGAAGCCTTTCCTGAAACCCCACAGTGAGTCTCCTCCAGCTACTGGCAGCTCCCCACAACCAGGAGACACTTTATGTAAAACCCTATCTCCTAAAACCTTACAATCTGATGACTCAAAGATTATAGAATCATAGAACATTAGACTCCAGAGACCTTGGATCCAAGAAGTGAAGAGCTGAAGGAAACCTTAGAACATGGAATATCAGGGCTGGGAAAGACCTTAGAACCAAGAATTTAAGAGTTGGGGAAAACCTAGGAACATAGAATGTCAGACCTGGAAGAGACTTTAGAATCTAGAAGTTAAGATATGGGGGAAACCTTAGAACATAAAATGTTAGACTTGGAAGAGACCTTAGAACCTAGAAGTTAAGATCTGGGGGAAACCTTGGAACATAAAATGTTAGAGTTGGAAGAGACCTTAGAACCTAGAAGTTAAGAGTTGGGGGAAACCTTAGAAGTTAGAATGTCAGAACTTGTATAGACTTTGGAACAAAGAATGACAGAGCTTAAAGGGAGCTTTGAAGGTAGAATGCCGGTCCCACGGAAGGGGTGCCATGATATAAGAATATCAGAGCTGGGAAGGACCTTAGGTATAAATTATCAGAGCTGGAAGGTAACTTAGGACACAGTACAGAACAAAAGAAAGAGAAGGAACCTAGAATATTTATTAGTTTCCTATAGGAGTCCAGTTGGAATCCAGCCCTTTCATTTTACTGATGATGAAAGTGAGGGTCAAGGGTGAAGTGACTTGCCCCAGGGTCACACAGCCAGTACGTGTCAGAGATGGGACTTGACCCCAGATTTCCTGACTCGGCACCTAGCTTTCTATCCATTAGTCAGTCAGTCAATAAACATTTATTAAGTGCACACCATGGGCCAGGCTCTGTGCTAAGTGCTAAGTGCTGAGCATGCAGAGAAAAACAAAAGACAGGTCCCTGCTCACAAGGAGTCTGGGTCTACTGATGGAAACAACCTGAAAACAGCTGTGCACAATCAGGATAGAGACAGGTTGGAGATGATGGTGGCAGGAAGGCACTGACTGGCATTAAGGGAGATTGGGAAGGGCTTCCTCTCAGTCCGTAGATACTAAGTGCATCATTATGCCCATTTTACAGAGGAAGAAAGTAAGACTCAGATATATTAAGGCACTTACCCATGGTCACAAAGCTACTACAGAAGTATGCGAGGCATGATCTGAGCCTGAGTCCAAGTCCAGTTCCCTTCTCTTCTGTACTGCCGGGTCACACGGCCTCTTACATTAACAAAGTATTTCTGGGGGGCAGCTAGGTGGTGCATTGGATAAAGCACTGGCCCTGGATTCAGGAGGACCTGAGTTCAAATCCAGCTTCAGACACTTAACACTTACCAGCTGTGTGACCCTGGGCAAGTCACTTAACCCTCATTGCCCCGCAAAAACAAAGAAACAAACACTCCCCCACCCCCCCAAAAAAAAAAACCTCACCCAAAACATTTCTGACTCTTCACTGCAGCTCTGGGATGGCTGGTAGCATCTAAGTGTGGTTATCCTCAACCCTGTGTGTGGTAGGTGACCGGCTATCATTTACACCCATTTAACAGATGAAGAAAGTGAGGAGCCTTAGAAGGGAAGCACCTTGCCCAAAGCCACGGAGTTAGTACTTGGTGCAGCTTGAGTGGATAAATGAAAGAACCAGGTGACCACGATTGCTGGACTTAGCATCAGGAGACCCGGGTTTGATTTCTGACCCTGGTATTTGCTCCTTGTGTTTTCATGGGCCATTAGCCACTCTAGGCCTCAGTTTCCTCATTTGTAAAATGAGGCAGTTGAATGATCCCACCTCTGAGGTACTTGCAGATCCAGAATGATCTATTCAAGGATAGGGACGAGTTGAGATGCTCAAGGACAAAAGCACAGACGTTATTCCTTCAGTAACTAAGTTTCATTCCCATCCCTCTTGGCAGGCAGATTCTTCCTTCTGGACTTTTGTTATTACACAGTAGCCAGGAAGGAGAGGAGAGGCTAAGGGACAGTCTGTTTTCCAAGGTCTCCCAACTCCTGGATCCTTGCTTTGCTATTTACTACATCTGGGACATAGGACAAAAATCATTTCACATCTCTGGACCTCTGTTTCCTCTTCTGTTAAATGAAGGGGTTGGACTAAAAAAAATTATAAAAATTCTCTCTCAGCTCTGACATCCTGTGTTCTAAGTTCTCTCCCACCTCTGACATTCTGCATTCTCTGTGGTCTAAGGGCCCTCCCAGCTCTGACATTCTGGGTTCTAAGGGCTCTCCCACCTCTGACATGCTGAGTTCTTTTTTTTTAAATTTTTTTTGACATCCTGTGTTCTAAGGGCCCTCCCAGCTCTGACATTCTGGGTTCTAAGAGCCTTCTTGGGTAGAAATCCTATGATCCAAGTCTCTTTCAAGGCAATGCCACAAGATCACAATTTAGACTTGGAAGGGCCCTTAGAGACCACTTAGTCCAACCTCCTCATTTCACAGATGAGAAAATAGAGGTCCAGAGAGGCTCACTCACTTGCTCACAACAGCACAGATAGTAAGTGGCAGAGCTAGGATTCAAACTCGGGTCCTCTGCCTCCATGCTAGACTAAACAGAAGAAGTGAGAGGCAAAGAGGAGAGAGCACTGAGTCAAACAGACTGGCAACCATAGGAGGAGGTGGGGATGGAGAGACAAGCAGCTCTTTGGACCCCCTGGCTTGTCAGCCCTGGCTCACATTCCCTGAGCCTGCAGAGGGGGCTGGCTGATGCTTCCCTAGTAGCCGGGATGTCAGGGACTGGGAGGAGCCTCAGGCTGTTGTCTCTTCCGCGTGCCAACAAGCGCCCAGAGAACACCCTCCGTGAGAAAGGGATAGCGTGTCAGGAGGTCCCCTGGGCCCTGGGATCATCTCCTGACACTCCCCATCCCTCCCCTGCCCTCCGTAGCCTCACCACAGGCCCAGTGAAACATATGCCAACAGCTGCTGGGCTTCTCTAGCACGCAGGGCTGGGGGCGGGGAGACCGCTCAGCCTAGGGCTGCTTCAGCATCCCAGCAGGCTTGGGAAGGCTCCCGCGCTTGTGGCTGGTCCACTCAAGCGAGCAGAGGAAGGGGCATACTTAATGTGACATCAAGGGCGGACCTGAAGTTCCCTCCCAGCCCCCACGCTAGCCCTTATCTCCAGCTGCTGCAGTCAAACTGGCCAATGCTCAGCCCTCCTCTCTGTGCCTGTGTTGGGGAGGCTTCTGCTCCCAGGTATCCCACACTCTTTCAGGCCCCCATCACCTCTCACCTGAACTACTGTCAATTGCAACCAGGGGGTTGGTGAGAATTGGGTTGTTTTTATTGGTGTTTCCTACTGGGACTTTCTTGTACGCAGCAGGCATTTAACAGATGCTTTTAAAGTGAATTTTAACAGGCTCCTAATGGAACCTCTATCTTCTGGCCTTTCCCCTTGGTAACAGGCCCTGTCTGTGCCGAGGGGGCAATTTTCCCACTGAATCGCTATCATCTTGTCACTTCTCTGGTCAAAAGCCTTCTGTGGATCCCCATTGCAAAAGACAAAGTATCAAGCTGAGAAGGCAGCTTAGTGCAGTGAGTGGAGCAAGTCTTCAATTTGGAGTCACAGAACATTGTTATATGACCTTGGACAAAATCACTTCCCTTTGCTGGGCTTTGGTTGCTTCATCTGTAAGAATGAAGCAGTTGTGGGGCAGCTAGGTGGTGCAGTGGATAAAGCACTGGCCCTGGATTCAGGAGGACCTGAGTTCAAATCCAGCCTCAGACACTTGACAATTACTAGCTGTGTGACCCTGGGCAAGTCACTTAACCCTGGATGACCCACAAAAACAAACAAAAAAAAAATGAAATGGTTGGACCAGGTGATTTATCAAGTCCCTCCCAGTTATAAATCTTAGGATTCTATCATCCCGGCATTCGAGGCCCTTTAGGATCTGGCACCTTATTAGCCATATCTTGATGAGCTGTCTTGTTCCTGCCAAACTGGGCTGCTCACCATCTCCCATCATCCCCCTGTTTCACTCCTACCTATATATTTTATCAGCCACCTTCTGAAGATTTTTTTTTCATCAGAGTATTTGCTTGCTCAAACCTCTCCCATGGTTCCCCCCTGCCTACAGGAGGGAGGCAATACGATTATGGGAATATAGAACTAACTCCCTTATCTTACAGATGAAGAAACTTGAGGTCCAAGATCACATAGGTAGTGAATTGCAAAAACAAGATTTAAACTAGTGTCTCCCTAACTCTCACTAAGTTCAAAATCCTCAACCTTCTCAAAGCCTTCTATAGTTTTACCTTAACCTCTATCTCTAACCTCATCTGCTATTATTTCTTTCTTTTTTTGGGGGGGGTGAGTCAATTGGGGTTAAGTGACTTGCCCAGGGTCACACAGCTAGTAAGTGTCAAGTGTCTGAGGCCGGATTTGAAATCAGGTCCTCCTGAATCCAGCACCGGTGCTTTGTCCACTGTGCCACCTAGCTGCCCCATCTGCTAGTTTTTCTAAGCACAAACTCCATACTCTCTGCAGATTGGTCTCTTCACTAGCTCAAGCATACTCTGCTTACTTCTGCCCTCAGACTGTCACTCACATCAGCCCATTGTCTCCCTCCCCTCTAAGAAAAGTCTTTCACTGTGTGTACCTGGGTTGTGGGGTTGTGTGTGTGTGTGTGTGTGTGTGTGGGCGAGGGGCATGGAGAACTTTGGGCTGGGAGCCTAGAAAGTTGGGTTTGAACATAAGCTTGACCACTTGCTAGCTGTATGACCCAGGATAAGTCACATCCCTCTGCTGAGACTTTGTTGCTTCATATGGAAAATGGATGTAGTCATCTTTACATTACCAACTTTCCCAGAGAAGTTGGGGGGGAGAGGGAATACTTTGGAAACAGTAAAGTGCTATAATAAATTGGTTGTTGTTATTGTTGCTGCTGTTATGATAATACCTCTTTGAAACGGTTTTCCTGGTTAATCTGTAGTAGAGAGGCAAGCAGGTTGAAGAAGGAATGTGGATCCTGAACTTGTGACAGGAAAAGAGCAAGGAGAGTTCAGAAATGAGAAGGATGACAGAGATAAAGGAGGATATTGTTGTGCAAAATAGTAACAAGAAGTTACTATTTTGATCTGGCACAATGAGGGGGTCACATAAGACCCATTCAGAAGGAGCTGCTTGATTTCAAGACTGAATTGGAGACAATGAATCTGGGTCCTTCAGGAAAAGATTTTTCTTCCCTTTCAACTGTGAAGCGATCTACTTTCTATATCTGACAGCCCCCTTTGTATAACCATGGACTGGGAGTCAACCCTGTGGAACCATAGTTCTGGCATTGCTATTGTTTGTGAAAGGAAACGCAAGGGATCGACAACCACTCAAAACATGTTGTTTCTAATCATCAAAGCCATCTGAAAGTAGAGTGAACTACCCTAAGAGGTGGTGGGTTCTCCTTTGCTTTTGTTGTTGTTCAGTCATTTCCTACTCTTTGTGACCCCATTTGGGGTTTTCTTGGCAGAGATACTGGAGTGGCTTGCCATTTCCTCCTCCAACTTATCTGACAGAAGAGGAGACAGAAGCAAGCAGCGTGGAGTGACTTACCCAGGGTCACACAGCTAGTGTCTGAAGCCAGATTTGAACTCAGGAAAGTGAGTCTTCCTAACCTCAAACCCAGCACTCTATCTACTGCTAAAGATCTTCAAGCAGGGTAGCCAGTTCTTGGAGATTAGACTGAATGCCATCTGAAGTCCATTCCAGCTCTGGTATTGTGCCAAAGCCATTTCCCCTCCCTGGACCTTAGTTCTTTGACCTCTAAAATGAGGGCACTGGACTAGAGATCTCTAGGGTTCTTTCCAGCTCTGTCATTCTATTCTCTAAAGTTCTTCTCTTGCTCCAGTGTTCTATGTTCTGAGGCCACTTTCTGTTCTGACATTCTATTTTCTAAGGTCTCTTTCAACTCGAATGTTCAACACTGCATGATCTAAAAGCCTAAAGATGAGGTTCTCATTCCAGTCCTCCAGAGCTGGCCTTAGGGAATCCCAGGACATGAAGCTTTGGGGAGGGAGAAGAAAGGAGAGGGTAGCATCTGGAAGTAGGAGGGTTGGGAAGGAGCACAGAACAGCAAGGCCTTGCCGAGTGGAGATGGGGGTGGGGGAGGAAGAGGGAGGTGAACAGCAGAGGCAATTCATCCAACAGCTTCCGTGACTGAACTCAGCTTCTGCAGGTGAGAGCCCTGAGGAGAGATCCCATCTCTCATGAAAGAAACATCATCACTAATCGAATCAGAATCCATGCTCTGGGCTGGGCACCTCATCCATTTTTCATGTCTCTCTTAAACAAAATAAAACAAAAAATGAGCAGAGGGGGAGGGGTGGGAGAAAAGCCAAAGAGAAGAAGACAGGCGATGTAAGGGCAGAGTAGAGGAAGAGGAGGGGATGAGAAAGGGAGACTGAACTGAGAGAGCCCAGAGGTTGGGAGAAGGAAATCTGAAGAATTTCATGGAGGCAGATTTGATTTCAAGTCCAAACAGAGTTATAGGATCATAGAATGTTTGAGTTAGGAAGGTCTTTAGAACATAGAATGTCAGATCTGGAAAAGACCTTAGGATATAGAACATTAGAATAGGAATGGATGTCAGGACACAGAAAGTCAGAGTCAGAAGGGTCCTTAGAATGTAGCATCAAAGGGATTTTAGAAAGAATCTAATCCATCTCCTTCATTTTACAGATTGTGAAATTTAGGCCTTGAGAGGGGAAAGTGATTTGACTAAGGTCACACACTGTGTCCATGGTAAAGCCAGAAATAGAATCTAGGACTCCTGACTCCCCATTTGATGCTTACCTAAACCAATCTGCCTCTCTTTTTTCCATAATTAACCTCATCCAATGAATCAGAATCTGAGAATTGGGAGATGTCTCAGCAAGCATCTAATCCAAGTCATACCCCAAATGAATCCCCACTATAACACACCTGACAAATGAGCATCCATCCTCCGCTTGAAGACCTTTGAAGCTAATGTTAGGAAGTGCCTCCTTATAGCAAAACTAAATTGCACTCTTTGCAACTTCTATCCATTATTCCTAGTTCTTCCCCTTGGGACCATACTAAAGAAGTTTACCCCTTCTTCTCCTAGGCAACCCTTTCAAATACTTAAAGCAGCTATCAAATCCTAACCACCCACTTTCTCTAGGCTAAACATACTCTTTTTTTTTTCAACTGATCATCATATTATGTGAATTCCAGCACCTTCTTAAACCGTGATACCTAGAACTGAACATGATATTCCTCCATATGTAGTCTGGCCAGGGCAGAAGACAAAGATACTATAACCTTACCCCCTTATTTCTGGAAGCTATGCCCCTCTGAATGCCCACCAACATCACATTAGGGTTTGTTTTGTTTGGCTGCTATATCACATTACTGACTCATTTACTCCTCTTTTCTGGCAACTTCACTCTCAACCAAGTTTCTCTATTCCCTACTTAGAATCTTTTCCCAACTTCCCTCACTTTCCACATGTACCCTTTTCCTGATCTGTTCTGCCTTGCCCTATCCCCATCTCACTCTATCATTTATACTTGACTGGATCCTGTCATTCACTATGCTGTACTGGGTCCCGGTTAGCCTTCTAAGTCCAGAGCAGTTAAAACAGGAACAAGCAGTCAGCTGCTTGTTCCTGTTGCCATTTCCTTCTCCAGGTCATTTTTACAGAGGAAGAAACTTATGCAAACAGGGTGAAGTGACTTGCCTAGAGTCACATTGCTAGTAAATGTCTGAGACTGGATTTGAACTCAGGTCTTCCTGACTCCAGTTCTGGTGCTCTATCCACTGTGCCACCTAGCTGCCTCAGTCGGCTGCTGAAATACCATAAAATCAATATTCCCTAAGCCCACACTTACATTCCCATATGAAACAGTAAGATCCCTTCTGGCTCCGATTTTGCATGAGTCCCAGGAGCTCAGGAGCTTAAAGGAGGTCATCCTGAAAATCTGAAGTAAATTCACTTATGGACAGGAGAAGGTTCATAATGTAAAAATAATAATTAAAATTTGCATGGCACTTTTGAAGTTTTTAAAGTCTTTTACATATATAATCTCATTTGAACCTAATCATAACTCTGTAAGGTAAATACTACAGGCTTTATTACTGCCAATTTACAAATGAGGAAACTGAAGCTTGTAGAATGTAAGGGACTTGCCTATGGTCTCACTAGTAAATATCAGAGGAAGAATTTGAACTCTTCTCAGACTCCATTTCTATTGTTCTATCCAGTATGCTAAATTTCCTCTTTCAGGCTTAAAGCTGTAATGAGTATCAATGAAAGGTGGAGGTTTGTTGTTGTTGTTGTTGTTGTTGTTGTTGTTGTTTTTTGCAGGGCAATGGGGGTTAAGTGACTTGCCTAGGGTCACACAGCTAGTAAGTGTCAAGTGTATGAGGCCGGATTTGAACTCAGGTACTCCTGAATCCAGGGCCGGTGCTTTATCCACTGCGCCACCTAGCCGCCCCCCGGAGTTTTTTTTTTAAAGTATAACCATTCATTTATTATGTTTGTCAATCACCTTCATTTCCCAATATGTGCTTCCCTCTTGCCCACCCAGCTAAGCATTCTTTAAAACAAAGATTAAAAGATAAAAGCAGTTCTTTGAAACTAGCCAGCATATCAGCCAAGTATGGCCATATGTGTAAATTATCTAAACCCTTAGTCCCTACCTTTGCAAAGATGGGAAGGAGGTGAGTTCTTTAATGAATGGTAGAATATTGCAGGCTAGTTTTCGAGAGTTTTCAATGGGCTTGGGCAGACATTTCAGTACCGAGGGCAGCTCCTTCTGTGCAAAGTCTCTGGCAGCCCTGGACACTCTCCAGGGAAAGATGAGGTTCCTTTGAGTTGAACTCTTCAGGTCTAAGAAGGAGGCTTTGGTTGGTTAAAGGGATCTCGAATTTCTTTGAGGCGGATGATTATTTTCATAAGTAAATAAAACCTTAGCGTCTTATGTCATATTCTCTGACCTGTGTGGTAAAGCGGAAAAAACAAACTTAATGATCAGGAGACCAGGGTTGAAGCCCTTACTCTAACACTAATGTACTTTGCAATTTGGGGAAAAGTTTCTTCTTCTGAAAAACTAGTAATACATATTAGATCACCTCCAAGGACTCCAGATCTAATATTCTATGTTCTAAGGACCCTCAGAACTCTGAAATTTTATGTTCTAAAGTCCTTTCCAGTTCTAAAATTCTATGTTCTAAGGTCTCACCCAACTCTGAAATTCTGTTCTAAGTCCCCTTCCATATATAACATTTTATTTTCTATTGTCCTTTTCAGTTTTGACATCTTATGATCTAGAGTCCCTTCCAGTCCTAAAATCCTGTGTTCTAAGGACCTTCCCAGCTCTGACATTCTATGTTCTAGATATCTTCCAGATATGACACTTTACATTCTAAGGTCCCTTTCAGTTTTGACATTTTATGCTCTAGAGTCCCTTCCAGTTCTAAAATTCCATTTCCTAAGGACCCTTCTAGCTCTGTCTTTTAAGGTCCTTCCCAGCTCCAACATTCTATGTTCTAAGTTTCTTTCCAGCCCTGACTTTCTATGTCCTTAGGTATTTCCCCACAATGACATTCTATGCTAGCTAACGTGGCAAAACTATAACTCCACGGTATTGATCTATGGTTATTATAGGAAGGACAAGGAACAAATGTGAAGAGCCTTTATGAAGTGCTTCGGGCATTAGTTCCCACACACATGCACAAAATCACATGTTTTTGTCAGAAGGGACTTCAGTGCCTTCTAGTCTAACCCCCACACCAACACCCCAACTCACTCCAGCACAGGTCACTAACATTCTGCTTGAAGACCTTCAGTGAGGGGAGATACACAACTTCTCAAGTCACTCCATTCCACTTACTGACCCCTCCAATTGTTAAGAAGTTTTCCCTGACATCAAACCTAACTCAGCTTCTTTGAAATTTCTAGCTATTGCTCCTGGTTCTGCCCTATGGGGACAAATATAGTCCCTCTCCATCATGCCAGCTATTCAGATATGTAAAGACAATTATCCTATCTCCCCGGAGTATTCCGTTGTTACCCAGTATAACCACCCCAGATATTGTACCTCATAGTATTGCTTTGCCAATTCTCATATGATATGGACTCCATTCCAGTGCCTTTCCTCTGGATTCTCTTGAGTTTTTCAATGTCCCTTCTAAGCAGTGTAACTGTGGCACCGAGAACTGAGTGCAGAATGAAGGTGTGATCTGGCCAGGAAACGGTACAGCAGGACTCTGGCTTCCTAATTTCTGGCAGCATCATCCTCCTTAATGCATTAGAAACCTTGACTATCATATCACACCACTGACTTATGTGAAGCTGGCATCTCACTAAAATCTCCATGGCAGGGAGGAGCCTTAGGATAAAGATTTTCAGACATGGGATGGAAATTAGAACAAAAGTTGTTAGGGATGGAAGGGAAGTTAGAACACGAAATGTTAGAGCTAGAAAGGAAATAGGACATAGAATGTGAGAGCTGAAAGGGTGGGGCCATAGAGCACAGAACATCAGAACACAGAACAGGGAGCTTAGAACAAAGAATGTTACCTTTGGGGGCAGCTGGGTGGTGCAGTGGATAGAGCACCGGTCCTGGATTCAGGAGGACCTGAGTTCAAATCCAGCCTCAGACACTTAACACTTACCAGCCGTGTGACCCTTGGCAAGTCACTTAACTCCAATTGCCTTGTAAAAAAACAAAAAAGAGGCAGCTAGGTGGTGCAGTGGATAAAGCACCAGCCCTGGATTCAGGAGGACGTGAGTTCAAATCTGGTCTCAGATACTTGATACTAGCTGTGTGACCCTGGGCAAGTCACTTAACCCTCATTGCCCCGCAAAAAACAAAAACAAAAACAAAAAGAATGTTACCTTTGGAAGGGACCTTAGAATAGAGAATGTCTGAACTGGAAGGGCACTTAGAATATAGACTATCAGAGATGAGAGGGAACTTCAAATGTAAAACGTGACCTTAGTGGTGATCAGGTTTAAATCTTTCATTTTCCTGGTAAGATGCTGAGGTAGATGACGCAGTGGTTAATGCTGGGCCTGGAATGAGGAAGACCTGAGTTCAAAACCCGCCTAAGACACTAGCTATGTTACCCAAGGGCAAATCACTTAACCTCTGTTTCCTTCAGTTTCCTCATCTATAAAATGGGGGTAAACAGCACCTGTTTCACAGGGTTTCTGTGAAGATCAAATGAGATCATATTTGCAAAGTGCTTAGCACAGTGCCAGGCACATTAGCACCATAAAAACATGAATATTACTATTATTTTCCCAAGGTCATAGCGAGCTTCCTGACCACCCCTTTACTCTTCCATTGGCCCCAGTTTCTGCCCCAGGTTCGGCCCTTTCATCTCCCCCTTTGGGTTCTGGCTGCCTCAAAGCCAGAGGAGAGCAGTTTTGTTTATTCTCTGTTTGAAGTTTGATGGGGCTTTTGGGGGGTATTCAGAGAGGAGTGTTTGTCTCTAATCTTCCCGCTCTAAATGCTCAGCACATTTCTCTGGACGCCAGAGGAGCTCCCCAATTTTCATCTTTTATTCATC
Organism: Dromiciops gliroides; assembly: GCF_019393635.1. NCBI lineage: Eukaryota > Metazoa > Chordata > Mammalia > Microbiotheria > Microbiotheriidae > Dromiciops > Dromiciops gliroides. The sequence continues at coordinate 610,943,476 of NC_057863.1, forward strand.
ATTTTCTGATGGCTCTAACACAGGAAAAAACATGGAAATTTAAACCCTTCGAGGTTTGAGAATTTCATGAGTGCAGCTGACCCTTTCCCCAGCCGCCTGGGATGGTGGAGAAAGAAAGTCATTCTAATGAGGAGCCAGCCCTTTTGATAATGAAGTTAGAGAAGCCGTCAGCTAAATGAGGCCCGTGTGGTTGGTCTTTGTAGCAGAAAAGCAGGGGCGAGGGGGGCTCAAATTAGAGAAGGGAATGATGTAGGTTAACAGGGAGGTGGGCTGCTCCTGATGCTGGGTGGGTCTCCACTTTGCCCTGGAGCACTAACACATCTCCCCCTTCTTCCTAACCCCCTATAGTAACTGTCTAAGCCTATCAGATTCTCATCTTGAGGCACAGAATCATAGCATTCTTACAGTCATGGAATTAGATGATGTTAAAGACAGAAACAGAGAGTGTCAGAGCTAAGAGGGCCCTTAGAACACAGGATGTCAGAGCTAGGAGGGCCCTTAGAACACAGGATGTCAGAGCTGGGAGGGCCCTTGGAACACAGGATGTCAGAGCTGGGAGGATCCTTAGAACCCAGAATGTCAGAGCTGGGTTCTAGTCATAGCAAGGCTATGTAACAAGAATACAGTGGCACTAGGGGCAGCTAGGTGGCGCAGTAGATAGAGCACCGGCCCTAGAGTCAGGAGTACTTGAGTTCAAATCCAGCCTCAGACACTTAACACTTACTAGCTGTGTGACCCTGGGCAAGTCACTTAACCCCAGTTGCCTCACCAAAAAAAAACCCCAAAACAAAACAAAAAAGAATACAGTGGCACTTAGCTTCATATAGAATCTTTTCTAGTCATCAGGGCAGAGTATGATGATTCATGTGTTTTTTAGGCATTAAGCTGGTTTTTTTTGGTGAGGCAATTGGGGTTAAGTGACTTGCCCAGGGTCACACAGTTAGTAAGTGTTAAGTGTCTGAGGCTGGATTTGAACTCAGGTCCTCCTGAATCCAGGATCAGTGCTCTATCCATTGCTGCCCCGATTCATGTGTTTTTTTTACACAACCACCATGTCTGAGGTGGGGTGTGGTCCTAACTCCACATGGGTGAAACCTTTTATGACCTTAGGTGACTAGGAAGCAGCATCAAGGGAGGCAGGAGCCAACCAGGACAGCTTTGTTGCCTTTTAGGAAAAACTAATTCCTGTTGTAGGGAAACAAGGGGAACCCTATTTCAATCACTGAGCCCTTCTAATCCAGGCCTACCATTTTACAAATGAGAAAATTGAGACCAAGGGAAGTGATTTGTCCCAGGTTACACACCAAATTAATGGTAGAGGCCAGTCTAGAGCTGCATTTCTGACTCAAAGGCCAACCTAAGACCAGTCACATGATTCAGGCAAACTTCACCTTACAAATACCCACTTACAAAGGAGTCAGTCACAAATACAATTGCCCCCTGAATTTCCTTGATTCCCCCACTATGCTACTGGGTATGTGTTGGAGAGTTTAGAAATACAGACAAGGGAAGAAACCAGGAACTGTAGGGTCAGATTGGGGAAATTGAACCTAAGGAACAGATTCATAAGTTGGAGGGAACTGATCAGATTATTTATTAATTAATAACAAACACTTTGTTATTAAAGCCTTCATTCCTGTAGCCCTTTAGGATTTATAAAGCTCTTTCCTTTGGTTTTTGTTGTTTCAGTTGTGTCTGATTCTTCATGACCCCTTTTTTGGAGGTTTCTTGGCAAAAGTATTTGAGTGGTTTGTCATTTCCTTCTCCAGCTCATTTTACAAATGAGGAAACTGAAGCAAACAGAGTGAAGTGACTTTCCCAGGGTCACACAGCTCATAAGTGTATGAGGCCACATTTGTATTCAGGGCTTCCTGAATCTAGGCCTGGCATTCTATCTATTGTGCCACCTAGGTGCCCCTTTTCTTTTCTAGGGTTTTAATAGAGTTTTCTGATGATCTGGATGAGCTTACAGCAAAGTTTGACTTGGTTTGGGACCTTTCCTATGAAAAGTGGTGGCCACGCTCTCTGGTGCCTCTCGGAGGAAGGGTCTCAGTGTTTAGGGATACACTTGTTGAGCCGGATTTCTGTGTGACATCCACTACAGGAGAAGCCGTCCCTTCATGCTGTGCTAGAAAAGAGATCTGCCATATCATTCTTTTTTCCCTTTTGCTTTTTTTTGGGGCAGCTCTGATTAGAAGGGGCCAGAGGATGAGAGATTTCAAGCTGGAAGGAGACTAAGAGGTCATCTAGTCCAACCTCTTCATTTTATAGTTGAAGATACTGACACCCAGGGAGTCCCGTAAGCTGAGATGCTCCTGTGGATACTGTGGAGTAAAAGGAAGGGTTCCTAGGGTACCGCCTCTCTCGCCACTTAAAGTATATTTTTCAACCAAAAGAAATGCCTTATTCCTTACAACAGCCTTGTGAAGGGATAGGAACTGGAACTGTGACTTTATTGGTCCAGAGAATTCCCATGTGAAGAACCTTCCCCCTCTTCCTCCTCCTCCTCCACCTCCTCCTTTTTCTCCTTTTTCCTTCTCCTCCTCTTCCTCTTCCCTTCTTCTCTTCCTCCTCCTTCCTCTCCTCTTCCTTCTCCTCCTCCTCCTTCTCCTCCTCCTTCCTCTCCTCCTCCTTCCTCTCCTCCTTCTCCTTCTCCTCCTCCTCTTTCTCCTTTTTCCTTCTCCTACTCTTCCTCATTCTCCTTCTCCTTCTCCCCCTCCTTCTTCTCCTCCTCCTCTTCCTCCTTCCCCTTTCCATGATCTCTGTAGCCTCAATGCCCAGAGCACAGATCAGCTGTCCTTACTATTTTTCCATGTCTTTATGTTGTTGCATATATTTTTCCTGTGCTTTTCACTTCTCCTTCCTCAGACTGAGCCTCCAGGGGCAGGAATTAAAATCTTCTTGAGTGATAGGTTAGGGTACTGCCCACAATGACTGTTCGGCAAACAACTATTTGAATGGTTTCCATCCTTCAAGGTTCATTTCATCTGGGAAGCATTTTCTAAATTTCTGTAACCCTATTGTCTGTATTGCTCATTGGTCACTTAGCACACATAATAATGTGATGGGTCTCCACAACTAAATTGTGAACTACCTCAATCATAAAATGTCAGTGAGAGAAGGGCCTTTAGGACAATCCAGAATGGTATAGACTGGCAGGACTGAAAGGGACCTCGGGACACAGCGTCAGAACTGGACGGTACCTTGAAATACAGAATGTTAAAGCTGAAAAGGTTCTTAAGGATCATCCAGTCTGATTTTTTTTGTTTGTTTCCCATCTTCTATATCCAGGACTTTGCTTGGTAAATGTTTAACAACTGGTTTACATTTGACATGCATTTTTAAAAAATTTAAAAATTTTTTATTTTTAGTGAGGCAATTGGGGTTAAGTGACTTGCCCAGGGTCACACAGCTAGTAAGTATCAAGTGTCTGAGGCTGGATTTGAACTCAGGTATTCCTGACTCCAGGGCTGGTGCTCTATCCACTGCGCCACCTAGCTGCCCCGACATGCATTATTAACATGTTCTCCATCACTTTCTTAAATCTAGACAATTGACAAAACATTAAATCAAGCCCTGATTTGCAGCATTTGCTCATTTCCAAGTTATCAATGCTCATGCTGAAAATTTCGCAATGAGTTCTTGAGAGCTTGTATGAGCTAGCTCCAGCATATCCCCATATATTAGGTCTGAGCTGCCTAATCTCTTACAGGTAGGGAGTAGCTTAGATGGTTTGTAAGGTTCTTCCCAACTACATCAATCTTTTCTTGATTATTCTATATATTTGTAAATGTATGAATATGTTCTTAGCTTAAAAGCCTGAGTTCTAAGGGCCCTCCCAGCCCTGACATTCTGTTCTTTTTTTTTTTTTTTTTTTTTTTTTTTTAGTGAGGCAATTGGGGTTAAGTGACTTGCCCAGGGTCACACAGCTAGTAAGTGTTAAGTGTCTGAGGCCGGATTTGAACTCAGGTACTCCTGACTCCAGGGCCGGTGCTCTATCCACTGTGCCACCTAGCTGCCCCCTGACATTCTGTTCTAATGACCCTCTCAGCTCTTACATTCTGTGTTCTAAAAGTTCTTCCAACTTGAATATCCTATATTACATGTGAGTGGTAGCATAGCACTGGACATGAAGTCAGGAAACCTAATTTCAGATCCAAGCTCTCTTGCTTACTACCTGTTTGATCCTGGGCAAGTCTTTAAAATCTTTCTGCCTCAGTTTCCTCATCTGTAAAACGGTAGTGAAAATATGTGGATTACCTCCTTCAGAGGGTTTGCTATGAAAGCTTTTCAGACATTAAAGTACCATATAAGTATGAGTTGCTTTCTTATCCCTCACTGTCCTGGGTGGCTGGTGACTTAGTTAACTACTGTGACTAACCTCATGGTTTGAGCTACTGATGTGTGAATTTGAGTTATTTAATCTGTTTTCCTCTGTTTCCTTAATTGTAAAATAAGAATAATATAACACCTACCTTGCAGAGTTGTTGTGAGGATCAAATGAGATAATCCTAAGGTGTTTAGCATGGGGTCCAATGGGTGCTATATAAATGCTAGCCATCATTATCATTATTATCTTTATTATTTCTATGTTTAGAATTGAAGCCCAGTGAGAGATTAAGCCCCCTGCATGGGAGGTGGATCCATATATCATTTATTTTTTACAGAAATTACAAATTTACCACCAATTTTGGGTAGAGAAACATTTATTTTAAGTAGAATTTATGAGAAACCATTTTAGTTAGATATTAAGAATAGTTTTCTTCAAAGTACAGTCCCTTGTAACTTCATAATTTGCATACCAAAGGGTCAACAGATTTTTTTCTCCTTTGTAATTTTTTTCATTTCATTTAATTTAATTTTTTCTCAATTACATATAAACAAAAAAGTTTAACATTCATTTTTTTTTAAAAAATTGAGTTCCAAATTCTCTCCCTCCCTTCCTCCCGTTCCCTGTCCTTGAGAAAGCAAGCAATTTGATATAGAATATATATGTGCAGTCATGCAAAACATTTCCATATTAACCATGTTGCAAAAGAAAATGCAGATAAAAACCAAGAATAATGAAGTTTTAAAAAGCATGCTTCAATCTGCATTCAGACTTCATCAGTTCCTTCTCTGGAAGTGTATAGCATTTTTCATCATATGTCCTTTGGAAGTGTCTTGGATCATGATATTGCTCAGAATAGCTAAGTAATTCAAAATTGATCATATTGCTGTTACTGTGTACAATGTTCTCCTTGTTCTGCTCATTTCACTTTGCATCAGTTCATGTAAATATTCCCAGGTTTTTCTGAAACCATCATTTCTTATAGCATAATAATATTCCATCACAATCATATATCACAACTTGTTCATCCATTCCCCAACTGATGTGCATCCTCTCAGTTTCTAGTTCTTTGCCACCACAAAAAAGAACTGCTATAAATATTTTTGAACATATAGGTCCCTTTCCTTTTTCTTTGATCTCTTTTGGATACAGACCCAGTAGCGGTATTGCTGGATGGAAGGGTCACCGTTTTATAACCCTTTGGACATAGTTCCAAATTGTTTTACAGAATGGTTGGACCAGTTCACAACCCCATCAACAATGCATTGGTGTCCTTATTTCTCCACATCTCCAGCATTTGTCATTTTCCTTTTATGTCATATTAACTAATCTGATAGGTGTGAGGTGGTAGCCCAAAGTTGTTTTAATTTGCATTTCTCCAATCAGTAGTGATTTAGAGCACTTTTCATATGACTATTGATAGTTTTGATTCCTTTTTCTGAAAACTGCCTATTCAAATCCTTTGAAGATTTATCAATTGGGGAATGACTCGTATTCTTATAAATTTTGTTCAGTTCTCTATATACCCTTTATAATTTTTAAAAACAGTCTTACTGAGCAGCTTTTCCTTTACCCTCTTCAATATTCCTTCCTCTCCATTCTCCAAATTAAAAATATTTAATATATACATGTATATATTTTTATATGTATTATATACATATGTGTATATATTATATAGACTTCTTCAGGTCATTCTTAGACTAATCATTAGTACCTCAGCTGAGGAGGATCTCCCAAGTTAAGTCTCCTCCCCAGGTCACTGAATATACGTTATCCTTGGACTAAGTATGAGAAACTGCTCACCATAGACCTCATCTCCAGATAAGACCCTTTGCCTCTGAGGATGCTGAGAATTTTAACGCAGTCCAGGTTTGAGTTGCTTGAAAAAACAGTCATCGGGGCAGCTAGGTGGCACAGTGGATAGAGCACCGGCCCTGGAGTCAGGAGTACCTGAGTTCAAATCCGGCCTCAGACACTTAACACTTACTAGCTGTGTGACCCTGGGCAAGTCACTTAACCCCAATTGCCTCGCTAAAAAAAAAAAACAAAACAACAAAAACAAAAACAAAAAGAAAAAAGTCATCGATTCAGAAAAGACTCTCCATGAACTCAGCTACTCATAATGTGTTCACCTAGCACCCTAAACCTTCAAGACTTATTTTTAAAAGGTCTACCTCCCTTATAAGCTATGTCACAGGAAAAGCGTTTTCTTTATATAAATAAGAAAAACTCAAGACTTAGATTGCATTACTACTGAATACTGAAGATCTGCCCATACTTCTCAAATAGATACTGATTCCTGTGTCTATGGCTGACATAAAACCAGAAACTCTACAGGCCTAGAGAAGTGTAGCCCTCATGTGGAAACATCTGGGGTGGTCTTTGGAGAGGATGTTTGTGAAAGTACTTACCACAGTGCCTGACACATAGTAGACACTTAAGAAATGCTTATTCTCTTCCCTTCCCCTAACTCTTCCCACTATGTGCTATCTATACAAAACCTGGCCAAGGGTACCATATCTCTCAGCACAGTGGCTACTCAGTAATTGATTATTCGAATCGTTCTCATGTTTCAAGATTCAGTTACACTGGAAAACCTTCCCGATGACCCTTGCATTCTCCATCCCTAATCTCCTATGGACTCATTGTCTGGATTGCTCATTTGATGCTTAGAATGAAGAGCATAGTGGGTAGGGTTTTTTCCAGTGAGTCATAGTATGTCACAGATAGAAGGACATTTTGGAAGAAATGAACATTTATATAGCACCTACTATGTGTCGAACATTGGTCTAAGTATTTTTACAAATATTATCTCATTTGATCCTTACAACAGAAGAGATTGATCACCCCTAATGTTCTAGGAATTAGATCTTTGAACACAGATAAAATAGCCATATTAGCCCAAAGCTAGGTGAATATCCTAGTAAAGATTTGGTAATTGATTCAAAGCAATAGCCCTAGTTTCTATAGTGCTTTGCAATTTACTAATGCTTGCTTCATAACAGTTCTGTGAAGGAGGTGGTACAAGTATTGTTTTCCCCATTTTATAGATGAGAAAACTGAAAGCCAGAAAGTAGTTCATTGAACCAAAGAATTAAGAGTTGGAAGTGACTTGTCCAAGTTTACACAACTGGTTAATGGCAGGACCAAGGCTCAAACCCAGATCCTTTGAACTACAAGATTATAACACTTGTATATAATAACACTTCTATCTAATATGACATTGATTATAGTATACACTGAAGTTTTGTGAAAGCCACAACTGGAAAAAAATAAGCCCAGCCAATATTCAGACCAACATAGTGTGTATTCATTTATCATGGTCTAGAAGAAAGTGTTGAACTTGAAATAAGAGACCTGTGTTCTAATCCCACCTCTTGCATATGCTAGCTGTGTAACTATTGCCAGGTCACAACCTCTTTAAGCCTCAGTTTCCCTTTCTTTAGGAGATGGGATGGTATAGTAGAAAGAGTCCTGGTTATGGAGTAAGATTCAAATCCTGTCTCTGATACTTCATAGTAGTGTGACCTTTTAATCTCTTGGGTCTTTATGTGGGAGAGGCATGCCCATTTGGGACTTTATCCCATTCAGCTCTATCACTCCTAGTGCCAAGAGCTATTGATTGCCCTGATTGGTCAATATTTGTTGAATGAATGAATGAATGAATGAATGAATGAATGAATGAATGAATGAACATATGCTCAGATCCTTCTAGCTCTGGTCCTGGTTTCTTGCTCAGAGGTGAATCTAGGCTAGATAATCAGAGCTTCTGGGAGATCCAGCCGTCATCCAAGTTGGAGAAGTCCATGGCTCACCATCAGTTCAGGCCATGTGGTGAAATGGAAAGAGGGGTAACCAAAGGTCAGAATTGGATTCTGGCCCCAACCTTGCCAACTGGCAATCTTGGACAAGTCAACTCTTCTTTCTGGGCCTCAGTTTCCTTATCCATTAAAAGAAGATAATGATTCTTGAGCTACTCATCTCACAGAAGTGTTGCAAGATATGTACCATGTTGTACAAATGTGTCTGTCTCTCTAAAGGCAGAATTTCTGTCAGCGTGATATGGTGGGTGAGATGGAAGAGGAACTTCCTGAAGTCCTACAGGAGGTCGTATATGCCACTAACAAGGAAGGTCAATCTTAGGCACAAGGCCACCAGATTATAAGGAACTGCATTTTCACCAATTAGGGAGAATGGGTTGATTGCATGACCTTAAACTCAGACTACATTGTGTCATAATGGAAAAAGCATTGGTCTCAAAGTTAAAAGACCTATACTTACTAGCTGAGTCTAAGTTTTCTCATCTATAAAATGCGTACAGTAACACTTGCACTATCTATCTCCCAGGGTTATTGAGGCAATTGCTTTGTAAAGCTTAGAGTACTATAGAAATGTTATTTCTCTCCCCTCTCCCCTCTCTCCCCTCTCTCCTCTCCTCTCCTGTCTCCTCTCCTTTTCTCCTCTCCTCTCCTCCCTCCTTCTCTCCCTCCCCCCCTCTCTCTGTCTCTGTCTCCCTTTCTCTCTGCTCTCTCCCTCTCTCTCTTTCCCTCCCTCCCCTACCCCAGATCTTTGTTTTTTTTTTTTTTTGGTGTGGGGAACTCTCAGCTTACATACTCTTTCCCCAGATTGGAAAATGACCTGAAATTACTTATCTAGTATAACACAACCAGGATATGAAAAAGTCAGAACTTTAACTCAGGTCTTCCTGGCTCCAAATACAGCCCTTTATTCACCATGCCAGACAGCCTCTCAGGCCTGGTGTCATGTGGGTATTATCCTCTATTTTCCTTTAGTGATTGGAACATGCTAACAGGTAAAGGCAGGACCCCCATCCCAACCCCACCTCTCCCAGAAGTGTGATGGGGTGGACAGAAGACAAGAGAGTGGCACCACTCCCGGGCCAGGGTGGGGACGGCCAGCACCAGCTGGAGCTGATGTAGTCCCAGGGTTCGATTTCCACAGAGGGTGAGGGTTGGGGTTCATAAGTGGGCAGCTCTCATGTCCAAGCTAGCACAGTTGGTCCTGGCTAGGATACTTAACTCTGGGCTTGTTTGTAGTCTTTTCCCAGTGCTTAGCCTAACATAGTAGGTACCTAATCAATGTGTACTGACTGACCCACTGTTATTCTGCATGGCTGAAGGTGATCAGACTATCTTCCCTTCTAGCTAGCAGGAAGGGACAGCAAGGAGGAGTGGAAAGATTGACCTCAGGCTAGCCCATTCTCTTCTCTCTGGGACTTAATTCTCTTCCCTGTGGAACTGGGATAAAACTGCTTACACTACCTACCTCACAAGACTACTGGGGGAAAACACTTTGGTATAATTTCTCTACATTTAAAGTTCTAAAAATGACCTCTCCTTTCTGTTAGCAGAAGGAGGCAGCCTGGTGGAGTGACAGAACCTGGGAGCCAGCCTGCCCTGACCCCTGACTCTGCCTGGAGCTCTCTCTGGGACTTGGCGATTTGGGCTGTCTTTCCCTTTCTCAGGGGCTCAGCTAATCTAGTCTGCTGAAGGGAGGGGCTGCTAGATGAGTTCTGAGGCTCTTTCTAACTACAGCAATCCCTTCCTCCGTTATTCTTTATTCTTGTAGACTTACGATTCTTCCTTAGTTTAACATTCTGTGCCCTAAGGTCCTGCCCGGCTCTTAATTTTTTCATTCTAAGATCCCTCCCAGCTCTGACATCCTGTGTTCTAAGGGCCCTCCCACTTCTGACAAATCTGTTCTAAAAGTCTTTCCAACTCGAACACCCTTTATTCTAAGGTTCCTTCTGGCTTTAATCTTGTACACATTTCCTGTATTTCTGACCTCAGACATATCACATCATGTCGTCCCCCTGGACCTTGCTTTCCTCATCAGTAAAATGAGGGGTCTGGCCTCTAAGTTTCCTTCTAATTAGAAATCCATGAGGTTCAGGCCTGTGATCTTATGAGATAGTTCAGTTACAGCTACAACCCACTTCTTTGTTTTGAACCTTTTTTTCTTTTCTTTTGGGGCAATGAGGATTAAGTGACTTGCCCAGGGTCACACTGCTAGTAAGTGTCAAGTGTCTTGAGGTGAGATTTGAACTAAGGTCCTCCTGAATCCAGGGCCGGTGCTCTATCCACTGCGTCACCTAGCTGCCTCTACAACCCACTTCTGTGGAGTCTGGAGGGAAAGACCCCGGGCTGGGGTGTCTAGAGAACTCTAAGTGGGGCAGCTAGGTGGCACAGTGGATAAAGCACCAGACCTGGATTCAGGAGTACCTGAATTCAAATCCGGCCTCAGACACTTGACACTTACTAGCTGTGTGACCCTGGGCAAGTCACTTAACCCCCATTGCCCAGCAAAAACAACAACAACAACAAAAAAACCTCTAAGGCTCTCTCTGGTAGCCCTGGGAGTCTGTAAGTCTATGGGAGTGGGAGGGTGCCTCCAGCTAGGAGAGCTGGAACACAGTCTCCCTAGGACCACAGAGTCAGGATGGAGCAGTGGGGACGGCACTGAATTTTGAGGTGCAGGAACCCTGACTTTGTCACTTAACTGCCATTGTGAGCAGGGGCAGGTCACTTCCCCTCTCTGGGCCTCAGTTTCCCCAGCTGTAACCCCTGCAGAACCTTCCCCTTGAGATTGTTTGTGGAGAAGGAACTAGAACAATAGGTAAACTCCCAAACTCCATATAAATATCAATTCTCCAAGACTAAGGGGCCGAGTGGGAGGGTGGCAAGAATCCCAGGTCTGGTGTCTGAGGGCCTATGTCCAAATCAGTTCTACCTATGGCATTTACTTAACAGACGTTTGAGAACACACAGGCATCCTGGGATTTGTAGTTCAGAGGCATAAGAATGCCTTCTCAGTATTAGACTTACTGCCTGTGTGATCTTGGACAAGTAACTTAACTTCCCTGGTCCTCAGTTTCCTCACTTACATAACACTAAGATTTGCAAAGCACTTTACAAATATCATTGCATTTGATCCTCACAACAACCCTAGGAAGTAGGTGCTGTTACTATCCCCACTTTACAATTAAGGAAACTGAGACAGACAGGTTAAGTGACTTGCCCAGGGTCACACAGCTGGCGTCTGAGGCTAGATTTGAACTCAGGTCTTTCCTGGTTCCAGGCCTAGTGATCTCTCCACTGTGCCATCTGGATGCCTCTAAAATCCATAGTCATTGTTAGACTAGATGACCCCCCCAAGGTCCCTTCCAGCTCTGAATCTCCCATTCTATGAGTCAGCCTAGAAAAGTCAGTGTTCTCACAAGCATGCTGGTCCGGCTCCATCCTAGGCTCCCACCCACCTGCTCCCTCACACAGGCCACAGAGAGATAGGGATATGGGCACAAGATGAATTTATTACTCTCCTGGGCAAGTTGTTGACTCAGAGTGAAGAACACAGTGAGGGCTTTGGTGCCCACGGGCAACGTCCTGTCTCCAGGGTGGAGGTGGGAGCCACACTTGGTCCAGATCAGTCCTTCTGACCAAGTGTCTTGAGGGATCCCTATGCCCTGCATGGACTGAGAGGCCCGGGAATGTGTGTGTGTGTGTATGTGTGTATGAGTGTGAGCAGGCCAGGGCCCAGCCTGATGTTGTGCTGTGTCCAGCCCCAGTCCCCAACTTCCATAGGAAGGAAGGACAAATTGGCTGTGTAGTAGAGAGACAGAGAGAGAGAGACAGAGAGAGAGAGAGACAAAGAAACAGAGAGAGACAGGGACAGAGAGACAGAGAGAGAAGAAAGAGAGAGGACAGAGAAGAGACAGAGAGAGATGAGACAGAGAGATACAGAGACAGAGAGATACAGAGACAGAGAGATACAGAGACAGAGAGATCAGGCGGGCAGAGACCTCAGTGGCCTCCAGGGCACATGGGGCCAGGATTATTGCAGGAACAAAAGGGGCTCAGGGCCGTGGAGGTGCCCTGTGCTGGTGTGTCCTTGGGACAACTGTGCTGATTGGGGGTGATGGGAAAGGAACGAGAGGGAGATGAAGGCCTGGCCCAGCCCCTCATCCCATTCTCCATCGCAGGCGGAGGTGGTGCAGGGGCTGAGGGCAGCCTGCCCCCTGGCAGGTCCCCCAGCTGCCCAGGACAGGTGCCCCATCTGGGCCTGGCTTTCTTTTGGCAGGTCCTTACTCCCACTTGGTGGCATTTTTCTGTGCTTTGAAGACCGTTTGCATTGTAAGGAAGTCAGGAAAAAAATTCTCAAACACAAATAGAAAAAAATATTTACATACCCTGGGGTTGGAAGTAGTGAGAGGTTAAAGGGGGTGCAGGGTCAGATTCTGAGAAGGAAGGGAGTCTTTACAAGCCTCCTCCTTGCTTCTCCTAGAGTCAGAAGCTTTCAATGTGGGATGTGGTTGGGGTGAAGAACATTGGAGTGGCCGGCAGCAAATCCAAGCCTAGCTCCCATTCCTTTACTCAATGACCCCCGAAAAATGAGGAGTTTGGTCTAGGTAGTACTATTTCAAGGGTCCCTTCAGGTCTGATATTCTCTGTTCTAAAGTCCTTGCCATTTCCAACAGTCTGTGTTGTAAGACCCCTTTGAGCTTTGACGTTCTCAATTCTAGGGGCCCTCCCATCTCTGACGGTCTGGGTTCTAGGGACCCTTTGGTTTCTGACATTCTGTGTCCTAATAGCCTTCCTCCCAGCTGACATCCTATGTTCTAAGGGCCCTCCCAGCTGACATCCTATGTTCTAAGGGCCCTCCAGCTCTGACATTCTATGTTCTAGAGGCCCTTTGGGTTCTGACAGTCTAAATATCTCCAGTTTTTCTAGGCCCTTCTAGTCCTATTACTTCCGGCTCTAAAGACCCTTCCCCTCCCCATTCTATCCCTCTATGGCCCTTAACCCTGAAGAAGGCCCAGCTGGTATGAGGAGTCTGTTAGCCAAGGAAGCGTCTGGAGTCCCAAGGCTCCTCATCAGAGGCTGGGCCCTTGGGCATGGATCACTGTCTTCCATGGCCAAATCTTGGCCTAATTCTGCCTGGTGTGTGTAGGGGGGGGGGGTGGTTGGGCATTGGGGGCCCCATGGGGGCAGTAGGGGCCTGGCAGCCAAAGGTCACATTGAACCTCCCCTCCCTGGCCAATAGGGCAGCAGAGGGCGTTGGGGGATGGGGGAGCCCCTAGGCAGCTGTAGTAATATTTTCATGAAAGAGAATTTGTAATATTGACAACCCTGTTATCCCATTGAAGCAGCAGCAGGACTGGGGTGGGGAGGTTAGGGAGGTGGGGCGAGGGACAAGGGGAGAAGAGGCTCCAGACCCTGGAGATCCAGGACATGCAGACACTGGGGCCCAGGGCTTTCCAGAGCTCCAGGGGGCTCCCCCATAGTTGGCCATGGGGACAGAGGACCAGGAAGAGCATAGCCCCCCCACCTAAGGCTGGAGCTGTGGTGGACCTCACTTCTCCCTGGGTGGGGTGACGGGTCTCGGTGCTGGTGAAAACAAGACTGGTTTCTCCTGGGCTGCCCCAGGACCCGTAACCTCCAAGGGGGCTTGTGGGAATGAGTGAGTGGGGTAGGGGGGATAAGGGGAAGGCTCGGAGCCCTGTCACCCTGTAACCACAGCCTCACAAAGAGGGCACCTTCACACCAACACACACACACACACACACACACACACACACACACACACACACATACACACACACATGGATCCACATGGGCAGCACACACACGGACTCATGTACTCTCGCAAACACAGGGATCCCTCTTCTTGGGAGCACACACCTTCCCATGAATTGGGAGAAAGCCTCAAGCACACAGAAACACGTGTGTTTTATCAGGCGTACAAACACACACATAAGTACGCAATCACACAAAGAACACGGGCAAACATGTCCTTAACACAGGGATTGTGACTATGAGAATGTGTGTGTGCGCACACGCATGTGCGTGCGCGCGCGCACACACACACACACACACACACGCTCCCTTCAATGAATCGGGATGTGAACATCTACCTAATCATAGAGTGGACCTGGGAGGCTATCTAGTACAACCTCTGCTTCCAAAAGGATCCCCACCATACCCCAGTGGAGCCGTGGGAACTCGCTGCCTCTCATGGCAGCCCACCCTGCTTTGAGATAATTCTGAGCAGAAGATTACAAAATAAATCTCAGATTTCCGCCCATCCCCTTCCCTTCACAGAAAGGCCTTACGGGTTCCCTAGTCCAACCCCACTAATCTAAAAGAGGGGGAAACAGGTCCAGAGAAGGGGAGTGACTTGTGCAAAGTTGGTCCCCCTAAGTAGCCCAGGAAAGAGTCAGAGAGGCATAAGAAGCCTGTAGACTTGGAGGTCATCCGGTCCAACAACCTCATTTTTTTTTTTTTTGATGACGAAATTGAAGTCCAGGGAGTGAAATGACTTATCCAAGGTGGCATAGGTAGTAACCAATAGGCAGGGATATCAGGCCTACATTTGCCTCTCTGTAGCTTCTAACTACTACTCCTAGGGCCAAACAGAGCTAATCTCATTTCTATTCCAGATGACAGCTCTCTAAATACTTGAAAAGTCTTTCCCATTCCCTGCCCTGAGTCTTCTCCTCTCCAGGCTAATCACACCCAGTTCCTTTTACCCATTCTCCCATGGCATGACCTCAATGCCTTTTTCTGCCCTGGCTGCCCATTTCTGGCAACCTCTACTTAGAAGCATTTTTCCCCAAATGGGCCACCCCAGGTAGAGTCTAGCCAGTTCAGAATACCTTCGAATGCACACACACACACACACACACACACACACACACACACACACACACTCCATCGCCTGACCCTGTGGTACTCACACACATACACACACACAAAGTTTACACATGCACACTAATGTGCAGGGCAGGGGGACAGTGTCTTTGGCTGACACCAGGAGCTGAGGCCCAGCTGGGGTCCACCAGCTGTTGGGGATGAGTTCCCAGGATCCTGTGGGAACCTTGGTGGAGAAATCTCTGTCTGCTCCCACCCCACCCCACCCCACCCCACGGGCCCTGGATTGTGAGCAGACACGTCAAGGATGAGTGAGGGGCTTTCAGGAGGTTGAGGGCAGTGACACGTCCATCCTGAGAGCCAGGTAGCTTCTAGCCAAGACCTCGCTTGGCCCCCAAACCCAAGTAGCACTGCCCTCTGCCCCCATGACCCAGCCCAAAAGGCAAGTCTGATGGTCAGAAGGAAGCCTGGGGAGGAAGGGATGGGGGGGAAGGGGAGGAGGCCTCCACCTCCCTTCTGTCCTGGGCTGGGTCCTAGGCCTTCTTTTCACGGAGCCAGCTCCAGTTTGCCCATTGACCTCAAGCCCCTTGCAGACCCCCTTCCCCTCCCGGGTAGGCCTGGGTTTGGGCTCCCTCTTAGTCCCCACTAGCAGGCAGCAGGTCAGAGGGGCCTCCGAGGCGCATTGGGGCTGGTCAGCTGGGACCGCATGGCCTGGATGCTGCTGACAATCTTCTTCTGGTGTCCTGTGAGGGTGATGCCCAGGCCACGAACATCCCTGACAAGGCAAAATAACTCCAGTCAAGGCCACAGACCCTTCATCTCAAGGATGGTGAGCCATGAGCCCTTGGCCAGGAAAGGCGAATATCTCTCCCTCTAGCAGGAGAGATGCGCTGCACTGAGACAGCCACACTCTCTCAATTGGTTTTAATAGTCCATTATTATGTTATGATGTCCTACCACCATCCTCTTCAAGTCTCTGCCTTCCCCTGCCCCTGCCCCTGCCCCTCCCTCCCAATGCAAAAGATTCTTAACCTTTCTCTATTTCCCTTTGGCAGTCAGTCTGGCAAGGTCTATGGACTTCTCAGAATAATGGTTTTTAATGCATAAAATTACAAAGCAAACCAATTATATCAAAATAGCTGTGTGTGTGTGTGTGTGTGTATATATATATATATATATATATATATATATATATTGGGGGGGTGAGGCAATTGGGGTTAAGTGACTTGCCCAGGGTCACACAGCTAGCAATTGTCAAGTGTCTGAGGCTGGATTTGAACTCAGGTCATCCTGAATCCAGGGCTGGTGCTTTATCCACTGCGCCACTTAGCTGCCCCAATATATACATATTTTTAAAAAGGCTCCTCTGCCAGAGGCAGCTAGGTGGCGCAGTGGATAAAGCACCAGTCCTGGATTCAGGAAGACCTGAGTTCAAAATGGCCTCAGACACTTGACACTTGCTAGCTGTGTGACCCTGGGCAAGTCACTTAACCCTTATTGCCCCACAAAATAAATAAATAGATAGATAGATAGATGAATGAATAAATTTATAAATAAATAAATGGGTGGATGAATAAATAAATAGATGAATGAATAAATAAATTAATAAATAAATAAGTGTATAAATGAATGGATGAATAAATAAATAAGTAAATTTAAAAATGGAAAGGTATAGAGATAGATAGATAGATAGATAGATAGATAGATAGATAGATAGATAGATAGATAGATAGATAGATAAACAAATGAAAATTAAAAGGCTCCTCTGCCTTCCTTAAAGTCCCAGCTAAAACCCCACCTTCCACAGGAATCCTTTCCCAATCCCCCTTAATTCCGGTCCCTTCCCTCTGAGAACATCTCCAGTGCATCTTGTCCATAGTTGTATGCATGGAGTTATTTACATGTTGTCTTCCCCTATTAGATTGTAAGCTCCTCTAGGGCAGGACTATCCTTTGCCTTTCCAGCGCAAAGTAGGCATTTAATAAATACTTGTTGACTTGACTTGACCTCACTAGTCAGTTGCAAAGGAGGGACTGATTTAAACCAAGAATTTCTGACTCTCAAGTCTGGCATTCTCTCCCCGCCCCCTGCCTTCATATCATCTTGCCTCCTTCCATATCCCTGCCCCTTGAGCCAGGCCCACTCTGGTTTGTACTCACTGAACATTCATGCGCAGGACCATGCCCAGAGATGAGTAGCCGCCTGCCGCAAAATGCTCCCGGTATCGACCCATCCTGATGGAGTCCAACCAGTCCCCGACAGTGACGCCGCCACCTCCGCCACCCCCACCTCGAAGGTCAAAGCAGCTCCGGGCAAAGGCTGGGGGTGGGCACCTGAGGACAGAGGAAGGCCCGGTGAACGGCGGGAGCAGCCACACTGCCCAGGGCAGGATCTGCAGGATCTGGCGCTTTCCAAGAATCTCTTCTTGGGGAGTTTGACCCGGGTTGGGGCCCAAGGCTGGGATAGAGCTAAGCATGAAGTCTTTGCACCTGGGGCAGTGTTTGGCCATTCCAGGCTTCCCTGGTCCCCAGCTGAGGAGAGTCCCTGGTTCCTTTGCTCAGCAGCGATCCTAGACTGGGATCATACTGATGTGGAGTGATAGGATCTTAGAGCTCAACCCCAACCCCTTCTTTTCACAGCCGAAGAACCCGAGGGCTCGAGTCAGGAAGAGACAATAGGTAATTAGGCAATAGAGCTGGGATTCGAACCCAGGTCTTCGGACTCCAAATCCCGGGCTCTTTCCACCACACCACGTGGCATCAGCAGGGCAGGACTGGTACCTGTTCACGGTGGCAGTGACCCTGAGAGTCTCGGGGTTTCGGATGAGCGAGTCGAGGATGCTGACGATCTCAGGGAAGCGCGGCCTCTGGCTCCGCTCCTTGTGCCAACAATCCTGCATGAGCTGGTGTAGGGCTGCGGGGCAGCCCATGGGAGCCGGGAGGCGGTACCCTTCCTCCACCGAGCTAATGACCTGGGGCGCGGGGGAGACACCAGGGTCGGCCTCGGTTCCGGCGCCTCCCCCGCCCCATTCCACCCAATCCCACTCGCTTCCTCCGCCCCTACGCGCCCCACTGACTGCGCTCCCCTCCCCACAGCCTGGGCTGCCTCCTGCACCTGCTCTCCCACTTCCTGCCTCCCTCCCTCAGCGCTAAGGCCTCTTTTGTCCTGCTTTGCCAGTGGGCTACCTACCCACCCGCGTCTACAACCAGGCTCTCCTTCCTTCACTTCTATCTAGCCCTCAGCTGGCCTCCCACCTGTCTCCTGCTCAATCTCTTCTCTAGCCAGCTTCTTCCGGCCTTAGGAGGGGCCAACTCTACTCATGTTTATTTTTTTGTTTTTGGAGGCAATGGGGGTGGCTAGCAGGTGTTTGAGGCCAGATTTGAACTCAGGTCCTCCTGACTCCAGGGCTGCTGTTCTATCCACTATCTAGCTGCCCCCACCCTACTAATTTTAAAGGAGAGACTGAGATCCAGAGAAAATGACTTTGTCCACAGTCCCATGGCTCATAGCGCTGCTGAGACCACAGCATGGGCTTCCTGAATGGATCACAGACCTGGAGAAAGAGGGGCTCACAGCAGTCATCTGGTTCAAGCCCCTTCCTTTACAAATGAGGAAACAGGCCCAAATGATTGAAGTGACTTGCCCAGGGGGAAATACATTCTAAGTAATTAGATTTGAACCCAGGTTCCCTGACTCCACAGCCGGGCTCTGGCAGACTTGGGAGTTCAAGGACCTCACTTAGAATCCTCTATCTTATGCCCCAGGTGATTTGAGGCAAATCACTTAGCTTCTGGGCCTCAGGTTTCTCCTCTGGAAAATGAGCAGGTTGGACAAAACCCCACACTTAAAATCCCTTCCGGGGCAGCTAGGTGGCTCAGTGCATAGAGCACCAGCCCTGGAGTCAGGAGGACCTGAGTTCAAATCCTGCCTCAGACATTTAACACTTACTAGCTGTATGACCCTGGGCAAGTCACTTAACCCCAATTGCCTTACCAAAATGAATAAATAAATAAATAAAATCCCTTCCTGCTAAATCTCATGAATCCAGGTTGTTTCCATGTTTCCACCCCTACACCCATTCCTTCTCTTTCCCCTTCCCCCACCTCTTCCCACTCCCAATTCTTTCCACCAGGTCCTTGACCTTCCACACTCATCCTCATCCCTGTCCCAGGCCGGCCACTTACATCACGGTTTGTCATATTCCAGTATGGCCGCTCCCCGTAGGCCAGCACCTCCCACATCACCACCCCAAAACTCCACACGTCACTGGCTGAAGAGAACTTGCGGAAAGCAATGGCTTCGGGGGCCGTCCAGCGAATGGGAATCTTCCCACCCTGAGACAGGAAGAGGGAAGAGATGGGCTATTTGTGGGAGGCTCCCTCGTACTGACCAACCCTAAATTGAGCACCCAGTGAATGGGAGGTCGGAGGTCGGGGAGTGGCTGGGGCTGGCTATGGGTCACTGGGGGATGGACATCCCAATCAGAGTAGGTCTAAGCTGGTAGATCCTCCAGTCCAGAGGAGGAAACTGAGGCCCACAGAGGGATAGCGACTTATCCAAGTCAGTAAACAGAAGACCTTGAAGATCTTTTCCTTCCAAGGGCAGGTTGGGAGGGGAACCTCAGAGTACCCTCATTGCTGTGATCTTTCTACTAGCAGGATTTGGGAGGGGAAGAAGGCAGAAAGGAATTAAGGCAGCCAATCTGGAGGGTGCTCCAAGCTCAGGGGAGGACAAAGCCCTGGGCCACCCACCGTGGTGGTGTAGGCAGCATCGGGGTCATCTTCCAGGACACGAGAGAGGCCGAAGTCAGACACCTTGCACACCAGCTGGCTGTTGACCAGGACATTGCGGGCGGCCAGGTCTCGGTGGACATAGCCTAGATCAGAGAGGTAGCGCATGCCAGCGCCCACCCCTCGCAGCATGCCCACCAGCTGCACGATGGTGAACTGCCCATCATGGGTCTGGGGGGGAGAGAGAGGCCTGGCAGCCTTAGGCTGGCTTTAGCCAAGGGCTCCCATTGTCTGGGTCCTTTCCTCCTCCCCCCCTCTCTTCTTCCCCCCTTCCTCCCTCCTGTCCTCTCTCCCTCCCTTCCCTTCTCTTCTTTCCTTCTTTCTTCACTCTATTTCCTCCTATCTCACCCTCTCTCCCACCTTCTCTTCCTTTCCTCTCTCCATCCCCTTCCTTTCTCCCCTTCCTTGTCTTCTTTCATACTTCTTTCCCCCTCCCTCCCTCCCTCCGTCCCTCCATTCTTCCCTCCCTTTCTCTCTTCTTTTTCTTTCTTCTCTTTTCTTCCTTTCCTCTCTCTCTCCCCTTTTCTCTCATTAATTTCCTCCTTCTATCCCACCCCCCTTCCACTCTCTCTTTTCTTCCTCTTTCCATCTCCTTTTCCCCCTCTTTTATTTCCTTCCTTCCTTCCACCTTTTCTTCTCAGCTTCTGGACAAAGTGCCTGGGTATTGTCTGTGGACATACTTCTCAGCCTTGGCAAGGGATGACAGAGAGACACCATGGGGCAGGAGAGGGTTTCTTCTAGTGCAGGGAGGTGGGAACTAGCCTGATCAGGCTGCCTCCAAGACTCCTACGCCCCCCCCACCCCCTGCCCCTTGGAATTAGAGGATCTGACACAGTGCTGGAAGTGAACTCCAAACGGAAAGAGAAGGGACCACCAACTGTTGGGGCAGGTGCGATGTTAAGCTGCAGCACCTGGGAGCTCCTCCAGCCACACTCCCTTCTTAAGTTGAGGTGCAATGACCTGACCAAGGCCACACCTACAGTTTATAATCTGTAGAGACGTTTTCAAATCCAGGCTCTTCCCACTAGACCACACAGACTCCTACTGTCTCATCACCAAATGAAGATTAAGAACTGGGAGGTGCTGGAATGATTCATCTAAGACCTTTGCTTTACAGAAGGGGAAGCAGTCACAGAGAGGGGATATGACTGGCTCAGACTCAGGCTAGCCGAGTTAGGACAAGAACCCCAGGTGTCCTGATTCGTGGTCATCACTGCCCCTGCCCATCTTCCTCCTCCATCTCGCTAGATGCTAAGGCCCAGGGCCAGAGGGCACCTAGGTAAAGAGATGTCCCAATCTCTGCTGAGTCCCTGGGGAACTCTTTTTTCCTTCGGGTCTCCAAGTAAAAGTAGGGAGGGCCAACGGATGGGGGTGGGGACTGTGGGTTGGTCACATACCCTCAGGAAAGAATCCAGGGAGCCGTTCTCCATGTACTCAGTCACAATCATCGCCAGGCGGCCTGGGCAGAGGGGACAGAGAGGGGCAGATTTCTTGTGGGGTCCTATCTCCCCATCTTGCTCACTCCCAGGTTCCCCTGCAGCCCACAAGTCCTTTGGGGTCCCTAACCATGCCTGAGGGCCCTGAAGAAGGCAAAAATCCATGCAGGAAATATCCAAGGGAAGTCAACCTTAAGCCCCTCTTCTCCAAGCTGACTTCAATGGTATGAATGCAAGCTGGGAGGAATTCAGCCCAGGGAGGCCCACGGAGCCACCAAGGAGCCTAAGCAAAGTGGGGCAGCTCAATGAACACACACAGCTGGGCCAAGGCAGTGACCCTGCTCTGGGCCTTCTGAATGATTTCCCTTAAGTGGTTAGGAGGGAAAGGAGTCTCTCTTGGGGGGAGGGGGGAGTGGGGAGCAGTGATGGTGGTGGTACAGAGGGGCAGGCTCCAATCTACCCCAAGGAGGGTAGGAGTAAGTATTTGTGGACACCCAGGGCACTCACCTCGGGTGACAACACCCTCAAGATGGATGATGTTGGGGTGGTCAAACTGTCCCATGATGGATGCCTCACTGAGGAAGTCTCGCCTTTGACGCTCTGAAGACCCTGCCTTCAGGGCCTTGATAGCCACTGGCATCTCCCGCTGCCCTGGCATCCGAAGTCGTCCATAGCACACCTCCCCAGACTCGCCTGAGAGGTGCCAGGGAGGCAGTGAGCTCTCTGCCCCAGCCCTGGCCTCTGCTCTTTCCCAATCCCTAGTAATGCCCCTCACCCCCTATCATGTAGGAAAGCTCAGTCACAAAGGAGTGGCAGAGGAGAGAAAGATGGAGATTCCAGTGGGGTGTTCTGCATTGCCTATGAGCCCCCACTGGGGGTTTTCTTGGCAACGATACTGGAGTGATTTCCCATTTCCTTGTCTAGTTCATTTTACAGATGAGGAAACTGAGGCAAACAGAATTAAGTGACTTGCCCAGGGTCACACAGCTAGTAAGTGTCAAACATCTGAGGCCGGATTTGAACTCAGGTCCTCCTGAATCCAGGGCCGGTGCTTTATCCACTGCTGCCCCCACACAATGACTTATTGAGAATGGGAAGATACCATTAGAAGTCATCTAATCCAACCGCCTCATTTTACAGGTGAGGAAAGTGAGGTGGAGAGAGACTGAAGTGACTTGTGCCTTGTCACATATTTAGAAAGTATTGGGCTGGATTGAAACCCAGGCCCCCTGCCTACTGAGCCAATGGCTCTTTGCACTATGCACATAGTAGATGCTAAGGATAGAGGAGACCATGGTGACTGGAAGATCAGATTGATCTCCACTGGATTTTGGATCTTCCAAGGACCTTAGTCCACCACCACCACCACCCTTTTTTTTTTTTTTTTACAAATGAGACCTGCCCAAAGTCACAAGGGGAGGACAGTGGCAGAGGCAGGAGGCCAGTGTGCCATCTCCAAGCTGTGTTGATCTTGTGTTCCCCAAGCCAGTCTAGGGTGGCTTACTAAGTCATGGATGATCCACAGCCCCAGCAGCAGTGTTAGCCATGTTCACAACCCTTCACTCTGCCCAGCCAGTAGCCCTGACTCCCACAGCTCTGGTCCCCTCGGTCTCTCACCAGAACCAATGATCTTCTCAATATGGATCCTGGAGGCCTCAATCTCACGACTGAAGCTACGCCGCGCTCGCCCAGGTTCTTCGTAGGTGTGAGGGTCCGAGTAGAACTGGGGTTCAGGGATCTTCCCAGGGGGATGGTGCAGGGGGAGGAAGACTGGGGGAGGGGCTAGAGAAAGGGAGCATGAAGATGCCTCTTAGCAGTGTTCTGGGAGGATCCCTCCCTTGGTAAGGCCCTCCACAGCCTCCTCTCTCTCTGGTGAGACTGGGCCCCTCTCTGCAATTCTTCTCTGGATGGACTTCCCCAAATAGAAGGGCTATGGGATCTTGAGAGTGTCTCTGGGGAATCAGGGGATCCACCAAGGACCACAGATTCTCCAGAGCTGAACTCTGAGGTCATCTAGTGTATGTAGCCCATGGCTGAATAGGAATACTTGCCCTGGATACCTGCAATGACATGGAGCTCACTCCCTGAAGGCTGTTCCATAATTCAACAGCTCTCATCATTGGAAAGTGAATTATCTTCCCCTTATATTGAGCCAGCTCAGTAGCTTCCAGACCCCCATCCCGGGTCCTGCCCTCTGGGCCCAAGCCAAATAGACCTGATCCCCCCATGTCACCCCTTCAATACTGAATCAGCCCTCGTGCCTCGTGCCCAGGTTTTCTCTTGTCCAAATGGCAGTGCTTGGGTCTCAGCCTCTAGACTCTTGGGGTCTCTAGAGAGTCCCAGGGTTCCTAGAGGGTCCTGAGTGTCCTCTTGAGTACTCTGGGGCCCTGTTTTCTCTTTATAAGAGCCAGAGGGTTTGTCTATGATATCTCGGGGTCTATAGCAGGTCCTAGGCATCGCTGCAGGGTCTGGTGTTGTCTCTACAAGAGTCAAAGGACACAGAACCTTCTCTTGGGGTGGCGGTATCCTTGATTTTGGAAGTTTCTCCAGGGGACTCTTTCACTGTCCCTGCTCTGACGCCCTCCTCCAGGATCAGTTAGAGGGGCAGGGGGCATTAGGTCCTCAGCCCTCATGCCCTTCCCCCAACTCTATCTCTGAGGCCCCTTACACTTACCCTGCCCATTCTGATAGTGCATCTTCTCCTCATCAGAGTCTTGGAAGGCCTTGCTGTAGCCACAGTGCCTGGGAGAAAAGGGGCTCAATGTTCCTTAGCCAACCTTGCCCTCCTAGTTCCTTCCATCCCTTCCCCTGCTTTCCAGTGGCCTCCCCATCCCACCAGTGCCATTGTCTTAGGTGAAAATCTGGGGTCATGTAGCCTCACCCCCATCTGGGATGGGGAGCCAGACCTGGACATGTGGTAGCCTTTTTGCAGGCTTCCCTGCCGCTCTTATCCCCCCATGTACCCACCACCAACAATTTCTTCCTCCAAATCTCTTCTTTCTAACACAGAACTCCCCTCCAATTTCCTCAGTAAGTTCTTTGAAATTCTCTCTCCTAGGGGGGCAGCTAGGTAGCACAGTAGATAAAGCACCTGCCTTGGATTCAGGAAGACCTGAGTTCAAATTCGGCCTCAGACACTTGATACTTACTAGCTGTGTGACCCTGGGCAAGTCACTTAACCCTCATTGCCCCGCAAAAAAAAAAGAAAGAAAAAAAAGAAATTCTCTCTCCTCTTCCCTAGATCTTGGGTCAAGCAATAATTCTTAACCCAGAGCTCCAAGCCTTGAAATAATTTTCCCATGACTACCACACACTCTCTCCTTCTCTCCATTAAACCTACCCCACCCCCTGCCTTGCTTGAAATATCTGCTGCGGGAGAGTTTGTCTGACTAAGCCTGCCTCTCGCTAAGTGTGGTGGATGGAGTAGAAGAGGGCCTGGACTCGGGGTTCAGGAGACTGCCCCTAACTAGCTGTGGGATCTTGAGAGGGTCCTTTCCCATCTTTGGCTCTTACATTCTTTACCTGTGGAATTAGGAGGCTGAACTAGGTGGTCTTTTAAGTTGTCTGACATTCTGTGGTCTCTTCTGGCTCCAATGTTTAATGTTCTCACATTATGCACTAAGGTCCATTTCATTCCGGTTTAAGGTCTATCACAATTCTGATACGTTCTAATATTCTATGTTCCAAGGTTCCTTCCGGTTTCAACATTTTATGTTCTAACATATGTACTAAGATCCATTTCAGCTGGCATTGTGTTCTGTGGGCTTTTACAGCTCTGACATTCCATGTTCTATTGTGTTATGTTCCAAAATCCCTCCCAGCTCTGACTTTAGTGTTTTCATAATTGATTCTAAGATTTATTTTAGTTGACATGGCATTCTAAGATCCATCAGCTCTGACATTTTTATGTTCTAAAGCGCCTTCCCACTCTGACATTTGATATTCTATTCGAGATTCTTTTCATTTCTGACATTCTGTGTTCTAATGACCCTTTCAACTATAACTTCTATGCTATAACGGAATGCATGACTCTGACATTCTAAGTGCCCTCCCACCTCTGGCATTCCCTATTCCAAAATCCCTCCCTGCTGTGGTAGTCTGTATTCTAAAGCTCCTCCCAGCTCAGGCATTCTCTGTTCCTCTGAGCGCTGACATTATATGTTCTAAAGACCCTTACAGCTCTGATAGTCTGTGTTCTAAGGCCCCTCCCAACTCTGACATCCTGTGTTCTAAGTCCCCTCCCAGCTCTGACATCCTATGTTTTAAGGCCCATCCCAGCTCTGACATCCTGTGTTCTAAGGCCCATCCCAGCTCTGACATCCTGTGTTCTAAGGCCCCTCCCAGCTCTGACATCCTGTGTTCTAAGTCCCCTCCCAGCTCTGACATCCTATGTTCTAAGGCCCATCCCAGCTCTGACATCCTGTGTTCTAAGGCCCCTCCCAGCTCTGACATCCTGTGTTCTAAGTCCCCTCCCAGCTCTGACATCCTGTGTTCTAAGGCCCTTCCCAGCTCTGACATCCTGTGTTCTAAGGGCCCTCCCAGCTCTGACATCCTGTGTTCTAAGGCCCCTCCCAACTCTGACATCCTGTGTTCTAAGGCCCTCCTAGAATTTGAAGCTTAACCTTAAGCTGCTAGGTGACATAGTGGATAGACTGCTGAGCCTGGAGTCAGGAAGACCTGATCAGGTTCAAATGCAGTCTCATATGACCCTGGGCACATCACTTACCCTCTGTGTGCCTCAGTTTCCTCATCTGTGAAATGGGCAAAATTACAGCAACTACCTCCCAAGGTTGTTGTGAGATACTATTTGTAAACTGCTTCCCAAACCTTAAAGCTCTATGTAAATGCTAGCTGTTATTCTCATTACCTAAATATGAAATCCCATTCCTTAAACACAGGTTGTCAATATCCATCTCTATAGCCAGGGCTGAGCTTGGGAAATGAGGGAGAGAACCAGAAAGGGGTTAGGGCAGAAGGGGCGAGAGGAAGCCGGCAGAAAGGAGGCCTTGTGGACTGCAAAATAAATATGCAGGGAGCTTTCCTGGTCCTGGAAAGTGGATTCCCTTGGGCCCTGAAGGCCTGGTATACGGTGGAAGAAGGTGGCAGTAGTGGGATGGGGGGGTGCAGGGGGAGAAAAGAAAATCAGAGGTAGCCCCGCCTACCTCTTCTTGCAGATGAGCAGCAGCAAAAGAATGACCAGACCCGTGATGAGTGTCAAACAGATCCACACGATGGTCCTGGTGTCATAGCGGAGCCCTGCTATGGGAGGCAAGAGGCGCCATCAGCTCTGGGGAAGACCGCTAACCCAGCCAAGGTAGGCGGGGACAAAAGAGGGAGAGAAAACCCCCTCTGCCTCGCCTGAGCCAGGATGCGCGGGCAAACCCCTCTTCCCCTCCCCCTTCCCCATGGGGCAACCTAGACCTGAACATTTCATGCAAATCAATCAATCAATAAACACTGATTAAGCAGCCACTGTGCTAAGGGCTGAGGATACAATAAGAGGCAAAAGACAGTCATTGCCCTAAAGGAGCTTACAATCTAATCCCCCCAATGTCTTGTTAGTAGCCTTTCTTAACCCCCCCCCCCATTATTTTGAACTTCTTTTCTTTTTTTCTTCTTTTTTTTTTTGTTTTGTTTTGTTTGGTGGGGCAATGAGGGTTAAGTGACTTGCCCAGGGTCACACAGCTGGTAAGTGTTAAGTGTCTGAGGCCAGATTTGAACTCAGGTCTTCCTGATTCCAGAGCTGGTGCTTTATCTACTGCACCACTCAGCTGCCACCTTGAACTCATTTTCTTTACATAATGATAATGACCAAGATTTCCAGAGAGCTCTTCTCTGCAAAGCACTTTATGCATTGCCTCATTTGATGCTTACATCAACCCTGAGAGGTTGGTGTTGCTACTATTCTCGTTTTACAGATGAGGAAACTGAGACACATCAGGATTAAGTGACATTCCCAGAGTCACACAGCTAGGAACTAGTGGAATGAGGATTTGAACCCAGTTCCTCCTAATTCCAAGTCTATTCATTTACCCACCTAAATGCCTGTATTCCATACTTACTTATCTCTGTATTTGAAGAACTTATGCTAATTTAGAGCAATTGCTTTTCCCTTTGGCTTTGCATTCCTAAAGCCCAGCACAGGTACATGAGAAATACTTTTTTTTTTTTTAGTGAGGCAGTTGGGGTTAAGTGACTTGCCCAGGGTCACACAGCTAGTAAGTGTTAAGTGTCTGAGGCTGGATTTGAACTCAGGTCCTCCTGAATCCAGGGCTGGTGCTCTATCTACTGCGCCATCTAGCTGCCCCAGAAATACTTATTGAATTAATGGATGAATTGAGTCCTTTATCCAGAGCCCATGGATATGGGTGGGAAGTGAGAGTGGCACCAGGGTGTAGTGGACTAGGAGGTGGTGACCTGAGTTTCAGGCCTGGCTTCTGCATGGCCTTAGGCAAGTCATTTTCCTACCCTGGGCTTCAATTTTCTCAATATCAAACGGAGCAAGAAATTCATGCCCTAATTCCTTCCCTGCACTTGTTGTGAGGATGTACTTAGATTAAAGAGCCCTGACAAGTATCTTTCCTGTACCTATCACTGACTCTCCTTGGGCCTGACTTCTGGAATGCAGCCTTGTATTTTCATGCAGGGCACATCTCTCTCCCTTAGCATCCTCTCAAATGAGCAGCTTATGCTGGATGGTCTCTGTCTGATGTCCTTCCCAGATCTAATATGGTGTGCTTTAGCAATCTAGAGTCTGCGGTCCCCCAGCTCCAACATTCTGTGTCCTGAGGTTCCTCCCAGCTCCAACATTCTGTGTTCTGAGGTCCCTCCAGCTCCAACATTCTGTGTTCTGAGGTCCCTCCCAGCTCCAACATTCTGTGTTCTGAGGTCCCCCCCCCAGTTCTAACATTCTATGTCCTCCCCCAGCTCTAACATTCTATGTTCTAAGGTCCCTCCCAGCTCCAACATTCTGTGTTCTAATGTCTCTCCCAGCTCCAAGAGTCTATGGTCTATGGTCCTTTCTAGCTCTGACATTCTTTGTCCTACCATTCTATGTTCTAAGGCCCCTCCAAGTTGTACTAATGGATAGGGGGCTAGATTCAAGGTTAGGAAGTCATGGGTTCAAATCCTGCCGCAGATAACTTATATCTGGGTGACCCTGGGCAAGTCATTTAACTTCTCTTAACCTCAGTTTTCCCCATCAGATTAATATAATGGCACCGACCTTATAGGGTTATTGTATTGTCAAATATATATGGCATATATAGGTAAAACACCATATTATAAGTAAGCAATTGCCACTTACATTTTATGTTCTGGGTTCCCTTCTACCTCAACCATTCAATGGTCCCTTCTTGCTCCATCATGTCCCTTCTAACCAAAAGTTTATGCTTTAAGGTCCCTTCTCAGTCCCAAGAGGGTACAAGACAATGACTCAAGACACTTCTGCCCTTCCATGGTCTCTCCCCACAATCCCTCCCACCTTACACTCACTTGGTTTTCCAGTCTCTACTTCCATGGCTGGGCTAAAGCGGCCACAGCCCGCTGAAGTGCGGGCTCGCACCTGGAACACATAGTGGGTGCCAGGCTTCAGCCCAGAGACAGTTGCCCTGGTGGTTGTGGCCTTGAGGGTGGAGTAACTTTGCATCTCCTTGTCCTGAGAGATTGGAGAGGGACAGGAGCTTAAGAGACTGGAGCCACTGGGCTCCCCTCTGGCCGGAGCCTGCCATCCTTTGTCCCTCTGAACCAGCCCCACTGCCTTTACCTTCTCATAGTATTTAATTTCGTACTCCAGGATGATCCCATTGGGCTGGGCCGGCTCCTGCCACAGTAGGGTGACGCTGGTCTGCCCGGCTCTCTCCTGGCGGATCGCCACCACTTGGGACGGGGCTAGAAAGGCCAATGCCATGGGGTGTTAGAAAGGCTCTGGGAGTCCTGCCCTTTTTAGAGTTCAGTCTTTATGCCTGCAAACAACCCCTCCCCCAACCACCTCTTGCCAGCTGTAATCCTAGCTCTGCTGCATGAACTTGGGTCAATCATTTTTGTTTGGGTTCCAGTGTCCTTACCTCTGAGTAGCCAGGAGATGGAATAGAAAGTCTTGAAGACCCCAGTTTATATTCTAACAGCTCTAACATTCTATGTTCCAAGTTCCATCCCAGTTCTGACATCTTATGTTGTAAGGGCCCTCCCACCTCTTATGTTCTCTGTTCTAAGGCCTCTCTCTCAGCTGACTGTGTGTTCTAAGGACCCTCCCACCTCTGACATTCTCTGTGCTAAGGGTCCTCCCAGCTCTGACATTCTGTGATCTAAGGCCTCTCCCAGCTGTGATATTCTGTGTTCTAGGACCCTCCCAGTTCTAACATTCTGTGTTCTAAGGGCCCTCCCAGTTCTGACATTGTGTTCTAAGGGCCCTCCCAGCTCTGACATTCTCTGTTCTAAGAGCTCTCTCTCAGTTCTGACATTCTGTGTTCTAGGGCCCTCCTAGTTCTGACATTCTGTGTTCTAAGGGCCCTCCCAGCTCTGACATTCTAAGTTCCCATCCAACTTTAATAATTATAATTTAAGGTCTCTTCTAGGTCCACAACTATGTTTCTAGGTCACTGCTCTTTCAATTCTCTTGCCCTTCCCCTTATTATGAAATCAGGGTGTGCTTGTCTAGGCCAAGTGACCGAATGCCCAGAGGCCACTCATCAAGCTGCCATCCCAGAAGGCTCCTTCACTGGGTATCAAGCGTTCTCCCCTCGCCCATCCTAGGCAAAGTTCTACAACCCACTGGAATGGGGCCCTGTTGCTCCTCCTACCTGCCTGGTTCGTGGTGATGTTGACGGAGGTGGCTCGGCGGGGCTCCAGGCTGAGGTCGGACACACCATTGACAGCCTCGATCCAGAAGGTATAGTTCATGTGGGCGAGCAGGTTGGCTACCGTCAGCACTGTCTGCACCAGGTTCATCTGCTGGGGCACAAACCGGGTGCCGCTGCCACAGGTCTCACAGTGGCCCTGGTCCCAGGAGCAGCGGTGGCAGATGGCGTTGTAAGTGATGTCACTGCGGCCTCCCTTATCCAGGGGAGGGTCCCACTCCAGGGTCACGGAGGTCCCATTCACACTGGAGATCAGGTTCACGGGGGCAGAGGGAGGCCCTAGAGAGTAGAGAGACCCAGCCCCAGGTCCCAGCTATAGTTCTGATTGTGGCTTGGTTTCTATGGTAAGTTTGGGTATATTCTTCTGGGTCTGTCTCAGACTTCTCCAGCACCTAGAGAGCTCGCTGGGGGCATGTCTCCCCTAGCTGACTGGGAGAACCCTAAATATGGAAATTATATCTCTTCCATAAGGTCTAACCTAGTTTCCTTCTCTTCCCCAGCCCAAAGATGCTTATGTCCTGTGAACTTGTTACTGCAGACCACCACAAGTTGGTGCTTGGGCTAGGTGAGAAAATTCCAGAGGCCTAACCCACACCCACAAGGCTTTCTGTTATATTGTCCTTATCTGTATCACATTCTCTCCCTAGACCATAAATAACATGAGAGCAAAAGACCATGTATTATCCAAACTTTGTATCTCCTCTCATAACAGAAATAATACTCTGCATATAGTAGGTACTTAATAAATGCCTACTGAATGAAATTTAACTCCATGCCTGATAGCTGAATGGCCAAGAGAATGGGTTTGGAAGGCTTGGTTTTCAAGGCTGGTGATCAGGGGGAATGAGGTCTTAGGTGCCCTGGATATGCTGGCCTCGCCTTCCACCCCGAAGAGAAAGGGTACTCACGAGTACAGGCTGCAGATGGTGGGTCGAGGGCCGCCCGGTAATAGCTGAGGTCACAGTGGCAGGTCTGGGCTGCAGACGTAGACGCATGGCTGTGTAAGGGGCACCTGGCACACAGCTGGTCCCCCGGAGCTGACTTGTAAGTCCCCAGCTCACAGGCTACAGAAGGACAAAGAGATGATGACAGAATGAGCTGCCTTATCTCATGCAAGAGAAAAGCCTTCTTGGCTAATGAGCAACCAGAGAGATCCTACTGGAATGGCCAACCCTTGCTGACAGTGTCTGCATGGAAATCTCCTTCTAGCAGTTCACAGTATTAAAAAACAGAATATTAGAGCTAGAAGAGGCATTGGAACAGAGAATGTCAAAACTGAAAATGAAGTTAGAACACGGACTATTAGACACTGAGGTACACGAAAGATAGAACATTAGAAAGGAAGAATGTGACAAATACAGAGAAGTATGGGAAGATTTATATGAATTGAGGCAAAGTGAACTCAGCAGAACCAGGAAACAACAAACATAAACAAAGCTTTTTTCAGTGAGCCTTTATTAAGTGCCAATGTAATGGTCTGGCATCAAGGATACAAATACAAAGAATGTAACAATCCCTATTCCTAAGGAGCTTACACAGTCAACAAAATGAAAACTGAACTCTACCTAAGTGTAACAACCAAATTTGGACCTGGAAGAAGAGCTATGAGAATAACCCTCCTCCTCCTCCTCCTCCTCCTCTTCCTTCTTCTCCTCCTCCTCTTCCCCTTCCTCCTCCTCCTTATTTTTTGAAGAGGAAGAGACTATATATATACTGTTGGACTTGACTGATGTGTTGATGGGTTTGACTGAATTGGGTTTTTTTCTTTTTATAAATTTTCTGTTATATGGGATGACCCTCAAGGTGGGGGAGAGGGAAAAGACTATATTTGGAAATGAAGATAATGCAAAAACAAAAAAAAATCAATAAAAGTATATTCTAAAAAGAGTATAGAATGTTAGAGTTGGGCAAGATAGTAGAACACAGAATATTAGAGCTAGAATTCAATTTGCTTAAACAAATTAAGCAATTATGTCCTCTATGTAGGTGGTCCAAAGATAAGAAACTAATATAGCTCCAGTTCTTAATGTCCTCACATTCATTCTACTAAGTGGACCCTTGGAGGTGATCTAGTTGCATTTCAAAGAGGTCCATGAGGTGAAATACTAAGGCACAGGGGTCATTTTTTTTGGCAGCACCTTAGACCCCAAGCCTGGTATTCTTGCTGATTCCCTCGGGGCTGCAGCACCTCTATTAACCTCTATTACTCCACTGGGCAGTACCAGACCTGGGTTTGAATTCTGGCCCTGCCATGACAATTCAGGTAATCACCACAGAGTCACATCCCCTCTTTGGCTCCCACCGAAGGTATTATACCAGATAAGTTCCAACTTCTCTTCCAGGTCTAAATATCATGACTCACCAGCCCTTCCCCAGAGTTTCAGAAAGAGAAGGACCAGGAACATGTCAGCAGCCCCTTCTGTGAGTGGAGGGCATGAGTTACCTTCTGTGGCCTCAGGAAAGTCCCAAAATCTCTACAGTGAGGTCCTGAAGTTACTCTCCTAACTCCTCCAGGAAGACACAGAGAGAAAATCCCAGACCCACTGGCCAGTCACAGAACTACTTAGAACCCCTAGATGGGCTCAGAACCTCACTATTAAGGAGTGGGCCCCTATAGTGGAAAACACACCAGAGGCAGAGCCAGAAGTCTTAAGCTCTTGCTGGGCCATCTTCCTAGCTATGTGATCTTGAGTAAATTGTTTTCTGAGCCTAGGTTTTGTCATCTGTAAAATGAGCACAATTGTATCTGTACTGTTTATCTCATGGGTCCACCAGGAGGAAAACATCGGGTAAACTTTAAACATGCTATAGAAATGTGTCATTATGGGGCAGCAAGGTGGGGCAGTGGATAAAGTGCCAGCCCTAGATTCATGAGGACCTGAGTTCAAATGTGACCTCAGACACTTGACACTTACTAGCTGTGTGACCCTGGGCAAGTCACTTAACCCTCACTGCCCCACCAGAGAGAGAGAGAGAGAGAGAGAGAGAGAGAGAGAGAGAGAGAGAGAGAGAGAAATGTATCATTATCATCCTAATTAATTAATTGATTAATTAATTATTGACATAGGGGGACTCTCTCATGCCTGAAGATGGCATGGAGCCAGAAGAGAGGCTACTAAGAGAACGCAGTTCCACTTAATATATATTTGTAAATTCCTGATACAATTCAGAGAACTGTGCTCAGTCCTGGGGGTGATATAAAGTTTAGAGGAGTCCCTGCCCTCATGAAGCTTACAGTCTAGTAGAGTGTGGAAGCTCTTAATGCCTCCCTTCACTTACAGCCTCAGCCTCCCCACTTAGCAGTGCTTGAGAAGAGGGCCTTGGCCTTACACTCTTCGTGCATCCTCACAGAAGAGCAGAACCTTGGGAATGTAAAAACCCTCAGAGGTCACCTAGTCCAAACCGTCCCTTCACTAGAGTCCACTCTGCAATATTCCAGCCAAATGGCCGTCCAGCTTTGCATGAAGATCTCCGAGGAGAAGGGACGCACCAGCTCCTGCGGCAGCCCACATCCCTTTTGTTTGGAGTTCACCAAAAGCAATGTTGTTTCCTACCATCAACTCAAAACCCACCTCTCTGTACCTTCTGCCTTTGGTGCTAGTTCTGTCCTCTGTAGATAAGGAGTACAAGGCTACTTTCTTTCTTACAAGACAGCCATTCAAATACTTGTGGCAACTCCAGGCCTGGAGTCAGGAAAACTGGAGTTCAAGTCCAGCCTCAGACACTTATTAGCTGTGTGACCCTGGACAAGTCATGTCACTCTGTTTGCCTCGGTTTCCTCATTTGTAAAATGAGTTGGAGAAGGCAATGGCAAACCACTCTAGTCTCTCTGCCAAGAAAACCCCAAATGGGGTTATGAAATGACTGAAGAACAATAACCTTCAAATACTCGCAGACAACCATGAAGTCTTCTCAGCCATGGGCTTAACATCCTGGATTTCTTCACATCATTCTTACACGGCATGCATTCCAGGCCTTTCAAGGTCCTGCTCACCCTCCTGTGGACACTAAAGCTGATCACTGTTCTTCCTAAACTGTGGCACTCTGAACTGATCCCAATTGTCTAGATGCTGTCTGACTGGGGAGAAGGGCAGCTCGCTGCCCACCCCCTTAGTCCCTCAAGCAGCCGACAGTCGAATGAAATTTTATTGGCTGCCAAGTCATCCTGTTGGCTTATACGGAGTTGATGGGCCACCCAAAGGCCCAGATCTTTTTCAGACAAAAGATCACCTCTACACATCCCCCCCAAAAAAAATACTGGGCCCATCATAGATGTTTAGTGCATAGCTCTCAGACAATTACAACCCTGTCTTTATTGTCCTCTGATTCACATTTGAGGTCTTTTCTCCTCATTTGGACTATAAACTCCTTGAGGACAGGCAACTTGATCTGCACTTGACAGGGGGCTGGACTGGCTGGTTGCTGAGGTCACCTCCAACTGTGCTGTTCTATAGAATCCATTATAATCCCACTGCATATGTTTCTGTGCCCCTCGGCCAGCACCTGCACCAATCATTGCAATGACAACCAGCATTTGGGTAGTGACTGAAGGTCTACAAAGTGCCTTACCAATATTATGCCTCACCATAGCTCTTTGCTATCATTGTTACTATAAGAGTAGGTGTTAGTATTATGCCCATTTTAAAGATGAAGAAACTGAAGGTCATGCAGATAGTAAATGTTTAGGAGTGGCTATAAAGTGAAAGCCAAGTCTTCCTTCTGACTCCAGATCCAGTGCTCTATCCATTGGGCCATCCAGTTGTCATACCATATGGAATCCTAGAAGATGAGAGCTGGAAGAGACCTCAGAGGATTCTATCCTGACCCCATCATTTTGTAGAGAAGGAAGCTGAGACCCAAATAAAGGAAGTGACTTGTCCAAGGTCATATGGCTAATTCATTGGCAGAGCCAGTACTAGATTCCAGGTCTTGAGGCAGTGTGGCACAGTGGGAAGGGCACTGGATTTAGCATCACAGTATCTGAATTTAAACTGGGGCATGCGAGTTTGCGCAGAGCAATCTCTCTGGGTCTCAGTTTCTTCATCTGTCAAATGAGGGAACTGAACTCTATGACCTTTAAGCACTAAAGCTATGCTCCCATAATCCTGACACCTAATCCAATGCTAGAAGTGTCCTTTGACCATCCATGGGATGGCCAGGCCCGAGCTAGAATGTTGCCTGTATGTCATCCATCGTGTTCTTTCTTAATGAACATATGTTAACTGATTTCCCCAAAATCATGCTTGGTGAAAGATTTGGATTGGATGACCTTAAAGGTCCTTCCAACCAAGATTCTATTTATGACATTCTCTGAGGTCACTCCTAGCTCTCATATCCCGTGTTCTTAGGTCCCTCCCAGCTCTGACATCCTGTGTTCTAAGGGCCCTCCCAGCTCTGACATCCTGGGTTCTAAGGGTCCTCCCAGCTCTGATCTTCCATTTCCCTGGGCCCCTTCCAGCTCAAATATTTTATCATTCATTCAAAAGTTGATATTTTTATATACCTGTCACGGAAACCTGGAAATTTCCCCTTTGGAATCCCAATAGTAAGGGATTATAATGTGCTCAGCTGATGCCCATATGGTTATAACATGTCAGGACCAGATTAATCTGAGCAATGAAAATAAAATAATCTTTAATAACAATACTAATCGCCAGCCCTGGGGAATGTGAGAGATCTGGATGCTGAGGTCGGGGACTAATCGACAGAGACAGATGGTGCCGCTCTGGGCCAATGCCAGGCCGGCCCTGTCTGAGGAAGGCCCGGGCTGGGGAATACGTGGGAGCCTCTGGGTCTTGCGGCAGCGGGCCAGCTGGGGGGTTCTACCCAGGAGAGTGCAATGCCACCCCCACCCGCCGGGCATGTAGCCATAGCCCATTCTCCCCCTGTCCCCAGACCTGCTGGTCACACTGGCAGCTGCTTAGAGACCAGGCCCCCCTCTGTTCTCCTATTCAAACAGCTTTAGATTTGACAAATAAGGTGTCCGGCTGTGGACGGCCAAAGGAAATTAATTCTAAATCAGATTTTAAACACAGTCAGGAAGGCCAAAGAACTCGTCTTTCATTCCCTCTCCCCTCCTCCCGCCTCTGCTCAGAAATGAGCCTTTGATATTTATAGAAAGATGATTAGGGCCGTGGAGGGTGATTTATATCTTTCGTCCGGGTGACAGGAGGGGAGGGAAGCCAGGCTCCAGGTTGGGGGACACTACTTGCTTACCTGGCACCTCTCCTGGAGTAGAGGAGGAGGGGACAGGGGGAGGGGGAGGGTGGAGGGCGGATCACTCGATCCCAGGACCAGCAGAAGGCGCCCTGTCTGGGAGTCAGGAGATCCGGGTGCAAGCCCCCACTCTGCTGTGTGACCTCTGTCAAGTCACCCAAGATCTCGGGACCTCAGGTTGGACTAAATGGCTCCTGAGGCCCCTTCCAGCTTGGGTTGTCCGTTTGAGTCCTCTGGGCCCGGGCTGACCCCAAGGCGGCTTCTAAGGCGGCTTCAGAGCAAAGCTGCTTCTGGACCTATCAGACCACTAGGATAAATGAGTTAAGAGACAGCAGCCTTGGGAGGGGGGCGGGGCAGCCCAAGAAAAGGGAAAGGACTTGGCCACGGTCACACTGGAAGTGAGTAGCACTTCTGAGTGAAGCTAGACCCAGGGCTCTGGCTCCTTCTCTTTGCTGCCCTTCAGGGAGGCCAACAAGCTTGGGAAGAGGTGGGCTGGGCAGCTAGTTCTCTGCACAAGCCCGGGGGAGGGAGAGGGGGCTGTTGGTGGCCTGGTCTAGGCTTTCACCAGTGGGGCCTTCTGGCTTCTGCCTCCCTAGCTCCCCCTCCCCTTTTCCTTCTGTGCCTCTGCTCCATGGGAAGGGTGGAGGGCGGCTGAAGGAGGCTTCCTCCAGGGGACTCAGGAAATGGAACAAGCTTCTGGCTGCTCAAACAGCGATAAGGGGCCTGGCGGGCTTTGGAGCGAACTTTCCCTGGGAGGCTCTGCCTCTAGTGGCTCTGTTTGCTCAGCACAGAGTTACTAAGGGGGGCCAGGGGAGATAGGGCAGACA
The DNA here is from genome assembly GCF_019393635.1 of Dromiciops gliroides. NCBI lineage: Eukaryota > Metazoa > Chordata > Mammalia > Microbiotheria > Microbiotheriidae > Dromiciops > Dromiciops gliroides. Next base: position 610,980,600 of record NC_057863.1, read on the forward strand.
GGAGGGAGGCAGCCAGGAGACTGGGCAGGGAAGGAAGGGGAGCAGAGAAGGGGGGTGGCTAGCATGGAGGGCTGGGGAAACACTTCAGAGCCCATTTAGTGTACTGCTTCCTGCAGTCTAGAGAGAGAGAGAGACAGAGAGACAGAGAAACAGAGAGACAGACAGAGACAGAGAGACAGAGAGACAGACAGAGAGAGAGAAAGAAAGAGAGGTAAGGGGCAGCTAGGTGGCACAGTGGATAAAGCACCGGCCCTGGATTCAGGAGGACCTGAGTTCAGATGCGGCCTCGGACACTTAACACTTACTAGCTGTGTGACCCTGGGCAAGTCACTTAACCCCACTTGCATCACCCCAAAAAAGAAAAGAGGTAGACTGATAGACATAGGTGGATAGATAAATATTGATAAACAGATAGGGAGAGAGATAGAGATAGATAGATGGATAGATAGATAGATAAGTAAACATAGATGGACAGACATAGGTAGACATAGATAAGGAGATAGACAGAAGATAGAAAGATAGACAGACATAGGTAAACAGAGAAAGACACAGATGATTGATAGACAGGTGGATAGAGGGGGAGGAGGAGGAGGAGGAGGAAGAGAAGGAGAAAAAGGAGGAAAAAAGGAGGAAGAGAAAACCACCCAAGAAAGCCTTATGTAAAATGTGTAGTGAGGGGAGAGGGATACTGAAGATGACCCAGCAACAGAGACTGAGGAGTGGTAAGACATGTAGAGGAGAACCAGGAGAAAGCCATTTCATGGAAAGCCAAGGAGGCCTGAATATCCAGAGGGAGAGGTTTTGGAAGAGCCTTGAATGCTACAGGAGATTGAGGATGAGGACTGAGTAAAGGCCACTGGACTAAGCAGTGATGAGATCTCTGATAATTATCTCTCCCTCTTCAAATTTCTATCACTGTTATGTGGCTCCTTGTCCCTCTCTCCACTGGACTGTGGGCCCCTTCACAGCAGGGTCTATAGAAGATACACCTTTGAATTCCCAGGGTCTAGCACAGGGCTTTGCCCACAGTCAGAACCAAAATGAATTGAAATGTATGGCTTTGTGATCTGGGGCAGGCCAAGACCACAAGAGTATCCCATGAGGTCAACTGCAGACTCAGGAGGTGAGGAATCCCACAGGTCCCTGGGTTTATTCCCTGCCAGGGGTAATCCCACTGTACTCATCCATGTGGGGTTTCCTGTCTATATCTCCCCTGCCCCACCCAAAAGGCTGCCCAGTTTTACTCTGTGTGGCCATTTCTAGTGTGTTCCCTTCAGATGTATCATAGACACACACACAACACACACAGAAAGAACCTCGTTTTACCTCCCCCAAGCTACTGCCCCAGCCATAGCACATTCATCACTAATCCATTGGAACCTCCAGTCCTTAGTGGTGAAGGGACCTTGGCCTGTCCCATTGCCCCTCCCCCAGACAACTCAAGTTTCTCAAAGGGTGAGAGGGCAGGACACAGGAAAGGGGGAGAGGGACTGGCTGCCACCTGATTACCAAAAAATGATACTGTCCTAGATGGAAAACTTAGGCCTCTTATAGAATGCAAACTCCTTGAGGGCAGGGACTGCTTCCTGTTTGTTTCTGGATACCCTAGACTAGCACGGGGCCTGGCATATAGGTGCTTAATGAATGCTTGCGGATTAATCCTTTGGAAAGTGTACTGGGCTTGGAATCAGAAGGCCCAGGTTTGAATCTCTGCTTTTTCCAACACCTGCGTGACCCTTGGCTCAATTATTTCCCTTCTCTGGGCCTCAGTTTCCTCCTCTGTAAAATGAGAATTAGACCGTTTAGACTCTTAGATCCCTTTCAGCTTGCGATCTGCATTCCTACGATCTACCCCAAGACCCTAAGCCGCAGACACTCACCCACACAGGCATCTTGGAGCTCCTCATAACCCGCGCTACACACGCACTTGCCAATGGGCACCAGCCACTCCCCCTCGGCACTGCAGTACATCTTGGGCGTGTCCCGTTCTTCTGAGTGCCCCACGCACTCCCCGCGAACTTCCACCAGGGAGGAAGAGTCGGCCCCGGTCACCGCCTCTGAGAAGGCGGCCAGGTTGCGCACCATGGCCGGGCACTTCTTGTAGTAAACGCGCAGGGAGAGGATGGCGATGCAGGCCCCGATGTCCTGGAAGGCCAGGTAGAAGCCTCGCTTGCTCAGCGGCCCCACGCCCCGCACCTCCGTGTTGAGCTTGAGGCGCCTCACGCCCAGGTCGGCGCCCGTAAAGCTCTCATCGGCCGCGATGGTGTCGATTTTCACAAACTGACTCTCCTGGGTGCTGGTGCCCAGGTCGCGGTCAGACTCCAGGTAGTAGAGGTTAAAGGTCTCCTTGCAGGTGCCCAGTACCCCTGGCATGCTGTTACAGTCTCTCAGGGTGAACTTGATCTCGGCATACACGCGGCGGGCGCCGTCGCGAGGCACCCAGCTAGTCCGGAGCCAGTTGTTCTGGTTGGGGCTCATGACGTTGCACACCTGGTATGTGTGGATGGGGCTAAAGAATTCATCCACTTCATTGATGGAATCCCACTGCAGGAAAAGAACCAAGGATGGAGCTGTTAGGGACCAACTGGGGGCGGGGAGACCTAGTGGGAGGCTCAGCTAGCGGCAGCCAGAACCCAGGGACACTCCAGACATCCAGGCTCCGGGGGAAGAGTGGACAAAGAGAAGGCAACTTGACACAGGTGCTGATTACGCCACCTTCTGTGTCTAGCCTTGGGCTCCGTGCAGGGAAGGAGGGAAGAATAAGAAACTTGTCCCTGCCCTCAAGGAGCTGACAGTCTAGACAGGGAAAGAAGAGGTGGGGTATGCGCAAATAATTATAATACAAGAAAGAATGGGATAGATGCTATAGAAAAGTGTTAGATGATGTTTCAAGACATGTTCCCTTTTAAGCTCCTTCCCCCACCTCTGACATGCTCTAGCATGTTGTAAGAGCCCTCCCCACCCAGCTCTAGCATTCTGGGTTCTAAGGGGCTTCCCACCTCTGACATTCTGGGTCCTAAGGGTTCTTCCCACTCTGACATTCTGGGTTCTAAGGGTCCACTAGGCTCTGGCATTCTGTGTTCTAAGGGCCCTCCTTCCCAGCTCTGACATTCTGGGTTCTAAGAGTCCTTCCCACTCAGCTCTAACATTCTGGGTTCTAAGGTCCTTCCCAGTTTCAACATGCCATCTTCTTAAGACCTCTTCCAGCTCAGACATTCAGTGTTCTAAGGGCCCTCCTTCCCAGCTCTGACATCCTGGGTTCTAAGGGCACTCCTTCCCACCTCTGACATTCTCTGTTCAGCTCCCATTCTCTAAGGCTCCCTAAACACTCTAACTTGAGGCTTTTACAGAGGAGCCATTTTTTAATTTCCAGCTTTCAGGGACTGGGACTGCTTCACCAACCAAGCTCTTTCAGTATCCTGAACTTGTCATTCCTGGCCCCTGAAAGGAATTGAAACTATGAACAGGTGAACAGTGAGTATAACTAGGGTGGGGCAGGCAGGGCTGCTGCAGACATCACCCCCATCCTTTCCTGTCCCTGAGCCTGACCCTTCTGGGTAGCATCAATGGTAGGGGGTGGGGTGAAGGTCAGATAGGGAGTCACTGTCCTCACACTTTACCCAGAGAGGAAAAACTTCTGCCAGGCTGGGTTCTGGGGCACCTGCTCCCCTCATGGTCCCTGCATGCCCAGGCAGCGCTGCTTCTCGGGGATGGCAGAGCCTGGGCACAATGCTGGCACCGATGGGGCAGGCTGATGCATGCCTCGGTGCTGACAGAGCTGATTAATTTTTCTGGGTCTCTGGCAGGAGGCAGACAGGAAACAGCTGGCATGTTATTTGGTGCTCAATTAATTGTGACAATGGCTTTAACCCCAGAGGTACCAGGGAGAGTCCCCAAGACAGACTCACAGAACTTCAGAGTTGGAAGGGACTTTAGAATGTTCAGAGTTAGAACTTAAGGAGACCTCAGAGTCAAGGGGATATTAGTGAGTGGAATGCTAGAGCTTTAGAACAAAATGCTTAAAGACCTTAGAACAGATGATGTTAGAACATGTGAAGACCGAATTCAAATTCTGAGTCAGATACTCACTGGCTGTATGACCCTGGACAAGTCCTTTAACCTCTATGTTCCTCAGATTCCTCATCAGTTAAATGGGGATAATAATGGCACCTACATTAGAGGGCTGTTGTGAGAAGTAAATGAAATAATGTTTGTAAAAGGCTTAGCAAACCTTAAAGCACTACATGAATTCTAGCAATTATCATCATCATCACCATTTTAAAATGGAAGGACCCTTAGAACCCAGAATGTCGGAGCCGGGAGGGCCCTTAGAACCCAGAATGTCGGAGCTGGGAGGGCCCTTAGAACCCAGAATGTCAGAGCTGGGAGGGCTCAAGAACATAGGATAGCAGACCTGGGAGGGCTCTTAGAACACAGAATGTCAGAGCTGGGAGGGATCTTCAGGATCATCTAGAAGAGTGCTCTCCCATGGCTGAGCCTCCTAATGCTCTGTCTTTGTTGGGCCTGTGTCTCATCCCCCCCTCACAGACAGGGGACTCTTTGGGGTTCTCATCTTCTCAGATCTCATCTTGGTTTCTCCTTCAATAGTCAGCCCAGGTTACTTGAACACAAATCCTGAATATTTACTGAAATGTGGAGAAGGTGCTCTGGGAAGCTTTTGAAATAACCCAGGTGAGAGCTAATGAGGGCCTAAACTGGGCTAGTGCTTGGAAAAGAAGGGGGATGGAAAAGAAAGCGTTGGGGGAGGTGGGAGCCACAGGACCCGGTGACAGAAGGGAGTGTGTCAGGAGGGAGAAGAATCCGAGGGGACTCCATTTTCAAGTCTGGGTGACTGGGAATGTCGGTACCTTTAATAGAAACTGGCCAGCCAGGAGAAGCCCCTAATTTGTGGGTAAAAAGCCCTTAGAGCTTGGGGCATGCTGCATGTGGGACACTGGAAGGACAGTGGGGCGGCACTGTCATGGCAAGCAGCAGTGAACCTGAGGCTGGAGCTTTGGCCCTAAAAATAAAGAAGTGGGAGGGGCAGCTAGGTGGCACAGTGGATAGAGCACCAGCCCTGGAGTCAGGAGGACCTGAGTTCAAATCCGACCTCAGACACTTAACACTTACTAGCTGTGTGACCCTGGGCAAGTCACTTAACCCCAATTGCCTCGCCAAAAAACAAAAACAAAATAAAGAAGTGGGAAGCAACCACACAGAGCTAAGAAATGAAGCCAAGGTAGTGACTGAGAGCACCCAGAGACTGAATGGGAAAAGGGCAAGCTGAGACCAAAACCACCTGTGAAACAGAATGGAGTAGTGGACAGCACCCCGAGGGACCAAGTTCAAATCTGGGTTCTACTATTGACTCCCTTTGTGGCACAAAGCCAGTTACTGAATCCACCTGGGCCTTATTTGTGACTTCTTCATTTTCTAGGTGAGGAAACTCAGGGAGGGAAACACCTTGCCCCAAATCCCACACAGTAAGAAAGCAGCATGGTTGGGGCTAGAACCCAGATCTTACTAACCCAGAGACCAGGTCTTTATCTAACACTGTGATTATTATTATCGTTGTCATCATTGTCATTATTATTATTCTGATATTGGGGGTGGGAAGTAGGCCTCAACCCTGTTTCCAAGGGCTACAGCCCTTGGGCTCCCTCCTTCCAATACAGTGCCAGCTGCCCATGATCTCCTGGGGACCAAGATGACAGGAAGGACCCACCCCACACCCACCAGGCCAATCACAAGCCAACAACCAGCCCTCATTACTCACCCCATGTGCCGGGTATGTGAGCCAGCCCCAGTCCCCGTGGATGGTCGATGTGTCCAGCAAGTTCACTGCAAAATAGGAAAGAAGAGGCCTTTAATCCCCAACCGATTCCCTGGAGTCCTAAATATGACCATCATTCCACTGTGTGGTCATCTCTGGTCTTCCCCTTTTCTTTGTCTCATTCTCTCAGTCCAAATCCATGGATTCTTCCTCCATGATCTGATATGATCTATCTATGTATCTATGTATCTATCTATGTAATCCGTTATTCTCTCTCTCTCTCTCTCTCTCTCTCTCTCAGCAATCAAGGTTAAGTGACTTGCCCAGGGCCACATAAACCAGTGCTCTATCCACTGTATTTCCTACTTCCCCATTCCCATAGTCACTCTCTGACCTCAGGTCTCTCACCTGGCCTGCTGCAATAGTCTCCCTGGCTCCAGACTCTTCTCTCTAACCCATATCCTTCACCCATGTGCTACAAGAATATCCCTTCATCACAACAAGTATGACCATGTTACTCCCCTGCTCCCAAAGCTTCAATGGCTCCCTATCACCATTAGGATAACACAAACACTTCTGAGTCTGAAATATTAGGGCTCCAACCTGTCTTTCCAGTTTAATTTCATGACTTCCCCTCCACTCCATTCTATATTCTATCCACACAGCCAAGCTGGTATCTATTCTTCTTCCACCTCAACCCATTCACAATATCAATCAATCAATCAATCAATCAATCAATAAACAAGCATTTTATGTGTCTAAGACAAAAAGAAACAGTCCCAACCCTACAGAAACTTATATTCTGTGATTTTCCCTAATAGTTGGTAGTAACATCTCTTGGAGCACTTAGGATCTCTCCTTTGCCTCAACAACACTCTGCTATATTATCTAACACCTATCCCCTCAGTAGACTATAAATCCCTTGAGGGCAGGAACTATTTCATTTGTTGTCTTTGGGTCCCCAGCCAGTAACATAGTATCTGATACACAGCAGTTTTACTTAATATTTACTGAATTGAACTGAACAGAACTGAATTAAATCAAATTGTAGTGCCCTTTTCTCATGGTTGCCTATGGAGATGCTACTTCAAGGCCTTCTAGGCATTGCTCAAGTTGTACGTGCTCCAGAAGGCTTCTCATGCCATCTCCATCCTCTGCACCCGTTCAGTGCTGGCTGTCTGCACCACTCCTGTCAATTACCACACCTATCTGCACCACTCCTGTCCCTTTACACATGCTGCCCTCTGCTCTGACTATCTGGGCTCATCTTTTCTCTTCCCTGAGAGAACAAGAGCTCCTTTCAGACAACAACTGTGTCTTATTTTTCCTTCTATCTTTCTGGAAATCCCATCATATTTCCCTCCAAATTTCCAGGCCACAGCCTTTCCTTTGATTTACCAAAGAAAAGGCCTCAGACATACTCCCTTTGTCTTCACCATGAAGACTTCCCACATTTCCCCAGGCATTCTGGGAAGAGCCCTAGGAAGAACTGGTTGTGCTTTGTACTTAGCAGGCACTCAAGAAATATTTATTGAATTGATGAATTAATATCCTGGACACCCACTGAGGACAAAGGATCAGATTAATAATACAAATGCCTGACATTTATGTAGAAATGTATAGTTTACAAGAGGGGTACACTTCTAGGGAGAGAACTGATGGACTCCTAGTGTAGACTGAAGCGTGTTTTTATTTTATTTATTTTTCTTGCTTTTTTGCAACATGGCTAATGTGGAAATACATTTTATGTGCCTTAGTAGGTATGATGGATATCATATTTCTTGTCTTCTCAATGGGTGGAGAAGGAGATGGAGGGAGGGAGAAAATTTGGAACTGAAAATCTTTAAAAAAAAATTCAGGGAGGCAGCTAGGTGGCGCAGTGGATAAAGCACCGGCCTTGGATTCAGGAGGACCTGAGTTCAAATCCGACCTCAGACACTTGATACTTACTAGCTGTGTGAGCCTGGGCAAGTCACTTAATCCTCATTGCCCCCCCCCCCACCAAATCCAGGGAGGAAACTCTCTCTTCCAATGCAGGTAGGCACCTTCTCTGCCAATTAAAGTCTTAGAGATGCCTAGCATACTAAGAGGTTAAATGACTCATACAGGGTCAAACAACCAGCATATGTCTAAAGCATAACTTGAATTTAGTTCTAGTTGGTTTTAAAGCCAGCTCTCTAGCCACTACACCTCACTAACTCTTGTAGTTTATAAAATTAAATAGAATGTAAGATCCTTGAGGCTGGAGGCCATCTCATCTTTGTTTTTGAATCCCCAGGGTCTGGTACATTGTTTCTTTCTTTCTTTCTTTTTTTTTTTGTGAGGCAATTGGAGTTAAGTGACTTGCCCAGGGTCACACAGCTAATAAGTGTTAAGTGTCTGGGGCCGGATTTGAACTCAGGTCCTCCTGAATCCAGAGCTGGTGCTCTATCCACTGCGACACCTAGCTGCCCCCAGTACATTGTTGATCAGTCGTTTTCAGTTGTGTCCAAATCTTCATGACTCCATTTGGGGTTTTCTTACCAAAGATACTGGAGTGCTTTGCCCTTTTCTTCTCCAGTTCATTTTATAGATGAGGAAACTGAGGCAAATATTGTTAAGTGACTTGCCCAGGCTCACACAGCTAGTAAGTATCTGAGGCTCTATTTGAACTCAGGAAGAGGAGTCTTTCTGACTCCAGACCTAGCAGTTTATCCACTATGTCACCTAGCTTTCCTGTGTGGTACACAGGACAACTTTAACCGGGGTGGGGGTGGGGGGTAAGGGGAAGAGACAGAGAGAGAGAGGGAGAGAGAGAGAGAGAGGTATATTTAAGAAAATTGAGTTGCATACATACATTAGGATGATAGATTTAGGGGCTGGAAGTAACCTTAGAAGTTATCCAGGTCAATCCCCTCATTTTACATGTAACAGGGCATTGGCCAGTGACAGTCCAGTCCTTGGCAATACTGACAGCATTCTCCTAAGGACTTGGCTCTCGTTGGTCAGTTCCCCATTATATACTCATGAGGTAACAAAGGTGGAGAAAAATGATTTACCCAAGGTCATGCAGTCAGCAAAAGGGGATTTTCATTCAGGTCCTCTGAATCCAAATACTGTATTTTTCCATTTCCCCTTTTTACCACCCTCATAAAATGTAGCTGGGCAATACAGGAGAGAGAGCAGGGCTTGGAAGTTGGGAGACCCAAGTTCAAACCTTACCTCAGATACTTATTAGCGAGGGGACCCTGGGCCCATCCCTTAACTGCTGCCTGACTCTCTTTTTTCATCTGTAAAATAGTATAATGATAGCATCTACTTTCCCAGGGTTGTCGTAAGAATCACAAGAGGTGATGCTGGTCACGTGTTTTGCAAACCTTAAAGCATTTTATAAATGCTCAGAGCTGCCCCGTGAAATGGGTCATAAAAGACCGGAATGGTTAATCCATGATACACTCAGTGACATCCCATTTCACAAAGAAGGACACTGAGGTTGAGGTTCAATACTACCATGTGGGGCAGTGGTATAAACACAAACAGTCAAAGGATCTGTTCTTGAATTCCAACTCTGCCCTTATTAGCTGTGTGGACTTGAGCAAGTCACTTCTCCCTGTGCCTCAATTTCTTTGTTTGTGAAATGAGAGGACTGGGGTAGATGATTTCTAAAACCCTTTCCAGCTCTGACATTTTAAGAATCTGTAAGAGGCTAGGATATTTGCCCCAGGCTCACCCAGCTAGTACCTGGTTGTTGTTGTGTGTCCTTCTTTCATGACTTGCACTGAATTGGATTTAAGGGAGGGCTGTGCAAGATCACCAACCTCAACTCTCTCCTCCAAAACCATCTGGGTCCCCCCAGATGTTTTAGGCAATCGGGGTTAAGTGACTTGCCCAGGGTCACACAGCTAATAAGTGCCTGATTTAACATTTGAACTCAGGTCCTCCTGACTCCAGGGCCAGTGCTCTATCCACTACGCCACCTAGCTGTACAAGTGAGGATAGAAGCCAGGTCTCTGATACTCTAGTATTTTTCCCACTGATTTTGTTGGGGTGGGGAGTGAATTAGAAGCCGTCAGAAAGGAGCTGTTCTAGTAGAACTACTCAATAACCTCAAGTCTGGGGCGAGGGTGGGGAGTGATTCTCTATGTCTGGGGCTGGAGAGAGAAGGGTGGGCCATGGCGTGGTCTTGTCCCAGCCTTCACAGCTCAGGAAAGGGAGGGCAGGGCTGACAGGCTGTGATTGATGGAGGGTTTTATTTAGTTCACTCACTTTCTGGCTCCTGCCCTTTTCCCAGCTCAGCCACTTATTACCCCTCACCTGACCGCTCTCCCCCCAGCTCTCTGCCCTTGGCTGCCGTCCTCAATGTTCCCTCTCAAATAGAGACAGTGTGGCATCAAGGCGGGAGCCAGCACACCTGCATTCCAGTTCCAGAGCTACCAACAAATCAACTGTGTGACCTGGAGTGTATTGCCTCCCTTATCTGGACCACTGTTTCTTCATCTGGAAAATGAGAGTTGGAGAAGATGATCTCCGAAGTCCCTTCAAGCTCTAACATCTGACATTCTCAGATTCCTTTATGTTCTGATATTCTACTTTCAGAGGGACCTTCAAATTCTGATGTTCTCTGTTCTAAGCCCCCTTTCAGCTCTGACATTCTGTGTTCTAAGAATTCTTCCATCATTGATAGTCTGTTTTCTAAGGGCCCTCCCATCTCTGCCATCCTGTGTTCCAAGGGCCCTCCCACCTCTGACATTCTGTGTTCTAAGGGCCCTCTCATCTCTGACATTCTGTGTTCTAAGGGCCTTCTCCAATTTAACATCCTATGTTGTTGTGTCCCCCCCCTAGCTATATCATTCTATGATTTTATCCCACCTCCCACCCCCTTTCCCTTTGCCTGGGACCCTCTAGAATAACCACCTGTCCACCTGCTTCTCTTTAGAGGCTCAGCATCCTCTCCTTCCTACTTCTCTCCCAGTGAGGCTCACTTCCACTCAGTTCCTTCCCGAGAATCTGGCCAGGCTGATGCTTCTGCCAGATGAGGGCCCCCACAAACCACTCTGCATCCACCTGTGCCCAGCACCTTCTGTGTGGCTGAGGCGCACTGGCCCTGGAATTTTCCCAGACATCTGCATCTGGGTGTGTAAAATGGGCAGGAACAGCTGCCCCCCCCCCCATGGAGGGAGGCCGTCATTCTTGGGAACTTTTTTAGTTCAGGGATTATTGTGCCAGTCAGGTTTCCCCTCCCCTTTAATCCTGGCTCCCCCCCCCCATTCAGGGCACCCTCAGACGCTCCAGCTATGGGGCTGGGCTTGGAAGGTAGAATCAGGAAAAGAGAAAGGAGACAGGAGAGATCCTTCCTATGCTTCCCAAGGGGAAGGGCCCTGAAGGGAATCCCCCTTTGGGTTTGTCTTCTCTCTCCCTCCTCCTTCCTCTCCTTTCCCTCCTCCCCAGCAGGCCTCCTGAAGGAGGCAGGCAGAGAGAGAAGCTCCCTCCTCCTCTTCCCTCTCCACCAGCGTGGGAAAAACTGGGTCAGCCAGTGGGTTAGCAATCTCTCTTCTCTGGCTAGCTGATGGGTGGGGGAGGAAAAAAGGGGGGCCTGCAGGTCGCATTGCAGCTTCCCCCCGCCCCAGGGGCTAGGCCCTAGTTGGAAGGAAAGAGAAAAGGGGAGTGACCATCTTTGCCAGGTCTTTCTGGGGGCCTTGGGCCAAGAGTCATCAGGAGAGCAAGACCCTTCCTTTCCTTGCTGACTCTACTTCCCTTCCAATGAAGCTAATCCTCCCCAAAGCAGAATTTAGCCCTGTTGTTCTCTCTAGTGCCCAAATACACCCTCTGGTTAGCTTTGGAAGGAAGCTTGTCACTGGGAGGGCCCTTAGAACACAAAGTGTCAGAGCTGGGAGGGTCCTTAGAACTCAGTGTCAGATCTGGGAGGGGCCTTAGAACCCAGTGTCAGAGCTGGGAGGAGCCTTAGAACAGAGAATGTCAGATCTGGGAGGGGCCTTAGAACGCAGGATGCAGGGCTGAGAGATCCTTAGAACATAGAATATTAGCACTAGAAGGGACCTTAGAGCATAAAAAGTCACAGCTGGAAAGTACCTTGAAATATGGGCCATTAGAGCTGGCAGGGAACTTAGGGAGTTTCTCGTCCAAATATTTTATTACAGATGAGGAAACTCAAAAAGTATCTTCTTACTCAAGCTCACCCACTGAAAAGATGTGGAGGAAACAAACCCGAATGCTGTGTAATTGTAAGTCTTGCTTAGCCTTGGGTAAGAGATGAGAAAATGAACCTCCCTCCTTTCTTTGCCGAGGTGAAGGCCTTTGGGTGAGGAATGCTGCGTATGCCTTCAGATTCAGTTGATATGTTGATTAGTGTGGCTAAACTGCTCTTTTTACCCTTTTGCTTTAATTCTATATTGCAAGGGATGGCTATCTGAGAAGGGAAGGGAGGATGAATATATTTGTAAATGAAGACACTGTAAAAATATAAGATACTATTTTTAAAAAAAAAGAACTGGGTTTGCAGTCATAGAATTTGGGGTTTAATCCTAGCTATGTTACTAACTAGCTGTGTAGCCCTGGGTAAGTCTGAGAATCTCTCTGGGACTCACATTTCTCATTTGCAAAATGAAAGGGTTGGATTAGATGGGGGGGGGGTTAACCCTTAGTTTTTGGGCCCTAGGGATCTGTGGATAAATTTCAAGGGGTTTATGAACTTGGATGGGGAAAAAAATTACATCTGTATTTCAACATAATTAGTTTTCTTTGTAATCTTATGAATTTTCTTTTAAAATTTTTTAAAATACTATTGTGAGGAGGGGTCCATGGCATCAAAAAGGTTAAAAACCTGCATTTTCTTTCCTTTTGTTCCGATTAATATGGAAATATGTTTAACATGATTATAATATATAACCTATATCAAATTGCTTGCTGGGGACAGCTAGGTGGTGCAGTGGATAAAGCACCAGCCCTGGATTCAGCAGGACCTGAGTTCAAATCCGACCTCAGACACTTGACACTTACTAGCTGTGTGACCCTGGGCAAGTCACTTAACCCCCATTGCCCTGCCCGCCCCCCTCCCAAAAAAAATTTGCTTACTGGCCTGGGGGCGGGGAGAGAAAGGAGGGGGGGACAAAAATTTGGAACTCAAAAAATATCTTTACATGTAATTGAGAAAAATGAAAATAAATAAATTAGAAAAAAAAAAGGTTAAGAATCTTTGGTTGGGGGGGCAGCTAGGTGGCGCAGTGGATAGAGCACCGATCCTAGAGTCAGGAGTACCTGAGTTCAAATCCGGCCTCAGACACTTAACAGGTACTAACTGTGTGACCTTGGGCAAGTCACTTAACCCCAATTGCCTTACTAAAAAAAAAAAAAAGAATCTTTGGTTGGATTGAATTCCAAGAAGAATTCCAAGGCCATTTCCCTCTTAGAAGGTAAACTCCCTGAGGGCAGGGATAATCTTGTATTTGGACTTGTATCCTTACTCCTTGGCAAATAGTAAGTGCTTAATCAATACTTTGGTGCTTGGCAAATAGTAAGTGCTTAATCAATACTTTGGTGCTTGGCAAATAGTAAGTGCTTAATCAATACTTTGGTGCTTGGCAAATAGTAAGTGCTTAATCAATACTTTTCATTCATTCATTTGTTCATTTCCTCCCTTATTCCAGCTCTGATCCTATCACCCCATGAATGATGGGTAAAAGTGGGCCAAATCAGACCCTGGAATGATCTTGGGATTTTTCGATTGTCTATTGCATCAGAAGTAAGCCTCTCCAGATCCTCTGTAAACCTGGCCCTACCACCTCTTCAGTGACACAAAGAGAATCTGTGTCATTTTTTAAAAATTAATTTTTATTGATATCTTTTGTTAAACCGCCCACATTTCATAATGCTTCTTCCTTCCCACCCCCTCCAGAGGGCCACTTTATATAAGGGAGTTGGCCTTTGAAAGCCGACGAGTTCCCTAATCACAGAAAGTAAACTTATAATAAAAAATACCAAAGGGGAAGGGAACCCTAAGGGGTCAGCAAAGGGGGAGGAGGAGTGTCAGCAGACTTAACTAAGATCTGGAAAAGGTCTACACATTGTATGGTGTGTTCTGCATCCATAACCCCTTGTCTCTGCAAAGAAGGGAGAAGGGATAGGAGAGGTGTCTTCTCATTTCTCTTCTTTGGAATAGCTACAACAGCATTTTTATAAGACTTTACTGTTACTGTTTATAAAGTACTTTCTTCATGATAAAACTGTTGGCGGTAAGGTGTACAAATGTTATGAGATCCATTATTTTACTCAAAAGGAAACTAAGGCATGGGGAATTTAATTGGCTTATCTAGGGTCAAAGAGCTAAATTATTATAATATATATAATGATATATAGAAAATACTGATATAATGATATATATATAATTCTGATACTACTGATACTAAAAAAGAGTTAACAATATACATAAAGCACTTTGCCAACCTTAAAATACTATATAAATGCTAGCTATCATGATAATTATTATTATAACCATACAATGATTATATATTATAATGTATTGTAGGGATAAAATTTGGAACTCAAAACTTTAAATAAAAATGTTTATTATTACTAAAAAATTAAAATATAGAACACAGATAATATTAAAATGTAGCCTTGTAAGTAAAAAATAATAGATTGCAATATTATTCTCATAATGATAATAATATTATTATAACATCTAGCATTTCTATGGTGCTTTAAGGTTGGCCAAGTACTTTACCTGTTATCCCACTTGATCTTCACAATGACCCCATAAGACAGGTATTGTTATTATTATCCTCATTTCACAGATGAGGAATCTGACGCTGGAAAAGGTAAAGTGATTTGCTGAGAATTAAACAGCCAAATAAGTATAAATGGCAGGATTTGAATTCAGGACCTCTTGATTCTAAGTTCAATATGCTCTCCAATGGGCCACATAGCTGCCTTCTATTCAATAGTAGGATCTGAGACTTAGAACTAGAAGGGGCCTCAGAGGTGATATAGTCCAACCCTCTCATTTTACAGTTAAGAAAACTGAGGCCCATGGTGGTTCAGTAACTGGCAGGGGAGCACAGTAGTAGTCACCCTCAAAGGTGATATCTGACCCCAAGCCTGATTTACCACAGCGATTTCTCCTACTCTCTCTGAGTTTTGTGCCAACTCACCTAGTCTGGAGTCCCTTAAGAACAGGTATGTTTATTCTTCAAAGCTGGCCACACTGGACATGCTTGCAAAACAGCAGCAGCAGCAACAACAACTCACACTGATCTGAATGTGGGCTGCCCCTACCCTACCAGCCATGCAGTTTGCACAAATCCTGACTGCATCCTACAAGTATGCTCTGATTGGCTACTGTCTGCTTGGCTGAGTATGCGCATGGGGGATGGGGGAAAGCATCAGATTGTAGATTTAAAACTCAAAGGGCCCTTAGAGGTCACCTAATCCAACCTCCTTATTTTAAAGATTAGGAAATGATGGGTCCGAGAAGGGAGTGACTTGACTAAGGTCACACTGCTAGTAAAGGGCAAATCCGGAATTTGAAAACCCAAGTCCAGCACTCCTTGGGGAGGCTGAATATCCAATGTGGTCAGTCCTCCCCCCACTTGTTTCTCACCCACCAAGCAAATGGGCTTGCGATTTTCTCACCAACACCACAAGTCATAAATTTGTGGGTTGCATAGATTTAGAACTGGAGAAGACATTCGGGGCACCCTAGTCCAACTCCCCCATTTTACAGAGGGACAAAGTGAGGACCCAAGAGGTTCAACAGCTCACCGGTGGTCACACAGGTAGACCCTACCCCTCCAACCCTGGCTCTCCCTATCTTTTGTTGTATGCTTGTCTCAACATTAGGCTGGAAACTCCTTGAGACCGGAGTTGTCTTTTGCCCATTTTTTCATCCCCAAGGCTTGGCACAGTGCCTGGCACACGGTGCTTAATAAATGTTCACTGACTGACTAGGATAACTCTGGACTACAAGTCTAACCTTGACCCCCACTATCCAGCTATTTCGGCAAATATTGAGATAGGCGGTTATTTTGTGTAATTATTTTTCAGTCTTTCTCTTTATAAATAGCCTATATACATATATATGCATATATGCACACACACACAGAGATCCGCATTTGCTCTCCTCTTTTCAGAAATTTTCTCTTAGGGATATGGCCTATGTTTGGGAACAGTCTATATTCAGACCAATATGAAGCTCCCTCCCTCCTCTCCTCTTTTCCCTTCTCTTCTTCCTCTCTCCTCTCCTCCCCTCTTCTCCTGCCTTCCATCTCCCCTCCTTTAAATGACCTTCCCTCAAGTGTCCCTTCTTAGATCACCCCTCTTCCTCTCTCCTCTTCCACCCCATCTTTCTCCCCACCCACTTCTCTTCTGCCCGCCTGCTTTCTCTCCTCGACAGTCCCCTCCCCTTTCTTCCCCTTCTCTGTCCTCTTCCTTTCCTTGTCTTTCTCTCTCCTGCTCTCTCCTTCCATCTCCCTCCTCCCTCCCCTCCCCCTGAATACTAAGCATTACTTGGATGACAGAAGCAGAATCCAAAAAGATTTCAACAGGCTAGAAGAACAATCTGAATCGAATCAGATGAAATTTAATAGGGATAAATGTGAAGCCATTCACTTGGGTTTTAAAAAGAATCAACGGCACGAATTGAGGGTGGGGTATGGTTCGAGGGGCCCTAGAGGATAAATAAATCCTGTGACAAAGATCTTCCAGTCTTAGTGTACTGCAAGCTGAATGGGGGTCAACAGAATGACCTCGAAACAAACAAAAAATGAATTCCCGAGTGAGGCAGGAGATCACCCTGCCATTCTCACGCCTGGGCGGGCCGCCTATGGAGCACTGGATCCAGATGGGAGCAGCCCGTTTTCTGAAGGGCATCGATAAGAGAGAAGTGGTTGGGTGAGAGATAAGATGGACCCCTAGTGAAACTTGGCCACCAGGTCTCGCAAAGGCCGGATGAAGGAGTCGGGGATGCTTAACCTGGACGAAAAACAACTCATCATCCAGAACATGATAGCTGACTTCAAGTATTTGAAAGACTGTCATGAGGGAGAGGGATTAGCAATGCTCTGCTTGGCCCCAGAATATAGAACTGGGAGGGAGAGGGGGCAGAGGCAGAGAGGGCTGATCCCAGCCGCAGCAGGCTGAGCCTGGCTAGCAATTAGGGCTGTCCGGGAGTGAAGTGGACCATCTCAGCAGGTAGTGAGTTCCCTATCATTAGAAGTCTTCAAGTAGAAGATGGGTGTCCACTTGTCCTGATGATAAAGACAGGATTCCTGTTTGGGTGCAGAATGGATCGGATTGCTCTCTGTCGTCCCTCCCAATTCTCATATTCTGAAATTAAAGGGGGTAGGGACCTGAGAGGGTACAATGTCAGGACAGAGAATGGCAGAGTCCTAGGGGTCCTGGAAAGACAAAGTGTCGTGTATGGGAGGGCCCTTAGAACACAGGATGTCAGAGCTAGAAAAGACCTTAGAACACAGAAAATCAGAGCTGAGAGGACCCTTAGAACACAGGAATGTCAGCTGGGAGGGAGCTTAGAACATGAAATGTCACAGCTGGGAGGACCCTTAGAACACAGAATGGCAGAACTAGGAGACATCTTTGAGTATTGACTATAGAACTGGAAGAGATTTCAAAACAGAGAATGGTAAAAGTTGATTGGGACCTTAGAATGATGACTTTTGGAGCTGGAAGGGCCCTTAGGAGGAATCATCTATTCCAAGGCCCTTATTTTACAGAGAAGGCCTCTTAAAGAAACCCTTCTGTTCTCATAACTGGCCACTCTGACTAAACATGCCCCCCCCACAGCCTCTCTTGCTTTCATTCTGTGTCTGCACCCCGCCCCCACTCTCCTTTTCTCCTTCCCTCTGAACTGAACACTAAGCACTCTGTCCTCCCCCAAGCCTTATCCCACATAAAAGGTGAAGGTGCCAGTGCCCTCTCCCTTCTCCAAACGTGCCCACTGATCCCGGAGATACTCATTCCATTCCCACAGTCCCTTGCCCACCACCCCACACTTGAGCCTCTCTGGAGAGGCAGCTGGTCTAGCTGAAGGGGTGCTAGAGTCCTAGTCACAAGAGATCTGAGTTTGAATCCTAATTCTTTTTTTTTTTTTTGCAGGGCAATTGGGGTTAAGTGACTTGCCCAGGGTCACACAGCTAGTAAGTGTCAAGTGTCTGAGGCCAGATTTGAACTCAGGTCCTCCTGAATCCAGGGCCGGTGCTTTACCACTGCGCCATCTAGCTGCCCCCTTGAATCCTAATTCTGACCCTGTGGGCTGTCTGACTAAAGACAACTTGCTGCCCCCTCTGAATCCCCGTTTCCTGTAAAACCAACAGACAAATACTCAGAGGGCTGCTGAAGGGGTTCCACAAGAGAATGCATATCAAATGCTTCCCAAAGTTGTTGTTGTTGTTGTTGTTGTTGCTGGATGAGAGGGAGCTAGGGGGCTGGCCTTGAACTTGGGAATTCCTCCTTTCAGGTTCTGTCTGGTTCACATACTCTGACAGATCCTAGCTAAGTGACCCTAATCGAGTCATCCCAGGCAATTCACTAAGCCTCTACATTACTGAGGAGATGCTGATCAGTATTAGTGGAGGGAGTTTCCACACCAAGAGTTTCCCATATAGCTAGAATCACAAGCCTGCACTCCACCCCCTCAAAAAAAAATACTCTTAAGTACAAATATGGAAAAAATGGTGTATTTTTAATCTGTTCTTGATGCCCAGGCTGACAGAGCCCCATATAATCCCAAACAATATCTAATTCTAAAGTAGTTTCCATCTGATTTTGAGTATATTACATTTCTCCTCCACCTCGCCACCCCCCACTAGCACAATTTTCCTTTTCCATTTGAAAAAGACCAAGATTCCAACTGGTTTATATTCCCTGGTTTACACAACAGCCCCTTTACATCTGCTTAGCTCCCTCCAGACTTGATTTCTCTCACTGCCCTTTCCTACCACATACCTTTGCTCCCACTGGTTAAGCCCTTTGGCATGCCCTCTCCCAACCTCTGACCTTTAATATGCTATCCATCCTTCAAGTCCTTGCTTAAATGCCACCTCCTCCAGGGAGCCTCCCCACAACAGAAGCTCCAGGGTCTCAGAATCCAAAGACCTGGATCCATCCCCTTCCTAGCTGCATGGCTCAGTAAATCCCTTGCATTCTCTGTTCCTCATCTATACTATGAGGATGCTAATCCTTGTACCATAAGAGTCAGAGGTTGTAGATTAAAAGTTCGTTGTATGCTTTGAAACACAAGAGCAATGTAAGCTAGGTGTCTCCTTAGCTAGAGGTGGGCCCTCCCTCATTTGATTTCTTAGCACCTTGTAATCTTCTTATGATGTTTTCCATCTCATTTGCATTACATATTGTAAGTTGTCTTGCTCCTTACTAGACCTTAAATGCCTCATCTAACTCATTACCATAATGTTACTTTTGGGGAGAGGGGCGGGTCTAGACCTTTGATTTCATAGGTGAAAGAAGTTCCTTGTGTGGAAAAACCCCTTCACAAAAGGTGATTAGCACCTCATCCTTAACTTGAGCTTTTAGAGGGCTGTCCTGGGCACTGAGAGGTTAGGTGGCTTAACCAGAGTCTCACAGCCAGCATGTGTCACAAGGCAGGATTTGAACCCATATCTTCTTGACTTCAAGGCTGGGTCTCTATCCATTAAGTTACACTGCCTCTCACCTTAAGGAGAATAAAAGCACTTAGGACCTGATTGTTGAATTAATGTACTAATGAGGAGGAGGCAGCAAGGCATTCGTGCCTTGGATGGGAAGGGGATGGATGCCAACACGAGATGAACACATGCAGATCCTTGAGAAGTGCCCATTTCCCACACAGCCCATTTCCCTTTCCTTATGGAAACACCTTCACTCCTCAGGGGCTTATCTTGTGATCTGCTGGGTCTGGTGATCTCTGTGTGTGTTGCGGGGGGTGGGGTGGGGGAGGCAGTGAGAGGAACTGACTATACAAATGGCTTTCTGGGGTCCCAGGAAAGTGGCATGTGTGGGTAGAACATTATTAGAAATCCCCTTTGTCCAAGCTCAGGCAGGGAAGCCTCTAACCAAGTCACTGGGAGTGATGCTGGGGGCTGTGGGTCCTTTTTGTCTGGACTCTAGTCTCTATACCTCCCCTGTCCCCAATCGCCTTAGGCCATGTTGCTTCAAGTCAATCCAATTCAATAAGCGATTTTCTTTTGGAAAGGAGAATGGCATAAAGAGCCAGCCTGGGAATCAGCAAGTTGTGGCTTCAGGATCCCATCTCTAACACCTGCCGGCTGTGTGACCCTGGGAAGGTCACTGCACTTCTCAGGGAGCTCTCTCCAATACTCCAAGTTATAGAAAGAGGGCTGCTTTGCACCGATAAAGAGAGTTTTCTCATTGGCGGTTCACTTATATCAATGCAATTATAGATCAAGTGTAAGAATAAAAAGCATTTATTAGGAGCCAATGTAAGTGGCTTTATTAAGCACCTGTATTATGCTGGAGATCCAAAGAAAAAGAAAAAAAAACCTCCCTGCCCTAAGCTCCATCCCAAATTGTGTCTGAAATACTTAGGAGGTGATCAGCCCAGCATGGTATATTCAGAAAAAATGATGGCTTCACACAATGGAGACAGTGACCTTCCCCTCCCCGCCCCCCAACACTATCCAGCTTACTAGTGATGTGTACAACTCTCCAGAGGAACACAAATCCTTTCCTCTGGACCCTTCTCAGGACAATGTTCTTATCACTCAGGACAAAGGTTCTGCCCAGAGATGATGCCCCCATCCCTCTAGACAAGTGTCCTTTCTGTCAGGACAACAGCAGCAAATGACTCCTCCCAAGAACAATGTTAATCTCTCAGGACAATGGACCCCACTTGGCAATGACACTTCCCTAAAGAACAGTGGTCGTACCCCTCATCTACTCATGACAATCATCATCTCTCTGGAAATGCCCCTTACTCTATGACAATAACTGCTCCTCAGACCAATAACCCTTCTCCTCCACTCAGTGACTTAGATGGTGTCCTCCACCCACTCCGCAAGCCTTCTGGAATCACCTCTTATGATATGGCTCTGAGCTTGGTCCCCAGCTCTGTATGAGGTGCAGTCTCCAAGGAGGAAAGCGCATGATGCCCGGACTCTCTGTGCACCCACACCCAATACTTAGATTCCAGCAATGCTAATCAGCCACTACGACAAACAGCAGCAGTGTCGTCTCCCCCACCCACCCATGTTCCACCCTCATGGCTGAGAAGAGCCCCTAACCTACAGCTCCCCAAATTCTTTCCCACTCCTTTCCCCCTCCTCACAAAGACTCTACTCCCCCCACCCCATTCCTCCTGGCAATCACTGGATGGAAAAATTGAGAGCCGGAAGGGCCCTTGGAAATCATCTTTCTCTCTCCCTCTCTCTCTCAATCTCTCTCTCTCTCTCTCTCTCTCTCTCTCACACACACACACACACACACACACACACACACACACACACACACACACACACACACACCTTTACAAAAGAGGGAAATTAGTTATAGAGAGGGAAAAGGACTCACTTAAACTAAGGTCATACAGGTAAATAAGCAGCAGAGCCTAGAATTCAAGCTCTGGTCCCCCACAGTTCTCTTGGCCCAGCCGATGCTGTTCCCTTCACAATGGGCCTCCCAGAGCAGCTGGGCAACACCTTTGTCCTCCTTGATGGCTGTTGACCCTGCCTGACTTGCAGGCCCTATGCGTGAACCCCTGTGTCTGGGCCCTGGTCTCAGGGATCAGTGGGAAGGCATGTGTGAGCACAGAGGCTCATGTGGAATCCGGTCCTCTTGGGGGATGCGGACATTGGAGGGAGTTGGCAAAGACTGTCTGCCCGGGAGTTCACCCTGGCTCAGCTGGAGCCCCACTTTGGACTCTGAATATTAGCAGCTAGGACTCCAGGCCAAGGTGGCACCCTGCCAGCCTCCAGACTGACAAAGTATCTGCTGGAATTTCAAGTCACCGAATCTCTGGGAGGGCGACCTCAGAGGGCACCTAGCAGTGCCTGCAATTGATCAGGAATCTCTCGTCTGTTACCCCCAACATGTAGCAAACCAGCATCTACTTGAAGGCCACCAGTGACGGTGAACTCACTCTCTCCTAAAACAGCCAGAGGTAGTGTGGTCTAGTTGCAAGAGCCTTGGATTTAGGGTCAGAAGGCCTGGATTTGATGCCTGACTTTACCACTTACTCTGCCCCCCTCCCCTCCCCCAAGGCCTTATATACCTCTAAGTGACTGTACTTTTCTGGACCTTAGTTACCTAGCTACAAAATTACTAGAGTGGGATTGGTCTCTCCAAGTTCTAAATCCTACAATTTTTTTCCTCATTTGGAGCCCAATCTGATTCCATTCAATTAGGCCAAGTGAAAGCCTCACAGAACTTATCTTCTTTTATTTATAGCTCAATTCAATTGCCACCTCCTCCGGCAAGCACACCCTGATTTGCTTCAATAACTACTGCTATTTCCCTCCACAAATTACCCGGAATCATACGGATCTGGGTTCATCCAATCTCTCCCAATAGCAGATCAGACCCTAAGGGTAGGCTTGGTGTTTGGGTCTATGTACCTCAAGCATACCAGCCATTTAATAAATACGTGTTGAATTTATTTGAATGCTATCCCTCTTGCACAAGACAAACTTCCACAGACCTGAAGATAACTAAATAGATTTACTTGACCAGACTCAGTTTTCTTTCTTCTAGGTCAATCACATCCATTTCCTTCCACTGATAGCAAGGACTCTAGTTTAGCCACCCTCTTCCAACACACTGCAGTTTGTTTGTGTCCTCCCTAAAATGCAGGGCTCAGAGATGGACCCAATATACCCAATGGGTGCTGAGGAAGGCAGAGGAAGTGGAACAATCGCTCCCTCGTTGTGGATGATACTCCCCTGCCCAAGTCTGCATTGGATCAGGGAGCCCTGAGGATCCTGGAGCATGAACATTAGGAGCAGGAGGCTTGCTGGGCAGGCTGGGATGGGAAGAACAATGCTGAGGTTAACACCCCCCCCCATCACCACCATCCTCCTCAGTTATAAAGAAAACTCTTAGAAACCGAAGAGAGGAGCAGGGAAGCTGACTCTGGGAGTTGGTAGCAACCCAGTGGGGAGTAGAGAGCCCCAGGGCTCTGTGGAGGCTGTTGGGGGGTCAGGAATGGCAGGAGATAAAGAATGAGGCCCTGAAAGTAGCCTTTCAGTTCTCTCTGGTGAATGTCTGCTTCCAGGAGCCAACCTAGGGGCCCCTAACTGCTCAGTCTCTCTGGCTCTGATCTGCAATCCATCTGCCCTATTCTTACAGGGAGCCAACTTCGACTGCTCCCCAACCTCTCTCCAATTTACTACAAAGCAAATTTAGAGCCAGGGGACCTGGGTTTTAATCCTAGCTCTCTGCCTTTCTTCCTGAGTGACCTTGGATAAGTCACTTGCCCTCTCTACCTGACCTGTTATCTCAGCTTTGGTTGAATTCTGGAAGGTCCCTTTGGTGCTCCAAAGCCCCCACCTACCACGGTCTATTCTTCAACCTATTCTCTTTGTGGCCTCTCTGTGCTTGTCTCCCTCTTCTCTGGCCCCGCGGCTGTCCCCCACCCACCCTGGTTCCGGGCCTTCTCTTAAACCCTGTTCTCTTTTAAGTCCTCTCACTTTTTGCTCCCGTCTCTCCTTCCCTTTCTTTGTCCCCTCGCTCCCTTTTGTCGGTAGCCAGCCTCTTCTCGGTGTCTCTCTTATCACTTCTCGCTTCTTTTCCCCTCTCCTATCCCTCTAGCCTTTTCCCCTCTCCCCGAGCCTTCTGCCCTCTTCTCTCCTGTTCTATGTGAGGACACTGCCCCTTCCTCCCACAGTCAATCCTTGCCCTTCGCTGGGTCCCTCGCTCCCCTGTGCCCAAGTGGCTCCCTCACCCACCTTTCTGGCCCTGCGTTCCCCGATTCCTCCTTCTTCTTCTCCCGTCTCTTTGCGGGCGCCCCTCTGCCCGTCCCGGTTTGCCCACTTCCCTTTCCTGCACTAGCCCGAGTCCTTCTCCAGCGTATGCGTGCCCAGGACGCGGAGCACGAGTCCGCCTGCAGCTCGAACCAGAGCGATAAGCGATGCCAGGAGCCCGAGCCCAAGCCGGAGCCCGAGGCGGAGCCCGAGCCGGGGCGCGGGCTGGGGCGGGCCCCGGCACAGGGCCGCTGTGTGCGGGGCTCCAGGGTCCGGGGCTCCAGCTGCCCCCTCCCCCGGGTCCTCCCGCGGGGCAGGGACAGAGGGCGGGGGTGGGGTGGGATGTGCGTCCGGTTATCCGGTTGGGAAGCTGCCCCCTGCACCCCGGGCAGGCTTAGGGCTGGGGGAGAGTGGTCCCCCGGGCAAGTGAACTTCGGGCGCCAGAAGATCCGCAAGCCCCGCCCCCACCTGCCCTCGGCGCCCACCCGCGTGTCCCCGGCGCCCACCCGTGTGCCCCCGGCTTACCTTCGCTGCGGGCCGCCGACATGCATGTGGCGGCCACGGCCGTGACCACCCAGAGCGAGGAGGGCAGGCCGGCGCGGGCCGGGGCCATGATCCCGGGGCCAGGACTGGGGCCCGGGGCCGGGGGCCGGGGCCGGGGCCGGGGCCGGGGCCGGGGGCGGGGGCGGGCAGCCCGCCGCGGCTCTCACCGCCTTCCCGGCTCCTCCGCCACAGCCCCGCGCACGCCCCGCCGCTGCCCGCACATCGGCGCGCACAGCTACACTCGCACTCACACACGCACACAGTACCCCCCCCCACGCGCGCACAGAGACACACACACACACACACACACACAGAGAGACACACACACACACACACACACCGGCGCGCGCGCGCACACACATACACACACATACATACACACACCGACACACATACACCGACACACACGCGAGCGCAGCCTGCACCCGGGAAGGAGCCGGGCCCGGCAGCGGGCCGAGCCAATCAGAAACGAGAGGTTTGACTAGGGCCCCCCCTCACAACACACACACATCCACACACACAACACGGACACACAGAGTCTCACACATACACCCGGAGACCCTCACACATACGTACACCCGAAGATCCAGATACTCGACTCTTTAACTATTTATTCTCAGATCCATATTCGCATACGACCATACGCACCGACACCACAGATACACACAGATTCACACACACCTCAGACATACATAGACCCAGACACATTCAGAGACTCACACGGAGACGTGAACACATCCTCATTCTCATCTACCTTCAACACAGACACAACGGCACAGGCTCACACACACAGACACCTACTGGACACACACAGAGGCTGTGATGCAAAGACCCTCTCGAAGATTCACACTTTGATGCACAGACACAGACATAGACTCACAAAATGTATACCCTCACACAGTGACATCCGCACAGATCTGCCTTTTCTCTGCTGAGGTTTTCCTTGGGTTGTTCTAAGTATCTCAACTGCTCGCTCCCTCCCTCCCTCCTCTCTCTCTCTCTCTCTCTCTCTCTCTCTCTCTCTCTCTCTCTCTCTCTCTCTCTCTCTCTCTCCTGCTCTCTCTTGCTCATTCTCTTTCTCTCTCAGCTACTCTGTGCATGTGTCTCCGTGACTCTGTGTCTCTGTCTCTCCTGCTCTCTTGCTCATTCTCTCTCTCTCAGTTGCTCTCTGTCTCTCTGTGTCTCTGTGTCTGTGTCTGTCTCTCTCTCTGTCTCTGTCTGTCTCTGCCTGTCTCTGCCTCTGTCTCTGTGTCTATCTCTCTCTGTCTCTCTCTGTGTCTGTCTCTGTGTCTGTCTCTCTGTCTGTTTCTGTCTCTGTCTCTGTCTCTGTGTCTCTGTGTCTGTCTCTGTCTCTTTGTCTCGGTTTCTCTCTGTCTGTCTCTCTGTCTCTGTCTCTGTCTTTGTCTCTCTCTGTCTCTGTCTCTCTCTCTCTCCCTCCCCCCCCTTCTTTCCCCTACCCTCAGCCTTCTCTCCACAACTCAAAGCAGGCGTCTTTTCCTGGAATGTGAGAGCTGATTTGCTTCCTTCCTTTCCTCTGTCTGGGACTGTTTGGGAGAGCAGAGGAATAGGGGAGTGGAGCCCTTGGATAACCTGGTACCCCGGGTTCCTGAGCCTGTTCGCCCTCCATTTCCCAGGCACTACTCCCTCCATCTGGGATCCTAACCACATGCTCCCATCAATTTCTTTCCTTCTCTTCTATTTCTTTCTTGTCTTCCCATCCCTCCCAGGGAACAGTGCTGCTGTCCTACACCTTTGTGATGAGGCAGAATATGAACAGACGATCACAAACAGACTAACAGATTCAAACAAGCATTGACACAGGCAAACAGAAGCATTTGCTTCATGCTTTTAAACCCAAAGTTCCAGATTCAGGTGCCTGCTCTGAAGTCCCTAGATATCCCTGAGGGGAGAGAGGCTGGGTCTCGGGGGCAAGAGCTTCTTGCCTGTGTGTGCCCAGCTATTCTATACTATTTCTGAGAGGCAGATGGGTGAGAAAGGAAAATCCTGAACGTGGAGTCAAGTGAACTGAGTTTAAATACCAGCTCTGACCTATAATAGTCATATGGTATTGGTCAAATCTTCTCCATCTGATTTGGGAGGTATCCTGATAGCAGCAGCAGCAGCAGACATTTAAGGTTTGCAGAATGCTTTTACATATTCATCTCATTTGATCTTCACAACAACCCAGAGAAAAAAGTGATCAAAGGAGAGAATATTTGTAAAGTACTTAGCACAGCGCCTGGCATATAGTAGGCACTTAATAAATGTTTGGACTGGCCCCCAATTTTACAGATGAGGAAACTGAAAGAAGTTATAGGATGCCCAAGGTCATGCAGCTAACTGTCTGAGGCAGGATTCAGACTCGGGTCTTCCTAAGGCCACTTCCAGTCCTCCATCCACTGAATCACCTATCTGCTTTGGGCTTGTACTCAGGAAAATCTGAGGTCAAATGCTGCTTTCTTTGAGAACTTCATAATATGATGCTGAGTCACTTAATTAATCTCTCACATACTGCCTCAGGGAGAGGGGAGGGGGCAGAGAAAAGGAGGGATAAAGTTTGGAACTTAAAACTTTAAATAAAAATATTTATTATTTTGAAAAATAATAATTAATCTCTCTCCATCTCAGTCTCCTACTCTACAACAGGAAGAGTTGGATTAGATGGCCTCTGAGGTCCCTTGCAGAGAAAAAAACAAATCTTAGGACTTCTCTAAGCCTCAGTTTCCTCATCTTGAAAATAATGAAGTTGGACTCAATGACCTCTCAGTTCTCCAGCTTTAAATCTATGGATCCTTTGAAGTGTTTTTTGTTTGTTTGTTTGTTTGTTTGTGGGGCAATGAGGTTTAAGTGACTTGCCCAAAGTCACACAGCTAGTGAGTGCCAAATGTCTGAGGCTGGATTTGAGGATTTGAACTCAGGGTCCTTCTGAATCCAGGGCCGGTGCTTTATCCACTGTGCCACCTAGCTGCTCCTCTGAAGTTTTGAGATCACAGATCTAAAGTTGGAAGGAACCTTAGGAGGTCATCTAGTTCTCATTTTACAGATGGAGAAACCGAGGACCAAAGATGTTAAGTGACTTGCTGATGGTCACACAACTAGCAGAGTGAGGCAGGATCTGAACTCAGATCTTCTGACTTCAGAGGCAGTACCCTTTCTACTGCACCAAACTCACTAAGTCACGTCACGTTATCTTGGGTCTCAGTTTCCCTGTCTCTAAAATGGAGCTCTAATACATTTTGTTCCCTGCCACCCAGGGCCATTGTGTGAAGAAAGCTTCATAGACATGTGAATTGTTATTATTATTCTGTGTGGCTCCCAAGGGCAGAGCAGCAACCGATGGTACCGGGAGGCAGGTGTCAGCTCAACAGAAAGGAGAACTTCCTAGCAGCCATCAAAGAAGCTAGGAAAGAGGGGATGAGCTCAGGCAGTGAATAGAGGCACTCCTGTCACCCATGCCACAAAGGGGATGACTGTATTGGGCTTCCTCTTTAGCCGAGGTGGCATTGGGACATCGCCAATTTTTGCCAATAAAACAATCCCAATTTCAACCAGCAAAACCCACAAAAGGGATGTTGTTGGAAGACTCTTGGGTTTGTCACAATGTGTGTGACTTTGGGCAAGTTACTGTGCTTTGATTTCCTCATTTATAAAACAGGGATGATCCTATCTATAACTATCTAGCTCAAGTTAACAAGCATTCATTAAGCACCTACTATGTGTCAGCTAACTGGCACAGGGGACAGAGTACCTGACCTGGAGTTAGGAAGACTCTTCCTGACTTTAAATCTGGCCTCAGACACCTACTGGCTGTGTGACCCTAGATAAACCACTTTGCTCTGTTTGCCTCAGTTTCCTCATCTGTCAAATGAGTTGGAGAAGGAAATGGCAAACCACTCCATTTTATTAGCCAATAAAGTCCCAAAATGGGGGCAAGAAGAGTTGGACATGATCAAATAACAACGTGCCAGGCACTGGGCGGAGCTGAAAGTACAGAGGCAAGTGAAATTAGACCTTGACTTCAAGGAACTCACAGAATGGTTATGAAGAAAGAGTAAGATAATGTATGGAAAGTGCTCTGTAAAAAAATAAGAAAGCTCCTTAGAAATTTATAGGATTGGGGGCAGCTAGGTGGTGCAGTGGATAAAGCACCGGCCCTGGATTCGGGAGGACCTGAGTTCAAATCCTGCCTCGGACCCTTGACACTTACTAGCTGTGTGACCCTGGGCAAGTCACTTAACCCTAATTGGCTTACAAAAAAAAAAGGAAAAAAGAAAAAAAGAAATGTATAGGATTACTAGATGTTTAAAGACTAGGTTTGGAGTCCCTGCTCTCCCATTGGCTTCATGGGAAACCTTGGGTAAACCATTTTTTCCTCCCTGAGCCTGTTTTCTCATTTGAAAAATGGGGAAAAAAAAGAAAAAGAAAAATGGGAAATAATATCTCTCTTCCTTCCCTCATTGGGATCAAATGCATTCAGGGATGTAAAAGCACAGTGAGAGATATTTTTTTGACTGGCCCAGTGATCTCGTCAGGGTTGGCAGCCTTCAGCAAAGGACTTCCTCTGCCCATGCAGATGGGCACCTATTCAGCTACTTGATATTAGAGATTTTCCCGGGTTGCTGAGAGGTTATAATTTATCCAGGGTGACACAGCCAACAGTCAGCAAACAAGCATTTGCAAAGAGCAATGTGCCAGGCACTACGCTAAGTGATGAGAGTACAAAGAAAGGCAAAAATATGGTCTTTGGGGGAGTTCAGATTCTAACAGGGAAGACGAATGTTCCAAAAATTGTACGTGCGAGATACATATAGTGTAAATGGTGAGCAATTTCAGAGGGGAGGTACCAGCATTTGGCAGAATTGGGGGTGGACTCAGGGGACCAGGGAAGGATTCCTGCTGAACTGAGCCTAGAAGGGAGTCGGGGAAGTCAGAAGGCAGAGATGAGGAGGAAGAGAATTCCTAGGCGCTGAGTCCAGACCCAGAATGTCATGTTCAAGGAACAACCAAAGAGGCCAGTGACACGGAATCAGAAGAGCAACTAACCAGTAGGAAAGAGTAAGAAGGCTGGTAAGGTAGGAAAGGGGCAGGTTGCAAAATGCTCCAGTGTGTACTTGAGAGACAGCTCTCCATCTATACAACGTCCTTCTTCACAAATACTCTACAGATAGGAGGTATTTCATAGATGCTGGATCCTTGGTCCTTTCTGTGGTCCAGAAACAAATTCCTACACTTTCCCTCTTGCCCCCAGCTATTCCTTTCCCTCAAACTATTCCATCTTCCCCTCCCCTCCTCCACCAGGGGCAGAAATCCAGTGTAAATAAAGGATCCAGGGAAGAGAGATGGGCTTGGAGCCCAGGGCTTGAATCACACCTCTAAGACTAGATGCATGACCTTAGGCAAGTCTTCTCTTGTTTCTTTCTCAGTTTCTCATCTATTACTTTTCATCTGTTATCTCCAACTTAACATGTCTATCTCTTGTGATTACTTACATGTTCTCTCCCCTATTAGATTGTGAGATCCTCCAGAGCAGGGACTGACTTTTGCCTTTCTTTATATCCCCAGCTCTTAGCCCAGTGCATGACACATAGTAGGCACTTAATAAATGCTTGTTAATTGACTGACTGACTGACTGAAAAACCAGAATAATCATATCTGTAGTTTCCTCCTCTGGGTTGTTGTCAAGAGTAAATAATTATGCAAATCGACTTGAAGACCTGAAGTACTCTATAAATATCAGTTATTATTATTCTCAGAACTTGAATTTGCATGTTTCTTTGCACATGTTTACTATATATACATATATATAGGTATATTTGTATATATACTATATATTGCACATACACATATACCTATTTGTTGTTGTTCAATAATGTCTGACTCTACATGACCCCCTGGATCTTGTCTGTGGGGTTTTCTTGGCAAAGATACTGGGGTGGTTTGCCATTTCCTTCTGCCATTTTACAGATGTGTAACTCAGACAAATAGAGGTTAAGTGACTTGTCCAGTGTCACACAGCTATCTAGTAAGTGTCTGAAGCTGGATTTGAACTCAGGTCTTCCTGACTCCAGGACTGATGCTCTACACATTATACCATCTAGCAGCCTATGTACAGGGCTGTGCTGGTAAACTTTAACAACCATCTCTATAAAAGTACCTGGAGACATACTTTTAAAGTTTAATCTGTATTGTTAATATTTACTCTTTCATTTTCTTAAGCCTAAACAATCAACAGACAGAGAAAGCAAGCCCTCATTTGTTGTATTTGCTGATTTCTGATGTGTAAATGCTCCCTCTCAAAATTTAACAATTGGCTCTTGGTAACCAGTTTGAGCGGTCTCCAGCACCCCCCCTGCTTACATATGTATGTTATATTCCAATATACATATATGTGTATGTGTATACATGTGTGTATGTATATGTAAATGTGTGTGTATATAATATGTAGGGTATCCCCAAAATATTAGTGTGGTTCTAAGCTACTAAAACTTGAAACATATATATATATATATATATAAATGTGTGTACATATACATATATACACGTATACGCATATATACATATATATGTATACACACACACACATATATAAACTGTATCCCAAAAGTCTTAGTGTAGGTTTAAGCTATATATGTCTGAATGTATATATGTATGTGACTATAGCTATCAGTCAATCAATAAGCATGGATTAAACACCTACTCAGTGTCAGGCACCATGCTAAGTGCCAAGGATACAAAGAAAGTCAAAAGACATTCCCTGCCCTCATGAAGCTCACAGTCTAATAGGAGAGACAACAAGCAAAGAAATAGGTACAAACAAGTGATATACCAGATAAGTAGGAAATAATTAAGAGGAGGAAGGCGATAGAATTAAGAGGGGTTGGGAAAAGTCTCCTGTAGAAGATGGGATTTTATCTATGTCTTGAAGGAAACCAGAGAAGCCAGGAGCAGGGGGAGGAGAGAGTTCCAGGAATGGGGGACAGCCAGAGAAGATGCCCAGAGCTGAGATATGGAGTGTCTTGTTCAAGGAACAGACAGGGGACCAGTGAAAGTGGACTGAAGAGTCCATGTTGAGGAAAACGGTGTAAGAAGACTGGAAAGATGGGGGAGGAGGGTACAGGTTGTGAAGGGTTTGTTTGAACACCAGAGGATTTTGTATTTGATACTAGAGTTGATTGAGTTGGGGCAGGGAATTTGAATGATCACACCTGTCTGTGCTTTGGGAAGATCACTTTGGTAACTGAATAGAGGACAGATTGGAGTGGGGAGAGACTTGAGGCAGGCAGACCCACTAGCAACTATTGCAATAGCGTAGGTGTGTGAGCTGGTGCCTGCACCAGGGTTGGGGCAGTATCAGAGGAGAGGAGGGGTTAGAGATAGGATACAAAGGTGAAACAGACAGTCTCGGAAACAGCTTGGATATAGGGAAGGAAGGGTTAGAGATAGTGAGGAATGGAGAATGATGCCTAGATTGTGAGCCTGGGGGACTGGAGAGATAGTGGTACTTTGGATAGTAATAGGGAATTATGGAAGTGGGGATGGTTTGGGGGAAAAGATAATGAATTCAGTTTTGGCTCTCTGTCTCTCTCTGTCTCTCTGTCTCTCTCTGTCTTTCTGTCTCTGTCTCTGTCTCTCCCTCCCTCCCTCTCTTTCTCTCCCTTCCTCCCCTTTTCTCCCTTTTTCTTTCCTTCTCTCTCTTCTTTCCTTTTCTTCTCCCTCTCTTCCTTCTCTCTTTCATTCCCTTGCTTCCCCCTTCTCTCTGTCTTTCTCTCTCTGTCTCACACACACACACACACACACACACACACACATTTCTCCAACTGTATATCTATGAAGCAGCATGTTCTTGGTGGATAGAGAGAATTGGCCCTTAAACAGAACCAATTGTGTCACCCTAAACAAGTCACTTAACCCCTCATGCCCCCAGTGACCCTCACAGACAATATGCTGATATGTCCTGGTAGAGAGAATTATATCCACTGGGAACTCCCAACTTTGAAGAAGTAAAAAGTCTGGACTAAAATACATATAAGTACATACGTATGTACGTATGCATGTATGTATGTGTGCATGTACATGTGTATGTATGTGTTTATTATTTCTTGTTTTGTTGATTGTCTACACTTAAGAAAGTGATGGACAAAATGCTAATAATTCAGCTTAAATGTAAAAGTTTAAAAGGCATACATTTTTTTTCCCTTCAGAGAGCTGGTTGTTAAACAGCACACTCCTATAGATGTGTATATGCATATCTGTACACCTATGTGTGTTTGAACACATGTACAGTCCCTGTGCACACAAACACACATGGTGTTCCAAAAGCTTTAATAGTCTAAAACAGCACTAATATTTTTGGGACGTGTGCGTAGACACACATGTAAACATATAGACATGTGGCGATAGATACATGTGCGCGTGCTAATACACACATGTACATACATATAGGCAGACTATTTCAGAGACCACCTAGTCCAGTTTGGGCCTGAGTTGGAATCCCTCTGACAACGTTCCCTCCCGGTGATTGGTCAGCCAACTTTTCTTTGAAGACCTCCAGTGAAGGGGAAGCCATCGCAATCATCTGCTAGCACTTCCATGGTGATTTGAGCAAAGTGCTTTCAAAACATTTTCTCATTTGATCTTCACAACCACCCTGGGAGATAGGTGCTATTATTATACTCATTTTACAGATAAGGAAACTGAGGCAGACAGAAGTTCATCGACTCACCCAGAACCACCCAGCTTGTGGGACCTACCTGCCTTCTGGGAGCCGGGGCTCTGTCTACCCACCATGACACCTAGCTGCCGCATCACCTCTTGATGGAGTCCAGGCAACTTTTGGACAGCTCTCACTGTTGTTGTTGTTTTTTTTTTTTTCCTGAATCCAAGCCCAAATCTCCTCTTTGCATCTTCCAACCAAAACACTTGGGGTCCTGCCCTCTGGAACCAAACAGAACATGACTAGTTCTCTTACATGTTGACCCCTCAAACACTTGTAGACCACTGCCGTGCTCCATCCCTCACCCCCAGCCTTTTCTTCTCCAGGTTAACATCCTGAGCTCCATCAATCATATGGCCTCCGTATCATAGACTTCACCATGCTAATTGTCCTCCCTTAGTCACTCTCCAGCTCACCAGTGTCCTCCCTTACATGCGGTGCCCAGGACTGATCACAATATGACCTGTCATCCTGTGTTTGGGTCCAGGGAGGCATCATGGTCCACTGGATATGTGTTTAAAGGACCTGGTCAGAGCCCCGCTCTGATACTCCCTGGGTGACCTTGGGCTCATCATCACATCGCCTTTTAGGGTCTTGGTTTTCTCTTCCATAAAAGAAGTGGATGGAGCCTTTTGTCTCTTCTGCCTTTAGATCAAAGGTTCATCATAAATATCTAGGAAACCAAAGCCCCCTGAGGACACCCCAGTGCCTGGAATACCCTCCCTTCTCATCTCTGTCTTCTGGCTTCCCCGGCTGTCTTCAAGTCCCAGCTACAATCCCTCCCAGAAGGCTTTCTTTCTTTTCTTTTCTTTTCTTTTCTTTTCTTTTCTTTTCTTTTCTTTTCTTTTCTTTTCTTTTCTTTTCTTTTCTTTTCTTTTCTTTTCTTTTCTTTTCTTTTCTTTTCTTTTCTTTTCTTTTCTTTTCTTTTCTTTTCTTTTCTTTTCTTTTCTTTTCTTTTCTTTTCTTTTCTGGGGCAATGAGGGTTAAGTGACTTGCCCAGGGTCACACAGCTAGTGTCAAGTGTCTGAGGTCAAATTTGAACTCAGGTACTCCCGATTCCAGGGGTGGTGCTTTATCCACTGCACCATCTAGCTGCCCCCAGAAGCCTTTCTTGATCTCTCTTAATTCTAATTCCTCCAGCTATTAATTATCTCCAGTTTATCCTAACTATGTCTTATTTGTATATAGATGTATGTAGATTGTGAGCTCTCTGAGGGCAGGCACAGCCTTCCCTCTTTCTTCATTTCTCCAGCACTTAGACAATGCCTGGCACTTAGAAGGTGTTTAATAGATGTTTACTGACTTCTGACCGACTGAAATCACTTATGAAGATTACAGAATTCCAAACTGAGGTCCATGAACTTGGTTTGTCCTTTAAAAATATTTTGATACTATTTTAAAATAATTGGTTTCTTTTGTAATCCTATGCATTTCCTTTTATTAATTTAAAATATTATCCTGGGGGCAGTTAGGTGGTCCAGTGGATAAAGCAAAGGCCCTGGATTCAGGAGGACATGAGCTCAAATCTGGCCTCAGACACTTGATACTTACTAGCTGTGTGACCCTGGATAATTCACTTAATCCTCATTGCCCTGCCCAAAACAAACAAACAAACAAACAAACAAAAAATTGATAAAACTTTGGATGAGGCAGAATAGCTAAAATATTATCCTAAGAAAGTCCATAGTTGTTGTCATCAGACTGCGGAAGAGGTTCAGAACCTGGCAACCCCTGCAGTGATCAAAGGAACCCTTTGGGATGGTGATCTCTGAGATTCAGGACATGCTCAGTTTTTTTCTTTTCTTTTCTTTTCTTTTCTTTTCTTTTCTTTTCTTTTCTTTTCTTTTCTTTTCTTTTTTGTGTGTGTGGGGCAATGAGGGTTAAGTGACTTGGCCAGGGTCACACAGCTAGTAAGTGTCAAGTGTCTGAGGCTGGATTTGAACTCAGGTCCTCCTGAATCCACGGCCGGTGCTTTATCCACTTCACCGCCTAGCTGCCCCTCAATTTTTTTCTTTAAGAGAGGAAACAAACTGCTACCAAGTCAGCCTCTGCTTGATTACTGGAAGAGATAGAGGAGCAGAATGGAAAGAGACCTAGGACAAAACCTCAGATTGGCTACTTACTAGCTATGTGATAGTGGGCAAATCAAATCTTCATCTGTAAAACGTGGGGGTTAGATTGTTGTTGTTCAGTCATTTCCATTGTGTCCCACTCTTCATGATCCCATTTGGGGTTTTCTTCGCAGAGATACTGGAATGGTTTGCCATTTCCTTTTCCAGCTCATTTTGCAGTTGAGGAAACTGAGGCAAAGAGAGTGAGGTAACTTGCCCAGGGTCACATAGCTAGTAGGTGTCCGAAGCCAGATTTGAAATCAGGAAGATGAGTCTTCCTTACTCCAGGTCTAGCGCTCCATGCACAGCACCACCTAGCTATCCTTGATTAAGTTGAGTTGCTTGTCCCAGATGAGTTACTTCCTTGGATGCCAAAAAAACTGGCAGCTGTGATTGCAACCCCAACTGTCAATGACAGTTGAATGAATGATCATAGAAAATGGCAACAGTGGCCCAAGGTTGGAGAAGGACAAATGTTGTCCCACTCTACAAAAAAAGGAAGAGGACATTGCCAAAGGAGAATAAACCAGCAAGTTTGACTTCAGTTCCTGAGAAAATTCTAGAATAGATCATTAAAGAGATGGCTGGCAAATAATTAGAAAGGGAAGCAGTGATTGGAGGGAGTCAACATGGCCTCATCCTAACAGGTCAGGGCTAATTAACGCCATTCCCTTTTTGAACAGGATTATTAAATTGGTAGGTGAGGAATCCTAGATGATTATTTAAGATGGAAGGGCCCTCAGAGGTCATCTAATCTGACCAAATCACTTTACAGATGAGGAAACTGAGGTTCAGAGAGATTAAGTGACTTGTCCAGGGTCACACAGCTTGTAAGGGCCAAAGACAAGATTCAAACTCTGGTCTTTCTGGCTCCATGTCCAGAATTCTATTAAATATAGTTTACCCAGGCTTGAGCAAAGCTTTTAATATCATATAGTACCTCATAATAACCATATGGGAAGATTGAAAGATGTGAACTAGATGATAATACAATGAGATGAACTCAGCACTGGTTGGATGGCTAGTCTCAAAGTATGATTGTTAGTTAATCAATCAACAAGCGATTATTGTTTCCAGTGTGCCAGTGCAAAGCTAAATGGCCAGAATACACAGAAGAAGCAGAAATAACCCCTCCCCTCAGGGAGCTTGCATTCGAATAGAGAAACAAATTGTGCATAAATAGGTATGTATGAGATACAGGTAGAGTAGGTGGAAGGTAGCCTTTCAGGGGAAGGGGGGAAGCGGGGAGGATGAAGAGGAGGGGTGAGCCAGGAGGGGTTGGAAAAGTCCTCCTGCTAAAAAAAAAAAAAGTAGGACTCAAACTGAATCTTGAAGTTAATGGAACGAAATGGAACAGAAAAGCATTTATTTAATGCTAAAGCATGGAAGATACAAATAAGAAAGCTTCTCAGTGCCAATGTTAGTGTGGCAGGAGGTCTCCAATGGGGCATCCTGGGGATCTATGGCTGGTGCTGCGGTGCTTAACTCTTCTATCAATAACTTGGAGAAAGGAACAGATGACATGAACATCCCATCTGAATGTAATAAAATGAAATTCGATAGGAACAAATGTAACGTCTTACATTTGGGTAGGAAAAAACCCAACCTCACCAGGACTAGATGGGGGAAGCACAGAAACTCAACAAACATTTATTAAGCACCTGCTTTGTGCCAAGCACTGTGAGGGAGACAGCTCTACAGAGAGGTACTTAATAAGTGCCTTTCACAATCTAACAGGAGAAATAACATGCAAAGAACTGTGGACAAATGACATATTCAGGGTAAATTGGAGATAATGCCAGAGAGAAGGTCCCCCCAAATTAAAAGGGATTGGAAAGGCTTCTAATAGAAGGTAGGATTTGATATGGGACTTGAAGGAATCCAAGAAAACTGGGAGGTAGTAATAAGGAGGGAGAGGATTCCATATGGGGGGGCAGCCAATGAAAATGTCCCAAATCGGGAGATGGTGGGTCTTGTTCAAGGAACAGCAGGGAGACTGGTGTCACTATGGGGAGATAGAAGGAGAGAACAAGGTGTTAGAAGACTGGAAAAGTAGGAGAGGATCAGGTCATGAACATCAGTGCTTTGGGGCTTTCAACACCAAGTGGAAGATTTTATATTTGATCCGGAGAAGGAAATGGCAAACCACTCCAGGATCTTTGCCAAGAAAACCCCAAATAGGGTCATGAAGAGTCAGACATGACTAAAAATCACTCAACAGCAAAGGTCCCTTCCAGCTCTTGCTCTAGACAAGTATCAGGGAAAGAGCCGGAAAGGACCTTAAAGGATACTTAGTTCAACCCCTGCATTTTACAGATAAGGAAACTGAGGGCCAGAGATAAGTGACTTACCCAAAGCCACACAGATAGTGCAATGTCCTAGCATTTGGGCTTTTCTTGGCAGAGATACTAGAGCGGTTTGCCATTTTCTCCTCCAGCTCATTTTACAGATGAGCAAAGTGAGGCGAACAGGGTGAAATGACTTGCCCAGAGTCACACAGCTAGTAAGCGTCTGAGGCCAGATTTGAACTCAGGTGCTCCTTACTCTAGGCCTGGTACTCTATGCACTATGATGCCACAAATCCAATACTCTTTCCACTCTACCACACTACAAACACAAGAATTTACAAAGTTGTTGTGAGAGTCAAATGAAAAGTACTGTGTCGGCTGTAAAGCACTCTATACTTGTGCACCCCTGAGCCATGTGTTTAACTTTTCTGGGCCTCAGTTTCCTCATCTGTAAAATCCTCCCCTTCCTCCTCTTCTCTGCCTCGTGGCCTCCCTGGATTCCTTCAAGTCCCAGCAAAATCCCATCATGTACAAGAAGCTCTTCCTGATCCACCTTAACACAGGTGCCTTCCCTCTGATGTTATCTCCATTTTATCCTGTTTCATGTCTCCCCCCCCCCATCAGACTGTGACCTTGAGGGTGGGGACTGACTTATGCCCTTCTTTATATCCCTAGCATTTAGCATAGAACCAGGTATACAGTTGGCACTTAATAGTTGCTTCTTGAATAACTAAAACTGAGCAGGTCTGAGAAGGAAATGGTAAACCACTCCAGTATCTTAGCCATGAAAACCCACAGACAGTATTGGTGTGCTATGGTCCACAGGGTCATGAAGAGTCAGACACAACTGAAAAAGAACAACAAAATTTGCACCCGAGTAGGTAATCACTTATACCCTTAATTCAATCAAAAACTACCATCCAAACATAGTCTACTCAAATAAACATACACACTCTTTCTCACCAGTTCTGATCAGTCCCTTCACCCACACAGACACGTACACCTACATACACATATACCTATATGCAGCCAGCTTTGGTGCAGAATAAAGAGCACAGGACTGGGAATCACAACACCTGGGTTCAAATTCTAGGGTGCCTATACAATCCTAGGAAAATCCCTTTACTCTTCTGGGCCTCAGTTTCCTGATGCATAAAATAAAAAGTGTGCATGATATTGGGAGATCATAGATTTAGAGCCAAAAGGGCCCTTAGAAACTGTTTAATTTGACCTCTTCAATTTATGGATCAGCAAACTGAGGCTGAGGGGTCAAGTGGGGTTGAGACGTAGGTCTTCTAGGTCTGGATCCCATATTGTTCACACTTTAGCATGAGCTTGCGGTCCCTTCCAGCGCTGACAAAGCCACGGAGGGATACAGGCTTATGTGGGCACACAGATTCACTCCCCAGGACCCACAGACAGATGGACACATCTCCATTGTTGTTTCTGAAGGTGCTTTGAAAAGCATGACTCTAAGATAGGATGTCCATGGCTACAAACACTGAGCAACCCCAGTAGCTGCAAAACTGCAAACTGATAGACACAACCTACCATACCCAAATAGAAGCACATCCACTGAGAGATAGACGTCTTTCACCAAGTAGGAGGGTGTTTAAATGAAGGTGTGGGTGGGTAGTGCAGAAATGAGGGGAGGGACTTTTACTATTACAAGAGACAGGGGCGTGTGCAGGTCGTGGGAGAAGGTGGGAGCAGGTGACAGGCTGCGTGTGTGGGAGGGAAGGAGTCTGAGGGGGTGGTTGGGGACGGGAAAGGCGAGTGTGACTGTAGAAGTGGAGGGTGGCAGGTGGGTGACAGGGAGTGGGTGGTATAGATAGTGGATGGTTGGGAGATAGGTGACAAAGAGGTTGGTAGGGGGGGCGACTGGGAGCGGAAGGTTGGTAGGCAGCTAATAGAGAGTGGGTAGGCCGGTGACAGAGAAAGGGGATGATGGTTGGCAGGTGGGCGACAGAGGATGGTTGATAAGCGGGAGATGAGGAGAGTTGATGAATAGTAGAGAAAATGAACACTTTGCCAACACTGCTTGACTTTGCCACATGAGGTCTCTAGTTAAGGGCTGGAGAAGGTCCCCATGTATGCCAAGGAAGATGCTGCTGGGACTGGAAGTGGGCAACAGGCTGGGTGGGGAGAGGGATGAGGACAGGGATGAGGTGAGGTGGGAGGATACTTTGCTATGGACCCTAGGAGCTGAGGCTCTGAGGATTGATGGGTCAGGTCAAACCAAGAAGAGCCCCAGGAAGTCTCATCTCATGTGCTTTGGTCCCAGTGTTCTTGGGAGAGTTTGAGGCTAATAAGGCTCAGTTTGTGGTGCATCTTAGAACCAGCACAAGAGCTAGGACTGGATCGGTCCTGGTGGAACCTGGAACAGGAGCAGGGATTATATTCCATGGTCACATTGGAATTGTTTTCTTATGAACACAGAATGTTAGAGCTGGAAGGGGTCTTAGAACACAGGATGTGAGAGATGGGAGGGACCTTAGAACACAGAATGGGAGAAATGGGAGAGGCCTTAGAATACAGAATGTCAGAGCTGGGAGGGACCTTAGAACACAGGATGTGAGAGCTGGGAGGGACCTTAGAACACAGGATGTGAGAGATGGGAGGGGCCTTAGAACACAGGATGTGAGAGATGGGAGGGGCCTTAGAACACAGGATGTCAGAGCTGGGAGGGGCCTTAGAACATAGTATTGGAACTGGATGGGCCCTTGGAAATCATGTAATACAGCCCCCCTCTTTTACAGAGGAAGAAACTGAGGACCAAAGGAGCCCAAGGTTACACACAAGGTAGTGGAGAGACAGAGAGTAGAACCCATATTTCTGGACTCCTGATTTGAACCTCAGCATTTACATCAGAAAACCTGCTGTGAGAGAGCCCCAAAAGGCCCAGCTCTCTGGGCCTTACCCATCCACTCAGAACTATGATCTAGTATCACAAGAAGAGCACTGGGCTTGGAGTCGATGGATTGATCAGTCCGCCAGCCATACTGACATACTAAGTATGCTCTTGCACCAGGCTCTGTGCTCTACTTTGGGGGCACGGAGACTGAAGTGCAAGAGTCCCTGCTTTCAAGGGGCTTTGTTCCCCAGGGGAAGAGGAGGTGGGTACATGTCCCTGTCAGTACAGAATCTACACAAAGTAGGTACAAGGTTCTGGGGTGGGGCACTAGCAGCCGGACCAGGGAGGGAAGTCTTTCATGGGGAGATGCTACCTGATCAGAGCTTAGCTGGAAACAAGGGGGTGGGGGCAGGGTGGGGGGCGGGGTGGAGGCCTGCACAGAGATGGGAGAGACGATGTTGGGTTTGAGGAACAGCCAAATCTGGGCTTGAGTTCCCTATTCAGTGGCTGTGTGGCTCTTAGCAAGTCACTTAACCTCAGTTTCCTCACCCATAAAATGGGAATAATAGCGCATTGTTGTGAGGATCACGTGTAAAGCCCTTAGCATAGTACTGGGCACATAGTAGGTATCTTAATACATGATTGTAGGAATAATGAACTTTATTCATAAAAATATGCATTTTCTAAACCAACTTCAATTACTTTCTGGCAAAGAGAACATTAAATACATGCTTGTTTCCTTCCCCCTTTCCCTCCTGCTCTGAGTCACTTAGTCTCAATGCTTCAGAGGCAGCTGCAGCTACCACACAGCTGTAGCAAGAGCTCTCTGGAGTCTAAAGACCTGAGTTCAAATCCTACCCCTATAGCTTAAGACATAGTTGACCTTGGGTAAATCATTTCACTTCTCTGATTTGACATCTGTAAAATGAGGGATGGAGGAGGTGGCCTGGATGGCCTCTGAGGTTCTCTCCAGCTCTGGGTCTGGGATCCCTACAAAGGGGTTGAAATAGATAACTCTGGGGCAGCTAAGTGGCTCAGTGGAGCACTGGCCCTGGATTCAGGAGGACCTGAGTTCAAATCTGGCCTCAGACACTTAACACTTAACTAGCTGTGTGATCCTGGGCAAGTCACTTAACCCCAATTGCCTCACCAAAAAAAAAAAGAAAAGAAAAGAAAAGAAAGAAAGAAAGAAAGAAATAGACACACTTTTCTCGCCTTTGCTGCGCCCCACCATGTTTGTTGGACAGATTGTGCTGTTTAGCACCCTCCCAATGGCCCCTCTCCTCCCTGTCCTGATTCTCCAGGTCCCCAGCAGTGGGAGCAACCCCCCCCCATCCCTGGGGACATCCCATCAAGGCCTCCCCACTTCCTTCCAGGCCAGAGCTGGGCTGGTAGAAGTGATGGATTCAGGTCAGTGCTATGGAGGGCAGCCCAGCCAGTCCCTCTACCACCTCATTATCAGGAAAAGCAATAAATTAATAGCCCTGATTTTCTTTTAAAGGGAAAAAGAAAATAACCTTATCATCAGTCAACCTTACTGGGAAGAGATGAGCTGGGTGGAAATTTAAACAAATGGTAGGGGTAGAGGGGGGATGGGCTGGGGGAGGGGGTGCGGGTGTCCAGGGTGGGGGTGCGGGGAGAGTTTAAGAATGGCAGTGTGCTAATATGCCTCGTCCCCTTATCAGCGAGG
This sequence comes from Dromiciops gliroides, assembly GCF_019393635.1. NCBI lineage: Eukaryota > Metazoa > Chordata > Mammalia > Microbiotheria > Microbiotheriidae > Dromiciops > Dromiciops gliroides. The sequence goes on from NC_057863.1 coordinate 611,022,493, forward strand.
ATATTAAAGGTATTGAAATGCTAAACAGCTCTTTAAGTCTGTGTCTGATTTTCATTAAAGCTGAAGAGGGGAGGGGAGGCAGGAGAGGGGACCAGGGCCCCCAGATTGCTGCCTGGGAGCAGATGATAGCTGGATTGTGAACTGGTGATGGCCGATGGGGGAGTCCCTTCTGTCGGTCCTCCCCCTCCCCCCCACACACTGTAATGTGAGGGAGCAGAATCCCAGGCAGGAAATGAGAGTGGTCACCCAGGGGGATGTCTTCGTCTGCTTCCTCCTCCTGGAATCATAGAATACCACTTCATGCCTATGTGATCTTGGAGAAATCATGTGACCTCTCTGAGGCTCATTTTCCTTATCTGTAAAACAGGACCAGGGAAAGCTGAAGTACTTACCTTACCCAGTGGAGTGTATAGAGTGTTCAGGAGGCCCAGCCCTTTTCAGGGTGGCTCAGCCACCTTTGGTGTCCACTTGAGTCACCTATCTTTCACTTGTGGCTCCGAAAATCCCCACCCTGGCAAAGCATCTCAGTGGTTGGACTAAACCAGGTTGAGGGTAACTGACAGACCTGAAACCCAACAGCGAATTAAGGGGATATCTCCCCCAAGCATGTTAAGACTTCCCCTGACAGAATGGGTGTCAATGGCAGTGAAAGTGGCTTCGATTTGATCAGGCATCGAAGACACCAAAGTCACCCACTGAACACTGAGTCACTGCCAAAGTCAAGAACTTTTGTCCTGCCACTGGACTTTGATGACCCAGGAAGACAGAGTGAGGCTGGCAACTTCATGTCACTCTGCCTTACTTAAATCAATTCGCAAACAAGTCAAGACATCATCCTGTGAGATCACTGGTCCTCTTCAAAAATGAAGGATGAGGGGCAGCTAGGTGGCACAGTGGATAGAGCACCGGCCCTGGAGTCAGGAGTACCTGAGTTCAAATCCGGCCTCAGACACTTAATACTTACTAGCTGTGTGACCCTGGGCAAGTCACTTAATCCCAATTGCCTCACTAAAAAAAAAAAAATGAAGGATGAACAATACCTTACAGGACTGTTGTTTGTCCTTAAAAAGGACCAGTGACATCATGAGGGTGATGTCTTTACTTTGCTGGGGACTTTGAATTGTATTTTTTAAGAGGGAATGCCCAATTGATGAGATCACAGATCTATTTGAATATTTAAGTGCATAATGAAACAGAGCAAAAGAATTAATCAAAAATTCAATTGACCAGGAGTTGTCATGAAAACACAAATGTTTTCAGTGGTAGGCAGTGCAGCTCTTAAAAGCACTATAGAAATGGGAGCGACTGTTATTACAAAGTTAAACGGGAGCGTAACATAGAGAGAGCCTTGCATCTGAAGTTAGGGGACCTGGGTTAGAATCAGTATTGTTACTATGACCTTGGGCAAAAATCACCTCCCCCTCTGGGCCTCAGCTTCCTCTCCTGTAATATGAGTTGGCCTTGACAATCTCTCTTTTTAAATTATTTCGAATCTTATTTTCCCAAATTACATGTAAAAACAAATTTTAACATTAATTTTTTAAAACTTTGTGTTCCAAATTCTCTTCCTCCCTCCCTCCCCACCCCCTCCTTAATAACTCAAGCAATTCAATATAAGTTATACGTGTGCAGTCATGCAAAACATTTCCACATTAGCCAGATTGTGAAAGAAAACAGACAAAAACAAAACTTCAGATAAAGGAACTAACAAAAAAATTATGCTTCAATCTGTATTCAGATACCATTAGTTCTTTCTCTGTAGATGGACTGCATTTTTCATAAGTCCTTCAGAGTTGTCTTGGATCATTGTATTGCTGAAAATAAGTCATTCACAGTAGATCATCTTACAATATTGCTGTTATTTTGTATACAGTATATTTCACTTTGCATCAGTTCATGTAGTTCTTTCCAGTTTTTTCTGACAGAATCCTGCTCATCATTTTTATAGTAAACTATATTTATATAGTACTTTAAAGAGAGACAATCTCTCTTTTAAAAAAAATATTTTCAGTTCCAAGTTCTCTCCCTCCTTCTACCCACTACACTACCCATTGAGAAGACAAGAAATCTGATTTCCATTATACGTATAAAGTCATGCAAAACATTTATGCATTAGCCATGGTTTTTTTTAAGCAAGGAAAATAAAGGACATGAAAATATGCTTCCATCTACACTCTGAGTCTATCAATTTTCTGTCTGGAGGGAGATCATATTTTTCATCATGAGTCCTTTGGAATTATAGTGAGTCATTGTATTGATCATAGTTCCTAAGTCTTTCACAGTTGATTATTATTATAATATTACTGTTGCTATGTAGTTTGTTCTGATTCTGCCCTGTTCCCTTTGTACCAGTTCATTTAAGTTTCCCCAGGTTTTTCTGAAATCAATCCCTTCATAGTTTCTTATATCAAAATAGTATTTTATCACATTCATAGACCAAAACTTGTTTTTACCATTCTCTAATTCATGAGCATCTCCTTAGTTCCCAATTCTTTGCTACCACAAAAAGAGCTGCTATAAATATCTTTGTACATTTGGGTCCCTTTCCTTTTTCTTTGATCTCTTTAGGATAGAGACCCAGCAGTAATATTGCTGGATCAAAGGGTATGCATAGTATTATAGCCCTTTGGGTATAGTTCCAAATTGTTCTCCAGAATAGTTGGAGTAGTTCACAAGTCCACCAACAGTTCATTAGTGACTCTATTTCCCTATATCTCCTTTAGGATTTGTCATTTTCTCTTTCCTTATGGTCATGAAGTGGTACCTGAGAGTTGTTTTAATTTGCATTTCCCAAATTATTAGTGATTTAGAACATTTTTCATATGATTATTGATATTGATAACTTTGATTTCTTTCTCTGAAAACTGGCTGTTCATATTCTTTGACAATCAATTGGTGAATGGCTTCTATTTTTTTCAGCTTGGTTCAGTTCTCTATATATTTGAGAAATGAGAACTTTATCAGATGAACTTGCTCAGTTTCCTGCTTTTTTTTCTAATTTGGGCTGTATTGATTTTATTTGTGCAAAACCTTTTTAATTTTATGTATTGACGATCTCTTAAGGTCCCTTGTACAATATCTCCTGAATCCTTCCCCTAGTTACTATTCACACAGCCACCCCTAGTCAGTCTCTTATCACCTCTTGACTGAACTATTGTAATAATATTTTTCTAGTTGTACTCCCAACTCAAGTCTCTCTCCACTCTAATCTAGTCTCCACACAGATGCTAAATTTATATTCCTGAAACATAAGACTTACCTATGTCACTTCCCCCACTCAAGTATTTTCAGTGGCTCTCTCTTGCCTCCAGGATCAAATACAAACTCCTTTGTTTGGCATTTAAAGTTCTTCACAGTCTCCTCCAAACTCTCTTTCTAGTCTGCTTTCACATTACTCTTCCTCCATGTCAGTCTCATGTGACCAAATTGGCTCACTGGCCATTCTCTATAAATGCCCAGGCTCTGTTCCATGTCTAGAATTCTTTCCCTCCTTATCTCAACCTTTTGGAATACCTAGCTCGCTTCAGATCTCAGCTCCCTCCCACAAGAGACCTCTTCTCATTCACCAGTTGTTAGTGTCATTCCTCACCCCCAATATCTTGGGTTTATTTTATATATTTTGCATTTGTCTGTGGACATGTTTCTCCACCCCACCCCCAATAGAATGTAAACTTCCTTGAGACCAGGTACTGTTGGGGGTTTGTCTCTATCTCCAGCACCTAGTACAGGGTAGCTGTTTAATCAATGCCAGTCAAATTGCTGAATCCCACAACATCAGAAGTAATGTGGTATAGTTAAATGAGTTCTCCATCTAGCAGGCAAAGAACCAGGATTTATATCCTGACTCTACTACTGGGTGACTTTGGGTAAGTCATTTAATTTCCCTGGAAGTCAGAAAGACCTGAGTTCGAATGTGGCCTCAGAGATTTCCAAGCTGTGTGACTTGGGTAAGTCACCTGACCACTGACTGCCTCAGTTTCCTTATCTGTAAAATGGGAAAGCTAATAACAACCTCTTTCTCCCAGGGTTTTTGTGAGGATTAAATGAGATGATATTTGTCAAGTGCTTTTGTAAACCTAAAAGCACTAATAAATGCTAGTTATTATTATTAATCTTATCATTATTATTATAACTCTGTAAAATAAGGGGGTTGGACTAGATAATCTTTAAGCTCCTTTCCACTTCCAAATCCTTTAGATTTAAGTGATTCTACATGATCCAACTCCAAACTCAGAGAGTCTTTGATTCCTTCTTTAATTTTTTCATTTTAATTTTTACTATTTCCTGCCTGGTCCGGTTAGAACACCCCATTATTTTCCCTAGCTTACTGCTATACCAAGGGTGAATTTTTTCTAGGACTAAAGTAATTAAGAAGAACAGGATGAAAAAAAAATCAGATCTACAGAAAAGATAGAATGACCAAGTAAGAGAATAGAAAAATCCTATCCCAAGACACCCCAGTGAAGATGTATCCTGAAATGTGGACCCCATACTGACCTCATCTCCCTGGGGGATCTGACCATTTGTAGATCTGTCCCAGAAGAATGGGTGGCTAGGTGACACCATAGTGCACAGAAGTACGGGGCCTGGAGTCAGGAAGAAGCTGTGTGACCCTGGGCAAGTCACTTTACCCTGTTTGCCTCAGTTTCCTCATCTGAAAAATGAACTAGAAAAGGAAATGGCAAACCCCTCCAGTATCTTATCTATCTATCTATCTATCTATCTATCTATCTATCTATCTATCTATCTATCTATCTATCTATCTATCTATCTATCTATTTATTTTTGTGGGGCAATGGGGGTTAAGTGACTTGCCCAAGGTCACATAGCTAGTAAGTGTCAAGTGTCTGAGGCCGGATTTGAACTCAGGAACTCCTGACTCCAGGGCTGATGCTTTATCCACTGCACCACCTAGCTGCCCCCTTATTTTTAATTTTTTTATTTATTCATTTATTCATTCATTCATTTATTTATTCATTCATTCATTCATTTGCTTGTTTGTTTGTTTATTTATTTCCAGTATCTTTACCAAGAAAACTCCGAAGGATTGGATACCCAACTGAAAAATGACTAAACAACTATGCTTGCTATGCTCTCTGCACTGTGGAAAGAGTCCTTGACCCCAAGGATCTTACATTCCATGGGGGAGATGCCATTTAAACAAATAGGAATGTCCAAGATTCACCTAGACTAGGTGGAAAGTAACTTAGAGGGGAATGATATAGCAGGTGGGAAAGAAAACTGGAAAGACTTCCTGTAAGAGGAGGCATTTGGGTTGACTCTTGAAGGAAGCCAGGAGTCAGAGGGGAAGAGGGAGAATACTGCAGGCCTGGGGGACACATATATCCATGGGTCGACAAGTATTTATTAAGTTCCTACTATGTTCTAGGCAAGGTGCCAAGTGCTGGGGGTATAAGGAAAAGTCAAATCAATTCCCCCCTCAAGAATCTCAGTCTAAAGTGGGTGGGGAGGAGAGAATATGCTAATAACATATACAAATAAGCTGTTTACAGGATAAATGGGAGCTGATCCACCGAGGGGAAAGCACCAGCAATAACAGGGAGGATCAAGATAGGCTTCTTACAGAAGGTGGGGTTTGAATTGAGACTGAAGGAAACCAGACGTGGGGAACAGTCCAGGAAAATGCTCAGATGCTGGGAGATGGAACAGCCAAGAGGCCAGTGTCTGGGGATGGAAGAGAACATCAGGGGCAGGGTGGTTATGAGGTGGAAGGTGACTGGAAATGTAGGTAGGAATCAAGACCTTACGTTGGTCTTAGAGTTTATCGAGCAAAGGGTAACATGATCTCCGTTTGGTCTCTGAGATACTCGGCTCCCAGAGTTCATAGACCTGCTACACCTTTTCCCCTCTATTGCAGCGACCAAATCAAGTCAGGTCAATGTGCAATTATTAAACACCTACTGTGTTTCAGGCACTGTGCTAAATGCCAAGGTTACAAATACAAGCAGAGGGGCAGCTAGGTGGTGCAGTGTATAAAGTGCCAGCCCTGGATTCAGGAGGACCTGAGTTCAAATCCGGCCTCAGACACTTGACACTTACTAGCTGTGTGACCCTGGGCAAGTCACTTAACCCTCATTGCCCCCACCAAAAAAAATTAAAATAAAAAATCCCCCCCAAAACCAAAAACAAAACAAATACAAGCAGAAAGAGATTTTCTTTCAAAACTATCCTTAGGGTCTTACTTCCTGTTTCTTTTCTTTTTCTAGGGTCCCACATTCCATACTGCAAAGGTAATTCCTCCTCACCCCAAACCTGAACTCTTTTTGTAAGGGGACAGAGAATACAAATTTAGAAATGATACAGAAAAATGAAGGTGCTGCCAACTGGGTAGGAAAGAAATGGACATATTTTGGGGGGACTTACAGCTCTTTTTCCCCCACCCCATGAGCTGACTCATCTATTCTATTCTCTCAAGCTAAGCATTCTTCCCTCTGCAGCCCCTTTCCCCTCCACCCCACCCCCTACATGAGTTACACTCCAGGGTGTTGCTCCTGCTTGGCCCTAAATGAAAATGATTTTATCTAATACTAAGCTTTACACTTAAAACCTCTCAAATAGGGAGGGCTTTCCCCTACCTTCTTTTCCAGAGGAGTCCCAGTCTAACCCACTTTTCCCAAGCCCTCTCAGACTCAGAAGCACAACTAATCAATAAGGTCTTACTCACGCTAGTCTTCATTTCTATGAGAATTCTTGAGTTCTGAGAGTTCCCAGACCTTCTCATTCACGAGGGTGAAGCCACAGTCTCTGACCCACCCACCACTGCAGCCAGTAAGAAAGAACAGGCCTTTGAAATCAAGTTCTTACTCATTACTACCTTGCTAAGCAGCCCCCATTCCCACCCCAAGCCAAAAGAAAGAAAAAGGAAATGGTAATGGGGGGACAGTGGACAGGTAAGGGTGACCTTTCACTCAAAGCCATGCAAATGCTCCCCAGAGACCGCAAAGAGACCCACTCTCTTTCCTTACAATCACTAAGCTGGCACAAATCCTTAAGTATCTTATTGGTCTAATGAACCCCCACCCTATCTATCTGACTCTGGTCTTTTCTTACTATAAAGCCTCACCATCTTGTTGAAAAAGAAACTCATGGTCCATTCCTAGGATCATAGATGGAGAGCTAAAAGGGAACTCAGAGGTCATCTATTTTACCCCCTCCCCATTTTAAAGAGGGGAAAACTGTTGGCCCAAGACCCCACAGGTAATACATGTCATAGGCAGTATTTGAACACAGTTTTATTTGATTCCAGAGCAAGGACCTTTCCATTGCACCAGACTGTGTTACAAGACACCTCAGCCGAGCTTTCTCTTCTTTTCTGTTTGAAAGCTAGTGCTTATTCCAGGCCCTTCCATCGGTTCCTGGAACCAGGACAATTGTTCACCTTGAGTCTTTCGCATGATCATATTTCTACCTGTTTCTGCTAAGTGATTGATTCATCCTTCTTTAGTACCAATGTTCAAATGAAAACCCCTCACAAGATTACCCTAGACACATGCAGGTACCATACAATGGCTGGGTGACTGCTTGTCAGAGATGTTGCTGAGGGCATTCTTGATCAAGGGTGAATTACCTCTGAGGTTCCTTTCCAAAGCTGAAGGTTGTGTAATCTATGAACCTCTGAATGCCCAAGGCTGGGTGACCTCTGACATAAACCCTCCCGAGAGAAGAGAGAAGGGCTCAGAAGGCTTTGTCAAAGATGGAGCTGTCAGTGACCTTGTGACACAGTCATCACCATCCAGACCTTTGGCATTTGTGTCTAAGGCCTCAGGCAGCTTGTAGCCTGGCCCAAGGCACAGTGACTTTCCCCAGGTTCATACACGACACACAGTAACATACACGGACATGCAGGGGAAGCTGGCCCCAGGTTATCAGATTCCCTAGAGCTCCACCGTTATGTGACAATAAAGGTTATTGGTGCTCTCCTTTCATTCTCCCTCCTTTCAACATATGCAGCTCAATCAACCAAGTATAATGGGCCAACCCAGAGAGCTGGGATTTCCCTGCCTTTGTCTGCTGTTCTTGGTCTGCCTTAGAATAGGAAAGAAGCTATTGCCCCCATTTGGGATTTTACCTTTCTGCATTTTCCTCCCTACTGGTAATAATAATACAATATCTGGAGGGGTCCATGTTTCATGGATTGCTTTCATCACCACCACCACCACCACCTTTACCATCACCACTCTCACCACCATCACCACCACCACCACCTTTACCATCACCACTCTCACCACCATCACCACCACCACCACCTTTACCATCACCACTCTCATCACCATCACCACCACCACCACCACCTTTACCATCACCACTATCACCACCATCACCACCACCACCACCTTTACCATCACCACTATCACCACCATCACCACCACCACCACCTTTACCATCACCACTATCACCACCATCACCACCACCACCACCTTTACCATCACCACTATCACCAAAACCACCATTATCATCACTAACATTTATATCGCACTTACTATGTGCCAGGCTCTGTGCCAAGTGCTTTATAATTATTATTTCATTTGATATATACCGTAATCTTGGGAGGTAGGTGCTATTGCAAGGGCAGCTACGTGGGGCAGTGGATATCAAACTCAGGTCAGTAAGACCTGAGTCAAATCTGACCTCAGACACTTACTAACTGTCTGACTCTGGGCAAGTCACCTAACCCTGTTTGCCTCAGTTTCCTTGTTTGTTAAATGAGCTGGAGAAGGAAATGGCAAAATCTCTCTAGTATCTTTGCTAAGAAAAACCCAAATGGGGTCACAAAGAGCTGGACATGAAGAAAAATGACTAAACAACAATAGGTACAATTATTATCTCTATTTTACAGATGAGGAAATTGAGGCAAAGAGAGTTTTAAGTGACTTGCCCAAGGTCACACAGCTATTAAGTGTCTGTAGCTGAATTTGAACTCAGGTCTTCCTGACTCCAGGTTCAGTGCTCCATCCGATGAATAAAAGGGGGAAAATCATTTCAAGGGGTATGAGGTAGATGACAGCATATTAATTACAATGACATGCTGGGGAAAGTGCATAATAGACACCACCGAGGACTCATATGACTGGGAAGGGAGGTGGACCAGTCATGTAGTAAGAATGAGAGACAATCAATGCATGATTTGAACGTTAGCCCTGAGTCTATATTTAAAGGGCCAGATCCCCCATGGAGGAATACTGTGAGTATGGGGGTGAAAATGACAGAGGAGCAGAAGGGATAGAGGAGGAGTTCCAAAATGTGCTCGCCCAGCATCAAAGTCCAGTAGCAAATGCATGCAGTTCCCAGCCACATTAAGGGAAAGGGGTTCAGTTTTTTTCTTCCCTTTCGTGCGTGCTGGGTCTATGTCCCCCGTGAGCAGTAGCAGATGCTGTCCTAGCTCTCTGACCTATCCCTCCCTATCCCCCATCATTCTCTGCTGCTTTCCAGCTTTAGCTTCATTGAGCAGCAGCCCAGAGGGGACCAACAGCCCAGGGAGGCCCTCCCTGATGGGCCACAACAGGAGCTGAGCAGGGATGGAGAAAGAAGGTCAGCTGGAAGAGTTCAGGGTGGAGTCCAAGAGCCCTCCATGTAGGGGGCCATGAAGCTGACTGGAGTCTGGGGTGGGGAAAATTGTCTTTAGTGGCAGCAGTCATGAGAAGCCTGAAACCACCAGAGAGTGATGGGAAGCCAAAGGACCGGTAATCATCAGCAGGCATTCGGCTACTGAGGTGGGGTAGGAGGGAAGGGAGGCATGCCAAAGGTCATTAATGCAAGGGCATAAGGACCTCCAAAGGCCATCCCATGGGGCACTTAATCCACTCTACTTTGGAACTCCTGCCCTGGGGCTTAGCCATCCACGGTGGTGAGTGAACAAATACAAATTCACACAACCTGCTGTTATGCACATAACCTGCAGGCCCTAGACCAGATCTTGCTTCCTATCCTCCTCCACAGTCACCACCCTCCCCAACCAATTCCTTCCCATCTGATCTGCTGCCTCATGGTGCTTAGCACATAGTAAGCGCTTAATAAATGCATCCATTGCTTCATCCAGATGAAGAAAAAAGATGAACAAATTGTCCTTTTGAAACTTATTAGCTCTGTGACTTGGATGAAGCAGTTTTAATCTCTTGGATCCCTATTTTCCTCATCTGTAAAAGTGGGGTAAAAACCAATCGGCAATCGATTGCACATGTATAACCTATATCAGATTGCTTACCATCTCAGGAAGGGGAGAAAAGAGGGAGGAAGGGAGGGATAGAATTTGGGAACTTAAAACTTAAAAAAAAACCCACTTCAAATTGTTTTGATGTGAATGGGGAAAAAATAAAATATTATATAAAAAATCAGCCAGCAAGTATTTACTACACACCTACTATGTGCTAGCCAATGTTTTAGGTACGGGGGCTACAAGCACAAAGGATGCAACAATCCCTGCTCGCAATGATCTCACCTCCCAACAGGGGAGACAAATGGATATAAACTATAGATGGCATAAATATCAAATTAATAGATGCATATACACACATAGTAGTTAAATACAAGGTAATTTGAGAGGGAAGGCGCCAGCATTGGGGGGATCAGGAAGGATTTATGCAGAAAATAGTGTTTGATCTGCATCTTAAAGGAAGAGGTCTCTGTGGGGTGGAGAGAGGGAAGGGAGTGCAGTTCAGTACAAAATAATATTTGCATGACCTCCCTCACAAGGTAGGGGGGAGGAAAGCATTTTTTCGAACCTTATAAGCCCTTCTGGAAGTGAGCATGGTTATGCCTATGCTCACGTTCAGGCAAGAGTCCAAGGGACTGGATATCTAAATGGAATAGAGATCCTAGGTGGTGGGGGTGTCGTGCTGTGGTGATTATTGAATCAGAGAACCTGAGTCTGAATCTTGGCTCTGCTACTCACCAGCTGTGACTTTGGGCAAGCCTCTCTGGACCCCAGCTTCCTCATCTGTAAAATGTGGGTACCATGCTTCAAGGGAGCTGCAATGTCCAGTCTTGGGGCCAATGAACAAATGATGAAACTCACTTCCTGCCTCTTAGCAGAGAGGATGGGCACCAAGGGTGTGGAATATCACATCAGTAGTCATAGTTGCTTTGTGGATTATTTTTGCTGTTTTGGGGAGAGTGGGGGTTCCAAGGGAAGATTCATTTGGGGGGAGGGTGGATAGGAGGAGATGATTATGACATAAAAACCAAAAGGGATCAGAGAACTTAATGCCAAATAGGTCTGAAGGGGTTGAGTTGGAGATCTCTCAGGTCCCTTCCATCTCTAAGGTTTTGATGATACGACTTGACAAAAAGGTGAATGTCATCATTCAATTCACTCCACATAGAGGCTATGATACATTCTTTTGAGCCAGAGCTTCTGATCCCCCTGGATCATCTGCATTAGGCTCAGTGTTGGACAGCTCCCTCCCGGGGCCAGGGATGCCTATGTTGGCAATGGCTGAGTCCAAGTGGTGGTGCACACATACAGGGAGCAAGCACCAGGGCAGGATCTCAAGCCCAAGAGTAATAGATGGCTGTCCGTATATAGAGTGACAATTTGTCCTTGGATTTTCAGAGACAGTTCTGATTTCAAGGATAGTAAGTGTACCTTTTAAAGAAGTTGGGGAGGGGCAGGGAGGATTTATCTTTTGTTAGCCCAGGAGTCCTGATCTTTGGGTTCAGATAATACGATCACCATATCAGTGTACAATGCATTAAAATAGGGTGCAGAGAAGGCTTCTCAGCACAAAACATCTCTGCATCTCAGGGGTCACAGTGCCTGAAATTCCCTTCATTTGATGACTGTAATTCTGACCTAGGAAGGCTCTGCAAGCCATAAAAACTTTCTCTCTCTCTCTCTCTCTCTCTCTCTCTCTCTCTCTCTCTCTCTCTCTCTCTCTCTTTTTCTCCCCTCTCTCTTCTCTCTCTCTCCCTTCCTTCCTTCCTTCCTTTCATTTTTCACTTAACAGTATTTCATTTTTTCCCAATTACATGTAAAGATAGTTTTCAACATTCATTTCTGTAAGATTTGGGGTTCCAAATTTTTCTTCCTCCCCTTGACTTTCCCAAGAAGACAGCAAGCAACCTCATATATGTTATGCAGAACAATCATGTTAAACATATTTCCACTTTAATCATGTTGTGAAAGAAAAATCAGAACAAAAGGAAAAAACCATGAAAACTTTCCCTTTTTCCTCTCTCTTTCTCGTTCCTTCTTTCTTTTCTTTCTCTCTTCCTTATCTCCTCCCTCCCTCCTTTCCTTTCATTCTTCCTTTCTTCCTACCTTCCTTTCTCCCACCTTCCTTTCTCCCTTCCTTCCTTTCCCTTTTCTTTCTTTCCATGTATTCATTTATTTACTTGCTTACTTGCTTGTTGTTATAGGCTGGGTTTTTCTATCTCATTGATCTGCAAGGGAGCTTTGATCTGCTCCATTTCCAACCCAGGCTGGTTGCTGCTCTCCTTGGTCAGCCTGGTGGGCTTCCACTCCCAGGGGCTCCCCGTAGTGATGTTGGACTTAATGAGGATACCAGATTGACTTTAGCTATACTGAGCCCAAAACTCCTGAGATCAAGCAGTCCACTGCCTCAGCCTTCCTAGTATCAAGGATTATAGTTAACTTAATTTAAATAATAATATACGGGTGAGGGAGGAGATAAAGGGAGGGAGAGAATTTGGAACTGAAAAAAATGTTTAAATTAACAAAAAAAAGGGTTTATAAATGCTTTAAAATTTTTTTATACCTCAGTCATTTCCTTCCTTAACACCCATTCCCACCTCTGTTTACAGACTGAATACTTTCCTGTAATGAAGAAAAAATAGTTAAGCTAAAGGAACAGATACAGTGATCCCTATAAATGGGAACATTCTGCCCCTATAGTGGGGCGGCATAAAGGAGAGGTTCATCTTCATCTGTTCTTTGGAGTCAAGATTAGTTATTACAGTCACTCAGCATCTGAATTCTTTTGCATGTTTTCTTCACTTATCTGCTTCTAATAATAACAATTGTTCTAACATTTCTACGGAACTTTAAGCATCATAAATCCAGAGATGGAAGGAACCTGAGAGGTCATCTAGTCCAGGGGTGTAGAAACTCAAACTAAAACAGATCCTTGCTGGCTGAACATCGACTTAGAAAACCACAAGTTACCATTATCTGTGTTGTATTTCAGCAGATAGAGTGCCAGGCTTGAAGTCAGGAAGACTCATCTTTTTTTAGTTCAAATTCAGCCTCGGACTTACTAGCTGGTCAAGTTGCTTAACTTCTGTTTGCCTCAGTTTCTTCCTTCATCCATAAAGTGGGGCTAATAATAGCATCTACCTCCTAGAGTTGTGAAGATCAAATGAGATAACAGTTGTAAAATACTTAGCACGGTGTTTGGCACATAGTAAGTGCTGTATAAATGTTAGTTATTATTATCCTTGTTGAATTGACTCATTTATTTTCTTAAACATGTTCCAATTGCATTTTAATGTGGTACAGATTGAACTTTGCTGGTCCACAAGTTTGACACCTCTGATCTAGTCTAACCCTCTCATTTTATAGATGAGGAAACTGAGGCAGACGGCGGTTAAGTGACTTGTTCAGGGTCACACAGATGGTAAGTGCCTGAGGCAGGATTTGAACACAGGTCTTACTGATTCCCACTCCAGCACTCTATCCAATATATCACACTGCCTCTCAAGATTTGCAAAAAGCTTTAGTAGTTGTTGGCAAATGTGAGGCAGCTAGGTGGTACCATGGATAGGGTATTGAATCTGGATTCAGAAGGACCTAAGTTCAAATACTATTTCAGACACATCAGCTGTGTGACTTTGGCCAAGTCAAAATCTGACTCAGTTTCCTCATCTGTTAAAGAAGAAAGAGAAAATAATAGTTTCAGGGTTGTTGTAAGGATCAAATGAGAGAACTTTTATGTTTCTTTATTATTTTTCTTTTTTTACATTTATTATTTTTACTCTTTTAGTTCTGATCGTTTTCCTCCATAGCATCTATGCATTTCACCTTTCCTGTTTCTCTTAATTTTTCACATTTGTTACTTTCACTGCACAAGAATATTTCATCATATTCAAATGCCAGTTTGTTCAGCCATTGTTCCTCCTGCCATCCCATTTTTAGTTCTTTGATACCACAGAAAAAGCTGCTATCCATATTTTGGTGTATATGGGACTGTTTTTTTTTCTGTCTTTGACATCCTTGGGGAATGTCAGGCAATGGACTTAGTGGATTAAACAGCATGAATACTTTAGTCACATTTCCCTCATAATTACAGATTGTTTTCCAAAACACTTGAATTAAGTCACAGTTTCAATAACAGTGTATGAGAGTGCCTGTCTCCCTACAGTCCCACCAACATAAGCCAGAGAAGTTTCCAATGTGCATAAAATCTGACTCCAGTCCACCTTTCTATCCTAATGGAGGAAGCTAGGTGATGCAGTGGGTAGAATGCTGAATCTGAGTTCAAATCTCTCCTCACTTCATTTTGGATTGCTTCAGTTTCCCTACCTATAAAGTAGGGATAATAATAGAACCTACTTCCCAGGGTTGTCGGGTGGATCAAATTGGAGGCTATTTATAAAGTGCACAGTGCCTTGCACATAGTAGGTGCTTAATAAATTATTCTCTCCTTCCTATTTTTCCTTGGAACCATTCTGGGGGCAGGGAGGGCAAGGATTATAGCTATCACCATCATCACTACCACCACCACCATACTCCTCCTCCTTCACACTTTATTGGTGAAGAAACAGTCTCAATGAGGTTGCCCATCGCTTATGAAGTTAGTAAGCACTAGAGCTAGGGCATGCATCCAAGGCCTGGCACACAGAATCACAGATTCTCAGAGTTGGCAGGGGCCTCAGTGGTCATCTAGCCCAAGCTATATCCCCAAATAGAAATCATACTCTAATATGGAAATATGGTTTTCATGATCTCACGTGTATAACGAGTATCATATTGCTTGTCTTTTCAGTGAGTGGGGGAGGGACTGAAGCCAGGGAGAGAATTTGGAACTCAAATTTTTAAAAAAGTGAATGTTAAAAATGAATGAAGGGGGGCAGCTAGATGGCGCAGTGGATAAAGCACTGGCCCTGGATTCAGGAGTACCTGAGTTCAAATCCAGCCTCAGACACTTAACACTCACTAGCTGTGTGACCCTGGGCAAGTCACTTAACCCCAATTGCCTCACTAAAAAAAAAAAAAACAAAGAAAAATGAATGAAGGGGCAGTTAAGTGGCTCAGTGGATAGATCACCAGCCTGGAAGTCAGGAAGACTGGAGTTTGAATCTCACCTTAAACACTTACTAGCTGTGGGACCCATAGCAAATCATTTAACCCTGATTACCTCCAAAAAAAATTTAAATGAATGAATAAATATTTTTGAAAATAGAAGCCAAACTGACATACCTAATAAGTGGTCCTTGAGACTTCTTTTTTTTTTGGGGGGGGGGTCCTCCTGAATCCAGGGTCAGTGCTTTATCCACTGTGCCACCTAGCTGCCCCCTCCTTGAGACTTCTGACTCCAAGACTAGGACTGTTTCTGCTTTATCACACTAAGTAAGCAGAGGAGGCAAATCAGGCTGGGAGAAGGAAGGTGACTGGCCCAAGGTCACACAGCAAGTTCATAGCAGGCCATATGCCCCTCAGATCCTGTCAGGTAAAAGAATTCTTTCTTCTGCCCATGGGCATGGCCAGCCCTGAGAGGGAGAGTCTGTAGTGGCATCAGCATTCTTGGGCTCAGACTGGCTGAGTATGGGCCAGGTCCTAGTGTGGCCTTTTGCACTGCAGCAACTCCCAGGGGTGCTGGCTGGGAAGGGCTGCAGCTCCCTGGCCTGTCAGGAGAGCCAGCCCTCTGCCTTCCCCACTGACAGCTTCCTGACAGGACTGCTTCCCATCCTCTGCCAGGTCAGCAGTGCCTGGCTGCTGGAGCAGACAGGGCCTCTGGCCTCCAGAGCTCTCTTGGGAGGCCCAGAGAGGTGGGGGCCTGACTGTTGCTGGAAGCCAGCTGCCTGTCAAGGGGCAAGGCCCTGTGGGCTGGAGAGATGCCACAGGCGGGGGCTGGGAGGGCTGTCAGGCTGAAGACAACAGAGCAGGATGGCAGCTGGAAGGGAAAGGTCCCCTGTGGGGGCTCTGTCTGACCACTGACCCTTATCAGCCTCAAGACAAGCCTAGGATATGCATGTGTGACCAGCTGGTTGAGAGTGGGACAGAAAGCCAGACCATCTCGTGGCTGGCCATTGGCTACATGGTATGAAGACCTCCCTGAGGTGCAGCATCCAAACAGAATGGAGATTGCCTGAGGATCTAGTAGCTTGGGGTTCTAGCAGGAATCCTGGGGGTCTAGGTAACTTGAGTCAAAGTGGCAGGGATGCCCAAGAAGGGCTTGGTAACTTCTGGCTTTGGGGCTGAAGTTGGCATTCAGATCTACTCAGGAGGCATGACGGTTGGCACCATGCCCTACTGCTCATGAGAAGGACCAGGTGGCTCCTGGGAGAGACTCATTTTTAGGTATTTCCCAGGGTTGTTGTGTTCTATATTTGAGGAAGTGGAAAAGTGAAATGAAAGGAGGGATGGATTTGAAGTCAGAAGGTCCTGGATTCATTTTCTGGTTCTGCCACTGTGTGACCTTAGGCAAGTCATTTCTTTACCCCTCTGGGGCTCTATGTCTTCATTAGTAACACAAGATAGATAGTTGGACTAGAAGATCCCAAAGGGATTTTTTCAATTCCAAATCCCATGAATTTAATTTTAGGTGATACTTCTCTCTTTTAGTTTGGGAGAGAAAAAGGGTGGTGGTGGAAAGGAAATGATTTAGTTAACCAAGAGGTTAATAGTGAGAGGGGTGAGCTTCCCCATGAATGGAAAGTCTGCTTGGGTTCTAGAAGGAGCAAATCAATCCAATCCAACTGATTCAGGTGGGCAAATCCCCAAACCTCCTGCAGATGTTCTGAGGTAGAAAGCCCCATTCTCTTCAGGTGGTGGGGGGAGGACCACAGACTTTCAGGCCTGGAGTCTTGAGGCTTACTAAGGCAGAGAACTTTACCTAGATAGAATGGCTTGGCAGTCCTGCTCAGACCAACACTGATCATAGAATCTCAGAGTCAAAAGAGACCTACCTAAGTGATCCCAACCCTAACATATTCCATCTGTAAAGAAATTCACCAGGTTAATCAACTCCTGGCTGACTCGCCAAAAACTGTGGGGACCAATTTTTAATTGGGAAGTGTTAGCTAAGCGGCTTGCTGCAATATTGGGGCAAGGAAGGAGACCGGCAGCCTCCCTCAAAACGGAGCAGGATTTTTTTGGGGGGCGGGGTTTGTGGGGCAATAAGGATTAAGTGACTTGCCTAGGGTCACACAGCTAGTAAGTGTCAAGTGTCTGAGGCTGGATTTGAACTCAGGTCCTCCTGAATCCAGGGCCGGTGCTTTATCCACTGTGCCATCTAGCTGCCCCCAGCAGGATTTATTTTAACAAGAACGAACTTAAAAAACAACAACAACAACACAAACAGGATCAATAGGATCAAGGGAAAGGAAATAAAATGGGGAAAGGAAAATTATACAACCTGAAAAAACACCACTTGCCGATGCCTACATGGGCCTGGCAAAATTATAATGATTGGAAGCCTAGTGAGGGCAGTCATGTGACTGTCAGAGTGGCCAGCCAATTGGCTGGGGGCTGTGTGGTAATGACATGAAGTGCCAGCGCCATGACAACTGCTACAACTAGTGGGTGGAGCACCGTGCAGTTAGTGGAGCCCCAGGCCAGTGCACACCAAGGTTTTTTAAAAAAATTCTAGCCAAAAGATGGGGTCATAAAAACCTCAAATAACAATTAATTCTTTACACATCTCATCTCCCATGTTTGTGTAGGATGCATGCTGGATTTACTCTCCCAACCCTGATTCATGCTAGCAGATGAGGTCTCGAGACAATTGTTCCTATGTGTCCCCCATAAGGTTCTAAGGGGAAACTAGGTGACAAAGTGGATACAGTGCTGGGCTTGGAGTCAGGAAGATTCATCTTTGTGAGTTAATATCCAGCCTCAGCCACTTACTAGCTGTGTGACCCTGAGCAAGTCACTTTACCCCATTTGCTTCAGTTTCCTCATCTGTAAAATGAGCCAGAGAAGAAAATGGCAAACCGTTCCAGTATATCTGCCAAAAGAACTGAAAATGGGATCACAGAGTGGGACATGACTGAGGCGACTGGACAACAACAACGACAACAAGGTTCTAAGGGTAGCTTTAAGGGTTGGGGTGGGGGACTGCATGGGATGTCTTTCTAGTACTAGAGCCTATAAAACCCCTCTAGTGTACTTCCCCCAATGCTTAGCAGCTAATATCAATTACTGAGCCATACTTTTAGTTAGCATCAGTTACTAAAGAGGCATGATAATATCTCCCCAAATCCCCCTAAAAGTCTGTGACTTGCTTTCTCACAAGTATGCACAGACTCTAGGAGAACGTGGGTTTAAGTGAGAGAATAGATGTAGCAAAGCATTAGCTCCTAGCTCCTAGTTGCTGGGTCCTTTTCAAGTCTCCTTTATGGAATACTCCCAAAGTTCCCCATAGCCATTAGGTAGCTTGTCTATTGGGTTCCTTGTAGAATCCTGAAACTGTCTTTCCTCAGTGTATCTAAGTTGTCATCTCCACATGCAGACATTCATTTCATCAATGCCAGGACTGAGATGCCAATGAAATAATTCAAGTCCTCTGGCTGTCTCAAGTTTACAAGTCAAGGATGGGGAAAATGAGATTAAGGCAAAGGCTCTTCTCCTTCCCTGGGGTCCTCACCAAGCAATTCCTTCTCAGGAGCGAGGTCAAGACTGTCCTTCCTGGTGGGCTGCTGGTTCTGATCCTAGATTCCAAATTAGTTGACTGGTCTTATAAATGTTCCACTGGGCATGATGGATTTTCTCACCCAATTCAAACAGACTTCCCCTAGTTACTGAGTTAGCCCCCTGGCTGATTGATTCAATTGAGGTGCGCTCTCATCGGACAAAGATAATAGACTAAGTGTAGTGGGACAATTGACTGAATTTTCTCTCCTCTGCCTCATAGAATCCATAGCTTATAACACACCTACTATGTTCAAAGTAATTGGGCGAGGGGCACTAAATAAATACTGTGGGAATCAGGAAAGGCATCTTGTAGGAGGTGGCTCATTGGAGCTAAGCCTTGAAGGGAGAATGGGGTTTCAAGAGGCAAAGGTGAGGGGAGGAAGATAGGATGTTATGCCACATAGGGGGACAGAAATTAGGCCAATCTGTCTGTGTCGCTAAGTCCTGAGGCACAGCCCAGAGGGGCAATGGAAGATCTGAGAAGGGAATAGGAATAAAGTGAAGATCTCACTTCTAGGCACAAGTAACCACAGTGGGCTTCAAGGAGGAGATGAGACTTGAAGGCTAGATCTTGAAAGATGGATATCTTCACCCTCAATACTAGCCAGGTGAGTTTAAAGTCCATTTTTTTCCAGGGCAATGAGGGTTAAGTGACTTGCCCAGGGTCACACAGCTAGTAAGTGTCAAGTGTCTGAGGCTGGATTTGAACTCAGGTCCTCCTGAATCCAGGGCCAGTGCTTTATCCACTGTGCCACCTAGCTGCCCCCTGGAATCCATTTTGATTTAGATAATGACTAAAAAGAAAGGAAGAGAAAAATGTCCAGAAAAAGAAGAGCTGAGAAGGGGGAAGCTGGAGGTACATGGAGAACATGGAAAGAGTGGTTCCTTTCACCTCCATTGAATCCCTGGGATTGTTGTGGGCTGGTTGTGGCAGAAGACACAGAGCATGAGCTGCCCTTGCATGGGATTCTTAGTTCTATTACAGAGAGCTTTCTAGGTTCTGAATCTTCCCTGCCTCCCATCCAAGAGAGCTGGGGAGGCTTTTGTTGTGGAAGAGGACAATGGGCTTTGTGAAAGGCGATTATCCCATGAAGCAAAGAGAGAGGAGGGAATGGAGAGAGAGCTGGGGACAGATCTACTAGGTCTGAACTTAGAGAGATGGGTCCGTTCAGGGACAAGTCTGGCCCCTATCTTTGGAAGGGAGCCCCAGACCTTAACCTGGGGTCCAGGGATACATTTAAAGGGGCCTGTGAATGTGGATAGGAAAAAATTACATTTCTCACTAATTTCTGATATTTAGCATTTCTTTCAGTGAATTAAAAAACCCCAACATTATGCTGAGAAGGGGTCCATAGGCTTCATCAAAGGAATACCCAAAACAAAAAAGGTAAGAACTCCCTGATCTACAGAAAGATTGGGATCCTTTGGAGAACTCCCTCATGGATAGCAGTGCAGAGCAAGACCTGGGCTGGAAGTTGGATGTCCTTGGGTGTCAATCCTAGCTTTTATAGATCACTTCCTGTCACATAATTTATGGTTTAACAAAGTGTGTGCAAGGGGGCGGGGGAGGGTTTCTGTTCCCCACATGTGCCATTCCATTTTGGACACTTACTGCCTGGGGGATCTGTGGCAAGTCACTTAATCTTGGGGCTCCATTTTCTCTCTTGTAAATGGAGGGTGATGGACTATATGACCTCTGAGTTCCATTTCCCTTCTAGATTTATGATCCTCTGATTGCCCATCTACATGCTATTCTTACATGAAATCTTTTTTCTTGATTCCCCCTCCACTCTTTCCCTACCAGTTGCTAGTGCCTTCTGACTAAAATCACCACGGATGTGCTTTGTGTGCATTTAGCATATGCTTATATGTATGTACGCCACATGTCTCCTCAATAGAATGGAAGCGACTTGAGGACAGAAGTTGTTTTTGTCTTTGTATCCATAGTAACCTAGCATAGGACTTGATACAGAGAACATTTGTTGATTTGTTGATCACTATGTGACAACCTAGGCAAGTCACTTCCTGGGCCTCCGTTTCTTCATCTGGGGAATGGGATAATAATATCTGCCCTGGCTCCTGAATAGGAGACCTGTGAAGATGGAATGAGGTAAATGGATGAGAAAGTGACTTTTGGAGAACGATTTTAGAAAGTGAATATTTTTACCCAAGAGACTAAACAGCTCTGCAGCTGGAAGTGTCAGCGGGATACCTGTAGCCACACTCTCTGGGTTGGTGAGATGTTGCATTTCAGTAGGAGGGATCTTATCTCTAGTCCAGAGATCCCTGGGTTTCTTCAGTCCTGGAGTTTGCACCTCTTCACAATTCTTCTGATTCTTAGCTCCCCGAGTTCCCATCAGATGCCAGCCTTGGGTCCATGAACCTCTTCTCTTGCTTGGCTGGTGACCTCTCATCATGATACAATCTAAGAGCCTTATTTCTGGGGCTTCTTTAAGTCTCACCACTCATAGCTGGTGGTCCTACCCTTGGGTCAGTCAACTCGGCTCTGACCTCTAGGGATCCTGACCTGAGCTCTGTAAATCTTACCTTGATCTCTGGGAATGCCTGATGTGATGTTGACCTCCTGGCTTGCTGACTTCATTTCCTATGGACTTCACCTGCCCTCTTCTCAATCCATCTTGCTGCGTTTCTGACCCTCCCACCCAACCTCTGCTGGGTAAACTTATTCCTTGGACTGATGGCTCCCTTTGTTGAATGGTTGGTTGCTGATACGACCCTGAGCTGTTCCAATTCGGACTACCATCTGCCCCCATTCCCCTGTTAGTCTCCCTCCCTGTCTTCCTTCCCGCCCTCCCCAGGGTGCTGAGGTTCTTTTCTTTCCCTCAGCTTGTCCCTTGACAGATCCCACATCTGTGTTCAAACCCTACGGCGGGGCTCCAGCTCCAGCCCCTCCTCTTCCCAGTACGCAGAGGGCCTGTGGAGTAGAGGATGAAGCTGTCTCTGACAGGGGAAACTAAAGATGTAAACGGGAGCATGAAATCCCGGGTGACAGCCGTGACCACTCTGGCACCAACCATTAAATAGGGAGTTTTAACTGCACAGAAAATACACCTGGGGCACTTGTATAAATCTTTCTTAACATCACACGCACATACGCTAAGGCGCACACACGTGCGCGCGTGCACACACACACACACACACACACACACACACACACACAGTCCTTCACAGATAGATTTGCAAGAATATGAAACCTGGAAGGGACCTGTGAGACCATCAAGTCCAATTCCCTCAATTTAAAAAGGGGGACCTGGAGAGGATAAGTCATTTCCTAGTGACTCAATGGCAAAGGATCATGGGATTTAGAATTGGAAGGGACTTTAGAGAGCATTCCGATCTTATTTCTTTTTTTGTAGAGGAAGAAACTGAGGGTCTGAGAGGTGATAAGATTTGACCAAGGAAGTTGGATTTGGATTTATGTCCTCTGATGACAAATCCAGCTGGATCTTAAGCCTTTTGACTCCCAATTAAGGATTCTTTCTAGATCAAAACTCTAGTATACATACATGTATACTATACATGTATGTAATCCATACATGTAATGTCCCATCACTCTTCTGGCTTATACATCATATGACCCCAGATTTCTTCATACCTTATATCTGAATTATAACTAAGGGACAACATGTCCTAGCAAAGACTGTGCTAGAAGATAATAGCTAGTGTTTATATGGCACTTTAAGGCATGCAAAGCACTTTACAAACATCTCATTTGAGCCTCACAACAATGCTGGTGCTATTACTATTATCATTTTTTTTTTGCAGGGCAGTGAGGGTTAAGTGACTTGCCCAGGGTCACACAGCTAGTGTCAAGTGTCTGAGGCTGTATTTGAACTCAGGTCCTCCTGAATCCAAGGTCAGTGCTTTATCTACTGCGCCACCCAGCTGCCCCACTATTATCATTTTTTAAGATGAGGAAAATGAGGCAAGCAGAGATTGAGTGACTTACCCAAGCTAAGATAGCTAGTTAGCTCCTGAGGCTGGGTTTGAACACAATTCTTCCTGACTCCAGGTCCAGGACTCTCTCTACTGAGCCACCACCTCATTACCAGGTTCAAATCCTGTCTCCAATACTGACAAGCTGTGTGATCATGGACAAATCTCTGTGCCTTAGTTTGTCCAGAAAATGGGAATAATGGGAATAATAATACAGCTAAGCACCTACCCCTGAAGGGTTGTTGTGGAAGCTCAAATGAGACAGCGGATATAAAGTGCTTTTCTATTTTAATTATTTTTTTGTTCATTCCACACCATCCTGAAGCCCTCAGAAATTTCAGCTCATGCCCCAGTTTGTCTGGGTCACTGTGGGTCATGTCAGGGGGAAAGGGTGCATGTCATGCCGATCTAACCTTGCCCATTTGCACTGAAGGACTTGTTTAGGGCCCATTTGGTGGTGGGGAATCAAACTGGCTTCAGAAGTTGGGAGCTATAAAATGAGGCATAGGAAGGTCAGCCCTTGGAATGCCCTCTCAGGACTTCCAAACTCTCCCATGTTTTGTGACCTCATGAAGGTGCAGAGGTTGCTGGCATTGTGGCTTTTACAGCAAGATGAACAATAATATGCTCCTTTTTCTACTTCTGGGATCCACAATTTTAACTGTTTCCTGCAATGGGACTTGCTGCACCAAGCCACCCCCCATCCTTTATAAAGAGGGTTGGGCATTCAGGGACAGTGTCTGTGACCCTGTTCCCTTAGCCTTTAAGTCTCACTTTCTCTTTGCTAGCCTCCTTAGCTACCTGTAGATGTTGCCTGATCTCAACTCTCTGTAACTGGATACGGATGAGTTGCTTGTGCTTCTAGCACCATGGACAGAACCCCGTGTTTGGTTGTTTTATTTTGTTTCATTTAATTTCGTTTTTATTTGGGGGGGGGGAGGATGGGGGTTGGGGTGGGAGGCTAGACATGCTCTTGCGTCCTGACTCTGTCACCAACTCCCCGAGTGACCTCAGGCGGATCATTTTTTTCCTTTCTGAGCCTCAGTTTCCTCATGTGTAAAATGACAGGGTTGGACTAGATGGCTCTCAGGTGCCTTTTGGCTTTGACATTCTTTGAATTTGATTGTTGGCAGGCAAGCAAACAGGGAGACCTGGTGCCCGCCCCTTGGGGTGCCTGTACGCTAAGACCCACCCTCCCCCACCCCCAGGCCTGCAATCTCCTTTCCACCAGGGACTCATTGAAAAGAAATGACCAGCTTGCCAGAGGACTTCAAAGATAGCGTTTGATGACTTTTTAGCAGCTTCAGCAAAACTCTCATTTGAATTTCAGGGGCTGCTATGTGATTTCTTTCCTCAGTGACAGCTCGGAGGGGCTGGCTCAGGCTGGGGCTGTCACTGAGCCATACCTCTCCCCTCTTTCTCTACACTCCCTCGTAGGAAAGGGAAAACATTGAAAGAAAATGTGGACCCAGTGAGGCACACACAAAGATGCCAGAAGCAACTTGAGTGGGAGGGACAGAGACCAAGAGATAGGAGAGGAGACCTCTGAGAAGGGGGCAGACACTCAGAGGAAGATACTGAGTAAGAGGGGGAAGGGAAACCAGACTAAGAAAGTGCCAGGACAGAAAATAGAGACACCCATACAAAAAGCCAGAGACTTCAAGCAAAGGAGAGACGGAAATACATCAGAGACAGTCAGTCAACAAGCATTTATTGATCACTTCTCATGTGTATGCCAGACACTGGATAGGCAAAAGGGTCTTTGGTCTGAGAGATATTTCCAATGACCATCCATTTATTTATGACCCACCAGCTTATTAATAAAATGATCAAATTATCCAGAAACTATGTCAAAGAAAGGCAAAAAACGAAGTCCCTGATTCCAGGGAGCTCACATTCTAGTGGGAACAGCAGTGTGTGTGTGTGTGTGTGTGTGTGTGTGTGTGTGTGTGTGTGTGTGTGTGTGTGTGTGTGTGTGTAAATCATACCCATAAGATAAATACAAATGAAAGGAGTCAGAGATGGAAACACACAGGAAGACTGAGAGTGAGGGAGACCAAGCAGGACAAATCACAGAGAAAAAAAAACACAAACTGAGAGAGACCAAGAAATACACCAAAAGAGGCAGGAAAAAGAGACAAGAAGGGACATAGAGATATCAAGAGAGACAGAGAAATCGGAAGAGATAGGGAGAGACAATGAGAGACCAGCAGATAGGAAGGAGTGAGAGAGCAGGGAAGAGGAAGAGGAAGTCTTGAGCTGCATGAAGAGGAGAAAAGAGAGACAGAAATGCTCCCTGCCCCCCCCCAAGAATTCTGCGCTCCAGTGATCAGAGGCAGTGATTGAAAGTCTGAAACTTGGGGCAGCAAGGTGGTGCAGTGGGTAGAGCACCAGCCCTGGAGTTAGGTAGACCTGAGTTCAAATTTGACCTTAGATACTTACTAGCTTTTGACCCTGGGGGAGTCACTTAACCCTGATTGCCTCCCCCCCAAAAATACACTCTAGAATTTTCCATATCAAATTGCTTGTCCTCTCAGGCAGGAAATGTTGAAAACTATTTTTACATGTAATTGGAAAAAAATGAAATACTGTTTATGAAAGTTTGAATGCCAAAGCTGAGGGGACTCTGGCCTGGTTGTTCTCACAGTCTAATCAGAACCAAAGGAGGGACCTTCTGGCCCCTCATCAGCCTGTCCTTCCATTCATAACTTGAAAACATTAGATGAGTTCTGGGCATGGTTTGGGTGCATGCTCTGTCAAAGCATCACCCCGCCCTGTATCTGTCTCCTTAAGAGGGAGTGGGAATAGAGGGATGAACAGAGAGAAGGAAAGAAGTTGGACACTAAAGTGCTTTCTCTCTCTTTGCTCGCTCCAAGATCTACCATAGAACAGACAACCTTGGTTTCTCCTGGCATCTCTTCCTAAGGTGGGAGGTGGGAGGTGGGGAGGAGGGTGCCAGGGCTGGAAGACCCATGCAGAAACAATTCTTGCCTCCTGATTGCCAAGCTGTTGGGCATCAAAGGAACACCAGAGTCTTATGCCCTCTGAGCCTGGTAGTTGGGGTCTATGGGTGCTGCCACCTATCAATCAGTAAATCAATAAACATATATTTAGTATCTGCTATGTGCCAGGCACTGACTGTACTAAGTACTGGAGATACAAAAAGAAGCAAAAGATAGTCCCAGCCCATAAGGAGTTCCAATTTTAATAGGGTAGACAAGAAGAAAACAAATACATACGAACAAGCCATATACAGGTGGTATGAGAATAGGAAATAATTAACAGTGAGAAGGCACTAGAATTAAGAAGGGGGGCAGCTAGGTGGCGCAGTGGATAGAGCCCTGGATTCAGCAGGACCTGAGTTCAAATCTGGCCTCAGACACAACACTTACTAGCTGTGTGACCCTGGGCAAGTCACTTAACCCTCATTACCCTGCCCCCCCAAAAAAAAAAGGGTTGGGAAAGGCTTCATGGGAAAGTAGGATTTTAGTTGGCCCTTGGAGGAAGCCAGGGAAAACAGGAGAGTGAGATGAGATGCAGAGGCATCGGGGACAGCCAGAGAAAATGCCCAGAGCCAAGAAATGGAGTGTCTTGTTCTTGGAACAGTCAGGAGGCCAGTGTCATTGGATGGAAGGGTACCTGGTGAGGAGCAAGATGTAAGAAGTCTGGAAATATAGGAGGGGACTACGTTAGGAAGGGCTTTGAATGCCAAGTAGAGCGTTTTGTATTTGATCCTGGAGGCAATAGGGAGCCAAGCTGATTGAAGAGGGTGTGTGTGTGTGTGTGTGTGTGTGTGTGTGTGTGTGTGTGTGTGTGTGTGTGTGTGTGTGTGTGATAGTCAGACCTGAGCTTTGGGAAAATCGCTTTGGTTGTTAAGTGGAGGATGGATTGGGGTGAGAAGAGACTTGAGGCAGGCAGGCCCACCAGCCATGGGGCTGTGCAATAACCCAGGTGTGAGGTGATAAGAGCCTGCACCAGGTGGCCGCTCAGAGGAGATCTGGGGACATATCTGAGAGATGTTGCAAAAGCAAGATCAACAGGCCTTGGCAACAGCTTAGAAATAAAAGGGGAAAGATTGTGAGGAGTCCAGGGTGACTGGATTCAGGGAGCCTGAGGGCCTGGGAGGATGGTGATGCCCCTAGCAATA
Source organism: Dromiciops gliroides (assembly GCF_019393635.1). Lineage (NCBI taxonomy): Eukaryota > Metazoa > Chordata > Mammalia > Microbiotheria > Microbiotheriidae > Dromiciops > Dromiciops gliroides. Next base: position 611,049,426 of record NC_057863.1, read on the forward strand.
ACAGGGAAGGAGGGAAGGGGGCGGTGTGGAGGGGGGGAAAGATAACGACTCTGGTTTTGGACATATGGAGTTTGAGGTGTCTGTGAAGCGTCTCCTCGGAGGTGCCTGGAAGGCAGTTGGAGACGCATGACTGCAGGATAAATCAGCCTGAGAATCATCAGCATAGAGATGACAATGCAATCCACGAGACCAACTGAGCACACTAAGCGAAGTGGATGTGAAGCAGAAAGGGGCCCAGGACAGAGCCATGGGGGAACCTACAGTTACCAGGTGCGACTTGGATTAAGGATCCAGCAAAGGAGCCTGAGAAAGAGCAGCCCCACAGGGAGGAGGAGAAGCAGGACAGCGGCGTCCTGGAAATTCAGTGGGACAAGAGCATGGAGGAGGAGAGGGAGGACTCTTGGGTGTGAAGATATGGAGAGAGCCAGGAACCTGGTGGAGCACTCTCCAGCCTATGACCAGCCCCTCCCTCACAGCCAGGTGGGCAAGCCCCCTCCCCCAGCTCTTTCTATAAGACAGGGAGGAATGAGAAAGTGGAGATGAGAATCACTGAATGACAGGACCCAATGGACTCCTAGGGGATAGAATATCCAAACAGAGAATGTCAGTGTTTTCCAGGAACTCGGACATTTCTAGGCCTAACTCTTCACTCTACAAATGAGGTAATTGAAGTCCTAAAGAGTTTAACTCCTAGGAAATGGCAGAGATGGAATGCAGTCAATCAACAAAGCATTCATTAGGCACCTACTATATGCCAGACACAGTGCTGGGATGGAGAACACAAAGACAAAGAAATGAAACAGCCCCTGACTTCAGGGGACTTACATTCTATTTGTGGGAAACAGCATGAAGTAAACATAGTTGACATATGTAAATGAAAGGTGTATTGAGTGCAGGGTGGGGGGAGAGCACTAGAAATTGAGAGAATCAGGAAAGAGGTCCCATAGAGGAAGTGATGCTTAATCTGAGGTCTGAGAGAAAATGAGATTCTAAGAGATCCAAGGACACAGGGCTTGTGCCAAGTGACAAAGATGGGAGATTAGGGATTACAAGTAGGTCAGTTTGGCCAGAAGAAAGCATGTGAGAGAGAGAGAGGGAGGGAAGAAGGCATGTGTGACAAGGCTGGAAAGGTAGGCTGTGATGGGGTTTTAAATGCTAAAGAAGAGAATTTGTATTAGATCCTAGAGGCAATAGGAGCTCTTTGGAATAGGGGAGTGTCATGGTCAGATTTGCACAGGGATGTCAACCTGATATCTGTGTGGAAGATGGATTGAAGAGGGGAAGAGACTCAAGGCAGGGAGACCCAAGTCCAGGTGAGAAGTGGTGATTATGGCAGGTGAGAGTGGAGAAGAGAGGCATGTGAGATGTGCGGAGGTAGAATTGGAAAGACTTGGCCAATGACTGGATAAGACAAGTGAGGGGGGAGTGAGGAGTAGACAATGACAGAAGTTAGGAATGGATGATTGGAAGGATTGGTGGCACCCTCATCAGTAATAGGGAAGTTTGGAAGAGGAGCGGGTAGGAGGACATTGGTGATGGAGAATCAGACTTAGGAGAGAAACCAGAGATGGGTATATAGATTGGGGAGTTGTCACCTAGATTTGTTCTTGTATTCATGTGTCATCTACTTCTTCTTGTTGAGTCATTTCAATTCCGTACAACTCTGTGACTCCATTTGGGGTTTTCTTAGCAAAGATCCTGGAGTGGTTTGCCATTTCTTCCTCCAGCACATTTTGCAGATGAAGACCTGAGGCAAACAGGGTCACACAGCTAGCAAATGTCTGAGGCTAGATTTGAACTCATCAAGTTGAATCTTCCTTACTCCAAGCCGAGTGCTCTATCTATCCATTGCACCACTTAGCTGCCCCATCATTTCCTCAACACCCCTCTAATCTATGTGTTATTGTGTTATGCGATGGCCCCTTGGTCTCCCTATTGGTGCCCATAGGTCTCCCTTGGTCACTCATAGGTGTTCCACTTCTATCATCAAGACTTCTAACCTGGGGCAGCTAGGTGGCACAGTGGATAGAGCACCAGCCCTGGAATCAGGAGGACCTGAGTTCAAATGTGACCTCAGACACTTAACACTTACTAGTTGTGTGACCCTGGGCAAGTCATTTAACCCCAATTGCCTCACCAAAAAAAAAAAGACTTCTAACCTTCATTATATCACAACATCCTATTCTTTCTTCTCTCCCTATGCCTTCTCCTGCCTCCAAGATCTCCATTTCATCCTCACTATGACCTTTCCCTCTCAATCTTTTATCTCTCCAGGCTGAAACCCCTCCTCTGCTTCACTTTCCCCTGCTTAGCTATTGTGACCCTATAGTTAACCACTTCAGTGTTGCAGTGCCTGCTACTCTCAAATACCTCCTCATCCAGCAGCCCCTCCCATGCCCCACCAGTGAAAGCCCCTGCCCTTGCTGGCATTTAGAGCTCCTCTAGACCAAAGCTGAACCCCTTCAACCCACTCCTGCCAAATCTACACCGGGGGGCGGGCTAGATGAATCACAGGGTTACAGATGATTAGAACCTTGGTGATTACCTATTCCTACCATTTAATAGATGAGCAAACTGACACCCAGAGGAAGTGGTTTTTCCAAAGCCATACAGTAAAACCCAGGATCCTACCAGATCCTGTGACTCCCACACCACCGTACCCTGCAGACCCCGGCATATTCTCTTCTTCAAGGTCACAGGTAAGTGAAGGCCTGGTCACATTCATGCCTGCGTCCGGCTAATCCCTGCATCAGGGGCCGACTCCCTTCAAGGTTGTAGCTGGACAAATATAGCTGTGGATTCGTGTGGCCGCCTTCCTTTCATTGAGTCCCTTTGCCCTTCTTTCTCCCGTCACAGTTCACTTGTTTGTAACCCTTTTAAAATTTTTGTTGATGACTTTAAAAAAATATATTCATTTCCAAATATATTCCTTCCCCATAGTTCTATTCCTTGTGATAAAGATTAAAAGGGGAAAAGGCATTTCAGCAGAACCAGCACATGACAGCATATGCAACATCCCATGCTCTTAATGTCCCCTCCCCCTTAATGAAGACAGGGAGGTGTATTTTCTCAGTCGTTGCAATTACACTGCCTCGAGTTTCCAGGATCCTTGTCCTAGGCATTACACAGAGTTTTCCTGGTTCTCCTTGTTTTGCTGTGCATCCCATCTCCCCTTCTTTGAAATCTTTATTCAGTTTTTTCTTACAGCACGATTATGTCCAGTTATTTTGTGCATCCCAGTTTTAGCCATTTCCCAACCCACCGGCATCTACTTTGCTTCTGGTGTGCTGCTCTGAATACACTGGGCATCATTGAGCTTGCTTAGGTGCTGGACAGAGCCCAGATGGAGATCCACCATCTCTTGCTCCCACCTGCTCCCCAGCATCTAACCCTTCCATTCTAATCCTTACTGTTTCTCAACTAGGATTTCTCCCAAGATTCCAACTCATTTGCTCCAATGTGGCCTTCTTTCTCCCATTATCAGCTGCAAGTATCCCCCACCCCTGCCCCAGTCTCCACCAGTCAATCATCTCTTGTCAGTTGTTCCTCCACAGTCCACTTTCCCTCCCTCTTGCAGCTGCTGTGGACCTTTGGAGTGAGGGGCAAAACTTACATGGGAAGCTATTTCAGAGCAGTCTAAAGGGGACAGTCCCTGAAGGCGCCTTCCCTAAGGTGGTGAGTGGTGGCAAATATGTTGGGGTGAGGGGAAGCTGCCCTTGGACTCAGATCAAAGCTGCAGGGAGGCCTCAAAGGACGCCAACGGTTCTCTTTGATGTTCTCCTCACCACCTGTGCTGGGATCGGCGCCACTACTGGGCACATTCCCCTCCCCTCTCAGGTACTCTGGGCTCTCCAAATAGCTCTGACTGAACATAATGGCAGTGGACCAACTGCACACAAACGGGTGCCTTCCTGGAAAGCAGCGTGCAAATCAAAGGAGGTCGATTTGGGAATCTTATTTTCCTACTGACTTCTACCCAATTTTGCAGATGTGTTCCTGCGTTTTAAAAAGACTGTTGGGCCCAAGACAAAATAAAGATCACATTTGAGAGCTTTAAAAAATGGAGGTTTAATTAAGGCAAACCATTGTCCGATAAAATATTCATCACAATAAGTCATAGATGAATACAGGAGCTGAGGATGATGGTGAGACCCAACAGCTACAGCTGCTCAGGCCACGGATTTGCATTTGAGCAATACTTGGAGTAAAAGAGGCATTTTAAAAGACTGGAAGAGAGGAGGAGCCAGGTATAGGTTCCATTGTTACCTCTTAAATCCCCAATTCCTTGTTTTAAGTCTAGCCCCAGAGGCTGGCAAAGACAAGGTAAAGATGCTTTCCTCGACCCTTCCAACCAAAGGTGCTGTCTCAATCTTGGCTCATAGCATATCTCTCTGTACTAGAATCCACTTTGTGACCTGTATTTGTGGAGGAAGCCGATAGTTTGGATGAACTGGGTTCTGGGCCTTAAGTCAGAATGTGGAGGCCTTGAATGTCAGGCAGAGTTTCGGCAAGGCAGTTGGCAAAAGGGAATATGGCTCTTGAGCTGGGGAGTAACAGAGTGAAAGTGTCATGTTAGGAAAAAAATTAGTCTGGCTAAGGATGGGGGACAGATGGGAGGGAAGAAAGATGGAAAGCAGAGGGATTAGCTAGAAGGTGGTCCCAGTAAACCAGGCACATGACAGCGAGGGTCTGGGCTAACTGGAATGTTCAAGGAACAGGGAACTGTGGTGAGCTGAATTTTCGGATTAACTGAGGATTAAAGCTGAAAATCCTTTTTGCCTCAGCCTTTGTTGAAAATCTTTCTAAAATGTGGTAGTAATTTCTTGACTTGAGTTGGGAGTGTGGTACGGTGGAAAAGGCAGTGTGGGTTTGGAGTCAAGAGCATCTACATTAAAGTCTCCCTTCTGATCTCTGTGGGCCTCGGTTTCTTCACCTGTGAAATGAGGGTACTGGGTTCGCCAGAGGGGTCAAACCTGTGCCCCCAGATTGGAATGTCATCGGGAAATGTTTTAACAAAAAAAATTACAAGTAGGGGAGGTTTAATTTGTGGTTTTCTGAGTTAATTATTTCTTTTTTGAGTTTGGCAGTTATGGGGCTAGCCAATTTTTAATGCTAGGTGCAGGTTACACTTTCTTTCTTTTCTTTTCTTTTTTTTTTTGTGGGGCAATGGGGGTTAAGTGACTTGCCCAGAGTCACACAGCTAGTATGTGTCAAGTGTCCGAGGCCGGATTTGAACTCAGGTGCTCCTAAATCCAGGGCCGGTGCTTTATCCACTCCGCCACCTAGCTGCCCCCTTTATCTTTCTTTTAAGTCCGTACAAGGCCATAAAGGTTCACTGACTCTCCTGTACATCTCTGGGGATGTCTCCTCACCTCAATGGACCAGAGCCCCATTGTTCAGCTTTGCCATTTCCAATCCATTTTTCTGAGGATCCCCTAATGATAGAACTCTCCAAATGCGGGAGCCAGAAGGGACTCTAGGGAATAGCTAATCCAATCTAATTTTACAGAATTAGGACCCAGGGAGAAGGGACTTGTCCAAGGTCATATTGTTAAGTGTTCTTTCCAGCACTGCTCCATGCTGCCTCCTCTTCACAGACAGATGAGAAATGCCTTCAGGGGGGCAGTGCCTCTTATTCTCAAGTGGCCCTCAGTATCGTGCTTGGACTCATGTTCTCTGGTACAGAATGGATACCTTACACACCCGCACTTCCTTGAAATGCTTCTCTCCTTCAGGGCTTAACTCAGGTGCACCTCCCTCCTTCCCTCCCTCCTCCCCTGGTCCTCTTTGCTGAAAACATTCTCTACTGACCTGGGGATTCCCGAAGCACTATGATGTCCAGGCCTCTTCTTTGCCCCATCACCTTTTACCTTGTTATCCCACTTATTCCTCCATGTGTCATACCCTCCCAGGAGACGGACCAGAAGCTCTCTGAAGGCAGAGGCTGGGGCTGGTTCTTTGTTTTGTTCTCCCCCTGCATCCTCACACCTAGCATAGTGCCTTGAACCAAGCAGGAACCTAATAACTGTTTGCTCAGTTGAATGAGCACCCGTCAATGGGCCATGGAGCCCAAGTCTCATAGTCCCCTTCATACTACAGCTGCTTTTATTCATTTCACCTGACTTCTTTATGTCGAGAAAGGCAGCTCTGAAGCCAGCTCTTTCTAATGGGAATGTTTGATTCTGCCTGGCTCCTGCATGGGGCGCAAAGGTGGGGAGGTCTCTCTTCTTCTCGGCACCAGAGCCCCCCTGCTCAGCTTTGCCACTTCCAATCCATTTTTCTCAGGACCCCCTAATGCTAGACCTGTGTCATCTTCCCTGGAGGGGCACAGTGGGTTTCTGCAGTGACCTTGTCCTGATATGTTCAATCCAATGTTCTCTGGCATCACCAGGGAGTAGGTGGTGTGAAAAAAAGCCAGCAGGAAGGGCTTGTTATGAGACCAAGCAAACAGCATTTGATGGGGATAGTAGGGGGAGCTCCCTGCTCCATGTGCATTGCTCTGAGCCTCCCGCTCATCTCTTTACAGGGGAGAGAAAAAGAACAAGCCAAGCTTCTGATAGAACCAGCACCGGTCGTCATGGTGCCACATGGTCAAGAAGCAGTAACGTTCGATTCCACAAACCTCTTTAAAGAGCCTACTGTGTGAAAGCTCCCCATCTCGGCTATCCTGGTACAGCAGCCACTTGGGCGGGGACATCAATGTCAGAAAACACTCCATCAACTAACGAGCACATGGCTGATGCCAAGAGTGAAGATGAAGCAAACGAGTGTAGGTACCTTCCTCATGACCACTGTCCATCACCTCCCCCAGCATGCTGGGAGCTCAGCTTTGTTCAGTTCCCGCTCCCTCCCCCCCTCCCCCCCAGTGCTTTTCTGCAATATATTGTTCTTGTGGAAGCAGTCCTGCAGTTAGGCAGGTTCTGCCTGTATGTGCCCCACCTTCTCTGCCCTCACAGAGCTTCCCGTCAGCTTTACACATGAAACAAGGAGCCGCCAATAGGAAGCCTCTAAATAATGAAGAGTTGTTGGGCTGTGTGGTCACCTATGCAGAGGCAAGGACGGACTAGAGAACGGTGGAGTTTGGGAATCTATCAGTCTCATGAAAAGTCGGACAACGATGGCCAGGGGTTCAATTAGTCTGTGCCATCTTGGCAGCACAGCTCTGGATGTGGCCCAGCTCTACCTCAACCCCAGGCTCTTCTGCCCTGTCTGCTGACCACCACCTTATGATGAACCAGACCAAAGCCACCAGGCCTGTCCAGTGGGAATCCTTTTGTGAGGAGAAATGACAAGGCAGAGCAGAGCCATGGGAGCAGAACAGAGCTGAGAGCAATGCTTACTTTCCAATGGCTATACTTTGGTTCTTTCGTCTCAACCAATGCAGGTCTCACACAAGGAAGAAGCTGCAATCAAGCCTATGCAGAATTTACCTTGTCCACCATATGGCTCTTCCAGGAACAACTGGTAGGTAGGTAAGCTGTGCAGTTCCCTTGGTGCAGGGCCTGCCGATCTTACATTTGGACAATTTAGGAGCAATCTGACTTGGCTTTGGGAACTGCCCTGGCCCACACCGCCACCTGAGGCGTGGATGGCCTCTTTCTTCCCTGAGCACTAAGCCTCACACAGAGGCAATGTCTGCAGCTTGTTCCCTTTCTCTCTCTCTCTCTCTGAGCCTGGCCCAAGTCTGACCAGCTTGGGGATATTCTATCACAATATGACAGATAATTAACCACCTCACTCTCTGACAAGTCCCTAAATCCCAAATCCTGCTAATGCCTCCCCCTATGCCAAACCCGCCCTTTTCCTGAGTATTCTGGGGACACGAATGGAGCTGAGCAGATCTCTGGAGCAGGTGCGGCAGTAAAGCAGGAGCCAGTCCCGGAGCCTTCCCCTGCCCCTTCCCTCCCCTCCCCCTCATTGTTAGCAGAGGTGTGCTCTCCCACAACCACCTGGTTCTACCAGAGGAGCTGGCTGGCAGCTCCCTTCACCTGAGAAAGGACCACACATGGCCCTCAGTGGATGAATGATGAAGTCTCCCTTTCCAAGGTCTTGCCGCTGGCTTCCTGGGGAGGTGACAGCAGCAAGGGTAGCAAGGGGGAAAAGCAGCTCATCAGAGGCCCCTTCTCCTCCTTCAGTGCTTACACCTGACTGAGGGCAGGGACCACATATGACCTCCTGTCATCTAGAGCACCCAGCCCTGCTCCATTGCCCGATCATTAGCCTTCCATTCTCCATAAGCCAGAAGCCGCCGGGGGTGCTCCATGAAGGAAAGCACTGTATTCCTCAGAGAGGATTTTAATCACCATGGGAACACAACATCCACATTCCAGCCTCTGGTCCATGCAGAGCCGGAAGCTTTAAGAAGGTTGTTGAATCTGGGGCTTCTGAGGCAGATGAGACAGACTATTCTAAAGAAGAGAAAAAAGACTTCTTAGTCTCCTGGCTGCTCTGCCGCCCTCCTGGTCCCACTTCCATGTGCGCCGTGCTTAGAAGCAATGCCTCACCCTCCCACGGCAATCCTTGCTACCTGATCGTCTAATTGCCTTCTCCCTGAAGTAGTTCTGTATGACGGCCAAACCCCGACCCACAAGAGCTCCCTAATTGAGCCCCGTTACTTCCCCTTGAATTAGATCCTGCACTGCCTTCTCACGGCTGCTTTTCCATCAATGATCAGACCTAGCATGGGAGTCCGGAGTAGACAAATCTCTGATTCTCTTTCCTGAAATGCCACATGTTCTTCAGAAAATGCCCAGTCCCTCCCTAAGCTGGGGGGGATGGATTATTTAGAATAACATCCAAGGAGGACAGGAGGAAGGGTGGAGTTGAGGGGAAAGGGCAACCCTCAGTGGGGCAATGTGTATTCAGACTCAGCATCCTCTGTAGAACCAGGGCTTCTACCACCCCTGCTCAGCAAAGTCACTCAGTTTCAGAATGAAACAGAATATAGACAGAGGCCCAATAGTAGGTTTTGCAGCTACCATTTGCTGCTGCCAGATCGGTAAGGGCTCCTGAGGCAGGCCAGATGAAGGACCGAGCCTCTCAGTCTGCACTTGCTCAACCCGCCACAGGCCCAATGATTCTGCTGAAGGCTACCAGGCTCCTGTCTGAAAGTCTCTCTCTGCCAGGACTCCAGCAAGGTCTTTTCCAAAGGCTCACGTGGAACCCAAATTTACGTCTGAAATGCACAAGCGACTCATGTCGCCCCCTTTCTCATCACCTCAACTATGCACCTTTTCCTTTGTTCTATCCCCCTTCAGCCAGTCAGAGGCAGCACTCCATGGCCTGTGTGCTGCTGCTTGCACAAAGTGGCTGGTGTGGGTTCTCTGGGCTCGGTACCAGGCTCCTCAATGCATGTCACTCCATGACGCTGATGTTCCAGGTCACTCTCGGCTGCTCAAGGACTTTCCAAGCCTGGGAGCTCTGGGACTGGGGAAGCCTCGGTGGGGCCTTCCCACCAAAGCCACTGCTAAGTCTTAAAGGCTTGAGCACCACCTTCTGGCCATCATCAGTTTTGAAGGCTGGATCCTTTGGAGACTTCACCTGTTTGCTGATCCGAGTGGGCCATTCAATCCCCCTCAGCACCAGCACAGGGAGAAGCATCGGAGGCGCTGCCCCCAGGGGCAGGGCCACTCTGATAACTTCCCTCCCCAGAGCCAACCAGTCAGCCCACGGACAGGTGTGCAGCATTCACAGCCACACACTGAGCAGCAGCCGCAAAAAGAGCTTCACGTCTAAGCAAAAGAGGCTCCTGCTTCTGCGCACAGCTGGGCACAACGGCTCTATCTCCTGCTGGAGTTGGTGCCAGGAAGAGGGATGAAGTGGACATCGCTCTCTGGAGGGAAGTGAGACCTGGGCTGGAGCAGGGATCACGGCTCAGCGTGTAAACACTGCACGGGCAGAGTCCAACCTTTCGGCACAAGGAATGGAAGATAAATGCTAGGCGCTCCCTCCAAACTGCAGGAGCCTACATCCATCTAATTGCACTTCATAATGGAGTCAACAAACCATTAATTATCAGATTATATTTTAGGAAACGGCAGATAAAAGGCTTTGGGAAATGTAGTCGTAGAGGGGCCATGGCCCCAGCAACAAGAGAGGCATACCAAATGGGCTCTGGCAGCAGCCCGAGCCCCAAGGCTTTGAGAACCCTTCCCAAGGAGGTGAGGAGCCGTGGGCCCATGGGCGGCCACAGCTGCCACTCACATGACAGTGGGGCAAGAAGGATCCTACTCCCTCCAATTCAGCAGCCAACATCTTATCAGATGCCTACAAGGAAGGAACCTGGCACTCCAGTGATTTCCCCGTCCTCCACTGGGGAGGGGGGAAGATGGCACAAATGAAAGGGACAACTTGAAGGGCTACTGTGACCCAGGACACATTCCAAGGAAGGTTCCAAAGGCTCAGGAGAGAGCCAGCTGGGGCTGCCTCTGCAGCTGGTATAGCCCAATAGAAAACACTCCACACCCTTTGTTCTGGGAGGGAGAGAGAGATTACTGCACCAAGCGAGGAAAGAGAGCCCATTACTGGATGGTTGGCTGTAGTCATCACCATGAGCTCTGGGCTAAGGAAAGGTGCCCAAGGCCCAGGTCAAAGGGGAGTGCAGTTGAGTGAGGGGGGCGGGATGCAGATGGCCTCCTGATCCCCACTTACCAAGGCAGGAACAGAGAAACAAGCAGCAGAAGGAGACACTGGACAGGTGGGATCAGCAAGGATGGGCAGGGTAGAACAGGCCCGGGCTGGAGGTGCCTGATGCCTTGCTAAGGAATTTCATACAAAGATCTTTTAAAAAAATCTGTCTGGCCATGTCCATTCTGTCTATTGGGGGCTGCCTGTAATCACAATGCTCATTGGGCATGGGTTGTGGAAGCAACACTTGATTTTAGGCCGAAAGCAGTTGGGGAGAGGCCAGGCTGGGGTCGGCGTCACCGCCCGAGACACTGAGTGTTTCAGAACATTCTGGGCTCTGTGGCACAACCTCCTAAGCCTGCACAGCTCAGAACTCTACCTAAAGGCTGTCACTGCATGGTGACATCTCACAGAGGCTCCTGAGCAGTTTTTACTTGGCCTCTCCACAGATGAGGGTCACGGTTCCATCCAGTAAGTCCTCCACTGTCACTGCCACCAGCTCCGAGCTGGCCTGAGGAGTCTGGGAGTCCGGCAACGTCACAAACACCTGGGATCCAGCCAGAGGGGTCTCCTCCAATGTGATCACCTGCTCGGCCGCCGCTCCGGGCTCCGGAGCCTGGATCACCTGTAAAGGAGATGACAGACTGGGGCTCTGGGAAAGGCTGCGGGCAGCCTTTCTCAGCCATTTCTTAAGCTCCATCTCATTTCAGCCTCACGCTGTAATGATCATATTTGTTCTCTCACCTGAGGAGAGCAATTACAAAATGCATGTGCCTAATGGGAAACTCCAAGCCTAATATGCTAGTGATGCAACCAGGAAGGCAGACAAACAATTTAAATACCTCTGCACATCAAATTGCTATAATTTGGCTCTGTGTGCCATCTCAGAGCACACAGACTCTGTGATTACATGCTAGTGAGTACCCGTACACAGGCTGTTTTGTGTCTCAAGGGCCAGACCACAGTTATTTCTGCCACATGAAAGGCAGACAGTCAACAGTGGTCGGCCTCCCCAACTCATCTGCTTAAAACCATGGACACGTGGATCACTTTCCTGGATTTTCCAAAACGGTGGTGGTCTACACAATGATTGCTACTGAAAAAGGGTACACTAAGCCAACCTTGAGGGAAGTAAGGTGGTGCCATAGTGCATAGAGCCCAGGCCTGGAATCCCAAAGATTCTTCTTTGTGAGTTCAAATCCAGCCTCAGATACTTACAAGCTGTGTGACCCTGGGCAAGTCACTTAACAACATCTCCCTCAGTTTCCTCATCTGTAAAATGAGCTGGAGAAGGACATGGTAAACCGCTTCAGTATCTCTTCCAAGAAAACTCTAAATGGGGCCACAGAGAGTCAGACATGACTGAAAATGAGTGAACAACAACTACAAAAACCAACCTTGAAGGCTCAGATGATCGGGACACTCATGTCATAGAAAGTGGGACTATAGAAATCAACCCGTCCAACTCCCTCACCTCATAAAGGAGGAAACTGAGCCCCAGAGAAGGGGAGTGACTTGTCCAGTGTTTCATTGGTAGTGAACAAGTGTTCTTCCTCCAAAACCAGAGCCTGTTGGGGGTAGGCATACAGGCAATACTATTTCTTATAAGCCAGGAGACAGACACAGGGAACCGGAGAGAGGAAAGCACAGCACACATTGTGCAGTGTCTCTGTCTGGGGAATGTGATGCGCGGAGCGTCCCCTGATAAGCAGGGGCTGCCTCGGTCCTGCCTCAGTGCAATGTTCATCTTGTCAAGAAATGTTCAAAGCCGTACAGGTGGTGAACATGATTCCGCCTCCTTCTGGACTCTTGGTTATCTACCACAAAGATCGAGCCTGACTGAAAGCCACAGGGAAAACAAGGAGAGAAGACGTGAAAACCCAACAGACGGAGGAAACAGTCCTTGAAAAGCGCTGAAGCCCATCGCTCTTAGAGTGCCAAGCTAAAATAGAAGCAGCCCAAGGCCTTCCAACTCTGTGCCCCACCCTGCTCATATGTGTGGAGCTGGAGGGGCAGTGGGAGAGGGACAGAAGTCAGGGAGGCTGGGTTCCACAGGCCACAGCCACATCTGAGCTTCCGAAGCCAAAATATGAATATCGGGGAACCTGCTTCACCGGGAGGTTCAAATGAAGTAAGATAACAAAGCACTCGACAGATCATGAACCACTTCAGAAATGCCATGATTACAACAACAAATCACGCCGTCCCTTGGGAGTTGGCAAGGCCCTTTCCTTACGTGCATTCTCCTTCTTGTTGGAGCTTTATAACAAGCCCGTGAAGCAGGTGTTATTATCATCCACTATTATACACTGGAGGGGTCACCCAGCCAGGCCAGTAAGTGTCAGAGGTGGGCTCTGATCCAAGGTTTTCCTCACTGTAAATCAAACGCTCTAACTATGTACTATGCTATACCACCCCCGAACCTCAAGAATGGTGGGATCTCGGGGGCAGCGAGGTGGCGAAGTGGATAAAGCACGGGCCTTGGATTCAGGAGGACCTGAGTTCAAATCTGGCCTCAGACACTTGACACTTACTAGCTGTGTGACCCTGGGCAAGTCACTTAACCCTCATTGCCCCGCCCCCCCCCCCAAAAAGCATGAAGAATGGTGGGATCTCGATAAGCTGAAGATATGCCCAGGACTCCAAGATCCAATCACATCCCTTCCAAGGTGGAAGGACTTCAGCGGTCATCTAGTCCAGCCAGCACAGGAATCTCTTCTGGAATTTTCCCAACAAGTGGCCCCTGAGCCTCCAATACCTGCTAAGTTGGGCTATTCTCCTTTTGGGCCCCACAAGACATTACAAAGGTTTTCCTTCCATCAAGCTAAAGTCTGGGCTGCCCGCCCCCCCTGCCCTGGTCTTGCCCTCTGGGACCAAGCGGGAGAGGTCCTTTGGACACAGGCATCAGCTACAGTCCAAGTTCCTTCAGCCCAGTCACATGTGAGGTGGTCTGCAGTCCTCTCACTCCCGGCTTGTCCTATGACCCTACTCCAGTTGGTCACTGTCCTAAAATAGGGAGCCCAGAGTTGGACACCCTGTGTGACTCTCCTCTGCCCTCCTCCCCTCCCACCTCGCTCCCAAGCTCCAGCCCACAGTTCATTGTCGCTAGATGCTCTGACTCAGTCAGTATGAACGTCCTGGGCTCAAGGAGTCCAGGAGTCACCCACCTGTGTAGCTTCTGACATTCCTTGACAAGCAGGAACAATGTGCTAAGGCAGGGGGGGAAGAAATGCTCATTCACTTGTACAGGACCCTCTGGGGTCCAAGTTCTAGCATCCGAGAGCAGGATACGAAGGCACAGGAGCTCCTCGGCCTCGCGTGTAAGGATCTCCACATTTGGGTAATGGAAAGAGACATCATGGTACGGTGGGAATAGAGGCCGGATGTGGAGTCAGGGAGGCCTGGTCTGATCCTGGTTCTGGGGCCTACTTGGCTACAGTACCCCAGGAAGTAGCTTAGCCATCACAAGCCAACTGGGTCTTGTGTAAAGCGAGGATAAACCGCATAAGCCGCAGCCATTCACATAGGGCCCGAATGAGATCCTGGTCACAAAGAGCCTTGTGGGTGCTCTAGACACACTTGCTGTGACTATTCCAGCCTCCTTTCCCCTCCACTCTGCCTTTGAAAAGTCTCTCTTTCCAGGCTGGGGCGCCACATTCCCTGTTCCTCGCAGACGAGTGATTTTTCTCTCCCTCTTCAGAGGGGTTTTCCCAGGACACTCTTCCCAGATCCCCCTCTATCTCCTCAATCATCATATGAACAAGACAACATAAAATGCTCATTCTTGATCTTGTCAAGCCCCACTAGGCTGCAGTGGGACAGACGACTGTGAGGACAGAGGATGTGCTGCTGTTGGTCCTTATCTGCCAACCACCCATTGACCCTTAACTAGCTTGGAATAAGAGAACCTGAAGTATAGGAAGAAACACGGGGGGTCAGGTCCAAGAAGCTCTTGAAGGTGCCCAGTGTTGTTCTCCCTCACTGTGCCAACCCTTGGCACTCTGGCTTCCAAGTCAATGCTCCTCTGACTGCCATTTTCAAAGTCCCCTGGTCCTCCGGGCCTCTAGGAAGCATGTGACCTTGCTGACCCTTCACTCTCCTGAGTCCTCTCCCGGTTCTCTTTCTACTTCATCAGCTCCAGAGGCTTTCTTCCTCACTTTGGCCATTAAAACCCTCCACAACCTGGTACCAACCTAGCTTTGCAGACCTACAAGACGTTTCTCCCCTGTCATCTGTGACCCTCTCTATTCCTCACTCGTGCCCTCCTACCTTTGGTGTCTGGGCTTTCACACGGGCTGTGGTACATGGAGAACACACTGCCACCCCAGCACCGCCACCTCCACACACCCCCATCGTGGCTGCCGCTGTGCAAACCCCATTCTCCATCTTATTCCCATCCTCCTCCATACGAGTGCCCTTGGGAGCGGTGCTCTCTGCAGTCCCTGATGCAGAGGTAACTAGCAAACTTCCATCTAATGCCTTTTCTTGCTCCCTCTACATTCCTGTACTCAGGGAGTAGCTTCCTCCTGACGACAGAGCTTCCCTGGCCACCCGGGCCACCTTCCGGGCCCTGGCCGCTCACACTCCCTGAAGAATGGTCAGTAGCGCTCCTAATCTCCCCCCAGCCTGCCACCATCACACAATAATCTCTCCTCCTTTGAGAGCCACTCGATCCATATCCATCACCCAGTCAAGATTCTGGTGTTGGTTGTCTGCTGACCTCTAGGACATTGTCCTTCCTTAGTGAGTTCAGTGCCTCTCTCCTCATTTTATTAGACTTCAACATACATATTCATAGTCCCTCAACTTCCCACTTCCTCAATCTACTCATTTTCCATGACTTATTTCTACCCTCCACTCCAGTCCATAGGATGCTTATACTTAGGATCTTGCAAATCTACACAAGTTCTACTTCCACGCTCATGAACTCTGGTTACTTTTTCTGATTATAATCTTTTTTCATTCCACCTTTCCCTCTGCCTTGAATTCCCTAACCCTGTTCTTTGGCCTCACTGTGACCTTCAATCCTGCATCTGAGGGTGGTCCGCCCCTGAGGTCTTGCTAGGCCATCACCCCTGCACTAACTACACTCTCCTCCCTGCCCACCTCAACCCCTTGGTGAACCGCTCAGCTATGTACCACACTCTTCTTAAGTCTCTGTCCCCTTGTGCTGCCAAAGGTCCTGCCCTGCCCAACCTCAGCCTTGGATCACTCCCCCATCTACTGCCTTTGCTCCTACTCCCACACTGCTGACCAAAGCAGGAGAAAATCACGAAGCTGTGTTGACCAGGTCCATGGAGAGAGAGGCACAGAGCTCCCTGATTTCAAAGCCCTCTTGTTTGGCTTTTAAAGCCCTTGCCCCTTCTCATCCCTACCCTCCCAGGAGCTCCTCACACACAACATACCATCTCCGACTCCAAGCACTCTCACTGGTATCCCTGGGTGTGGGACAATGTTCCCCCTCCTCTCCCCCACGGCAGGCCTGTCTTCCAAGTCTGTGAGAAGCCTTTCCCAGTCCTCCTCTGTGGATCCCCTAATTCATCCAGCCTGTCGCTTGTCTGTCTGTAGCTGTTTACACGTGGTCTCCCCCATGAGGCCGTGAGCTCCTCCAGGGCAGGGACTGCTCTGTACCTTTCTTTGTCTCCACAGAATTTAGCCCAGTGGTTGGCACACAGTAGGTGCTTCATAAATGCTTGTTGACTCAATGTGCTTGGAATGCCTCAAGAGTCTCCCTTTTCCTTTCAGCGGCAGCTCAAGTTGCTCACGATGCCCCAAGCTACCTTGTCCTGACCTCTGTGTATTTGTCTTGCCTCGGTTTATGTTCACGTGGCACGTGTATGCATGCCCTTCTCTCCCTCTCAGAACGTAAGCACCCTGAGGGTAGGGGCCCTGCCATTCTTTGCCCTTTCATGTCCAGCACTGAGCAGCATGCAGCACACCGGAGGCCCTACTGCCTCAGGCTGACGCCTCACTGGCTCCCTCTGTTCAGTCACCACTGTGCAGGTGCTCTTGGATGCAGGATCCCCAGTGCCAGGCCTGCACTACCAACCAGACCCTTCAAACTGAGTATCTCACAGACGTCTCAAACTCAACACACTCAGAACAGAAACCATGATCTTTCCCCGCCAAAGACTGGCCGGCTTCTGCTAAGGGTCCTGTCCTTCCAGTCTTGTGAGTCAGCCACCGTGGGGCTTACTTGACCTCTTACACCTTACCTTATACCTTGACCTCTTACTCTCCCTCCACCTCACGTATCTGGTCTATCCCGTCATGTTGTGCCTGCACAGCAGCCCTAGCGCATGCCCCTTCTCTCTGCTCGCAGGGCCAGCTCTGGCCTCATCACCCCTCCCCTGCCTGTACCCCTGTTGCCAAAGGGACTCCGTGCTTGTGTCACCGCCAGGTCCAACAACCCCGTGGCTCCCTCTTCCCTCTGGATAGAGATGAACTGCTCTCTTGTTTCTAAGCCCTGCAGACCCGCTGCCTTGCCTTTCCAGCCTCATTCTACACAAATCCCCTTCTCACACTTAACAATGGCCAAAACGAGCCCCATCTCCCATTTCTGTGGCCTTGCTCCGCCTGCCCCAGGTCTATAATGCACGGCCTCCTCACCAAATGCCAGCCCCCCGCACGATGCCTCTGCTGCTTCCCCAGCCAGTGCCCTTCCCCGCCGCACATTATCTATTTTTAATTTCTTCTGCAGGTGCTAAGAGATGTGTGTATAGTCTCCCCCATGGGCCACAAGCTACTAGAGATCAAGGGCTGCTGCACGTTTGCCTTCATGTCCCCGCCCCTGAGCACACAGCAGGTGTTTAATAAATACTTGTTGGTTGTATTTTCTTGAACAATCTGCTTGTGTTCTTTCCTTCACTGTCCTCTGTGGACCCACATGGTTTGATATGACTCTGGGAATTACCTGCACCATCTGGGTGGCAGCGGTTGCGACCTGGGCTTCAGTGACCACGACGTTCCCATGTTCAGACTCAAAGTGCGCTTCTAGCTGGGTCTGGGAGGTGAAGAGCTCTCCACACATCTCGCAAGGGAACGTGTTCTCAGTCTGCCGGAAGTGCTCAGTGGCCACGTGGTGCTGCAGGGCTCCGGGGAAGCGGAAAGACGCTGTACAGTACAGGCACCTGAACGGCTGGGAACCTGGAGGACAAGGAGGGACGAGAGGTTGAGCGGAAAGGTAGAAGCGACGGCCACCACGGAGCAAGTTCTCCCAAAGAGGCATCATTTCACACCAGAGACAAAGGAAGAGGAGGAAAAAGAAAGTCTGAAAGGGGAGGAATGGACAGACGGGTCTCTACTTGAGACTGAGGCATGCTTCACGAGAGCAACACTGACCTGAATGCCGGCACTTGGCATGAACTTGAAGCAAAGCCAGTGTGGGAAAGAGCTCCTGGCAGGTCTCACACTCGTGGAACTTCACGTCTGGGAAGGAGACGAGAGAACAAGAAGTAGGCATGCAGAATGACAGAAGGAACCCCAAGGGCACCCAGCAGTCCAGGGCAGGATGCCTGAAATCTGCCGGGATCTTCCTGTGACCCCTGGGTGGACAAGAATGGAGGCGTAATCAGCTCAGGCAGTCTCCCAGTGGGTCCCCTGGGCCAGCCTCCCCACCCCTCCCCAAGCCCTCACCTGCATGCTCTGCCTTGACATGCTTCTTGTGAGCAGCTGTGCTGGCAAAGGTCTTGTCGCAGGAGCTGCACTGCAGTGAAGAGAACTTAGAGGACCTGTGGTTCTGGGCGGCAAACACATCTGGGTGGTGGGTCCGATTGTGATACCACAAACCAGACAATTGCTGTGAATAAGTGAGGGAAGGGTCAGCCTGAAAATGTGTTAGGAGGAGAGGGTCCCAGGTCTTGGGCAGAAATCCACTCACGGCACTTTCCCCAGTGGGTCGGAGAGGGGAGTCGGGGTGGGCTCTGAAGTCTCTTCGCCTGACCCTGTAATTGTGGGGTGGGGGTGGGGGGATAGCAAAGGGGCCCTCGCTGGGCAGATGCTCACCTGCCCAGCTCCCACTGCAGCTTCCTGAGCAGCCCTTCTCCAAGCCCTGAAAAGCCTGCCCACCATAACGAGGCCCGTGTTCTCTTTTTCCAGGTTGAGTGTTTAAAGGGCATGTTTTTTTTTTTAAGGTTTGCAAAGTACTTTTAAAAATTGTTTTTAAATTTTTCTCAATTACATGTAAAGACATTTTTGAGTTCCAAATTTTTCTCCCACCTTCCCTTCCCTCCCCTCTCCCAAGGCCAGCAAGTAATTTGATACATCACTATCATGGGCTAAAGGGGATCTTAATTCAGATTAACAGGCTATTTTATATGATTAAAAAGGCAGATTCACAACTGAGCTAACCTCATAATAGTTCTAGATCATTTGAAATTCCCCTAATCAAATTTGGCTTTAATCACTTATTTGCCATGTGACCCTGGGCAAGTCACTAGACAGGTTTCCCCTCACTTTCCTCTTCTGTAAAATGGAGATAACAGCACCCCACCCCCACCCCAGAGCATTGTGAGCTCAAATGAGATAATAGTGCTGCATCTGGCGTATAGTAGGTGCTACATAAATGCTAGTTCCCTTCCCTTCCTAAGTTCTGACACTGATCTTGGCCTTAGTCCAAAGGCATCTAGACTCCTTCCCTCAGTTGCACATGTATAACCCATATCTGATAGCTCACTACCTCAGGGAGGGGGGAGGGGAAGTGGAGGGGAGGAAGGAGGAAAAGAGAGAGGGATAAAATCTGGAACTCAAAACTTTAAATAAATAAATAAAAGACTCCTTCCCTCCCCTAGTCTCAAAACTCCATACAGCCATTATATTCTAGAGCACATGTACATCCAGGCAAGAAAGCAGATCTTGCCATTATTTCACAGTGGAAAAGCTGGGCTGAATTCTCAGAGACAGGGGAGCAGCAGAACTGTCTCATTTTCTGCCCCTTTTAAGTATAGCTCCAGTCCCCTGTCCTGCACTTGCTCTCCTCAGAGTAGCTGAGCCTCAGCCTCCAGGAGGATGAGGCTGGAGCCCACAAACCACAGGGCAAAGGCAGCCGGGGCTGGCGCACTTACCTGGTAGGCCTTGTCGCAGATGCCACAGCTGAAAGGCTTCCCTCCCACATGGGTCACCATATGTCGCTCCAGCAGGGACGGGGCGCTGAAGATTTTCCCACACGTTTGGCAGGGATGGTACTCCTTGGAATGGACCTCATGAATGTGATTGCGATGATCTTGCAGGGTGGGAAAACTCATTCTACACTTCTTGCAATCATAGGGATCATCTATATCTGATGCCCAAAAACAAGGCATAGAAAAGGAATGGGAGACAGTGACTGAAGAAGAAAAGCTGCAGGTACCGAACGGCGAGAAAACAAGGAGACAAAACTTGCAGCAATCCTGTCACTACACAATCAAAAACCCATGTTCAAGCATCTCCTGCAAACCCAAATCCCAGCACTGCAGAGTGAACAGAGATCCCCACATTTGCTCCCCTGCTCCCAGGTCCTCCCACAAGGTGATCCAACACTCCCACTCTTTCAAAGATGACCACCCAAAGGTGTTTCCACAACATCTGGGGATGGCCTATTTTCTACTGGACAACAACTCTGCAGGTGTGAAAACAGCTGATCTCAATTCCTCAGGCCTGGTCCTCCTATTCCATGTGACCATGGCTTCCCAAGCAGTTGCCAGCCCTGCTGGCCCCTCTCTGCCCTCCATGGGCTTCCAAGTCCACTGTGCTTACATTCCGAGTCCATGCCCTTGAGAAGGCCTCTCTGACTAGGGGAAGGGAATGTCCAGCTACCACAGCTAACTTGGCAAAGGTGCCTTTCCCCTTCTTCTGTATGGACCAATATTCAAATCAATCAATCAATAAGCATTTCCTAAATACTTCCCATGAGCCAGGCTCTGTGCCTGATTACTGGAGGTAAAGAAATTCGTTCTAAGAATCAATGAAGCAGTCAAGAGGCCTTTTAAAAACATAACTTGAAAAAGTACATCGTGGAGTAAGAAGCACGGGTTTGAGCCCCAGCCCTGACATTTAGGAGGTACACGGCCCTGGCAGAGACCCCTACCTTCTCAGACTAGGATTCCTCACCCCTTATAAGCCTTAGAAAGTCCAGGAAACATGGGCCTGTGGAGGAGTAGATTACTCTTGCTTCTCTTCCATCGGCCTATTGCTCACAGCACTTCACCGGGAGCCCCTGTGCACTGTCTCACACCCTCCTGTCCCATAGTTATTTGTCTATTGTCCTGGCCCCACTAGACTCCTAGCTCCCTGAGAGGACGGCCCAGGCTGTGTGTCCTGTTCATCTCCACTGCTTGCAGCAGAGCCTGGTACCTAGTAGGCCTTTGACAAGTGCTTGCTGAATTCAAATGACCGAGGGAGGTTTGCTTCCCCCTGAAGCAAAAAGGGGGCAACAACCGTTCCTTCCTTTTTCTATAGTGAATGAAATGCAGGCTGGATCTCCTTTGAAGTGTCTGGGGGCCCAGGCCCCCAGCACAGTCCTCCTCCAACTCTTCCTTCTGGGGGCCCTTGGGCTCCAGAGGCTCCCACAAGGCTCAGCAGGCTGGCAAGGCCCAGGGACAGAGCTGGAGCACCCTGAAGACCACTGGCTCATCACCAAAAGGAGGGCCATTAGAGGATAAGTGACTGGAGGGATAAGGGTCCTCCTCCATGCAGGTCTTAAGTAAAGGCTGGTGGGTCATTTGTCAGGGTATAGTATGCAAGGATTTCTCATTCAGGTAGCGGTGGGACCAGATGCTAACCTCTGACCTTCTGTGAAAGATGAGAAGGTCAAGCAAGAAGCTGTGAAAAGCATTTGGAGGCTTGTGACTGCAAAGGGACAGCATGGGGAGTATAAATACTTGGTCCCCTTGGCTGTACCCACACAAGGAACAACCAAAGGTCCATGAGACCCAGAATGAAAACCTTTCGCCTAGAGGGAAGGGTGCAGATGTGTGTGCTACAGATGTATCTTTTGCTTTCTCTGGCTGGGCTGAAGACCCATGTGGAAGCCTCCCTTGGGAGAAGGTTAGTCTGGGGCTTAGGGGAACCTCAGACTTTAGGCACTCTCTCACCAGGGTGAGCACTCCATCCACCAGGGGAGATCGAAGCCAATCCACACCCTCTCAACCTGCCACCCTGGTCCATGTTTTCCTATAAGTGTCCCACAGAGGATTGATTTACCCACTTCCCCAAAGGACCTGCTCTGGTTTTCTTCATACTTTGGGGTCCTAAGAGCCATCTCAGGCCTTTTCCAGGCCAGCAGATGAGACTGGCTGAACCCTTGTTGGTTCACCTCCTTTTCTGAATGTCTGTTCTGTGATTTCTTTAGCTTACATCATCATTGGTAATATGCTGCAGATGACATACACTAACCCGAGGCCCAGAGCAACCGTATGGCAGAGACATTCAAGAACAGTTATTATTGTACCAAAAAGATCTCCCCTTGGCCAGTGGACTGATGACCATAAATGAGCAGGGGCCTGTGAGAAGGGACAAACAAAACTCCTATCTAGGTCAACCAACAACAGCTGGTATTTACATGACGCCCTGCCCACGGGAAGGAAGGACTGTGGAGATGATCCTTATTTTTTAGCAGATGAAGAATCTGAGCCCGAGATGAGGCACTTTGTTCATGGGTACAGAGCTATTAAGCATTAAAAGTGGGATATGAACTTGGGTTTTCCTGATTCTGAGTGCAGACCTTCTCCTCATCCTAGGCTTGAGCTGTCAGACATGGAATTAGCCTCAGTCTCTAGAGACAAGCATCACAAGGCAATTGATTTTATCTATAACATGGAGATGAACCCTGAGCTTCTCTTAGGAGACCAGGATGACAGACCCTAGTGATGTGGCCTGATTCCCCGGGCCCCACCCTAGGCTGCAGGGCCATTAACATACATACTATGGAAGGTTCGAAGGTGGATGGAGAGGCCGTTGGCCTGTCGGAAGCCTTTGCCACACTCTCGGCAGACGTATGGCTTATCTCCGGTGTGGGTCCGCACGTGCCGAGACAGCTCAATTGACTGGGCAAACACAGCGTCGCAGTACTGACAGGCGTACATCTTTCCTGGAGAGAGTAGGAAGATGTTACAAGCTAAATATTGTGGAGCACATGACATCTAGTAAAGTCACAATCTTGGGTAATAGGCTAATGTCAGACTTAACCCAGGTCATGGGCAATCCACTTAAATGTCTTGAAGATGGCACTTACAAGCTCTAGAGCCTTCCTACTCTCATCTACCCTGACAAATAAAAGCTAAGACATTGATTCCATCATATAACCTGTAGGTGAGTTACCACTGATAAAGCACAGTTGCAGGTGAAGTGGCATCTCATTTTTTTATCCTGTCACACCAGAAAACATTTGAGGAGGCAGCTAGGTAGCGCAGTGGATAAAGAACTGGCCTTGAATTCAGGAGGACCTGAGTTCAAATCCAGCCTCAGACATTTGACACTAGCTGTGCGACCTTGGGCAAGTCACTTAACCCTCACTGCCCCTAAAAAAAAAAAGAAAAGAAAAAAAACAAAACATTTGAGGAACCTGCCATGAACTATACAAAGTCAGCCTGTGGTACAATCTTAGCATGTCAATGCTAGAAGGGATCTTAGTGCACAGACTATCAGAGGCAGTAGGAACCACCCCCTTCCCAGACAGAGACTATGACTGGCCCAAGGTCACATGGCTGTTTGGCAGCTGAAGAAGGACTAGCACAAATGGATGCTGCCTTTAGGGACAATCTTGTTCAAGGGTGGGAAACCAGAACCTTGGCGGGAGCAAATAACACCTCTGGGGTCTTTTGGAAACTCATGACACAATTTAGGCAAGTTGGCTTTAAAATATCACTAACAAAGCAAATGGTTGTTAAGAAAAAGGAGCTGCATATAAAAGTTCTTGGAGAAAATAGCACATGATTGAAATGCTAGATTACGGAGGAGTAAAGATGGGAAGGGTATCATTACCCAGACAAACGCTACAGAGATTATTGCAAATTGTAGCAGTAAATCACAATGACCCACGGCAGTTCTGAAATACGGTATAAAACAAAATGCTGCGAGAATCAGGACATTGTTTAATCTCCAAGTGCTTCGTAACTAGCCTGCTTGGCCCTGCCCTTCCACCCACACATGTCCGCATTCCCCTTCTTCAGACAAGCCTGTGCCAAGGAGCTGCTATTATTAAGAACCGAGAAGAGTGGAGGTGGAAGGTGCCTCGGAGGCCTTCCATTCATTCACACTCTGCTGCTCGCTGCCCAGCCAGGGAATCTTGGGCAAGTCACGTTACTTTTCCAAGACTCAGCTTCCTCACCTACAAAATGAGTGGGCTGGGCTGTGACCCTCCAACCGCTTCATCTTGCAGATAATGACCTGAGGGCGCCAAGAAGGGGCATGAGCTGGCCCCGGCCCCTCCCTCTGCAGCAGTGGAGTTGGGACTCGGCCCTAGATCGCAGCTCCTTCTCCGGAGGAGGCCTTACCTTCGGCATGCTTCTTCTTGGTGTGGTAAGCCAGGGCGGATGCCTGTGTGAACGTCATGAGGCAGTGCTTGCACATGAAAGGGCGATCCCCAGTGTGAAGGCGGAGGTGGTTCTTCAGGGTCGAGTTGGCTGCAAATTTGGCCCCGCATTCTTCACATGAAAAAGGCTTCTCGTCGAAATGTTCCGTCAGCTTGTGGTACTGCATTCCTAGGAGAGCGACGCCAGGGACCAAGAGAGACAAAAAGGATCCTGTAAATGGCTGCCCTGGCCAAAGCCATGCCAATGCCAGCAGTGCAGGCTTGGAAAATGGCTCCAGAGCACTCCAAGCCACTGGCCTCTACGCACCCACTGGTCTGTGCCCCACTGGACACTGGCCACCCCAGGGTCTACTACAGCTCTCCTACCTGCCTTGGATTCTCTGGTCACCAGAGTGCATGAAGCCCACAAGGCCACCGCCACCAAATTGCTAGTTAGAGAGCCCAGTATGGCCCGTGTCAGGTCCTGCCCCTAAGGTCCAGGATCAAACCAAACTCCTGTTTGGCACCCAAAGCCTTCAGCCTCCCTTTCCCACTCCCAGCACGACTCACCTTCTTGGTGCCATACAGCCAAAGGGGTCACTCACTCTTCCTGCCCTTGTCCCCACCAGGCTGGGTGAAGCCTCTCCCCAGCACTATTGCTCTGGATCCCCGCCATCCTTCAAAGCCTCAGCTCCTTCCCTCCTCAAGGCCTTTCCCGAGTCCTCCCTTGTTAATCACCCCCAAAATATTACTTTGTCCTTGCTGTTTTTGTTTATTCCTCTATCAAAGGTAGCATGGCATAGAGAAAAAGAATACCCCTCAGAATGAGGACATGGGTTCAAGGCTCACCTCGGCCACAAATTGGTCATGTGATCTTGGCTAAGTCCCTTCACGTAGACCCTCCCAGTTAGAAAGAACACCTGGTGTTTGCAGGCTCTGTGGAATGCTGTCAGCTGGGGAACCCAGGCCCATTCCCTCTTCCTATCCTAGCTCTTGTTGTCTGTCCCCTGCCCCTGGCCTGAGGTCAGGCCTTGTTTTTGCCTTTTTTTTAATATCTTCATCTTTGTTTCATGGAAGCTGGTTGCCACCGTGGCTAGAGTGATGGACCTGAAGTCAGGGAAACCCGAGTTCAAATCCAGTCTGACACTTGCCAGCTTTGTCTCCTCAAGTATCCAATAGAAGTACCCCGGCACCTCCCTCACAGGCGTGTTGTGACGCTCAAATGAGATAATCTAGGCAAAGCCTTCTATATACCTTAAAGCACTACACAGGGCAAGCCTTTACCATCCTAGCTATCTCCACTGCCTTGACTGATGCATGGCAGCTGCTTCAAAATCACCGACATCCCTCTTTGTAGGTAACCTCTGGGAAGTCCTTGTATGCATGCAGGGGCCGTGCCTGAGTCCCGCAGAGGGGAAGCCACTTGTCCGGGCTCCCTGGGCTAGCAAACCCTGCCCCTGGGGTTGAGCTATAAAGGACAATGAGAAGGCCCCTCCCCAAGGTGTCACATGACCTGCCCCCTAGAGACAAGACCCCATCTCGGGGAGGCTTTGGGGCTGACCCTACCGGAGGCGTGAGCGAACTCTCTCCCGCAGATGTCGCAGGTCACCGGGAGCCTCTTCTTCTTCTTCTTCGGGGTGCCCAGCACCCCGGCCCCACCATGGGCCTCCTGCAGGTGCTTCTCCAGCTCCTTCTTGGAGGCCTTCGTCTCGCCACACTCTCGGCATGGCACCTGTTTGCCCTGGGCCGCGCGGCAGCGCTTTGCGTGCACCTTGAGGCGGCAGTAGAAATGGAAGCTCTTGTCACAGGCCGTGCAGACAAAGCTCTTCTTGGGAGAGGGGGCGGCGCTGCTCTCCGGATCCTCAGCCACGGCCGCCTGCTTCTCCTGGTCACTCCCTTCCATGGGCTCAGCAGGACTCTCAGCCGAGGCTTCCCCCAGCTCCTCGGGCACCTTCCACCGCTCGGGACCGCCCTGCTCCTTGTCCTTGGCGAGGAGGCCTGCATGGGAGGAAAGGGTCATAGTTTGGGGCACTCTTCAGACTTCTCAGTGGAGACTACTCGGTGCCTAATAAAATTCTGTCATAATGTCATCATTAGTTTTATTTTCTCATAAACATGAATTGGATCCTTTTCTATCCATGCTCCAAGCCTCCTTCAGGTATCAAGAGCATATTAATATGAGTAGATAACTTCAGGAAGCAGTCGGCCCATCTCTGGGATGCCGACTCCTGTCTCCAACAAGGATACAGGCCAAGGGTGTGGGTAGGAGCCCCGTCTCCCCTCAGGATAGCCCCTGCCCATGGTCTCTTACCCAGGCCCCCCAGCTCTCGCAGGACGGCCTGCAGGCCTGGAAAGACCTCCTGAAGACTGCAGAGAAGGCGGCAGATCTCCATGGTGGGGAGCGGCTTTTCCTGGGCTCTGCTGAGAGCGGCTTTCAGGGAGGCTTCAGGGCTGGCTGGCTCACAGGAAACACTCAGAATCTAAATGAGCACCAAGGGACAGAGGTTCTTGGTGAGCACTGAGGGGTTCTGTCCTCTGCTTTCAGTTTGGTTTTTACTGTCTCTTGGGAAGGCAGGCTAAGCTCCATGTGATTAGCATAGCACAGTCCTTTATGTCTTTCAGGAGGGTTGAGAGAAAGGAAGCCAGTGATGGAGAGGGGCCAGCATGCTCTCCTGGTGCTTGGAAGTGAGCAAGCTAACGTTAGGAGCCCTCCAGGAGGGACCTTTCCAAGGACCCGCAGCCCAAAGAGACCCCTCAGATCTCTGCTCCAAAGCCTCTGAAAGGCGGCTCAAGGCTTAGGCTCTGAATTGCTGCCCCTGTCCAGAAGATCAAG
Source organism: Dromiciops gliroides (assembly GCF_019393635.1). Taxonomy (NCBI): domain Eukaryota; kingdom Metazoa; phylum Chordata; class Mammalia; order Microbiotheria; family Microbiotheriidae; genus Dromiciops; species Dromiciops gliroides. The sequence goes on from NC_057863.1 coordinate 611,076,371, forward strand.
TAACTTCAGGGCAGCTTTGTCTCCATGGCATTAAGCTCTAACTCCACAAAACTGGGGGCAGCTTCTCATCTTTAGCCACTTTCTAAAGAAGAATGCACTGGTGTAAACGTTCTTAGAAGAAGCCCAGGATACTTAAGGTTTAAACTGGGGCCAACACCATTACTCCAAAGCCTCCCTACTGCAGACGTCAGGGCTGGGAGCAGAAGAGCCAGCGAGCTAAGGGAAGCAGGGCAAATCACCTACACGTGACCAAGTGAAGTTTCATTTGGAGGGGTTCCTGCTTTTTTCAAGCCTGTCAAAATGAACCCGATGACCCTGGAGACAGGCAAGAGACCAATCCATGAGGAGAAAACCGAGCACCTCAGACAGCCGTATAGGTCTGAAGGAGGTGGAGTTTCCTCCTTCTCGAAATCACCAGAGAAATCTGTGCCCCCCACACATTCCCCTCCTCATTCAGAGGTGAACGTGATGATGGCAAACACAGAAACCAGAGGGTTGCCCACAGCCTCTCGAATGCAAATGAATTACAGGGGACTCTGCATTCTAGCTCTGGGTCTCTGTGAAGGCTTTCCATCCAGGACATATGTGGGCCTGGGCCGGACCCCCATGAAGTGCCCCTTCCCCACCTGGTTTTTCTGGGAGGCTGGCCATGTTGTGGCTGGCACTGCATGCCATCCCATATGGGTACCCAACATCTGTTCAGTCTCCGGCTAACCTAGCTCTTGCTAGAAGCCAGAAGAGAGCACATCATTTGCCCGAGATACCACATACAATGTGACCCTCCTTCTGCTGAAAGGAGCTGGCTGTGTAGATCACGCCAGGCCCCAGCCTCGAGGCTGCCTTTTCCTCCCCAGGACCCAAGGGCGAGGCTGATTTGGGCTCCCTTTGTTCTCCAGCCCCCCATTACCTCCTTCACGGCCTCGGCCGGTCTCTCATCTCCTGGAGTGAGGCACTTTAGCTCAGCTCTCGGCTGAATGGCCTCGGTGATTAGCTTGCCATGTCTCAAGATGATTTCTATAGTAGCGCTTTCTAGGGTGGCCACTAAAGAAAGTAAAGGGGATTAAGAAAATCAATAGCACAACCATGAACACCGTATTTACCCTTCACCTTTTCTAAAATCTACTCTTCGCACTGAGAACAAGCCTCCATCTCCCGCCTCAAACTGGAAGCTTGGAACGTGACAAACTGCACTAATCAAGAGAATAACAGAGAGCTCAAGTCTATAGGGCATTCAGATGCCTAAGCCACAGGGGTCATTCCCATTCTCAGAACCCCACTGGGCAGCATCCCCATCATGGGGCAGCAGAGCTGAGGGTTATTACCTGCTTGGAAGAAATAGTCAGCGCCAGGCTCCTTCTGCATCTCCTCCATGAGCAGGTTCAATGGGCACGGCTCAGCCGTCTGTGCCCCCAGCAGCACCTTCCAAACGGCCCTCCCCAGCCGAGCTCGTCCTTCCAGCACCGCAGAGACCAGGGAGCCAAAGCCACCACGGCCACTGCTGCCGCCTTTCACAAGCTGTTCCATGGCCTTCAAAAACAGGCACCAAGAACACAATCAGGGGCCCGTTCTGTCTAGCAATACATCCACAACGGGGCATTTGACAAGCATTTATTTATGAAGTGCCGACTCTTAGGGGCACTGTTCTAAGCGCAGTGACACCAGGGCACACTGATCATGGGAGCCAAAGTGACCCTTTCCTTCCAGGACCTCCTAGGGGGACATGACACATCCACACAATACACAAATACAATATGCAAATACACACGAGCTAATCTGAGCAGGGGAGAGGGCCCTGATGAACAGAGGCACTGGGACGAGTCCCAAGGAGAAGAGGTTGTGAGCAGGATGCGGCAGGAAGCCAGGGAGCCTGAGGGCAGTGGTGAAGGGGCAGCATCGGGGCTACCCAGGCCTTTATCCACTAGTCCCCCATCAGGAATTTCTCAGGAGGTGATGCAAAGGCAGAAGGGCACTGTGCAAAGGGGGCACCTCTTCCTTCTGTCCCTTTCCCTGACTGCTACTGGGTACCTGTGAGACACTGAGCAAGTCATTTGCTTTCTCTGGGTCTTCACCTGAAAACTGGCAGGGCTGGAATAAAGACAGGGACTCTTGGACTTGCTTTGTGTCACAGACCCTCGCTTTGGGAGTTAGGCCGGTTTAGCTTGTGGACTCCTCAGAATGATAAATGCATAAAATAAAGTCCACAGGATTACAAAGGGAACCAGTTATACTGAAATATAGTTCTAGAAGACATGTTCACAGTCCTCAGGGGAAGAAGCCTGGGACACAGTGACCTTTAAAGCTGCATCCAGCCCTATATCCTCTGACCTGTGACGCCCCACGCAGCACCGCGGAGCCCTCCCCACCACCAACATCCAATGCAGTGAACGCTTGAGTCACCTGGGGAGGGAGGGGGGACCTTATTCCTCTGATCTCCATGGACCCTGTTCCCAGAATGTTCTACTGCCTGTGTTTATAACTGAAGGAAATGCTAAATTTCAGTTAAAGGTGAGTGAAAAAAAGATGTCATTTTTCCCCCATCCAAATTCAGGTACTCTGGGGGTGGAGGGGGGCATCTATTGACCCCAGGTTAAGAACCCCTACTCTAAATGACCACCAATACTTCTTTTTGCCTTCTACCTCTTCATTATCCCTGTGAAAACCTCTACCATCCCATCTTCCTTGGCTGGGCCGGGAGGCAGGAAGACCCAAGTTCAAATCTAGCTTCAGATCCTTGTTAGCTGTGTGACCCTTGGCAAGTCACTTAACCTATTTGTCTCAGTTTCTTCAACTGTAAAATCGGGACGATCACAACACCCACCTCCCAGGGCTGTTGTGAGGATGAAATGAGATCATTTTAAAAGTGCTTTGCACATTATAGGTGCTCCATGAATGCTCATTCCCTTCCTTTCCCTTCTCTTCCCTCCTCATTCCCTGGTTTGGAAACTCAGAATCTCCCCTTCCTTCCCCGTCTCTCCTTCTGCATCTGTCAGTTACTGAGGCAAGCCAATCAACATAAGCAGCGACCGCGTGCCCCGCACCGAGCTGTCAGTGTTCTTGCTGCTCCATATTCTGCGTCTCGGTGCCTTTGCACAGCCCCGCCTGGAATGAACACTCTCTCCTTGCCTTCGCCTCCTGATTTTCTTCAGTCTCCAAGCATCATTGGCTCAAAGGCCGCCCTCTGCTGGTCTCCCCCACCCTGCTGCCTGCTGAGACCACCTCCCACTTGTACTGTCTAAATCTGGCATGTACCTAGCTGTACGCATGGGATGGGAGCTTTGTGAGGGCTGCAATCCACAGTGATCGTGCTGTGCCCAGCACATAGTAGGTCCTTAACAAATGCTCAAGCACAGAGACAGGCACCGCCACCCTCTCCCCCTTACCTCTCTTTCTCCAGAAGTTAGATTGTTTGCAGATGAGATAACCTTTAGGAACATCTCATTGTCGGTGAACATTTCAGAGAGGTTTTCGTGGTACCGTCTCAAGAGCTCAGTCCCATAATCATCAGGGCTTGGTTGGACTGTAAGGATAGTATCAAAACAATCATGTTTGATGCAACATGACCTCCTTAAGGGTTTCTCCTGCAGAGACTGAGGGGGATTACAAATGAGAGGAGGGAGAGGGAGGCAATGCAGAAGCTTCATCATCTTCTGAGCTGGGTTCCACTCTCATCTTGGGACAGAGTGAAAACATTGGCTCTTGGCCAAATCTCCCTGGGTCCATATTTCTCCAACCTCTGCAGGACTTCAGAGCCCACTAAAAATCGTCCATGCACACACTGGACTTGAGGGTCTACTGAGGGTCTTCCCCCAACAACCTAGGAAGTAGAGAGCCAGGATGAGCAACACCTCCTCCCTCCTATGGGAGAAGGAAATGAGACAGACATTAAATGACTTCTGCACGGTGATATAGCTAGGGACAGGATTCCAAGCCAGCTCTGCTAATAATGGGTCCAGAGCTCTTACCATTATCCCACATGGCCTCTCAGAGAGGAACTAACACTTTCAAAGCTGGTTCCTGACATCTACACCTCAGAGGGGTGAAGGTTTAAAGCTGACACAGGGCTAGTCTGTTTATGCTCCTCATTTAAACTGTATTATTGCCCCCCTCACTCTCAAGAGCATTATAAGTTTGGACAGAATTTTAAAAATTAAGATAAAGCAAAAACATGTTTGACTCAAACTTATGTCTTTATCATTGCCATGGGGGAAGCTAGGTGGTGCAGTGGATAAAGCACCGGCCCTGAATTCAGGAGGACCTGAGTTCAAATCTGGATTCAGACACTTGATACTTATTAGCTGTGACCCTGGGCAAGTCATTTAAACCTCATTGCCCCCCAAAAAGAAGGTACACCAAAAACATCTCTCCTAAAAAAAATTGCCTGCTAATAAATCTAAATATTTATAAAAGTTTAAAATAGGCTGAACCATTCTGGGTCAAGAACCAGGATCAGTTTTGTTTCAAAGGTACAAGTATTTTAGCTGTGGAATTCTTGAGCTTGAGAAGAAGGTAGCCAAACTGGGAATAGCAATTTGGAAGCCATGCTGTTGTGTCAAAGTTATCTCCAAGGGAGAATAAAAAGAGCCAGGGCTAGAAGTCACAACACTTGGATGTGACCTCTATTGCCGCCACCAACTAGTTGTGGGCCTGAAGCAACCAAGGCCATTACCCTTTGAATGCTTGAGATGAGTTTTTTTTTTGGGGGGGGGCGGGCAATGACAGTTAAGTGACTTGCCCAGGGTCACACAGCTAGTAAGTGTCAGGTTTCTGAGGCTGGATTTGAACTCAGGTCCTCCTGAATCCAGGGTTGGTGCTTTATCTAATGTGCCACCTAACTGCCCTAACCTTTGAATTCTTGACTCATTTCAAGTGCCACCTCCTCCCAGAGGCCTTTCTTGACTTTTCTAGGTATTACTGCTCTCCCTCCATATCACCGGGCATTTATTCTGTATCTATTTATTAAGTTCCTGTATTTACTTATCTCTGAGCTCCCTGAAGGCAGGACTAATGCTTAGCACCTTACCCAGCCCACAGTAAGTGCTTAGTCCATGCTTGCTGATTAATTGCTAGAACTACCCTGTACTTAGATGAAGGGGGCAGAGGGAAGAGAAGGGGTTGGGCTTCTGATGGTGTTTCATCAGCCATAGTTGGCCAAAAATCATGTCTTATTTTGCCAGTCATAGACCAACATGCTCCAGAGGCTAAAGCAAGGGGACAGCTGGCATCTCTGTGGTGGCTGCACCCTAAAATACACTCTATTTACACACACACTGAACTCTGTAGGTAGATTATGAAGAAACTTGGGAGGGGGAGATGAATTCAGATGAAGGAAGTGCCACTTCTTCTGGTTCCTGTCCCCAGCCCATGCACACACACCCCTCTCCAAAGATACTGCATGGAACATAGTTGAATCTATCAGGGCTCTGGTCCCAAGATTTGACTCTTCGATGATACCTGTGGTGCTCGGCACACTTGCTCGTTTCTGTAAATCCTGTAGCACAAGGTCCAAGCCGGGGAATGTGAGCTTCACAGCCTGGAGGAGTTTAACCAGACTCTCAGCAGTCAATGTTTTCTCTTCAGTCACTCGGTGCAACAAATTTTCTATTGTCTCCTTGGGTGTTCCGCCCTCGCAGCAATTCAAGATCACCTGCAGTGGCGAGCAATCAAGCAGACACCAGTCACCCACAATGCTAAATTGATCTGACACACAACTGCAAACCCAGCAAGGCTGCACTACAATCTTGCATTACGAGACACCTCCATCTTCTGCTGCTTCTCCTGGACTCCACTTCCTTCCTCGCCTCTTTCCTTATCCCTTAGTCTGTCCAAAGAGAAACAAAATACTTTCTCCCCTCTGTGGAAAAGAGATGGAAGAATCTGATTACAGAAATCTAAGAGGAATTCTATAAAGGAACAGACACATAGATAACTGAGGAGGGAAAAAAGGAAAAAATATTGGCGGGGAGGGGAGTTTGCAGCAAATCTATCCTATTAAGACCCAATATCAAAAGCTGACAAGAAACCGAAAGATTAATAGCATGGCCCATCATGGATAAATTGTCAAAGGACACGAATAGACCATTTACAAAAGTAGATACACAAACTGCATATAATTACACCCAATGATCAAGGAAATACAAATGAGAACATCATGGAATTGGCAGCAAAACTTAACCCTGATGCAGATTTGGGGAACTAGGGATGTTCGTCATATATAAGGCACTGTCAATTGGTGGAATTGTTTCTGGAAAGCAATCTAGTAGCATGCTGTCAAGATTAACTGTGAACTATGAATATAATACAATGTTTTAATGTAATTAAGAATATAAGTCACATAAGGAAATATGGAAAGGAGAATCATTGTTGTAGTGAACAGAGCACTGAACCTGGAATTCAGGAAGCTTTATGCTTAAATCTTGCTTCTGACATTGGCTGTGTGACAATGGGGAGGAAACAATGTCTCTGAATCTTAGGCAGCTCTCTAAGACAATCAAACACATTCTCACGTTGATGAAATGACAGATCCCTAAACTATCAAAATGGGAAAAGACTTATACAAAAGTTAATTTAAGTTAGAATTAAAGAGAACAAGGCTAGGCAAACAATCATCTTTGGCTTTAGTTGCATTAAAGGGAAAATAGTCTATATGAATATAAGAGATGAAAGACAATAATTAGGATACAGAAGGAGTAAATATATCCTTTGTTCATTAGAGGGTCCATGGTCTACATTATTTTATATGTTGAAATTACTATGTAATATATGTGCATGTACACACACATATCTTTCAGATAAACTATTATCTAGCCAAGTCTCTCTATCTTGTACTTCGCAAAACTGATTTTTTAACCTAAGCATAAGACTTTAAATTTAGACTGTTAATATATATTCTATATAGTTTTAAATGTAAATATAATCAGACTGATGTTTATATTTCTTAATAAACTATTTTGAAACAACCAATACCATAAAATCTTTCTTTCACCCTAAGTATGTGAATGCAATGAATCCTTCTTTCACCATTAGCTAGCATTTGGGGAGGATGTGTTGACTTGAGGCTGATATATAACCTCTCAGACGTAAATTCCCCGACATGAACCCTTTCACTCCAAGCTGCACGGAGCTTAGAACATGACAAAGACTGGTCTATCACAAACAAAGTGACGAGCTCTGCACCAGTTATACAGAGGGGGACTCTCTGGCATAGATTATAAGGCAGGATTGACTTTATCATCCCGCCTCTTTTCATTTCCTTTCGACCATGATATTTATGCATTATTCTATAGGCCTGACATCAGTGCCCTTCTCTTCAATGCGCTGTTCTTTCTTCCATGTTCCTTCTTGTCCCCTATTCTCATCCCTGGAATGACAGACACAGCAGTCTCTTTAGTCACCGGATCACAGGACTTAGAACTGGAAGAGAGCCTACAGATCATCTATTTCTACCTCCCTCGTTTTACAGATGAGGAAACTGAGGCCCAGAGAGAGACAGTGACCGGAAAGAGTTACGAGGCTAATGAGCAGCAGTGTTGAGAAGGCTTTTTGTTCACTGGCTGATAATACGCTAAAGACCTGTGGTCACCTCCTTAATCCTGGATTCTATGCACCTCTACATGTATCTTAAAATTCTATTCGCTTTCTTGGGTGCCGTATCACACCACTGATTCACAATGGGTTTAGTGTCCAGATATCTTTCAGATAAACTATTATCTAGTCGAGTTTCTGCATCTTGTACTTGGTGAAACTGATTGTTTTAACCTAAGCCAAAGTCTTTACATTTAGACTATTAAGTATGTTATTAGATTTAACCCAATGTTCTAGGCCTATTGGAAAGTTTTTCAATCCTGATTTAGTCATCCAATCTGTTAACTTAACATCTGTAAATCTGATGAGCATGTCATCTATGCCTTTAACCAGGTCATTGATGAAGATGTTAACTAGCACACAAGGCCAAGGTCAGGCATTAACCCCCAAAGGACTGCTTCAAGAGCTGGTCACTTATCCAGTTCCAAATGCACCTCATTCCATACTATTATTTATCCCATATTTCTCTTTGTTAACAAGAAAAGCATGACAGATGATATCAAATGCTTTCCTAAAATCTAGGTAAAACCTCTTTATGACATTCCTTAAACTGACCATTCTAATAACCCTATTGAAAAAGGAGGGGCAGCTACCTGGCGCAGTGGATAGAGCATTGGCCCTGGATTCAGGAGGTCCTGAGTTCAAATCCGGCATCAGGCACTTGAAACTTACTAGCTGTATGACCCTGGGCAAGTCACTTAATCCCAATTGTCTCACCAAAAAAAAGAAAAAGAAAAAAGAAAAGAAAAAGAAAAAGAAAATGACTTTTACCCTGTTAATTTTATTTTTAAAGTTTTGTTGAAACCTCTTGTGTTTATATCATAGTCACTTTCAGGCATACCCCTCCCTCATCTCCCTCTTCAACTTGAAAACAGTGAAGCAAAACCACCCCAAACATTGACTATACCTGCCAGTGCATACAATGTTCCACCCCCTTATGTCCCCACTCCTCCAATGAAAGAAGGGAGGTATACTGCCCTGCTCACTTTCCAGAGCAAAAGCTGAACATTGCAGTCACACAGCCTTCCCTTTCCTTGGGGTTTTTATGATGCTTGGCCACTTCTGATCACACCTCTTTGTCGGGATGCTCCCTAACCCCTCCTTTCCTAACACCTTTTAGGCTTTAGACAGGAACCATGGGGAAGCTCACTGGCCTGTTGTTGTTGTCAGAGTCCACTCCCCTCCATTTAAACAATAAAATCTCCTGACAAACAGCCAGCACAAAACCAAACCCCTGTAAATTTCCCTTGACCTTTCTTGCCAGCTTTTCCCCCCAGGAGTCCTTCCAGCACTGCTTTTATCCTGAACTCAATCCCCTCAAAAGAGCATGTGCACAGCACACACAGCAGCCCCCAAATGAGGATCCCCCGTGAAACCACGAGTCTCCATGTCACGCTGCCTGCCCTTTAAACATATAAATAAAAAACTTAATAGGTTATACTTTCAAAACTCTCCTGCTTGTCTGTGCTTCCTTCTGGCTTCTTCAGTTAAAGAAATAAGAAACAAAACCAAGTCTTGTAACAAACATGCTCTGCCAAGCAAAAGGAATGTGGATGATGGCCATGACCCTTCCTGCACCTTGTGTCCACCCCTCTGTCAAGAGGCTCCTCTGGAGACCCAGCTGTCACCGCGCTGATCAGCGCTCTCAGGCCTTTCCTGGGTCTGCTCAGGAAGTCTGTTGTGCTCATAACGATTCCCTCCCTGCAGTTTTCCTCCCTCTTCACATGCTGTCCTTCCCTGATGTTTTCTTGTTGAGTTCCATGTCATTCTACACCAAGTTCTGAAGGTCCCTTTCCAATAAGAATGCGGTCCATCGCTCCCTCCACCCGTTCCCCCAGGTTGGCATGCTCTTCTCATGTTTCCCAATGATGCAGACTAGCCAGCTCTACCCCCTTCCTCCTCCTTTCTGTGCCAATATAGTCCCTTTATCCTCCTTTCTCTTTTGACTCTTAGGGCTCCCAGAACAGAACCAATTTACCAGAGGACCGTTTGGTGCTTAATGTTTTTGAAGCTGGGCCTGTGTACTTGTCTAGGTTCTCTGCGGGCTTCAGAGCTCCTCCAAAGCCCTTCAAACACTTGGGCACAGTATTTTATACCCGGTGAATACTCCAAAGTCAAATTGAGGGCCTAGCGTTTACTACCAATCCAGGGTATTATTATGCATTAAGGAAAAGATTTCCCAAATTTCTCTCTCAGACATGTTGAATAGGTTTATTATAATTTGATGGACTGACACTCAAAAAAGTCTCATCAATATTCTGATTCTTTCCTTTCAGAAATAAAAATCCCCATCCAGGTGCAAATAGGTAAAATCAATAATTTCTCTGAAATTTGGTCAGCCTATTAAGTCATGCCAAGAGTTCTACTCTTCCTTTTGGCAGGAGGAGGAGGGAGAAAATGCTGAGGGAAGCATCCTATGGCTAAGATGCCTTTAAAAGAGCTGCTGGCAAAAAACAAAACAAAAAAACAAACTTTTTTGTAAGAACCAAATACTCCACATACACCACCCCCCTTAATTCCGTATCTATTCCAATCTAAAAATCTTCATTTTAAATTCATTTATGAAAAGACCCTCAAGGTGCCGGGTAAAGTCAGTCCGAGCAGGGTCCTCATCTCTCATCTCCAAGGGTCCCCACCTGCCCCACCCACTTGCCTCCTTTTCCACTCCGGTCAGGAGCTCCCCCGGGGCCGTCTCCAGGAACTCCCTGATGGGTCTCAGCTGGGTTATGCTCTCTATCAGCTCCTCTTTGTGTTCCAGTAAAAGGATGGACAAGGTCTTTCCCTCCTCTGTGCTCCCTGGGGGAGAGAAAGTGTTAGAAACACACAAGAGAGACTAGTCAATTTGAAGAAAAATGACAGCTTGGTTTGTCGAGAGAGATCTAACAGAATAGGAAAGCAATCCACGGCTTATTCTGAGCACTGGAATGCAGATCCTCTTTTAGCAAAGGAAAACACTTTATTATTCTGTTTAAACTTTATGAAAGGAAAACGTTTCATTTATCTGATGGATCACAAAGCTGCAAAGCCAGCCAGAGGTTAACTTCGAGTTGGCAAGGCCAATGCTTTGTGTCTAACCCAAATGAGGAAGAAACTCTAGCCCTTCAGTTCAGTTAGAGAGCCAATTCACCTTGGACACCCCACCCATCGATCTGGTAGGCCTTTTTTTTTTTCCTGAAGGGCATAAGAACACTGACAGTATTCTCCCAGTTTAAGGTGTGAGACTAGTTATCCTAGCGATGGAAAAGCTAATTTTGCTTTTATAGCTACATCATACAGCCATGAGAATTGTACATAGCAGGACTCGAGTGAAAATCCTATGAACAGATAACCAGGCCTATGGGGATAATTAGAGGTGAACTCTGGAAGCCCCTCCAACGAACACAACAGACAAGCTCTCCTACCTCTTAGAGGCATGTTTTCTCCATCTTCTGGATCTGGTTTTTGCAGAGCTGCTTTTATTGCAGGATGGGTGTCCTGGAACATTCCCAACAAAGACACCACAGTCTCAACATTGAGGAACTCCCCATTTCCTACTTTGCTGAGAATTCTTTTGAAGGCTGAGATTCCTTCTTTAGCTTCAAGACACTCCAAGATAGCCTTTCGAATAAAAGATTCCAGGGAGAGTAATCAGCAGCCCTGTTAAATTCCCCTGTGTTCTGCCTTTTGGTTTACTGCCCCCTCCGGATTGTGAACCTGAGGCCCAGACCTCCACCTCCAGGGCTTCCACAATGCATGCTCCTGGTCTCTGGAGAAGTGAATCCATTCATTATTAGAACTCCAGCCCTAGGGCCCCACCTTGCCAACTGCCTGCTATACGTCTACTGGCTGACCCAATACACCAGACCAAGATTCAGCTCACTATCCCCGCTAGCCTTCTACGTACACAGCCCATTCCAACATCTGTCTGCAGACATGGAAAGCCTCACGCTTTTCCTCCTGCACTGTCCTCTTCCCATTAACAGTTAGACATAACAAAAACACACTGACATTAGAATGATTTAAACAGCTCTCAGCTAGTTGTGTCTAGTCTTCTAAACCAAAGCTCCTTAAACTGTGGGTCATGACCTATAATTGAATGTGGTGGTTGCAAAAAATTTGGCAAGAAAGGTTATATATACCTATTTTATATACCTATATGCCCGGGGTCATGTAAAAATTTCTCAGGTAAAAAGAGGTCATGAGTGGAAAAAGTTTAAGAAGCCCATCTCTAAACAACAGAAGGGGCCATATTTTGTATCTTGAATACAAGTCAAGCCTTTCTCATTTGGACTTCCTTAGGGGAGCAAGTAAATTTGAATCAGTGAAATTCTAAATGACAGGCTATTTCAAAAGAAATCCAATTTTATTCTTCTCAGATCTTGCATAGTACAGTGGAAAGAGTCCTGGGTTTGGAGGCAGAAGAGCTTAGCTGAAGTGCCAGTTTCTGCTACTTTTACTGTATCTTAACTTCACTGGGACCCAAGTGTTTTCATTGAAAAAATGAGGGAGACTGGACTAGAAAATCTCTAAGTTTCCTTCTAGCTTTAAATTTATTATCTTTAACATATCACCTAATCATAGAGTATTTTTGGTTTTTTTTGCAGGGCAATGGGGGTTAAGTGACTTGCCCAGGGTCACACAGCTAGTAAGTGTCAAGTGTCTGAGGCTGGATTTGAACTCAGGTCCTCCTGAATCCAGGGCCTGTGCTTTATCCACTGTGCTACCTAGCTGCCCCTATAATCATAGAGTATTAATACTAGAAAGGACCTTAGAAATAATTTAACCCAAGCCATTAATTAAAAGAAAAACCATGCAAAAATACTCACAAGTTTTATTGATGCCTTAAAAAACAACAACAACAAAAACCCCCCATCCATTTCTAGATGGAGCACTAGGAATTCTAAGGAATTCTAACCCCAAATCTTTCCCTTGTTAACAAAGAAAAATAGTTCCAAACAAAACCCACTGATGGAAGGAGTGTGCCACATTCCACACCCATGATCTTCCACCTCTCCAGTGAAGGGGAGAGGTAGGTTCCCTCAGCTCATCCAGGGCCACAATTAGTCATCATCATTATGTAACATTTGGCTTCATTTGAGTGATTGTGTCTATTATTCTAGTTCTGCTAAATTCATTCTGCAACAGTGTATAAAAAGACTTCTACATTTCTGTGAATTTCTCACATCTGTTGTTGTGCTAACATTCTCCAGCATTCATATCACGTCTATCCCCCAATCAATAAGCACCCACCATTTCTCCAGCTTCAAAAATGTCCGTGTATACACGACCTTTGTGTAGGTACATATATATATATATATATGAGTGTGAGTGTATGTGTGTGAGAATGAGTGTGAGTGGGTGAGTGTAGGATCTCTGGGTTAAGGACAAAGGAAAGCATCAGTAAAATGGAAATAGCCTAACAACTTCCACTTGTTTTCTGATTTGCCCTGCACCAATTTTCAGCTTCACCCATAGTGTCTTGTTCTAGGTCATTCATTTTACTGCAACAAAACCTATAGAGGAAAAGTGACTTGGCCCGGGTCACCTAGCTGGTTAGTGGCAGAACTACAACTCCAAGTAAGCAGATAGTCCCTGATCAGAAAGCAGAAATCCTGGGACACCACTCTCTCAGTTCTCCTCCCACCTCTCTGTCTCTTTTACTGGATCCTCCTCTTGATCACATCCCCTAACCACAGGTGTTCCTCTCTGGGTTCTGTCTCTTCTCTTCTCCCTCTTTATCATGTCACTTGGTGGTTTCATCGGCACCCAGGGATTTAATTAGTATCTCTACACTGATGATTCTCAAATCTCCCTATCCTGCCCCAACCTCTCTGCTCACCTCCAGTCTCACATCTCCAACTGCCCTTCAGACATCTTGAACCAGATGCTTCTGAGAAATCTGAAATTCAACATGGCCCAAATGAGACTCACTATCTTCCCTAAATCCTCTGACCTTCTCTATTACTTCCCAGGGCACCACCATCCTCCCCTGTGTTCCCAGGCTTACAACCTAGGAGTCCCCCTGGACCCCTCCCTATCTCTCACACTCCCCTCCCATATCCAAACTCTCGCACCATCTCTTGAATACACCCCATTCTCTCCTCTGACACTGCCATTACTCCAGTGCAGGCACCATCGCCTCATGTCTGGATTACTACAATAGCCCGCTGGTGGGTGGGTCTGCCTGCCTCAGGTCTCACCCTACTCCAATCCATTTTTCATTCAGTCACTAAAGTGGTTTTCCTAAAATTCAGGTCCAATCATGTCATTGTCCATTTAGTGAAGTCCAGCGGGTCCATTCTGCCTCCAAGAGCAAATTACAAATACTCCATTTGGCCTTCAAAGCCCTTCATAACCCAGCCTCCTCCTACCACCCCTTACTCCCCAATATAGATTACTCCATCCAGAGATATTGGTCCCCCGGCTGTGCCACAAAGTAAGATCCTCCATCTCTTGGCTCCAGGCACTTTCTCTGGTTGTCATCTATGCCTAGAATGTTCTCCCTCCCTCACTCTGACTACTGACCTCCATGGCTTCCCTTAAATCCCAACTGAAACCCCACCTTCTACAGGAAACCTTCCCCACCCCCTCTTAATTCCAGTGCCTTCCTTCTGTGAATGATTTCCTATTTATCTTGTATCTATTGATTTGCGTGATGTCTCCCCTCTTAGATTATAAGCTCCTTGAGAGCAGGGGTTGTGCAGTACTTGCCACAGTATTTATTGATCGGTTGATTGATATGTAATTCACATATTAATCATTTGGCTCTTCAGGTATACCTGCTATAACATACATTATATATGTATAATGCACACACATACACTCTATATCTGTGTGTGTATAGTGTGCATGTGCGTGACCCACACAAACATGTATAAGCTTAGAAATCAAGACAAGGATCCCAGGGTTACAAGATGAGTGTGAAACCCTGTGTGTTAATGTATCTACCACTATCTACCACCCAAACAAACGAACCTTTCCGCTTCACGCTCTTCTCTCCATTTGTGCAGCCATTCTCACAGTTCAGAGCTCTCCTTGCTTCTTGCCTAGACTACTGGGCCCATTACTTCCTCTCTCTGCACTCTGATCCGTCGTCCTCCACCAAATTTCCGAAACAATATTCCTAAAACAGAGATCCTACTATATCACTCCCCTGCTCAGTAAGCTCCCATGGCTCCCTATTACTTCAAAGATCTAAGATATGTTCCCCTATTTTCATTTAAAACCCTTTACAACCTGGCCCCAGTCTACTTCTCTGGCCCTATTACACATCCACCCTCCTCATACTCTACAGTACGACAAGACCAGCCTTCTTGAGGGACACAACCCTGCCCCTTCTGTCTGCCCTTGCACTGATATCTCCTGTGCCTGGACTGTATTCCTCCTTGCCTCCAGCCTCAAGGCTTAGTTCAAAGGCTACCTGAATTTCATCCCTGCCCCTCAAACAATTATAGGATCATGGATCAGAGGCCCTTATTTTATAGATGAGGAAAGGAAGAGCTAAGGAAGTTAAGTGATTTGCCCAAAGTGACAGAGGTTGTGCCGGGGGTAGGATTTGAACCCAGGTACAGTGCTCTTTTCCATGGTACTAGACTGTCTCCCTTTACCTTGTGCTCCATTTTGCCTCCAGTTGTCTGTGTACATTTTGCCTCCCTGGGTCAGACTCTGTTTCACTTTTGTTTTTGTATTCTCAGCACTTATCGCAGTGCCTGGGACAGCCTGCCACAACAGTTGTAAAATGCTGCTAAAATATTATTTGGCCAACTTGCATTTATGAAATGGTTCCTCTGTATCCACCTGTCCCTGACCCCTGTTCTGGCCATTAATGACCTTCTGTGGAGCTGCCAGTCAGTCAATGATGGCCCCAAGGGAGCCCCGCTTAATGCAACTGTCCCAGTGGTCTTGGTCACACTACAGACAATCATGTTTACCCCAAATATTTGCATAAGCTACAAATAAGAGCAGTTTGGTGGCACCATAGTGCATAGAACACTGGACTCCCAAGTCAGAAAGATTCATCTTCCTGAGTTCAAATCCAGCCTCAGACAGTTAGTAGCTCTGTGACCCTGGGCAAGTCACTTAATCCTCTTTGCCTCATTTTCTTCATCTATAAAATGAGCTGGAGAAGGAAATGGCCAATCACTCCTTGTATCTTTCCCAAGAAAACCCCAAATGGGGTCATGAAGAGTTGACACAACTGAAATAACTCAACGACAATAACAAATAAAAAACTGGCTGAGCAAGAGTAAATTTTCAGCGCACTCTCTGTAAGGATTATCTCAATTTCTGCCTTACTGGAGTCCTGATTAATGAGATTTGACTGCTAAACTACACTAAATCCTAGAGCACCTTTCTTCCTGTAAGTTCAGAATGCCCGACAGCCATTATCTCGTTTTAACCAAAACTCCCTCATGAGACCAGCTGAGAGAGGGGGAACATGTATTCCCAATATCAAACAACAAACATTTCTGAAGTGCCTGTCCTATGCGGAGCCTGGTGCTTGGGGCTGAGAGAAATGCCAAGAACCAATTCAAGGGCTCACTGAAAGTGGAGCAAAAACCACCGTGGAATTTCTACTGCCACATTTCTGTGATCAAATAATATCTAGCCTGTAAGTAGGATGCATGTAAATACCCCAAGGTGCCTAACAAGGGAGTCTCTTGTATACACTGAAGGTGGTTTTAATGCTAGTGAAATAATTTTAATAACAATGTTAATTCATGCCATTTGGCAGGGAATTTAAAAAGAGAAAAAAAAACAACTCAGCAATCTGGCCAGATTTAACTTAAGCATGACTGAAGTATACACACACACACACACACACACACACACACACACACACACACACACACACACACATAAATATAAGTTTTAGATAATCTTTCCTCTCCTCAAGGTTACACAAGACAACAAATGAAACTCTAATTATTTGTTTTATCCTAACCTGACAAACTGAACTTGCTTTATATAAGTGGTTGGCTTTGCAGGCCTTGTTTATAATTTGTTTCAGCACTTTATTAGAGAGAGAAATGATATGGGAAGAATTTTGTGACCAAAGGCCGATTCTCCAAGCATGGAAATGGAAGTCACCTTTCACAGCCATGTGAAGGACCACGAGTGGTCACTGCTAACTCCAGCTGACCAAGGTTCAATTCGGGTTCAGAAACTCAAGATAAACAATCTGGGTCAGTGTTTTCTTGAGTTGGACACCAGGGCGTTCTCTGAACGATTCAGAAAGACCCTCTGTACGAGGGACTGTGGGCTACATTTCTGCAGTGTCCCTCTTGCTTTCGGGCTCTTCAGGCTTTACTTGATCTTCAAATGAAGCCCAGTTCGAGTCCCATCTCGTTTGCAATATGTGTTCAGTTTTAATATCCCAGTGTGTGGGTGGGTGTAAGCTTCCTTCAGGCAAGGGCTGGGCTTTATCCTTCTGGACTCCCATGGAAAACCAATGTGTGTAGAATAAAAGCGTGACTTCCGTATATGATGGAGTCCATACTGTAACCCCTGACACTTATCACACACTGGGTTTTGATAATTAGTCACTTCCAATAGTATGTCTTCTTTCAATTGAAAAAGGAAAACCAATCGGATGTGAAATAAGAAGACCTGGGTTTGCAGCTCTGCTCTGCCACTAACTCTCTATGTGACTTTGAGCAGATTCCTTCCCCTTGTGGGACCCTGGTTTCCTCATCAGTATAAAGAAGGAGGTACAAGTGGACAATTCCCTAAGGTTCCTCCTTCTCCCAGCTCCAAACCTGTGCTCCCAGGATCCTTGTAGGCAGAGGCAGGATTGGGCTCAGTGTTCAATGAATACTTGTGGGGTAGGTGGCTTTCTCCCTGACAAAATCCTACAATCCTTCTAGGTTAATTCTTTTTTTCCCCCTAGGTTAATTCTAAGGGCTGTCTTGGACAGGTTTCAGATTAATACAATGATTGAACCCCAAGTCCAGAGGACTGAGGATAAATCACCTCACTCACCTCCTGACACAGAGAGTCAAACTCCAGAATGAAACAAGCATCTTTGGGCGTGGCCAAAGTGGGAATTTGTTTCCTGGACTCATTGGAAGGTTTGGTTTTGTTGGGGGAAGGGCAGTGGAAGGGAGAAATAAATGCTTGTCAGTTCACTATGAAGGGAAAGGGTGTAAATCTGAAATAACTGTCTCTTCATATTAACAAAAATAAGTAAATCATTTCAAAACTTCATCCTTTTTAACAAGTTCATTTTAATAGCTTTGTACCCTTTTGTAGAAAAGACCATAGTCCCAATGCCAACTCTAACATGTGTAGTTAGATGAGGAAGAGCAAGTTACTTAACTTCTGTGGGCTTCAGGCAATTCTCTAATCCCCTCAATTAAGCCAGGATCTCTAGGGGAGAGGTCCAGTCCTGTCCTGGTCCTAGACCCAGTCAGGGTGATGGGATCCACGTGCTTGCTCATTGCCAATATCCCCAGCTAACCATTTGTGCTAGTTTTCCTTCCATTTTCTTTCATCTGGGTCTCATAAGTGAAGCAGGTCCGGCTGTCTGCTTCTATCCTGCCTTTCTCTTGCTTTGTTGGTAATATATGCCAGACTCTTTTTTTTCCCCTTATGCTCTTAGGCTTCTGGAAATCTAGCTTTCCTCACATTGTCCTAACTCCCTCTGGCTTTCTGATTTGAGCTGGTGGGTAAGAGAAGCTTTTATCAGCAATGGCATCTGACTCAGCTCATTATCCTCCCTCTTTCCTCTCTCTTTGCAGAGCTACTCAGCAGTGAAATTAAAACATTTGTTAACTTCATTGCTCAGCAGTGAAGACAAGGTGGCCATCTGGGGAGAGTAGCAGGGGCAGACTCAGGGAAGAGCCGGAAGGCAGGAGCCAGCTGCCTGGACAGCCTGCTCCTGGCTTTTCCCACTAATCCCCAGTGAGAAGCTGCACCACTGAAAGCCAGTTATGGTTGGGGCTCCATCCGCCATGAAAGCTGCTCAGGGTTCTCCAGCCCAAATAAACTGGGCTAGGATTGTCTACTGGCCAACCCTCTTCTGAAATAGCTGGTCTGCCTACTATGGAGGCTGTCTTTCACATGCTGAAATGTGCCAGGGGCCCAAGGGTTAAATACCACATGATAACCCAACATGAAGAGGTACTACAAATGAGTTAAGGGCTTTAAATGTACATTTACTTGTATATGAAAAATGATACAAACAACAGATTTGCCCTTTCATAAAGGTAATGTATTAAACCAATGGGCACTGAGCTGATAGCCATCCCTGGGCCCTGGCCCTTTATATAAAAAAAGGCTGACTTCTCCATGTTCTCTTCCCACTCGATCACATGAAAAGTCACTTTAATTTCCCCTCATCATCTGGGACTCAACCAGCATAACTTCCTTCCCCAAATCAGCCCTTCTGCCTGCCCTCTCTCTGGAATTTTAATAGGTTGTGGTCACATACTTGTCTTCGTTTTCCTCTTTCTCCCTTGGTGCTCTAAAGAGCCATTGACCTCCCAATGTAGGACACCTTACCCTTTTTCTAGGTTCTGCCTCCCCAGTACCAAGTGTGACTAGGAATCGGATGATCTCAGCCTCTGCCGACCTTTCTTTCTAGGACAATCTGTCTCCAATCACTTGATAGATATCATTAAGCCTATCTATCCTTCCTTTCTAGACTACCAATACCCCCAATGGTCCTTCTAGCTGTATTTCTCATCCTGGCTATGTAGTGACTCAGAAAGAG
Organism: Dromiciops gliroides; assembly: GCF_019393635.1. Classification (NCBI taxonomy): domain Eukaryota; kingdom Metazoa; phylum Chordata; class Mammalia; order Microbiotheria; family Microbiotheriidae; genus Dromiciops; species Dromiciops gliroides. The sequence continues at coordinate 611,095,644 of NC_057863.1, forward strand.
CTTTTTTTCCCCTCATCCTTCCAAAACTCAAACAAGTAATCTTGATCCTTGTATTCATTTCACAACAAAGTTGACTCTGCACTGTCACACAAGAGGGAATCGACCACAAGTGGGCTACTCACTGTAGAACACATCAGATTTATATAGGAGAAGAGAAAACTTATCTACCTTTTAAACAAAATCATACAAGGGAAACTCTGAAGCTTTGAACTTCCAGCCTTAAACCCATGATGCTATGACCTTGTGATGACCATAGCATTGTGAGAAAAGTAGGAAAAATGCAAAAGCTAGTAAATCAACAGCAAGGAAAAAAAGGAAAGCTCTCTCTTAACTCTAGTCAAAGACCCCCATATTACTGTATATCTAATTCACTAAGAAAATTAAAATGGTCAGAAAAAAGAATGAAAAATTTAATATAAACAATAACATAAAAACAACAGAAACATATGAATGTGTTCCCAGAAGAAATGCTATAAAACAGTCCCTATCTGTCTAAGTGGCAGCTGATAGTATCCTGAGATAAAGACACCTTTCAATTCAAGGCCCCAGAGACTTCTTAATCACTCTGGGGTTGGGCTCCCACCATCTTCAGCAAAGCAGCCTTTGCTCATGTTGCTGCAATCATTGCTTGGAGAATAGATTTGCCACTTTTCATCATCTATCCCTAGGAAATAAAATCAGGAGGACATCAGTGCACAGTGTCCTCCTCAAACCAAGCACAGGGGTGTTTCACAAACTAATTTTAGGGAAGAAATACACAAAACAGTAACAACCAGCTCAGACATCAAGCCTCTAGTCCCTCTCCTTCAGAACAATGTGTCAAAATGCAAGCCTCAAAAAGAGTAAGATTATATTTAGAAAGGCACTGAAACGTTTCAAGTTCAATAAACACTTTGACAAATAAGATAACAATGAAATGATCTAACTTCTTTGGAAGATAAACAGAAGCTAGGAATATAAAGTAAAAATAAACAATCATCTAATAATCGTCCCATGACACCGCCAATGCTCTGGAATCCACTCCACCAAAAAGAACATGTAAACGAAGAGGCAATATTTCTATACTCTTGAGAAAGACAGACAATAGTGATGTTAAAAAGAAACAGGGGCTCAAATTTTCTCCTGAAATAGCTAGAGGGATTAGTGAAGAAGACATGGTGATATCTATCATCTTTGAATATAGATGAATGTACAGGGCATGGCCTCCCTAAATCTGGTCCTCCCCCTCCCCGCTCCCCAAGCATTATGCTTCTACTCTGCTGAGTTAGCCATATCAAGCAATCAAGAATCTAGTTCCTGGTCTGGGGACACTCCCCTATGGTTAAACATGTAAATAGGGAAGAGGCCTCAAGGGGATTTATTTTTTAAGATCAAAACATTTAAAAAGAAAAAAAGACTGTATACCATTAAGTCAACATAAGAGTGGTATTGGACTAACCAGCTGAGGAGAAAGAACGACTCGAAGGTTCTTCTGCAAAACAGGGGCCCCCAAAGAGTCCTAGTAAAGGGCTGCCTTTCTATGGAGATTCCCTTTAATAAGGAAGCCATCAAGCTTAGCTATTTTTCCAGTGAAAGCAATAATTTATATTCAGGGGAATAAAAAATAAAGCTGACGCCACTGATTTAATTACCTGCATTGTCCCAGGAATGAAAACACACATTTTTCATCACTTGAGATTTATCTGTTGATATACCATCAGTCAAATCATAAGCAAGCCTTGGGTTTCTCTCAAAATCTGGTTTATATAGAACCTGAGTATAGTCTATAACAATGAAAGCACTGGCTTTAAAAAATTAAAAATCTCTATCTGAAATGAAAGAGGTTTTTTTAAAAAAAAAAACCTTTTAAATGGTAAATTAATACAGTAATTTTATGGAATTTTTTTCATCGTATACCTCTATTCTTTTTTTCCTTTCAAAGAGCCCACACATTAGGAGTACCGCCAATCTTTAGATCAATATGATATAAAGAACCCTGTTATGATCCTATCAGAATAAAAGCTAAGACAAATCCGCACTATCAGAATACTCTGCACATCCATTGTGCTAGGCTGAATGGCAAGCTGACAGAAGATTGTCAAGTAGAGTTTAAGTTCCTCGAAGGCAGGGGCCATTGTTTTTTCTTCGGTTTTCCACCCCAAGCATGTGGGACAGCACCTTGCACTTGGTCTACACTGCTTGCTTCCTGGATGGGCTACAATGTGCTAGGAATACGGCAGGACATACCTCCTTATGGGGACTTGTAATGTCTCTACACTCATGGAGTCTTTTCATTACATCCTGGGCATCAGAGAGCGCTTTCGAGAAGATGCTTTCATTTTGCAGAAGGAAATCCAGCTTATACGTTTTCCTCTCATGCTCTGCATGTGAGAAACAAGATCAGTTAGTCATTAATTGAAGGGATTAAATGAAAGTTGAAGCTGCCTGCAAGTCTCTAGGTCAGGCTCATCTTTTAACTGCTCTCTGGTATGTCAGGTATAATAAGGACCAGAATGGCACTCACAGCTTCCTCCTTTGGGCCATGCTCAGCATGGCTAAAACAATGAGCATCAATCCAAAACAGCCCATTGTTGTTGGTCTTCCTAATGTTTCTGTTCTCCTGTTTGTCTTTTGTCTTCAGACCACTGACAGGCCTTCCTCCTATAGAGTGGGCATGGCTGCTTCTATTAGATGCAGACTGTGACAATGGGACAAATCTAGGAATCTCACAGAAGTCTGCCAAGAGCAAGAGAGCTCAGCCTGGCACACAAACCCTTCACACTTTACACTGAATGAAACTGATGCCAATCATTCCAACCTAACTAGGCCGCACCTCCACAAGGCTGCTAGCAGACTAGAGTATATTGAAAACCAGCAGCTGCTCTACTTCGGCACCTTGGAGGCACCACGGCGTCACTGGGGTGGGTGTTTTTCCACCAAGCCAAACTGCAGTCACTCCCTCTGGGGCTGTGGTGGGGGTCTCCAGGAGCTGTCATGGCCTAAAAACTTCTTTGGTTGGACGTCACCCTTCTGGTGAGGTGTCTCTAATGAGGAGACACTATGAACACCTCAGAAAGGCATTTGCTGAGAAGAGAGACCACCATGTAACCACTTCACTTCTCTCCCACTGCTAGGAGGCAACACCTTCTATGTATGTACACAAAAGGCAAAAATGCAAGCATATGGCAGGAGAGATGGGCTCTTGTAAAACTCTGGGCCATCATAAAGCTTAGGTTTCAAAGGAGATTCTAAAAATATGAAGAAAAAATAGCAAGGAATCATTAAGTAATAGGAAGGCCAGACTTCATGGCGGCCTTGACAGACAATTACCTGCCTCTGTGGTGTTCTCTGTTACTTCCTGAGGTGTACATGCCGCCACCACCTCCTCCCCATCCTCATTTATAGTTTCTTTCCCAGGAGAAAGAGAATGCATTTGGGGGACGGTGGAAGTCTCTCTCGGTGAAGCTGTGCTCTTCATTTCCATTTCCAGAACTTCTTCCTGGGCGGCGGCAGAATCCATATCAAGCTCCTGCTGCTCCATGGTGGGGTCCACTTCACCAGTCTCTTGTGTCACAGCACTAACCACCACCACAGTGTCTGCCTTCAGGGCCTCGGGAGGGCAGGGAACCTCTCCAGAATGGGGAGATACGATCACGTTCTTCAGGGAAGGGTTCTCGACCGGCAGTCCATCGGTGTCTTTGAGGCACAGCTCCATCGTCTGAGGGGAAGCGTCTCTTATTACTTGACTTGAACCAGAGCAGCTCACGAGGCTGGTAAGCAGGTTCTTACAGCTAACTGCCACGTCAAACATCTGTAGGCTGTCAGCTAGGGAGATAATCTTGGAGAAGTTGTGTTTGCCCACAGGGAGCTTCCCAGTGTACATCATTTCTAACAGGAGAGCAAACTCGTCTGGACTCACGACAGAGGCATCGATAGAGATTGTATCTGTACTATCCAGTAATGTTTTAAAGAGGAGGCTGGCGGCAGCCAAGACCAGCTTATGGGCCCTGAAATAAACGGTCCCAATGGAAATGGTGCAGTCACAGAACTGTCTCTCCTTGCAGAGCGTATACAGCTGCTGCAGTAACTGGCGGCTATAGTTGGGAAGTTCCATTGCTCCAGCCAGGGGCAACAACAGCACCGTTCAGTCCTTCTGCCAAAATGCCTCTCTTGATGATCAGCACCGGCTGCAAAGAACCAGAGAAATATTAAGTTAGTATTTTAGCAGGATTGAATGTTTCACAGTTGCTGCAAGCCATAAGTAAACCACCACCACCACTACTGTATAAAGAGCGCTTTGAGGTTTGCACAGCACTGAGCATGTTAACACATGTCAGAGCTGTGATGGGTGAAATCTGAAGTAACTGAGGAAACAAAGGTTCAAGCTTCCAAGCATATGAATTTATTAAGCAATGCGTGCCCATCACATAACAAATTGGGACCAGACCTCCTCAGCTTGGCACTGGACCCTGACTACAGGGGGAGACAGATTTTTATGCATTAAAAGAAAACAATTAACGGGATATAAAGCAGGATACAAGATTAGGGCGTCTGATTTCTAACTGGAGGGGACATTAGGGAAGGGCATTGGGAGGAGGAAAGAGGCATCCCACTGTCCCCACAAGTGTCTGTATTCAATCAAAGGAACAAGGAAACAGTAACTGATTGACCCAGTTTTCAGATAAGACATATGGGTTGCTTAGGATGTATAACTGTGAGAAAACTCCTTGTATCAATTTTCAGGTCAGACTGGGTTTCTAGTCAGCATAACCTAGGTCCTTAGTTAAGAGCGTCCAAGCAAAAGGTAGGGGTAGTACAAATTCCTAGCCATGCAAGGCTAGGTTGAAACAATGCAATAAAGTTTTCTCACAAGACAGAAATTGGACTAGGCCCACAATTGAATAGAAAGGGAACTGAGCCAGATCCAGAATTGAGTCACAAGATGGAATCAGTGTGGTTCACTCACTTCCCACAATTCCCACACAACGACCCTACAAGGTAGACACTATTATTATCTGCATTTTACAAATGAAGAAACTGATGCAGACAGCAGTTAAGTGATCTGCCCAGGGTTACACAGCTAGCAAGTGTCTGAGGCGGGATTCAAATTGAGGTCTTCCTGATTCCCGGTCCAGCACTCAATCTACCGAGCCATCTGCTGCCTCAATCAATAAAGTACCTAGTATATTAAGAAACTTTCAGAACTTAGACTTTTTTTTACTTGGAAAGGACCTTAAATATCATCTAGTTCAGGGGTGGCTAGGTGGCGCAGTGGATAAAGTGCCGGCCCTGGATTCAGGAGTACCTGAGTTCAAATCCGGCCTCAGACACTTGACACTTACTAGCTGTGTGACCCTGGGAAAGTCACTTAACCCCCACTGCCCTGCCCCCCCCCCCCAAAAATCATCTAGTTCAATCCCCTCAGTTTACAAATGAGAGGATAAAGGTGCTAAGAAGTTAGGTGCACAAAGATAGTGGGGTAGAGTTAGGCCCTGAAATCTATGTTCCCCAATCTCAGTCCAATATTCATGGGGGACAAAAGAAATGCCAAAAAATGATAAATGGGTCAAAACGATGACTCTCCTTAATAAGACACACACACACACACACACACACACACACACACACACAGAAACAACTTTAAAATGTAAACTTTGGTCACTTTAATGGTTTAGGAAAGCATCACTTTGATATATTGAAGCTTGGGCAACTATCAGTCAAGCATCTGGTATTCAAAAGGCAAACACCTGGAAGAATATGACAGTGACTAGATATGCACCAACAAGGTTTAAGAACAAACTGTGTTAGCCTAATTTAATTGCCTTCTGAGACAAGAACATGGACCTTGAGATAAAGGAGAAGTAACATACATAATACATTTGGATTTGTATCACACTTGTGATTTTAACCCATTAAAACCAGGAACATATGGTCTGTACTCTGCTTTCAAGTGAGTTAGCAGATGACCACAAAACCATCTGCCCAAAGCATAGTCATCACCAGCTCACCATTAGTCTGGGGGGCAGATGGATGAACTACAGGTCTTGAATCTAATACCATGTAACATTTATATTAAATGACCTTAGAGTTAAAATAGAAAACCAGGCTTAACCAGTCCAGAGAATTCAGTTAAACAAGTTTACTACCAAAATGCAATTACAATAGGAACAGAATTTAAAGTGAGGTAAACAAACAAGAAGGAACAAAGGTCAGCATATGGGGAAAACATCATCAAGCAGAGGCTGGAGCATGACTATGTCCAGAAACAGAAAAGGCTCAGACTGTCTTTTTTTTTTCCTAGCCTGTCTTTTAATAAGTTCCTGGGAAGGAAGGATTTATTAATGGCAACAACACATTGAAGACATAGGAAGGACTCCTATGTCCTTATTCAAATAGTAAAAACTAATGCTAATGTAAGGATTTATATACATCATCTTTTTACATGTTGATCCTTTAAATAGTCCTGTGAAGTAGGTACTAGTATTATACTCCTTTATACATTAGCAAACTTGATCTCAGAGAGCTACAATGACTTACCCAGAGTCATACATCTAGTAAATCTGAGGCAGGATTCTTGAACCCAGGTCTTCCTGGCTCTAAAACCAACATTTCGTCCCCTGTGAAGCATTATCTCTCTTAGAATTATGTGCTAAGAAAGAACTTCTGATCACTGTGTCTAATTTGTGAGATTCTAAAAAGGGTCTGGTATAGAACAGCAACTAATAAAACCACTGGGAATGCATTGTTGTCATTTAGTCAATTAGTCATGTCTGACTCTTCGTGACCCCATTTGGGGTTTTCTTGGCAAAGATACTGGAGTGACTTGCTATTTCCTTCTCCAGCTCATTCTGCAGATGAGAAAACTGAGGCAAAGAGGTTAATAGACTTGCCCAGGGTCACACAACTAGTAAGTGTGTGAGGTGAGATTTTAATTCAGGAAGAGGAGTCTTCTTGACTCTAGCTAGGCCCAGCACCCTATCCACTGCATCAACACTCTATGGCTGAAAATCACGGAACCCAAGATGCATCAAAAGTAAAGTACACACTTGACACTTACTAGCTGTGTGACCCTGGGCAAGTCACTTAACCCTCATTGCCCTGCAAAAACAACAAGAACAACAAAAAATGGCCTGGTGATGTAGAGAGTGTGAGGTACAACAATGGACTGCCAACGTGCTAACATCAGTGAAGGAACAAAGACTTCTCAGACACTGTATAGGCAATCATGTGGAGAGAGCACACAGAAGAACCGCACAGGAAGAGAAGGATGACTGTCTGCACTGCTGGAGGAGTGCCTCCAACTAGTGTGGGGACCCCCTGAAACTCTGCAGTCCTATCAGTGATCTTGGATCTTTTGTTTCTACTCCAAAGGACACTTAAGCAGGTTTTCTAAAGGTACGGTGTAGTCTAAACTGCTGGTTTCACTACACATCTCCTTGCTAAGATAAATAAAAGCAGTCATGTCTTCTTCCTTGTTCTCTTGTGGGGAGGTCATGGGCTTCATGTAATGAGTGACTGAAGTGAACTTTCTAGAGAAGCAAAAAACCCGAGGAACACTGACTACATGTTGGGATCTCTGAGTGGAGTCCTAGAGGTGCCTGTATAGAAGCAACTGAAATTACGTTATTAAGCATTTACTGAAATTGCTAGGCTTGGGGAAATTGTCGAGGGTCCCACGGGAAGAACATTTAAGCAACAAAAGAGCATAGGAAATCCGGATGTTCCTCAAAGGAACAATATTAAAGGCATAAGAAAAGACTGTCCCGATATAGAATCAAGATAGGAGGGGTGAGACACTTAATTGGTAGAACCAAGTGCAGCATAAAGCCCTGAAATGCGAATGGGAATTGTATACCAAGTGGAAACTAGGCCAACTCGATGAAGAGAAGTACAAAGAAATAGCAGGTGCTTAGAGGGGTAAACTCAGAAAAACACAAGTGAGAAGCAAGATACAATTTACAAGAGACACGAGGTCTCTTTAATGGATAGGGAAGAAAATGACACTGAAAACACAGACTTCAAATACTCCTCCTCCTTCTCCTCCTGCCATCTCCCCCCACACCCCCCATGGACTTCTACAAAAGGAAAAAGGTCAGCTGGAGTGACGAATGCCTTGGCTGGAAGGGCAAGATGCCACACTAGAAAAATGGAAAGGTCTACCTGAAGACACTGGTGTGTAATTGAATAAACTGAATGTTTTCACATTTACAAACCCAGGTGTGAGGCAGGACAGCCAGCTGGCTGCTAACTCTCTACATTGGCTGTCACCACAGGAGAGGGGAGGGGGAAGGTTCTTTCTGTAGTTCTTACTCCCAGACCTCTACCCAAACCCTGCCCCTCCCTATCCCCCCCCCACTCCCAGCAAAACACTGTTATCTCTCTGTCCAGGCCCCCCATTCTTGGTCCCAAGCCCTTTGGTGTGCTTTCCCAAACACTAAGCATCTTCTTCTGAATGTCTTTCAAGTTTACGTCACATTTCTCTCCCAGGCTGTGCAGATCTGAACCCCCTTCCTAGAGACACCAGACATCTTTCTTTTTGTTAGCCGCAGGCTCCTTCCGAAGTAATATCTTTATTCTTTACTTCCTAATGTTTAAGTTCCGTAGGAGCTGGAATCTCACTTTTCAAATGAAGAAACTGAGTCTCTGAGAGACAAAAATTTTATAGAGTAGAGCGGTGGATAGAGACAGAGAAGCCCAAAGCTTCCTAGGAAGAATGCTGAAAGGGAAGGCTCTCTTGGGGCAGCTAGGTGGCACGGTGGATAGAGCACCGGCCTTGGAGTCAGGAGTACCTGAGTTCAAATCCAGCCTCAGACACTTAACACTTACTAGCTGTGTGACCCTGGGCAAGTCACTTAACCCCAATTGCCTCACCAAAAAAAAAAAAAAAAAAGAAAGGGAAGGCTCTCAGAGTAAAAGCAGGATGGCATAACGGGGAAAGGCATATGATCTGGTATCAGAGGACCGGGATTGGAACACCATGCTATCTAATAGATGAATGACTCTGTACCTCGATTTTCTCAGCTGTAAAATAGGAACAGAAGCTGATCTTTGTAGTCAACATCTCATTTGATCATCACGACAATATGAGTATGGTGCTACTTTCTCATCCTACAGATGAGGAAATCAAGGCTCAGAAAAGTAATGTTATCACTACTACCTACTGCACAGGTTGTTGGAGGATCAAACAGGATAATCAAGGGAGCTTACAAGGAATAAAAGCATTATATAAGTTTAAGGAGGGGAGGGGTCAACTGAATCAATCTCCTTAACTACCTTAACCAGGGGAGGAGTTGAATCAATCTAACAAAGGTATTAAACTAGGTGCAACAAGTCCTTGGCTAGGTCAAAGGATATGAACAGGCAGTTTGCAGATGAAGAAATCAAAGCTATCCATTGCCAAATGAAAAAATGCTTTAAATCACTACTGATCAGAGAAATGCCAATTAAAACTACTCTGAGGCACCACCTCACACCTATCAGACTGGCTAATATGACAAAAAAGGAAAGTAATAAATGTTGAAGGAGCTGTGGGAAAATTGGAATACTAATGCACTGTTGGTGGAGCTGTGAACTGATCCAACCGTTCTGGAGAGCAATTTGGTGCCCAAAGGGCTATAAAGCTGTGCATACCCTTTGACCCAGCCATACCACTATTAGGTCTTTATCCCAAAGAGATCATAAAAAGGGAAAAGGACCCACATGTAAACAAATATTTATAGCTGCTCTTTTTATTGTGGAAAAGAATTGGAAATTGAGGGAATGCCCATCACTTGGGGAATGGCTGACTAAGTTGTGGCATATGAATGTAAGGGAATAATATTGTGCTATAAGAAATGATGAGTGGAAGGAGTTCAGAGAAACCTGGAAAAACTTATAGGAGATGATGCTGAGTGAAATGAGCAGAACCAAGAGAAGATTGTACACAGTATCAACAACATTGTGTGAGGATCAACTGTGATAGACTTATGTCTTCTCAGCAATACAATGATCCAAGATAATTCCAAAGGACTCATGATGGAAAATGCTCTCCACATACAGAAAAAAAGAACTATGGAATCTGGATGCAGATTGAACCAGACTGTTTTTACTTTTTTTGTTTTCATTTTTTCTTTTTTGAGGTTTTCCCCCTTTGTTCTGATTCTTCTTTTACAACATGACTAATGCAGAAATATATGCTTAATGTGATTGTACATATATAACCTATATCAGATTGCCTGCTGTCTTGGGGAAGAGGGAGGTAAGGGAGGGAAAGAGAAAAATTTGGAACTAGAAATCTTATAAAAACAAATATTGAAAACTATCTCTACATGTAACTAGAAAATAATAAAATACTTTAGTGATAAAAAAAGTCCTTGCTCAGTTTGGAAGCATTGAAATACACTGAATAAAATGAAAATGATGCTCTGTGGAAGTATAATTGGTTGAGGAGACTCAGCAATGCTCACTGGACTTGTATAAAATAGCAAGCTAATTTGGACATTGCTCAAGAAAAGGGGAGGGGGTCAATAAGAAGAGTCTTGGTCTCCTCCCTTGCCCCCTTTACCAAAGGATGACCTTGTGAACTTTGAGGGGTCAGAAGGTTTGGACTTCTCTTCAGCATCCTAGCACTGGCCCCAGAGCAGCAGTGCTTAACAATAGTGTCTGTATTAGAAGCCAAGGCAAAATCAGACATACTGAGGAAAAACAATTTCAAGACTAGAGTCAAGGAGCCCAACAGGAAGCTATAACATTCCTAGTGGGAACTTCTTGAGGGCTTCATGAAAGGAAAAGAGGGACTTCCAGGTAAAGGACTCCCAAGTATGCTCTTTGCCACATGTGCTAAGTTTGAGTCCACTCTTTCCTGACCTTGTACTTGTGCTTGTGGGAGAGTGTGTCCTGGTTTGGGGAAATGTTTGTCCCAATTATTCCCACTGTACGACTTTAGTCAATATTCATCTCTCTAAAAGCTTGTTAGGTCTGGCTGGCTAACTGATATAATCTGATGATCAACTGAAGAAGCACACCAGTGGGGACTGCAGCATTAGAGGGAAAAGTGGCTATTCAAGACCTGAGCACCCGACCTGCTAGTTGGCATGTAGGTAGAGCGATTGAGGAGCCCAAGGGATACACTGCACGACATGTTTCAGCTCTTCTTTTTCCATCCTCCATTCAGCCTACAGTCATTTAGTTTCCTACAATCAATTTCTATGGCCAACTAAAAGAAAAAACTTCTTACTACAACAAAGATGACACTCAGACACAAACAGCTGAGGCACCTGCTCCAAAAAGATAGCTTAAAGGTAAGGTCCCTATGGAATTGGGCTCAAGTTGGTATGGAATCACTGGGAATTATTTCAGAAAACTCAGGAAAGAAGACTGGTGAGGTTAGGAAAGGATATATATTGGGTTTTGGCATGACAGATTTCCCTGATTCTAAAAAAAAAGTCAATTGGCCCCACTAACCCCTCCTAATTCTGATTGTGCTGAATAAATGGATGCATGCATGGATGGATGTTTTGCTGTATTCTAAAGGCCAGTATGGCTCTGCCCAAATCCCTGGAATTCAAAGACTAGGGCAATCTGGGGCTGCCCTGAAATCTATGCCAGTCAAGGTATGGTTCTAAGATCAAAGTAGCCTCTGAAGACCTAACAATCAGGGAATTTCCCAATTACTGAAAAAGAACCAAACTGCCAACAAAAAGCACCGATCAACTTGGACTCAATCAACTCAGACTCCACAGTCTCACCCTTGGGAGGTCTGGGTCCAATTTTTTCTCACAGTTGTACTACCTTTCACTTCACTCTGGGGAGTTTATTCATTTATTGATCACTTAACACATCATTTGAAACAGTTCGAAAGGACATTAGAACTCATCTAGTTTAAGCTCCTCATTTTACAGATGTAGAAACTGAGGCACAGAGATGTTAAATTACTCATCCAGGGTCACATAGGTTGTAGATGGCACAGCCAAAGTTTGAACCCAGGCCCTGACTCCTACTACTCTTTCTAAGGTAGAACCCAGACAAAGCCCTGTCCTTTTTAGTCCTCTTTTACTAACTGATAATACAGAACGAGAAATAACAAGGATCACAGGAGATAGAATGAATAATTTTGATTACATTAAATTTAAAAGGTTTTGCACAAACAAAACCAAGGTAGCTAAAATTATAAGGAAGGCAAGAAACTGGGGGGAAATTTTTTTATAACCAAATTTCTCTGATTAAGGGTCTCATTTCTCAAATATATAGGGAATTGAGCAAAACTTCTCATAGTAATTAAGAAATTGATAGTCAAAAGATGTAAATTGGCAGTTTTAAGACGAAGAAATCAAAATTATCAATAGTCATATGAAAACAAGTCATTTCAAATGAGACCTGGAAAAGACCTTAGCTTAAAAAGGCCAAGGTTTTCCCACTGCACTGAGGCCATCTCCACTTGTCCTATAGCTTGCACTAGAGAAAATGCAAATTAAAACACTTCCAAGGTACCACTTCACACCCATCGGATTGGTTAATATGACAGAAAAGTAAAATGGCAAATGCTGTAGAGGTTGCAGGAAAAAAGGTACATTGATACATTGTTCGTAAAGTTGTGAACTAGTCCAACCATTCTGGAGAACAATTTGGAATTCTCAAAAAGCTATTAAACTGTACATACCCTTTAACCCAGAAATACCACTACTAGGTCTATACCCCAAGGCCATCAAACAAAAAGGGAAAAGGACCCACATGTGCAAACATTTATAGCAGCTCTTTTTGTGGTGGCAAAGAATTGGAAACTGAGGAGATGCCCATCAATGGGGAAATGGCTTAATAAGTTATATGATTATAATGGAATACTGTTGTTCCTAAGGAATGATTAAGGGGATGGTTTCAGAAAAACCTAGGGAGACTTATTTGAACTGATGCAAAGTGAAATGAATGGAACTAGGAGAACAGTGTACACTGTAACAGCAATATTATAATTGTAATGAACTGTGAAAGATTCAGCAACTCTGTTCAATACACGAATCCACAACAATTCAAAAAAACTCATGATGCAAAATGCTACTCATCTCCAGGTAGAGAACTAATGGATTCTTGCATATTGAAATACTTTTTTCTTTCTTTTTTGCAACATGGCTAATTTGGAAATATTTCTTGCCTTTTCAATGGGTGGGGGAGGGGCAGAGGTAGGGAGAGAATTTGGAACTGAAAATAAAAATATATAATAAAATAAGGTAATTCCGAGAATGAGTCCAGTCTTTACCAGACTACCAAAGGGATCCATGACAAAAAGTTTTTTAAAAATAACAATAAAAAAAAAAAGGTTAAGAACCCTTGCTTTAGCTGAACAGGAAATCAATGAGCCTTCGCATATACCTTGAATACTGTGATATAATTTACTTACCATGGGAATATAACCCAAAAGAATTGGAATACACAGTCACAGGCCTAGAAGCCCAATTTGGTTCAGTTCCCCAAGGTTTTCTGACATGATCCGATCTCCTGAGGATTTTGAATTGGTCTGCTCTGTATGAAACCACAGACCAGGAATGACTCTGCAGTCCAACCTCCTAAAATTCTTGACATTGTGATGACTGGTTGTCAATGGGCTGCCCCCTTACCTCAAGTCAAAATGGTCCTGATCCAAACCAAAAGAATTAGCTGAAACTACCCTTGAAAATGCAATGAGTTAATGAACAAGCAGTTGGTCCCCATCAGAGCATTAGTGTAAATTTCTTAAGCACAGTGTGGTTTTTGCATTCCAGCACCTAGGAAAGTATCATGTGTGGTAGACACTGAACTGAATTAACACTTGCCAAACCACCTCTACAATGGATTGTCTCTCTACCATCTATCTCTGCTATCTATTGTCTACCAAAGGCTAAACTCCTCAGAGCCTAGCAACTAAGTCTTTCCAGGACACAAATCCAGTCGGTTCCCAACCTTATCTCCCAGCGTACCCCTATGCATACTCAACACTTCAGCCAAACTGGAACGCCACTGGTCACCTACACCTATGCTGTACTCCTTCAAGGTAGAACTTACATAAAAAGGGAGGCAAATGATGAGGATGCAGTGTGCTTATTGAGCCCAACCCTGCCTGCCTGGGACATTTTCTCAATACTCAATACTCTTCCCTAGCCCCTGGAAGCTCAGCCCTTCCCATTTAGGGCTCCCTCAAAGGCTGCTTTCTTTCCTGGTTCCTTTGAGCTTTTATGTAACACCCAATGTGAGCTAAACACCACTAAAGAAATAGCTAGCAGGTCTGTACCTCCGGCTTTCCAGTTTGTCCCAGCATAGGGAGGATGCCTCTCTTGTTATATGAGCAGAGGTCAGTTCATTCCAACCTTCTCCTAACTCCAAGCTTTCCTCAAGACTAGCTTCTCTATTCTTCTTTTGGTTTAACTAAATAGATCCTCATCCTTCTTTTCTCCCTATTTCTTGATTCATCCCTTTGTCACCACATACCTTTCACTCATTTTTCTGCCCCCTCCTAGCCCCATCACAAATGATTATTTCCAATTGTTATGGCCCTGACTGCCCCTTTTGAATGCCCCTGGATACCCCAGAAGTTTTGTGGGGTAAATCAAAAGAACCTTCTCCTTGAAAAACTAAACCAAAGGACAGACACACCTAACCAGTCTCCCCCACCCCTCAGGGAGATAAGATTGTGTGTGGCTGCTGCCTTTGTGGCATGAGGAGCAGAGAGATGGCTTGAGACATCCAGAGATGGCTTGAGACACCCAGAGCCACCCCTCACCCAACTTCTCCCAGCCACCACCAGTGGGGGGATGGTCCTTCCCCAATAGGGAAACTTTCTAGTCAGATGGTCACCTCATCGGACCACCAGCCACTGAGTCCAATTCATTCCTCTTGAGAAGTCAATAAGAATTTCTATAAAGTGGGGGAAACTGCTCCATATTCAGACCATATATTACAAAAATTAACAATTGTGTAAGGCTTAAGAACTCTGATCAATAAAAGGATCAGAAATGATAGCAGAAATTGATAAAGAAGACAAAATGAGAGATGTAGTTTTGTACCTCTATAAAAGTATCTGCCTGTCTCCTGCTCGAGGACATAGGTATCTCAGAGCCACATTCTATGCCATGGCTCCTCCCCATGAGAAGTCCAAGGATTTCTCTCTTGGTTTCCTTTCCCTAGCACCTTAAATAAACTATTATTTCATTCTAATTGGATTTGTGTGCAAGAGGGTGTCATTCTTTAAAGAGGAATTGAGATTCTTAGTCAATATCCAATTAATTCCCTTGAACCCATGATAGTCCATAGAAATGTTAAGGGAGCCAATAAGGTGTGGTAGGAAGAATCCTTGAATAGGGATCTGGAAACTTGGGTTTTAGTCCTGGCTCTACTGCGACTATTCTGTGCGGGCAAGTCACTTCCATCTCTGGGCTTGGGTCCCTTGTGAAATGAGAGGGCTCTGAGGTCAGTCAGTCAATAAACATTTATTAAGTGCCTATTTACACTTAGCACAAGTGCTGTGCTAAGCGGTGTGGCTATAAAGAAAGGTTTGAGAGTCTCTTTGGGGGCAGGTAGGTGGTGCAGTGAATAGAGCACCAGGCCTGGAGTCAGGAAGACCTGAGTTCAAACGTGGCCTCAGATACTTAATAGCTGTGTGACCCTGGGCAAGTCACTTAACCCTTATTTGCCTCAGTTCCTCATCTGTAAAATGAGGATACACTGGAAAGGGAAATGGCAAACCACTCCAGTATCTTTACCAAGAAAACCTTATGGACAAAGTCCATGGAGCCACATAGTGGGACCCCACTGAACAACAGAGAGTCTGCTCTCAAGGAGCTCAGAGTTTAGCAGGGGAGAGAACATGGAAACAATTATGTATAAACAAGAGACATACAAGATAAATTGGAGGTAATCAACAGAGTGAAGACACTAGACTTAAGGGGGATTGGGAAAGGCTTCTTGTAGAAGCTGGAATTTTACTTGGGACTCAAAGGAAGTCAGGGAGGTCAGTAGTGAGAGGAGGGAGTGCATTCCAGGCATGGGGGACAGTCAGAGAAAATGCCCAGAGTCAGGAGATGGAGTGTCTTGTTTAAGGAACAGCAAGGAGGCCAATGCAACCAGGCCACAGAATACACGGGCAGAGTAAGATGTTAGAAGATTGCAAGTGGCAGATTATGAAGGTCTTTGAATGCTAAATTGAGAATTTTACAATTGCAACTGGAGGTTATAGGGAGCCAGGTCCAAACTCATTGAGGAAAGCAGGGAGTATTCCAGAGGCTGGTAGACAATAGCTCCCAGAATTTTGACTGAGCAGCAGATAGGGACTGAGTGAACTTCAGAGGAGAAAAAGTTACTGAGTGATGGTGGATGAGGGAGAATATGGAAGTGACAATGGGGAGCAAGGATTATTCCAACTCCTCCACTCCATCATTGTGTGTGTGTGTGTGTGTGTGTGTGTGTGTGAAGGTTGAGGGAAATGGGAATAAGGGACTTGGCAGTGAGGGATAGGGAATGGGATTTGAATGATGGGGAGGTTATGACCAGTATAAGTTTGTCAATCCCTGAGGAATGAGTTCAGGAAGATTTGCATTGTCCAAAGGAGTTGGCTCTCATAGTAGTGTCCTCTTAAGGCAGTTTAAGTGAAGGAACAGGTACTTGGAGCTGAAAAAATGGTGTTGTGCAGCATCCCCCAAGGCAGAAGAACAAGCAGATTGGATAGAATGGCCTTTCTCCTGCTCCCAAGAAGGGAGGAGAGTATGAAGTTCAATGGAATGGTGTTCCTCCTCCCCTGGGAGGCTGGAGAGCAGGGAGGAGTCTCAGCTCAATGGGTGGCATTTTCTCAAAGATAAGAAACTGCTTTTCTAAATTTTAGGATTCCAAGACCCACAGGCAGTAATTGAACCAACTATAAATGGCCCAGGACATTTATAAATGGGTAGAATCACAGCTAAACAAGTGAAATAACATTTGAAAACTATTTAAATACTATTTAAAACTGGGTTCAAATGAATGAAAACTCTTTCAATAAATAAGCATTTTTTTAAAAGCTCATAAATTTTTTTTAAAGTCAGTGAATATCTTTTATTGGCCTCATCTTGAAAAAAAAAAATGCCTCACCATTTCTTAAACTTCAATCAAGCTTTCTACCAGCAAGGGCAGCTGCAGGTGGTCCACCCCATTTGTAAATAGGTCAGTAGCTGCCTAAGCACCCTAATGTGAGCATGAATGCCCAGTTGTGGAAGAAACACTGAAATCACAGAACAGAGCAATAAAAATGTGTCAGTATCACCAAGCATTCTCCCTACAAATTCAAAAGTTCTTCTCTTATAAACACTAATTATCAAAAGCTTCCAATTCCTTTTATAGAAAGACAACACTCCAGTCCCAGCTTTAGAAATGAAAAAAGTCGAGCTGCCTCCCCCATACACCAAGCATGTGGTGGAGCCAAGAATCCAGGAGCTGCCATCTATGTTACCTCTGCTCCTGCTACCCCCCACACTGGTAACCTCTACCCTAAAATGATCCAAAGCTTAGTATCTACAGATAAATTCCCCTCGTTCATAACTATTTCCTTACTAACCCTTCACCTAAGAGAAGGCAACACGTCTTAAAATAACATTCCTAATAGGTCAGTAAATACCATCGGAGCCAACTGAATTCTTTTTTTCCAAGCACTCTATTTCTACCGTAAATGCTCCTCTCAGAACAGCTATGTGATACCAATATTTTCAACATGATAAACCTCTTGTAGTTCTCTTGCTTTCTGGCTAATTCATAGAGCCTCACAACTTTTAAAGATTGTTAGAATGGAAGATTTTAGGATGAGCATCATTTCCTGCCTTTTACTCGGTGGGCTGACACATGATACAGCTCAGGAGGATTTCCAAGAACTATATATCTTGAAATGAAAATGAAAAGTCTTGCAAAATGTCCACCCCATAAGCACCTCAAAATTGCTATTAAATTTCACTTAATTCCACCCTTACATCTGACACAATGGAGAATTTCAAAAACCAATAACGACTTCACCATCCCCAACTAAAACTCAACCCCAAATATTTTTCAAATTCCTTGGTTTTGTCAGTAGCAAGGATAGATGATTCCAGCCACAAACATGTGAATCATTTTCCAGCGTGATTTCCTGGGCTTGCCATCCTCATAAATGAAAACTTAACAGCATGAGCAGGGCTCCAAACTGCTTGTTCAAAGTTACCCATCTAATAAAAAAGGTAATAAGGCCAGAGAACTAGAAGAGAAACTTAGGCCACTACAAACCGCAACTTCTGAAACAAACCACTCTTCTTTTTAATTATTTTTTTTTACAATTGACAAAAATCCATGTTCTCTCTGTGAGAAAATAATGGAATTTGGCAGACGCCCAGGGGCCCATTAGATTTAAATGTCACATCACCCATCCATGCCCCAACCTCGCCCCAGCCACTGGGGATAGGAAGAAACCTTTAGAACAAACATTGTCAAGCAAAACAGATTCCCATCTTGGCCATGTTCAAACACCATAAGTCTTCTTCTGCACTCAAAATCCATCAGCATGCTTTGAGAAAAGCTCTTCTTAAAAATGACTAAGGGGAAAGAGGAGACAGGAGGGGTGAGGCCAGTCAAACCAAGATCATTTTGATACTGAAAAACTGTAGCATAGTGGATAAAGTGTTGGACCTGTAGTCAGAAAGATCTGATTTCCAATCCTGCCTCAGATACCAGCAGAGTGACCTTGGACATGTCACTTCACCTGTCTATCTCAGCTTCCTCATCTATTAAATGGGGATAATAATAGCCCTTATCTCACAGGGTTGCTGTGAAGGCCAAAGAGATAACTTATCTAATTTGTTAGCATGCTGAAAATGACAAATGCTAGTTATTATTATTGTGTAGATAGCAAGAAATGGGGCAGAGTGAGGTTTCAACTTTGAGAAGTGGGAAAAGGAGACTATGAAATTTTCAGGGACCAGGATAACAACTCCCCAGAGGATTTGCTCACAACAACTCCAGGAGGTATGCAGTACAGGGATTAGGTAACTAAGTCTCAGAAGTGAAGGGACTTACTCAAGGTCACACAGCTAGCAAGTGCTTAGAGGTGGGATTCCTACCCAGGAGTCCAGCACTCTACTCCACCCTGCTGGTGAGGAAGTAGCCTAGAAAAGCCTCTAGGATGGAGGGGCCAGCCGTATTTCTTACCATGGACTCTTTTCAGACACCCAGCAGAGGAAGTAGTCTTTCTCCCTATGGGGGGATCACTTGCTAGTGGCATCACAGACCTGGGACATGAACAACTCAACCCTTTTCAAGCTTTTTCTAGCCCAGCACCAAGCACACTATTCTTCTTCTGCATACCTGACAGTCTGAGCTATCCCCACTCTTCTCACTTTCTACACTATAATATTTTGCAATCGTTTTGTCTTTGAACATTTGAGGATTATTTTGATCTACATATTTCTCTAGTCCCCATCACTGGGGAATCTGACAAGGGGTTAGATTAAACACACACACATACACACGCACTACAAAGGCAGAGGTGCTGAGGAACTTCTATTGCCTTAAACTTCAGGACCAAGCCTCTGGGATTCCATATGATTTGCTCAAAACTACTCAAAGACAGACATGGAAAAATCTGTCAAGAATTTTTTCAACATTTTGTTGCTCAGAAATAGCCAGAACTCCAGGGGCCAATTATTCTACTGTCATGGACCCTGACCTTGGAAAGCTCTCCCTAGAGTTTTAACCAGATTTTTAAAAATAATAACAAAACTAGGGACATGTTGGCAGATATATGCTGGCGGAGTGCTTATGTCTAGGGTGGCCAAACTTACTGTCAGAGTTGTATGTGATAATCTTCATAAGCTGAAGAGCTAGTCTGGGGTTAGTGTTGGGGAGGAGATTTTAAAAAACTACATTCTGAAGCATTTCTTTGGGGTTCTCACTTCAATTTGTGAATGCCTCTGAGAGTAGGTGGTATGAATGAGCAAGATTCTAGATCTTCCACAGGCTCCTAAATCATCAAACTCTCAATATACAATAACCCTTACTGATCTTTTTTTAAATTGCTATCTCTGAGCCATCCACTCTCCCTTGGCTAAAATGAAAGCTACTGCTTCCTAAGCCACTAGAACCATTTGGCTTCTGGGGCAGAAGGGAATAGGGAGATGGGAGAAGCTGAAAGCCCAGAGTTGGGAGATATAAAGCTGGCTCTTTTAGCACCTCCTGCAATTGTTTTAGTGAATCAGAACCAGAATTAGAATTCGTAGTATCACTACCAAGCTATGTTTCTGTCAGTGAGAAAAAAGGACCACTCCACAGTAGGTTCCGCAAAGGATAAATAAGCCCATTTTCTCTACTTCTAGCCTTGTCTTCTCCACTCTTTCCCTCATTGTTCTCCATCCTCTCTAGCAGCTCATTCCACATATTTCACTTCTACAGTATCATTATTTTTCCATAAGCATGGATTCTACCCACACACCAGAGAGTGACTTGGGATTTTTTAATCAGAAGGCCAGGGTTCAAGTCTAAGTTCAGCTACTTACCTTCTATGAGCCTCTGTTTCCTTATTTAGAGATTGAGGGAGTTAGCTAATCTCAAATCTTGACCAAATTGGTTCCTAAAATAATCCTTTTCAGTAGCAGCCCCATTTGGGTAACATGACCCTATGATAAAAGATTTTTGAAAATGTCCCTCCTTCTTGCTTTCTTTCCCACTACTACTACAACCAGAAATGGCTATGCATGAATTTGATTGTTTTGTGGGCTCCACAGCCAGACAGTTCTGATGTCAAAGTGAAGGCACCTTTGAATGTCCAAAGCCAGCACTGGCCTCTACTCCCCTCTAGTCTCTGTTCCCAGTCTAGTTTCCCTCACTCCCTCCATCTCTCCATTCTCTTCACCTAACCAGTCTTCTTCCCCTGACTACTTCAGTCCTAACCATCTTCCTGTCAGCAGTTTATGTTCCTCTGAGGCATAGGTTATCTACAAGTCAATAGGCATCTATTCAGAACGCACGCACTAGGTGCTAGACACTGTGCTAAGGGCTGGGGAATGCAAAAAAAGGGAAATAAAGTCCCTGCCCTTGGCCACAATCTAGTGGTGGAGACACCTTGCAAACTAGGGACCAACATGATAGAAGCAGGAAGAGTTCTAGGGCCTGGCACTGGAATGTTACTGGAGTGGCAAGTGCATCATCTCTCCTTCAGGAGACAGGACTGGTGTGTTGCACAGCAGCTACACACCATAGCCTCCAATTGCCTTTCTTAGTCTCCTATTAAGCCTAAACAAAGTAATGAACATTTCCTCTTCTCCAGTCCTGTGGCACCACTCCCTTTCTCTACTGTTTTTTTTTGGGGGGGGTGAGGGGGGGGCAATGAGGGTTAAGTGACTTGCCCAGGGTCACACAGCTAGTAAGTGTCAAGTGTCTGAGGCCGGATTTGAATTTAGGTCCTCCTGAATCCAAGGCTGGTGCTTTATCCACTGCGCCACCTAGCTGCCCCCTCTACTGTCTTTCTTATTAAATATACAGCTACCTTTAGTTGCCTAGGTTTCCCCCAATACCTCATTCCACAGCAATAAAGCCCTCGGCTGGAGTCAGGAAGTTCTTAGTTCAAATCCAACTCCAGACATTTATTAGCTGTATGACCCTGGACTAGCCACTTAATCTCTCTCAGCCTCAGTTTCCTCCTCTGTAAAATGAGGGTAATAACAGAACCTGCCTCCCAGGATTGCTATGAAGATCAAATGAGATCATATTTGAAAAGTGCTTGGCATAGTGCCTGGCACACAGCTGGCACTTAATAAATAATGGTTCCTTGCCCACCTCCCCTTTCAGACCCTCTCCTAGGGAACCAAACCCTTATAACAAAGATTTTTTTAAAGAGGAAAAAGAATTTAAAAATCAGCTAAACCAATCAAGCCAATAAACTCCCCTGTCTTTCAAAGATGACTGATAGTGGCTGAGCATCCATCTTTGCTAGCTCTTTCACTTTCAGCTGGGTCAGATAACCTAAAGTCACCAAAGGAAGCTAACTAGGTGCTCTCAACTCTGAGTTCAAATCCCAGTTGTGCCCACTGGCAAGCTCGGGCAAGCCATAACTTCTCTGCACTTCAATTTTCTCATCTATAACATAAGGAGGTTGCTCTAGGTGACCTCTGAGGTCCCATACAGCTCTATATTTGTGATTCTACAGTATGAGTCTTGGAAGAATTAAAATTACCAACGACCCAAAGGGGAATGAAAAGATGCATGGCTGGTATTGGCAGGGTATAGCATGTAACCAAAGATCTGAATGCCAGAGTGGACTTTATGTATATATGTATGTGTATGTGTATGTATATGTGTGTATGTGTATACACATACAGATGGAAAATGAAAGACAAGGATAGTAAACAAGAGGAGTGGGGATAGTCAAATGTATCAGTGGACAAAGTGCTCCCTCTGACTCAGGGAATCATGGAGCCTCTGCCCTATCAGCATCAAGGACACTAGAAAGAAATTCAGCACCTTGTGCATGGAGTCTGACCTCAGGCAAGTCACAACTGCTCTGGGCCTCAGTTTCCTCAATTGTAAAATGAGAGGTTTGAAAGAAGTGATTTCTTAGGTCTTTCAGAGTTCTAAATCCAATAATCCTATGAACTACAAGAATTCAGCTCCAGCCACATTTCTGTGAGAACAAATTCCATCTGCAGGGATGTCGATGCATAAGTTACATCAAGAAGATACTAAAATTCTATTAATCTTATTAAATGATGTGCTTGGTGTCCTGATTTGGACTTAAATCACAAATAAGAGGGAAATGGAGTGAAGTTAGTTTTCTCCAATTTAGCCTCTCTCCCCTTAAGGGCCAGAGGAGAGCTGAGACCGAGCATGATCCTTCACATTCATTGCTGAACCAATCCACCAAGTTAGAGAAAGTGACAATCTTATCTGTGAATTTAAATGCCCTTAACATTATTTTAATACTTTTCTCAATGTGCTTAGCAGCTTGCTTTTCTCCTCATTATCCAAGATGATGCCTTTGAAAAGCAGGTTATTGGAGATCCAGGAAACCATATATCCCAATTCAATTTCCTTCCCCCAAATCAAAGTGCTTACTCTCTTGAAGAGTTGAGAGAGGCCAAGAGGTCCTTGCCTTCCCCCAGGGTGCTGCTGGTACAGGCAGTGTTCCAGAAGCATAATGTAAATACTCAGCGTGAAGCACCAGGGCATACCAATTTGTTTTTCAATCTATTTTATTTCAGTTCAAAGCATCACTGCAGACAGAGAGCCCGAGAAAACAAGCCACATTCTGGTTATACCCAATTCTCCTCAATCTCCAAAAGCAGAGCATTGCCAAAGTGTGGCTTGTTTTCCTGGGCTGTCCGTTTGCAATGTCGCTTTGAACTGAAATAAAATAGATTGAAAAACACATTGGCTGCCCTGGCTCTTCCTCCAGGGCTTTCCATCATCCTGCCAAGCAAGGGTCATCACCTACTTTCTGGCTCAAAACCCAGCCGACCCAAATCACCTAGTAACACTGTACTGATGTGAATGGGCAGGGCCCACCCAAACCCAAAATAGCAAGGAAATTCAAGGCTTGCTTTTACTTTGTGTTAACAGGCCACTTTGTGTTCGGTTTCTTGGCTCCATTTGCTAGGTTGGATTATAGCTTCTGATGACATTTGCAAGATGGTTTCCAGATACAGTTTCAAGTCAAAACTTTACATTTCTGTTCTTTCTATAGGACACTCCATCTATTACTGCTTCAGCATAATTTTTCACATTGACTTATAAAAAAACCTCCAACAACCCAGCATCCCATTTTGGACAGTTCAAAAAACCTGTTACTTTCTCTGCCTACATACAATTACAGAATCATAAATTTGGAGTTATGAAGGACCTTAGAGGTTACCTAGGGATGACAGCTTAGTACCAGGAAAAGGCAATTGCCTTTGCTGAGGGACTGGGTTCAAATCCCTTCTCTGATATTCACTATGTGACCTTGGAAAAGTCACTTAACCGCCATGGGCCTTAGTTTCTTCATCTGTAAAATGAAAGGGTTGGATCAGATAACTTCTAAAGTCCCCTCCAGCTCTGGATCAATGGATGGATGAATGGGTGGATAGATGGAATGAGAGAAAGAGACAGAGAGAAGGGAAAGAGACTGTAAGTAAGTAAGCAAAAGGCAGGACTAGAATTCAAACCCAGACTCTCTGATTCCACATCTAGCACTACAGTAGCTGATGCTACCTCTGAAAATGTTCTTTAAATTATTCAACACTCAGCCTCAGACACTTGACACTTACTAGCTGTGTGACCCTGGGCAAGTCACTTAACCCTCGATGACCTGCAAAAAAGAAAAATTATTCAACACTCTTTTTAAATTCTGGGGGGCAGAGGCTAAAGACCCGTAATATCTATCACCAATAGAACTTTCTCAAGATAAGGAAGCTCCCTCTATTGATGTAGGTCAGCACCTACTCTACAATTTATTTCTATGCTTAGAGAGCTGCTTAGGGCATGGAGGAATTAACTGCCTTGCCCAGGATGTTTCAGAGGTAGGACTTGAACCCAGATCATCTCAATGAAGCTGGATCTCTCTCCCCGTGGTGCTGCCTCTGCTACCATTATCCTAACACAATAATAAGAGCTGGTACTTACAGAGCACTTTGCAAATATTCTCTCTCTTTATCCCAACCATGATCCTGGGACATGCCATTATCATTATGATGTGCCCATTCAGCACAAAGCCCAGGAAGAAACCATTTCCAGCATAAACTCCTGCCTCTGGCATTCAATGCCCTCCATAATCTGACTGAAACTGAATGTGTGTAGTCTTAGCTCCCACTGTGGGCACACACACTTTTACAGTCAAACAGCTGCTTTCCATGACTGTGTCTCCATCCATTCCCATCTCAGACCTTTTGCTCCTACCATCTCTCATTTCCACAATGGCAACTGTCACCCCACACATGTCTGATGAACTGCCTCACTTCCTCCAAAGCATGGAAAAATTCCAAAACCAGAGAGCCTCCAGAGGAAACAGACAAGGATGGCAAAGGGCCTCAAACTCATGCCCCATGAGGCCTAGCCAAAAGGACAGGGGGAGTCTGGCCTGGAAAAGAGGAACCTCAGGAGATAGGATGCTGTCTTTACATATTTGAAGGGTCATTATGTAGAAAAGGGGTCAGATTTGTTCTCCCTGGGCCCAAGGGGCCAAGTAAGAGGCAGATTTGGGCTGGATCTAAGGAAGACCCTGTAAGTGCTAAATTACTGAAGTAAGAAGAGTGAGGGTGTGGCCAGAAAGATCCAAGAACTAGCTTTGGGGTCTTCTGACACACACTGGCCATCTGACCCGAGGCGAGTCCTGCATCTTTCACTGCCCCATGGGACTCTTGGAGACTGTAACACAAAGCAAAAGTCAAGGCTTGGATGTCTGTTATTTTAGGTTTGGCTGGGCCCTTTCTATTTATATGAGCATAGTTTTACTTGGTAATTTTGCAATATCAGTTTGCACTGGCATCAAGAGTTTCCTTACCAGAAGTCTCCCTATACCAGTGAAGCCCTAGGCCTGGCCCTCCTCCCCACCAAATCCAGCCATCCAGAGGTGGAAAGCTGCATGGTGGTTCTCCCTTAGCAGGAGAGGCAATGCTTTCAACAGAGGCAAGAGGACCACTTGTCAGGGTTTTAAAAAAAATAATCCTGAACTTGGCAAATACCATATGATGTAAGGATTTCCCTATACAAAGTCTAACAGGAAAAAGATTACACATGAAACTATGAATATCTATTATATATAGTTTGCTTTTCCTCAATAGTAAAGAACAAATTCAACATGTAACTTTCAAAGCTGTCCCACTGGTCCATGTTTCCTTCTGGTCTCTTCTGCCTATTTTCTTAAAATGTTTTAAAGACCCTCTTTTCTTTCTTTTCTTTTTCCTTTTTTGCCAGGTCTTTTGAAAAGGGAATTATTGTCAGCTTGATGATCTCTGAAGTTCCTTCAAAACCAGAAATTCTGTGTAATCCTAAAGAGACTCAAGTTCCAGAACCAGTTCTGAACCTTTATCGGTTTTTCAGCCATAATAAGCAAGGCACTATGCAGTTAGCATGGTACAGTGTGAGATTTGGAATCAGATTAGCTCTTAGTAGCCTTGGGTAGTCATCTACCTTCTTTGAGCCTCAGTTTCCTCATTTGTAAGATAGGAGCTAGACTGGATGCCCCTTTTCTATTTCTAAAGCTATATTCCTAAGACCTCATTTCTTCATCTGTTAAATGGGAATAAGATTTTGGTTACTCAGTTCACCCAGGTCTTGTGAGGCAAGTATTTTGCAAACTTGGTCTAGCCATTTGCAATCTGACCTAGAGATCCCACTGCAAGGCATAAAACCCAAGGAGGTCAAAGGTTAAAAAGGTCCCATAGACACTAAAACGCTTATAGAAACACTTTGTGGAGCTAAGAACTGGAAAGAAGTCCAATGCCCATCAACTGAGGAATGGCAAAACAAATTGTGGTTAATGAACTTAAAGGGAGATTACTGCATTCTAACGAGACTTCAGAGGAGCAAAGAACAACATGAACTGATAAAAAAAAAAGTGACTGTAACCAGAACAATATGCACAATAACAACAATGTAAATTGGAAGGAAAAAATTAAAACTGACCTCTGTGCAATTATAATGATCATGCCTGACCTCAAAGAAGAGCTACAGGATGCACTCCTCTCTCTTCTTTGCAGAGGGGAAGTACACTGGTTGTAGAACACTGGGAGGGATCTCAGAAGTCATCCAGGCCAACCCCTTTGTTTGACAGATGAAGAAACTGAGTCCTCCCAGAGATTTTTTGACTTGCCCAAAGTCATACTGCAAGTATCAGAAGTAGATGTGGGCCCAGGTCCCTTGCTTTCTCTCCTACATGGTCTGCCATGGCTGAGGTATTAGTTTCTTTTTCTTTTTTTTTTTTGGTGGGGCAATGAGGGTTAAGTGACTTGCCCAAGGTCACACAGCCAGTAAGTGTCAAGTGTCTGAGGCCAAATTTGAACTCAGGACCTCCTGAATCCAGGGCTGGTGCTTTATCCACTGCGCAACCTTGCTGCCTCCTGAGACATTAATTTTGCTGAATATTTTTCCTTTGCTTTTAACCCACTGTCATAAAGGATGGTATAGGAGGGAAATATTGGGAAATGGGATAGGAACAGGGACCAGACCTGTGATTTCCTTGATATTGAGAATTCCCTCTACCAATATAGGTGAGCACCTTCTCTGTAGCTTACAGTCCTAAGAGTTGCCTAGAGCACAGAGATGTTAGGTGTCTTGCCAAAGGTCAGAGGTAGAACCTGAACCTGGTTCTGGTTTCCAGGCCAGCTCTCTGTCTAGTACAACCTGTTTCTCACTAAGTGCTGAAGTGAGAAACTATGACTCCACAAACATTAAGCACCAAGTTAGTGTAGGCCACTGTGCAAAATGGGATGAAGGTTCAAAGATCTTGCCTCAATTTCCCACACCATTTTGCTGGATCTCTTCCTTGCACTTCTCTTGTATCACAGCTACTGGTGTCCCTGTCACTCCCACCCATGAGACTATGAGCTTCCAGGAGAGTCTGTGTCATGTCTGTTTTTCTCACCATTTCCAAGCACATGGCCTTGTGAACAGAAGCTTAGGGCTTCACTGGCTACAATCGTCAAAAATGCTTGGGCTGGAGGGTTCTACAATTAGAAGAAAATTAAATTATCTTTGGAAGAGTTTCTCTCTAAAATGGGAGTGTCAATAAAATTACTTTAAAAGAAATGGAGGGGGGGGGGGAGTCCAGCTCTATAGAGCTTCATTCCGCTTCTATAGAAAGAACTATATGCCTCATCTTTGGCCAGTTGTTAACACTCAGCATTCCAGATGACCTACAATCAGGGCCCAGATTTGGCCAGTTTTCTCTAGTAAGCAATACAAAAGTATTTAAATAATAAAAATTGAGTAGAATGCCAAAGCAGCCCCACACAACTAACTCCCCCCCACCCAGGTTTCCCTTTGACTTCACATAGCACTTTATTCATTCAATATACAGTGCGGGACACTGTACTAAGTGATGGGGACACAAAAAGAGGCAAAAGACAGCCCTGCCCTCAAGGAGCTTACAGTCTAATGGAGGAGACAACATGCATACAAATACATTTGTTGTTGGGTCATTGTTCAGTCAATCTGAGTCTTCATGACCCCCTTTGGGGTTTTCTTGGGAAAGATACCAGAGCAGTTTGCCATTTTCTTCTTCCAATTATTTTACAGATGAGGAAATTGAGGCAAATAGGGTGAAGTGACTTGCCCAGGGTCACACAGCTAGTAAGTGTCTGAGGCCAAATTTGAACTCAGGTCTTCCTGACTCCAGGTCTGGTGCTTTATCCACTGCACCAGCTAGCTGCCCCTAAAACAAGTTTATACAAAGGAGCTATATACAACAAAGGCACTGGAATTAAGAGGGATTGGGGAAAGCTTCTTGTAGAAGGTAGGATTTTAGTTAGGACTCAGAAAAAGCCAGAAAGGTCAATAGTTGGAGTGGAGGAGGAAGGAGATTATTCCAGGCATGGGGAACAGTCAGAGAAAATGCCCAGAGCCAAGAGAAGGAGCAGCTTGTTTGAGGAGCAGCCAGGAAACCAGTGTCACTGAAGGGAAGAGTGAGTACATGGTAGGGAGTAAGGTATAAGAAAACTGGAGAGGTAGGAGGGGGGCAGCTTAGGAAGGGCCTTGAATGTCAAACATAGCATTTTCTATTTGCTCCTGGAGGTATATGTGTAGCATCTCCCTAACTCCTTAAGGAGGAAGAATCCTTTTGGTTCTTGTTTTCAACATTTAACCAATATTTGTAAGTTAATGGAATGTGCCAAACAGGGAAGCTAGGTGGCACAGTGGATAGAGCCCCAGACCTGGGGTCAGGAAGACTCATCTTCCTGAGTTCAAATCTGGCCTCAGACCCTCAATTGCTGTGTGACCTTGGGCAAGTCACTTTACCCTGTTTGCCTCAGTTTCCACATCAGTAAAATGAGCTGGAGAAGGAAATGGCAAAGCACTCCAGTATCTGTGCCAAGGAAACTCCAATTGGGGTCACAAAGAGTCAGAAACGACTGAAAGCACAGTGCTAGGAATACAAAGTCAAAAATGGAAATCTCTGGCCTTGAGGTCATATTCTACCGAAGAGAGGCAGGGACAGGAAACAGTCAATATAACGTATTTACAGATAAACACAGGACCCCGAGAACTGAGGAATGAGGAGCACTCACTATGAGCTGGCAAGGTGGTGAAGGCAGGACTCAATGGAGCCTTAAAAGACTCCACCCATTCTGAGACGCCTTGAGAAGGGACTGTGTTCTAGGCAGAGAGAGCCACTTGCTTTTGCACATAGTAGATACTTAATATGTTTCAATGTTTCATCAGTTTATTTTATGACCTACTATGAAACGAAGCACTCCATGAGCATAGGAAATGTGTCATTCATACATACTTTGTGTCTCCTCCTTTGCCTTGCACAGTTACATAGTAGCGGCTTAATAAATGACTAAATTGTTGAATCACGGTATACCAATAGCTTTTAAAGCCAAATAAATAGGCCTATACCTGTGTGTTGGTGTATATTTTTGTGGAGAAGGGGAGGGATCCTGGAAGAAACTTGAAGCCCTAAGAATGAAAGCATCTATGGTGTGGTGAAAGGGCTGAGGGGTTAGAGTCGGAGAATCTGGGTTCAAAGTTCAACTTTTCGACTTTCTGTTTGTGTGGCCCAGGGCAAGGCACTGACCGCGTTGGCCATGTTTCCCCTCTGAGGGCACTGGACTAGATGAACATCTCAAGCTTTCTGGGCCCCACCCAAACAAGACCTTTGTTTAGGTGGGTTCCATCCGACAGTATTTACCATATTAGAAATGAAAACATTCTCATTATTGTTATGAATATTGTTTTCCCCTCGAGGACCCCTGAAAGGGTGTTAGGGACCCCCAGGAGTCCCCTGCCACTCTGAGAAGCGCTAGACTAGAGCGATGGCTAAGATCCCTTCCAGCGATAAATTTATGGTGCTGTGAACTTAGAAGCCTCCAAGATGTGTTCAGCCACTTCCAGCTTCATCCATCTTCCCTTCTCCTTGGGGTGACCTATTTTGTCCTTGTTCTGTGTAACAGATCTCCCTCTCCTGCTTCCCACCCTGCTGCTCTCCTCCTAGCTCTGCTCCCCATGCTTCTAGACCTCTTCTTCAGACCCTGCCTGCTTTACAAGGCTACAATTAATAAACCCATTGTACTAATGAGCTAATGAAAGAAGACTTCCATTGAATATTCCATCCAGGTCCAAGGCCAAACATGTGCATTCAAATAAGGGTCTTCTGTAGATGACAAATAATTATTTGGTTTCTACTGTATTACTTTATGGAAATTTATAATAAGATTTATAAACCTGTTCAAATGAGGTATCTGTAAGCAAGTATTAAGTGTTTACTATGTGGCAGTCACTGTGCAAATCTGGGGAGCGTGAAAACATTAAATCTCTCTGGTATGAACAAAAAATATGTGTTTGTATGACCACAGTTCATTCAATACCACAACCTCAGAAGAATCAACATTACAAGGAAGCCAAAAGACAATGACAAAGAAAGCCACAGAGTGATAACCTCAGGCAAAAATCATTTTACCTGTCTAAGCCTATAGCCACATCTGTAAAAATGAGGAGGGTCAGCCAAAGCGACCTCCAACCCTTTCAGCTCGAAACCATATGCATGGGTAAGAAAGGCAAATACTAAGAATAAGAAACTGGCTGATGAACAACCAGAGGTCCAAATACTACAAGGACCAGAATAAAACATCCAATCATGATGGCCCATGATTCTCTGGAAGGGTTATGGAAAGACAGGCACAAGAAGAAAAGGCCCAGAGAGGCCATGAGGTACATGGGCTGAAGAAGACTCATAGAGAAAACCATGGGAAGAAAGTAAATAGGTATGTAAAAACAATAATGTGGCTCTCTAAAAAATTATATTCTAATAGTACTACCAAAAATGGTTCATCTTCCCTGAAAGAAAAAAGGTTGCAATCCCTGCTTAAGAATTCAAGAACTGGAAGGGCAGGGCAGAGCTAGATAGGGCTTTAAAGAATGTGACCTGCCTAATGCATTGTTGGAGCTGTGAACTGATCCAACCATTCTGGAGAACAATTTGGAATTATGCCCAAAGGGCTATAAAGCTATGCATACCCTTTGACCCAGCAATACCACTATTGGGTCTTTTCCCCAAAGAGATCATAAAAAAGGGAAAAGGACCTACATGTACAAAAATATTTATAGCTGCTCTTTTTGTGGTGGCAAGGAATTGGAAAGTGAGGAGCTGCCCATCAATTGGGGAATGGCTGAACAAGTTGTGATATACGAATGTAATGGAATTCTATTGTGCTGTAAGAAACGATGAGCAGGCAGATTTCAGAGAAACCTGGAAAGACTTGCATGAACTGATGATGAGTGAGATGAGCAGAACCAGGAGAACATTGTACACAGTATCATCATTATGTATTGATCAACTGTGATAGACTTGATTCTTCTCAGCAATACAAGATAGTTCCAAAGGACTCATGATGGAAAATGCTCTCCAAATCCAGAAAAAAAAAAAAAGAACTGTGGAATACGGATGCAGATCGAACCATACTATTTCTTTTGTTTTTGGTGCTGTTTTTTTTTTTTGAGGTTTTTCCTTTTTGCTCTGATTCTTCTCTTATAACATGACTAATGCAGAATTATGTTTAATGTTATTGTACATATATAACCTATATCAGATTACTTGCTGTCTTGGAGAGGAGGAGAGTGAGGGGAAAAATTTGAAACTAGAAATCTTATAAAAACAAATGTTGAAAACTATCTCTACATGTAACTGGAAAATAATAAAATACTTTTTATAATTAAAAAAAGAGAGAATGTGACCTGCTCCATCAGAGCAGACAATTTTTTAACCTTTCTTTGTATTCCTAGGGCTTAGCACTGTGTCTGGCACATAGCGGATGCTCAATAAATGTTTACTGATCATGTCTCTCATCTTACAAAGCAGGAAACTGAGGTCCAAGCAGGCAGGAATGGTGGAAAGAGTCCTAGACTAACTTAAAGTCAGGGGTCACTATAATTTGAATTCCTACAGCTGACACCTCAAGATATTTGACCCTGGGCATGTCACTTTCCTCCAAGTCTTAAAACAAGAGACATTACAACCCTATTATCTACCTTACAGGTGAAGGAGATAATGTATGTAAAATTCTTTGTAAACTTCATAGCTACATAAATAATGATAGCTGGCATTTTTACAGGCTTTAGACCTTTGGCAAAGGGTTTACCTTCGAGATCTCATTTGAACCTCACAATATCCCACCTCCCCAGGTAGGTTCTACATGAATTAGTCTTATTTTACAGATGAGGAAACAGAGCCTCCTCGAGGTGACGTGATTCCGATAGGTCTAAGGGCTCTCTCTCTTCCAGAGCTAAATCTCCGATCCCAGGATCCGGAAGCTAGATGGAATTTGGACTTCCATCCCTACCCCCACCCCCACACCGGCTCCAGCTCTCCAGGCTTCCCCACCAAGCCTCAGCAGCCTCCTGACTCAATTCCTGCTTGCCCTTTCTCCCATTGGTGAATTCTTCCCAGGACGTCCATTTTGAGCTCATTCCCAAGCCTTGTCCACCTGGGCTGGAATGCCTTTTGCCCCTTCCCCGTCCCCCCACCCCCTTTTTCTGTGTGTAATTCCTCCTATTAAAAAGTAAACTGGAATGCAGCCACTGCCTGGCTTGCTCGTATTGTCTCCAGTACCTAGCACAGTGCTCGGCACATCGTATGCATTCCATACACGCTTGTTGACTGATCCAGGTCTTCCCAAGCCCCAGTTCTGGGGATCCACTAAGAGTCTGAACGCTTCAACGTTTACAAAGTGCTTTCCACACCACCACTACCTCTGTTATCACCCACCCCCATTGGGGTGAACTAGGGCTCAGAGGTCAAGGTACCAGCCTGTTTCAACACAGCCGGTCACTGTCCGCGGATTCTTTCCCCTGCTTCTCCCTGCTTCCCTGACCGGCCCCTCCATTCCCTGCACCCCACCCCGCAGCTCCGAGGATCTCTGCAAGGAGCCCCGCGATCTGGGAGTCGGAGGATCTTTCTTGTTCAGTGTGTAAAAGAAATGCGTGAGACTCTCGGGTCCACGTTCCATTGCCTGGAATCTCCCAGAGCCTCATAGGGAACTGCCTGCCTCAGTTTCCTCAACTGTAAAATGGGGGTGGTAATAGGACAGGCCTCCCAGGGCTGTTGTGGAGATCAAATGAAAGAGCATTCGTAAGGCGCTAAATAAATGCTTGTCCCTCTCCCGGTCCGGGTGGGGCACAGAGAGAGCAAGGGGCTGGCCCGGGGTGGCACAGCCGAGGGTCCGAGGCCGGGCTTCCCTAAGTGCCGTTGGAGTACTTCAGTAGGGGCGCACGGAAAGGGCCCGGGCCGGGGGCTGGGCGTCCAGCTCGGAGGCTCAGGCCCAGGCCCGGGCCGCCCGCTGGAGAGACCTCCGAAGGCCGGGCCCCAGGGCCCTGCTCCGCCTCTGGGCCCCAGCCCTCTGGGGTGGTCAAGGCGGCTGAGCCCCAGCCCCGCGTCACTATGGTTACCTGCTCGGAGCCGCCGATTCAAACTGTATGTTCTTTATTGACAGCGGCTTGGAGGACACGCGAACACTCGGGCTCCAGGAGGTGATGGGGATGGTGGCGGCGGCAGGGGGAACAATAAAGCTTTCTCCATTCAACAGCGCCCCAGACACCAGAGCGACGCCATCTTGAGGCTCGCGAGGCGGGGGCCGCGTGGGCGCCTGCGAGTTCCAGCGTCACGTGCCGGGGGCGCTAGCGGACACGGTGCTGAACAGTGGGGGCAGAACCGAGTAAAGAGTGGTGGGACTTTGACGCTCTTTTAAAGGTCCCCAGCCCCACCCTCTGCGGGCTTTGTGCCCAGTTATAGAAAGAACCTGGAGTGGGAGGGTGGGTCGGGGGCGGGGGGAGGACTGGGCAGGAAGGGCGGGGTGGAGACAAATGGCGGTTTAACTTAAACGATTTCTCCTAACCTACGGGACACCCGGAATCGTAAGGGGTCATCCGGGGTCTGTAAGCAATAGAACGCTCCATTGGTGGAGCGGCTCGGCCTTCATTCACATGTGATTGGCTGAACGATTGATTCGCATCCAATCACTCCTGAGCACAGAAATTCCGATCCCCGCCCCCAGGTTCTCGGGCGTCTTAGGCGAAAACAAACAGCCGACTAGCGCGCGGATCTTCAAATGGGACCGAGCCTGGTATCATTGCGCATGCGCGCCTCCTCTGGCCGACCCAGTACTGCCAGACTTCCTGCTGCGTCTAGTCCTGCCATCTGTCAGTCAGTCAGTCAGTCACTGGCTTGCGAATCTAGTTACTGTACAGCTTGAGCTCCTGCTGTATGCATGGGTGTCCCTGTCAGCCCAACCCTGTCACTTGTCACCCATTCAGTCCCTGTGACATATGTCGGGCACAGTATTAAGTGAGCTCCTGCTGTGTGCACAGCTGTCCCTGTCACCCCATTCCTATTATCTGTCCCTTGTCACCTCCTCAGTCCCTGTGACTTATTCAGTACAGTATTTTAGTTAGCTACACTATTAATACACAGTATCGTGTGTACAGCTGCCCCTGTCAGTCACCCCATTACTGCCACTTGTCATTTGTCACCTGCTCAGTTACATAAATGCAGCACAGCATTCAGTGGACTCCTACTGTGTGCACAGCTATCCCCGCCACCCCTTTCCTATCACCTGTCACTTGTCACTCGCTCAGTTTATGTGATATAAATATAATACAATATTTAGGGAAGAAGGGAAAGAAATGAGCAACTATATACTGTGCACAAGGCAGCATGCTGCACTTTTATAAATATCTTATTTGACCCTAACGACAACGCTGGAAGGTGGATGCTATTATTATCATCCTTACTTTACAGTTAAAGAAACGAAGGCAATCAGAGTTTGTGACTTTCCCAGGGTCACAGAGCTTAAGAAGTGTCCAAGGCTAGTTTTGAACTCAGGTCTTCCTGACTCCAGGCGTAAGGAGCTTCTATTGTGTGTAATGCTGTCCCATCACCCATTCAGTTGCAGCTAAATCTAACATGAGCTGCTGTGTGCAGCTTGTCACCACATCCTTATCACCTGTCTCTATCATAGATTCATCAAAGCATTTCATGGCCTCCTCTTGTGTGTGATTGTTTCACTCCATTCTAACACCTACCTACCATTCAGTCCCACATTCAGGACAATATTTTCTGAACTCTTCCACAACTGTCCCAGTTCATCTTGTCACTGACCATACACTCAGCTACTGTCACACAAAACCAGTACAGTATCCACCTAGCTCTTACTGTGTTTATGGCTGTCCCATCCCATGCTAGTTACCTATGACCTTGCTCAGTCACTATCACATAAGCTCAGTACATTATTTACTAAGTTTCTACTGGGTACATGGTTGTACCATCCACAGTCAATAGAATTTACTGATCTCCTAATGTGTTTTTGCCCAGCATACTTTGTTCTGATCACCTATCACCTGCATCATCACCATTATACACTGCCATTTTTCTTCCTCAGATATTCAGTGAGATATTACCGAAGTTCTTAATGTACTGTCACACTCCATTCTGGTCATCAGGCATTAGCTTAGTCACTGCCAACCCGGCCTCTTGAATTGACATACAAGCTCACTGCAGGATTGTTTGGGTTCCCATCGTGTAGACAGTCATCTACTTTGCTACTTTCAATGACACATGGCTACTGTTACAGCAGCATTCATTGTGTCAAATTCAGATGAGTCCCTGTTGTGTGTGTGTTCCTAATTCACACTCTCAGACTAATACTAATGCTTGTGGAGCTCATCAAACAACTTAGATTATAAATGGAATGACAGGCAGGAGAGTATAAATATAAAGATGTGGTCCTGTAAATGTGAGGAGTGTTAAAACTCACAAGAAACTGAGACTTGTGAAGAAAACTAAAGACAATAAAAAAAGGAGAGGGTGTGTTGAACTATACTGGGGAAAATAAAGAAGAGCAAAGAAGGCATGGAGATAGTGTTTCAAACTCTCCTGTCACCTGGGGACACCTTCAAAGAAAAAAATTGGTAAGTTCTCTCATCAAGGTAAGGAACACTCAAAAAGAATCAGTAGAAGAGGCATGTTCTTGTTAAAGCCAGAAGTCTGACATAGCCCCTGGGTCTAGGTTCCAAGGAGAGACAAAACAACATCTGGAGTGGGGAAACCTGGAAAAGGTGGGCAGAAGCCCACAGGAAGGTGCCCTGAGGGTAGCTGACCCCAGGCAGAGTTCTGACTAGGGATGTTAAAGGCTGCCAGGACTCTTAATGCAGTTGCATCAGAAGTGGAAACCAGCAGCAAAAACAAACACCACCCAAGGAATTGGAAGTTGAGGGGATGCCCATCAATTGGGGAATGGCTGGACAAGTTGTGGTATATGAATACAATGGAATACTATTGTGCTGTAAGAAATGATGAGCAGGAGGAGTTCAGAGAAACCTGGAGGGTCTTGCGTGGGCTGATGATGAGTGAGATGAGCAGAACCAGAAGAACATTGTACACAGTATCATCAACATTGAGTGTTGTTCTACTGTGATGGACTATATTCTTCTCACCAATGCAATGCTACAGAAGAGTTTCAGGGAACTCATGATAGAAGAGGATCTCCAAATCCAAGAAAAAAAAAAAAGAACTGCAGAGTATAGATGCTGAATGAACCATACTATTTCTTTTGTTTTTGGTGCTGTTGTTTTTTTTCTATTTTGAGGTTTTTCATCATTGCTCTGATTTTTTCTCCTATAACATGACTAATGCAGAAATAGGATTAATGTTATTATGTATGTATATATGTATGTGTGTGTGTATATATATATATATAACCTATATCAGATTACCTGCTGTCTAGGGGAGGGGGAGGGAGGGGAGGGAGGGGAGGGAGGGAGAAAAATCTGAAATTGTAAAGCTTGCATAAACAAAAGCTGAGAACTATCTTTACATGTAACAGAAAAAAAATACTTTATTAATTAAAAAAAAAACAAACACCATCCCTCAAAACAAACAAAAACAACTCCCTCCTCCCAAGAAATCAAGGTCAGGACCAAAAAGAGTCTGACCATTCCATTTGAGAATATGGGAAGAGACAGAGCCTGGCAAAACCCAAATCAGTAAAACAAAAGACAGAAAGAGAAGACACTGACCATGATGAATAAATATTATGGATTGAGACACCCAAGAGGTAAACCCAGAAGAAGACAGTAATTCTGCAGTAACTACAAGCAGAGCCCAAGAGGAAAATGAAAAACCAAACCAACCATGGCTTGGCCACAAGGAGTAGAAGAATACCTGGAAGGAATGAAGCAAGAGTTAAACAGTATAAGTGAAATAAAAGTGATAAAGGAAAGCACAAAAAGAAGAAGAAATAGGGGGCAGCTAGGTGGCACAGTGGATAAAGCACTGGCCCTGGATTCAGGAGGACCTGAGTTCAAATTTGACCTTAGACACTTGACTCTTACTAGCTGTGTGACTCTGGGCAAGTCACTTAACCCTCATTGCCCTGTAAAAAAAAAAAAAATTTTTAATTAAATAAATAAATAACCTAGAACAATAAGTAGAAAATCTTACAAGTAATGGACTTCCTGAAAATTAGAATAAGCTAAACAGAATTCAGCAATCCTGTGAGACATTAATATTAGAACAAAAATCAGAAGTTTTTTAATTGAAGAAAATGGAGAAAGAACCAAGATGGCATAGTAGCAAGAAACCTTACAGTTGAGCTCCCCTCCATAAATCCTTCAAAGAGAAATAGAAAATGCATGAGGCAAAATCTTGATGAGGAACTCAGAAAAAGTCACAGTACATCATTTGTCCAGTCCAGGTTGGCATAGGGAGACAAAGAGACTTACAGACACTAGGGATGGGGTCAGGCTCCTGTGAGAGAACACACTACATATAGAGTACCCTGGTACCGAGATAGATGCTATGTATCATGAAAGGAAAAGGTCCCAGAGCCATATTAAGGCACTACTAGATGCATAACAAGGCACCTCGATGGGGAGAGGTGCCAGCTAAAAGTTTTGTCACTCACTACCAATTTCTGGGTCACAGATCCAGGGCGGACTTGTAAAGGGAACCTGTTTCAGGGGTGGCATTCCAAATTGGGAGTCCCTGGCTTATATACTGAGAAAGAAGAAAGTTCTGAAGCTAGTAGCAGCAGTGTGAATCAGTCCAGAAGAGCACAGTGGGCCCCCAGTTCCAGCATCTAGCCCAGCCTACAACAGACTAATGAGAGAGCAAGAATCCTGTACCAAAGGGGAGTCTACAGTTCTGTTACTGAATTGACAGAACTTTTCAGCTGGCTGATAGGGGCTGAGTCAATAAGATACCCAATATATCAATTCTAATACTAGAAATATATTTGAATGCTATGGCATGAAATGAAACGACAATGGATGGAAGGTCTGATCCAGTTGAGTGAGAGATTTGTGTCACACTCTCTAGGTCCTGTATAAAAGCATCAAGCTAGTTAGAATCAGGGATAGAGATGGTAGTAAAGAGTAAATGAGTTGGAATACATTCCAGCTAACCCCCTTGAAAAGCAATCTCTTGTGGAGGGGCAGGGGAAGTGGAGAGCAAAGTACTTTGACCTCACCTTGGTGCCTTGTCCATTCCTTACCCCAACCCCAGTCCCCACTTTGGCCAGAGGAGGATCCTGTGAATTTTGAAGAGTCAAGAGGATGTTGGACTTCCCATCTTTCCATTTGTGTTCTAGTAGATTAGCTGATGTCAGTATCTGCATTGGGAGTCATGGGCATATTGGACACAGATTCATGGGAGCCCAGGAAACAAAGTACACCTTGCCTAAGAGGAACTTTCTAAGGAGAAAAGGACTTCCAGTAACCAGGAATTGTGAGTCTCCCATTCCTCCCATGTGCCTTCTCTAAGCTCGAGTCCACTTTTTCCTAGACTCTGTATGTACTTGTAGGAGAGTGTCATAGTCCTTTGGAAGAGGGAAGGGGATGCTTTGCGCCACATGTCCTTACTGTAGCACCTTATTAAATATCCCTTTCTAAAGCTACTGAAGACTGGCTGACTGGTTGATAATCAACTAACAAATCTTGGGGGTTGAACCAATGGCATTAGAGAATTACTCCTGACTTCTCAGAGATACCCCTAGAACCTAGATGGAGAAAAGAATCTTGTTCTGGGACCCAAGACTTTTCTCTGAGAACAAGAGTTGGGATAAGTATCCTTAGAGCTTATATGACCGTTATCTAAAGTTAAAGAGGTTTGACTAGAGATCCCAAGTCCCTTCCAGCTCTGAATCTGATTTTATGATCTCATAACTACATTAGAGAGGTTCAAACAATGTCTTATATGAGATCCAAGGGTCATTACTAACTTGGAGAATAAGGAAAGCTTATTGGAGGTAACATTGGAATTGAGCTTTGGGTAAATGGGGAGAGGATCAGCATCGAATGCATAGGGGAGCAAAGGTGCTTTGCATGAGCAAAAGTGCAGGCAAAAGAACTTAGTATAAGGCACACATGCAATCATCGATTCAGTCACACACAAACATACACCCACAGAAATTGTTCCCCCATTCTTAAGATCAGCAGAGTCGAGGGCAGAGCCAAGATGGCGGAGGAAAGACATTAAGCTCACGGGGCTCCTGATACAATAACCCCCAAAATAGCAATAAAAGAACCCTTGGGGCAGAAAAACACACAAAATACGGGCTGAGAGTTTTCTCCAGCTATAGATAGATTTCAGGGGGCCGTGCTGGGCCATGAATAAAGCCTAACCCCACAATCAGGCCGACAAGCCAGATACCCGCCAGAGGAATTTGCCCCAGTGCCTCTGAATTGACTGCAGCACCGGTGTCTTCTGGAACTGAGCTCCCCGGTCGGACTGAACGGCTGGCCTGGGGGCCGGGGGGGGGGGTCCCCAGTGGATTGGGGGGAAGGATTCGACTGTCCCACCACAGCGGGCAACCAGGAAGAAATCCTGAGCGGCAGGAGACCCAGGTGGGGGAGGGGAGCAGTCTCACTCATCTGAAGCTGAGAACCACACCACAGAAAGCTTTGCTGGTTGGTTTCTTAGTAAATAGGCCTGAGGTTATCTCCGGACCTGAGAACAGGCCAGGTGAGATTAAAGCCTGCCCCCCCTCAACCCAAAACACCTGGGACCCTCCGAAGCTGAGAACAGGAGTGGAGCCGAGAAGCAGCCCCCCCACCCCCAGACTGAGAAGAAGCCCAACCATCCCCCAGGTCACGCTGTAGCTTGAACAGTGTGTCCTGGAAGCAGCGCCACACTTAAAGAAGGAGTTAAAAGCCAAGAAATAGTAGGCCAGGATGAGCAGGCAGAGAAAGCAGAAGACCATCGAAAACTTCTTTGGCAGTAAGGTAGACCACAATACAACCTCAGAGGAAGAAGATAATAACAGGGTCAGAGCTCCAACATCCAAAGCTTCCAAGAAAAATATGAACTGGTCTCAGGCCATAGAAGCTCTCAAAAGGGACTTTGAAGAGAAAGTAGGAGAGTAGAAAGATGTAGAGAAAAGGAGGAAAGAATGGAAAGGGAAATGAGAGCGATGAAGGAGAGTCATGAGAAAAAAGTCAACAGTTTGAAAAGCCAAATGGAAAAGGAGATTAAAAAACTGTCTGATGAAAATAACTGCCTAAGAATTAGGATTGAACAAATGGAAGCTAGTGACTTTATGAGAAACCAAGACACAGTAAAGCAAATCCAATTGAATGAAAAAATAGAGGGCAGTGTGAAATATCTCCTTGGAAAAACAGCTGACCTAGAAAATTAATCTAGGAGAGATAATTTGAAAATCATTGGACTACCTGAAAACCATGACCAAAACAAAAGCTTAGACACCATCCTCCAAGAGATTGTAAGGGAAAATTGCCCTGATATTCTAGAAGCAGAAGCTAAAATAGAAATTGAAAGAATCCACTGATCACCTCCTGAAAGAGATCCCAAAAGGAAAACCTCCAGGAATATTATAGCCAAATTCCAGAACTCCCAGGTCAAGGAGAAAATACTGCAAGCAGCTAGAAAAAAGGAATTCAAATACTGTGGAACTCCAATAAGGATAAAGCAAGATCTAGCAGCTTCTACATTAAAGGACCGAAGGGCATGGAATATGATATTCCAGAGGGCAAAAGAACTGGGACTTCAGCTAAAAATCACATACCCAGCAAAACTGAGTATAATTTTTCAGAGGCAAAAATGGGATTTCAATGAGAAAGAGGTCTTTCAAGCATTTGTGATGAAAAGACCTGAACTGAATAGAAAATTTGACTTTCAAATACAAGATCCTGGAGAAGCATAAAAAGGTAAACAGGAAAAAGACTTCATGAGGGATATTAAAAGATCAAACTGTTTACATTCCTACATGGGAAGATAATACTTTGAAATCATAAGAACTATCTCAGTAAGAAATTCAGGGGCAGCTAGGTGGTGCAGTGGATGGAGCGCGGGCCCTGGACTCAAGAGAACCTGAGTTCAGGTGTGACCTCAGACACTTGACAATTGATAGCTGTGTGACCCTGGGTAGGTCACTTGGCCCTGGTTGCCTCACCAAAAAACAAAACAAAACAAAACAAAACAAAAATTCTTCACAAGAAATTCACAGAAGATCGGGCTGAACTGAATATGAAGGGATGATATCTATAAAGCATTTATGTTTTATTCTTTGTGGGGCAGACGGGGAGGGGTGTCTTATGTTTGGGGCTGGATTTGAGCTTGGGGGGCCTCCTGGGTCCAGGGTTGGTGCTTTGTCCACTGTGCCACCTAGCTAATCCATGATGACATCATTAAAATAGGGTTGAGGTGTAGGAGGAATAAACTGGGGGAGGGAGAAGGGGAGAGATGGTCTGGGGAGAGGTATTTCACATGAAGGAAACAAGAAGAAAGCTTATGGAGGAGAGTAGAATAGGGGGAAGGAGTTGGGGAGTGAGTGAACCTTAATATCATCAGAATTGAGCCAAAGAAGAACTAACATACATACTCAAGTAGGTATAGTAATATATTTTTGCCCTGAGGGAGTGGAGGGAGAAAACGGGGTGGGTGGTGAGAAGGGAAGGAGGAAAGGGCAGATTGGGGGAGAGAGCAGTAAAAAGCAAAATACTTTCAAGGAAGATGAAGATGTTCTGCAGTACTGCACCAGGATGACATATTGAATTGCTTGATCTCATAGGGAGGGTTGAGGAGGGAGGGAGGAAGAAAAATTTAGAACATAGAATTAGCTCAGGGACCTTGATCTCATTGGAGTGGGCTCATGGAGGGAATAGCTTTCATACCCAATTGGGAGGAGCAATCTATTTAACCCTGCAGGAAAATAGGAGGGGAAGAGGACAAGGAAGGAAGGGTAAAAAAAAGGGAGTGCAGAGCAAGGGAGAGGATAGTCAGAAGTAAGGCACCTCTGAGGAGAAATAGGTAAAAAGAAGATAGAGTAAATGTCATGGGAAGGCAGTGGGATGGAGGGAAATAGTTATGATGATTGACTATAATGGCAAAATGTATGGTACCTACTTTGCTGGGCTTTTGCGAAGAAGATTCTCTGTCAAGCTTAAGGTTGATATAGAGGTTGTGATGAACAGGATGCTATGGGGAAAACCTGGAGAGACCTACATGAGCTGAAGCAGACCGAAATGTACCGTATACAAAATAATAGCAATAGTGGGGGATGATCTGCTGGGAAGCATGTGGTTGTTTTCAGCAAGGCAATGATCCAATGTAACCCTGAGGGACTTATGAAGATTGCAGCCCATCTTCAGAGAAAGAACTGATAGTATCTGAAAACAGATGGAAACACATGTTAAAATTTTTTTTTCATTTCCTCTTTGACAATTCCTTAATCTGAAGTTCTGGGTTTTTTGACTGTTTAATCTCACAACTAGCTAATATGGGAATGTTTCCATGACTACTCATGTATAACTTATTTTGAATTGATTGAGTTCTTGTGGGTGAGGGATGGAAATAGAGGCGGGAAGAGAAGTTGGAACACAAAGTTTTTTTACAAATTGATGTTAAAATTTTGTTTTTACATATATTTTGGAAAATAAAATTCTATTCAGATTTTTAAAAAAAAAGAAAAGAAAAGAGGAAAAAAAAAAGATCAGCAGAGTCACACTAAGCTCCAG
Organism: Dromiciops gliroides; assembly: GCF_019393635.1. Classification (NCBI taxonomy): domain Eukaryota; kingdom Metazoa; phylum Chordata; class Mammalia; order Microbiotheria; family Microbiotheriidae; genus Dromiciops; species Dromiciops gliroides. The sequence goes on from NC_057863.1 coordinate 611,138,763, forward strand.
TCATGTCATGATAAAGGTGACAGATGGGAATGAAAGGGGGCATTAAAGTAGCTAAAACTGTGGAAATGAGTATGGGCGAATGTGGCAGGGGACAGGTGGTCCAATGGGACAATGAAAGTCACTGATCTGTGGCTAAATTCTAATGATTGGTGATGGGAACTAATATGATTTCAGTTAAAAAACAAGACTAATTAATAACTGACTTGTTAATTATGGGAATTGAGTGAACCATGCTGACTCCATCTTATGCCTCAATTCTGGATGCCGCTCAGTTCCCTTTCTATTCAACCATGGGCCTAGTCCAATTTTTGTCTTAATTGTGAGAAAACTTTATTTCATTGTTTGAACCCAGCTTGGCATGGCTGAGAAGCTGGACTACCCCTACCTGTTGCTTAGATACCCTTCACGAAGAAGCCAGGCAGATCTGCAGATTGATACCAGGAGTTTTCTCACAATTATATATCCTAAGCAACCCATATGTCTTATCTGAAAACTGGCGCCATACTGGTCAATCAGTTACTGTTTCCTTGTTCCTTTAATTGAATATAGACACTTGTGGGGGGAGTGGGACACCTCTTTTTCTGATTTCAGGGAATTGCACCTGTTAGCTTCCCTTCCAATTTGGAAAGCCCCTGATCTTTCCTCCAATTAGCAATCAGATGCCCTAATCTTGTATCCTGGTTTATATCCTGTTAATTGTTTTCTTTTAATGCATAAAAATCTGTCTCCCCCTGTATTCAGGGTCTAGTGCCAAGCTGAGAAGGCCTGGTCCCAATTTGTCACACAATTGGCATGCATTGTTTTAAAAAATCAATACTCTTAGAAGCTTGAACCTTTGTTTTCTCAGTTATTTCTTATTTCACCCATCACAGTTGTGACATATGTTCACATGTTCAGCACTATGCAAATTCACTCAATGGCTCTGTCCTCAGTTTCCTCATCTGTAAAAAGGGAGAGAATGGCATCAGTCCTACCTACCCCAGTAGAGTAGCTGTGAGGACCTAGTGAGATAATAAACGTGAATAATTTTGTACATTTGAAAGTGCTACATAAATAGCAGCTATTTTGTAAGTAAGGGTAATGGTATTCCTACTGACCTCATATAACACTTTATTCCTCTTTTGGACTTTTGGCTTTTATGTCACATCATAGAGCTAGAGTTGAAAGGGATTTCAGAGGCTAGCTAGTCCAATTGCCTCATTTTACAGATGAAGAAACTGAGGCCCATGGGAGTTAAGTGACTCATGCAAAGGTACACAGGTAGTCAGCATCTGAAGCAAGATTTGAACCCAGGTCTCCCAACTCCAAATCTTTTTCTGCTGTGCTAGACTGCCTCCATATAATATTGTGTATCTCAGCCACCTGTATACGTTACCTTATTCTCTGCTAAAACGTAAACTCCCAAATGAGAGGTACTGTACCTTATCTAAAGCCCCAGAGCACATTATTCTGTACCTAGTCGGCATCTAATAAATGTTTGTTGAGTTTGAATACAATGGCATGAGTGGGACAGTGAAAGTGACTGAATGGGTGATATCTGTTTACACCTTGGAAGCTCCCAAAATGCTGAATTTGAATCATGGGCTGGATAGAGCGTCTGTGTGTGACAGGCAAGCAGGAATGATTGGGACAGCTGCGTACATAGTGGGCTCTAGGAAAATATGCTGATAGAAGTTGGATAACACTGGGAGCCTGACAGTGAACTGAAAGTGACAGGAGGGTGGGGGGAAGACCTGCATAGTCGTGCAACCAGTGGTCACTGAATAACTTCACTGACTTTATGTGTCAATGGAAAGCGGCTATCTCAACAGTGACAGCCATACCTGCATACAGTAGGAACTCTATCATTCCCAACCACCATTTTCTGGGAGAGCAAAAGTGGTTATTTGTGACTGATCAATCGCAGAACCATGGGATCCCTGAGCTGGAAGGGCCCTTATGTTCCTTAACTAAGTCATAGATCAAATAGCCAAGGACTTAGCACAGAGGCCAAGTTAGAATTCAACCATTAACATTCATTCCTTGGATCTGGCTATTCAATCTGCTCTGAATCTACTTAACTTCTCTGGGGTCTGGTCCTGATCTTTCTATTTTATCCACAAGAACGGCACGAAAAGTTTTTGTTGAATGCTTTGCTAACATACCTACAATTTTTTCTTTTTTAAAAAAATATTTATTTATTTTAATTTTTCTCACATGTAAAGATACTTTTTGAGTTCCAAATTTTTCTCCCACCCTCCCTTCCCTCCCCACTGCCAAAGCCAGTAAGCAATTTGATATAGGTTATACATACAATCATACAACTTTCTCTTGACAATAATAATAGCTTAAAATAAAATAAAATAGGGGGCAGCTAGGTGGTGCTGTGGATAGAGCAATGGCCCTGGATCCAGGGGGACCTGAGTTCAAATCCAACCTCCGACACTTGACACTTACTAGCTGTGTGACCCTGGGCAAGTCATTTAACCCTCATTACCCCAGGAAAAAAAGAAGAAATTTCTTAATCATTTCACACATTATCTCCTTAGAGCCTTGTTGGTGGGGGTGGGGAAGGGTGGAACCCAGTTAAGTAGGTAGTACAAATATTATTAATTCTATTTTACAGATAAGGAAATTAAGGCTTTGGTAGATGAAGTGATTTTTTTTCAGCATCACAGAGCTGGTAAGGATTGGATATTGGATTTCAATCCAGATATTCTCAAATTCTAATCTAGTGCCCTATCCACTATACTACACTGTCTTTTGATCTAGAAGCCTTGTCAAAAGAGATCATTGGGTTAAAGTGACATGACTTGAGCTATGTTAGCTGTTGGTGATCACTGCTTCTTTTTCTAGACTTTTATTACTCTGATACAAGTGGCAGAAAGAACAGATTCTTGGCCTGGAGTTGGGAAGACCTGAGTTCAAATCCTGGATCTAATAGAACTGTGTGACTCTGGGCAAGTCATTTAAATTCTGTCTGCCTTAGTTTCTTTGACTGCAAGATAGGGATAATGGTGGTACCCACCTCCAATGGTGATTCTGAGGATCAAATAAGATAAACTATGTAAACTGCTTTGCAAGCCCTAAATAATATAAATGCTGGTTGTTGTTATTATTATTACTACCATCACTATTGCTTCAATGGATCTTTGTTCTCACAATGATGGGAACACAGCCTGTCCCTGCTTTTTGTCTCTGGGTGACTCTTTCACAAGCCTACATTGAATATGGGACTGTCTTTCTTTTTGTTGTATTCATATCCCCAACACTTAGAACAAGGCACACAATAAGTGTTTAATAAATGCTTGTTACATCCTTACCATTAATAATCTTCCTGTGATGCTTTATGACTACCAATGTACAACATATGCCCTGAAGAGGAAGGGGTAAGGGGCCCTACTAGGAACTGGACCTCTATTGTGAGCCTTACTGGAAAGTATGGACAAGAGGAAAATCCTGCCTTAAGTAAATCATCCTGAAAGTTAAATTTTCTCTAAGGTCCCTTCCAGCTAATTTCTTTTCTACCCATTTTATATACAAGGAAAATAAGTGATTTGTCTAAACTCATACAACTCATGAATACACAGAATCATAGACTTGAAGAATGGAAAGGACCTTAGAGACCACACCTGGTTGGATGCAGGAGTGAATGAAAAAGCCACAGGGAGTGCTGGAGACACACAGATGACCTTGGAAGACCTGGGCTCATGTCCTAGCCCAGATGCATATGGTGGTGTGACTTTGGCCACTGTCTCCTCATCCTTCACTGCTATCACTTAGGTACCTCCTAGAGATGAGATATCATAGAAAATGGGGTGACTTGTGTTGGAGGAGACTTCCTCTTCCTGAAGTTCCCAATATCAGCAAACTCACAAGACTGGTCCCTAATCCTGTTGTCTGTGCTCCTCATTGTATGGAGCACCAAGGATGGAAAACCAAAAGGGAGACACATCTCTGCTCTCAATGAGCTTATATTCTAATAGGCGACCACATATATTGGGGAGTAGGGGTCAGGAAGGGGTCTTTTGGTTTGGGAAGTCACTGGAATGGTATATGGAGTTTTGGGAGAACGTATATTATACTATAATTCTATGTTCAACTGTTATATTTACATGTATATAAGTATGTAATATAACATACACGATGTATATAATAGAGTATAATCTATTACATGCAGGTATGTATCATGTCGTTATATATGCATACATATAATTATTACATATATATGCATGTATATTGTACATGTGTGCAGATAATTATATAAGGTATATGGTATATAATATAATTATATTATATGTGTGCACATGCATATATATATATCCAAGTCTATATATGCATGCATGTGTCTATATATACTCAGTCTATGTGAGACATTATATACACATGTACATATACACATATATACATGGCTGTATTATATATACACACATATATACATATACACACATACATACACATACATACACATACGCACATACATACACATACATACACATACATACATACATACACACACTCCCTTTTCAGGACCTATGTAAATATTGATTTGATTATGTTTTCAGAAATGGAAAGGGAGGTGGAGGGTGGGAGTCTGTGACAGGTGCACTTTGGCAGGATAATATAGAAGGTGAAGGAACCATGACAGCAAGTGTCATGTGAGGTCCTCCCAAAGTATGACCTGTGGGAATTCCTTGACCTGAAAGGATTAAGTTTTCCAGGATCTTTGGGAGGGGATACAGTAAAAGGAAATAAGCATTAAACGCCTGCTACGTTAATAACTCTGGGAGGTAGATACTATTATGATCTCCAGTTTTACAGATGAGGAAACTGAGGCACCCAGAATTTAAGCATCTTGCTCAGGGTCACACAGTTAGTAAGTGTCTGAGGCTGGATTTTAACTCAGGTTCTTTAGCCACCACACCACCAGGGGCAGCTGGTAAGGAGATGGCTGGGATGGTCTTTCAGTTCCACTCCTTTCTCTTGGAGCAGGAAGCTGAGGCCCAGAAAGTAGAAGGACCTTGCCCAAGTCGGTGGTAGAGCCCAATTGGACCCCAATCCTTCTGATTCCTTGTCCAGCCAAGCCTGGGGCCCAGGTCTTGCGGCTCTGAGTCCAGTGCCCCTCCTAGTTCTGGCACTGTCTGTTCTCAGAGAGCTTCTGGTCCCTAGAGAATCTCTACATACACTTGGAAAGCTTTGGCTTTCTCACATCCTGGGCTGCTTCCCCCACTCCAATCCAGCACATCACTGCACGTCAGAGTACTTACTAGGGTAATCTGCTGCAGCCTTCTCCCACTGGGAACCCAGACTACATCACTTCACACTCCCTGCCCAAGGTTCTTTAGCCCTGATTCTGCCTGCTCTGTGTACTTACAAGAGCCTTTCTTCAGCTCAGCATGAACAGAGAGCAATTGCTTCAATTTCCTGCTGTCATCCATACTCCTCACTAGGGAGTGAAAGGTAATAATAGATAGGAATAGACTGCAGGAGAGGGAGAGCTGTAGTCAGTCAAAGAATGTCAGAGCTCAGAGGGTTCTGCTCTAAGATTCATGTTCTAAGGGCCCTCCCAACTCTGACATTCTGTGTTCTAAGGGCTCTTCCTGCTCTGACATCCTATGTTCTAAGGGCCCTCCCAACTCTGACATCCCAGAAGCTCTAACATTCTGTGTTCTAAGGCTCCTCCCAGCTGTTGCATTTCTGTGTTCTAAGGACCCTCCCAGCTCTGAGATTTCTGTGTTCCATTTAGGTCTGACATCCTGCATTCTAAGGTCCCTTTGACTTTTTATAATCTTTAATTATAAAGAAAATTTTAAAACCCCTTCTAGTTCTAACCCTATTAGTGGAAACTCTTATTATTACTATCTCCTTTTCTTTGTCTCTGTCTCCATCTCCCCTGGACCCTGCTTCCTGCTAAACCCTCAATCCTATGTTCTCATACTATTTCGTTAGGCAGTAGTTGTGCTATTCTTCCTGTGCTGTTTTCCCTGGGAAATCTGGTCCTCCCTTTGAGTGGCTTTTTTGTTTTCCCCTTTGTGTTTCCTTCTCTTCTCCTCTTCCCCTTCCCCCATCATAAAGATCATTTCCAGGATCTCTATCAGCTTAGCTGACTTCTGTAAATAGCACCTTCTGCAGGGACTGCTGACTGGTCAAATGTTCCTGTAATTCCCTGTGTCGCTGGTGTCATTTGTAGGGAGCCAAAGTCGGGTTTGCCGTGCGCACACCATATGCCACATATTTATCAGAGCTGGCGTCTGGGCCTTGGCGCCCCATTCCCTGATATTCTAATTATGAGACCAGCTCGGTGCTTTTCCGTTGGCCAAGGGAATTGGGGCCGGTATTGCTTTCTTCAGAGCCTGCTTGGCAGAGACCGGGAAATCTCATCGGTAGAGGCTGTAGGAATTTGCTAAATGAGGCAGAAAGGTCAGTAGGCTTCTCATCCATTTCAGGTGCAAAAAGAATTGGGATGAGAGCAGCTGCCAGCCTAAGATTGTCGAGACTGACGCTCTCTGATAGCCAAGCTGGACTTCTTTTAGAAATCAGAGACCTTCAGAGCTAGGAAGGGTCTGATAGGGATTCAAGGGAAAAGACCCTCATTCTGAAAAGGAGGATCTCAAAGCCCAGGGAATGAAGCCAGTTGCCCAAGGTCACACAAGAGGTTTCATGGCAGATCTGGCTCGAGAACCCAGGTCTCCTGACTTCTAATCCAGCTTGCTTTTCACTAGAGCATGATAAAAACCTTAATGGGTTTCCCCCATGATGCCTCACTGCAGTGTGAAGGTGACCTTGCTTTCTCAATGGTCAAACTATGGCAGGTTTTACCAAGTTACAAAAGTCTTTGAGCACAAGCTCAGACTCATGCCTGTTGCATACAGAACTTCCTAGCTGAGGTCAAAGAGACTTATTATCCAATTGGTGCCTAGGATGATGTGTTTTTTGAACCACAATGACTCAAGAAGTTTATTCATGGAAGGAAGGAAGGAAGGAAGGAAGGAAGGAAGGAAGGAAGGAAGGAAGGAAGGAAGGAAGGAAGGAAGGAAGGAAGGGAGGAAGGGAGGAAGGGAGGAAGGGAGGGAGGGAGGGAGGGAGGGAGGAAGGAAGGGAGGGAAGGAAAAAGGAAAGGAAAGATTAGAAGAAAGAAGGAAGGAAAGGAAGAAGGAAGGAAACAAGCATTTTTAAAGTAGCTTCTATGTGTCAGGCAGTGTGCTAAGCATTTTGCAAATATTGTCTTATTGTATTGCTATTGTACATGCTATTTGGCAAATATCATCTAATTGTACTGCTGGGAGCTATGTGCTATTGTTATCCCCATTTTATAGTTGAGGAAACTGAGGCAGGCAGAGGTACAGCTAGGAAGTATCTGAAATTGGCTATCTCAGATATATTTTTAAAAAACGTCTTTTATCTGTTGAATTGAAACCTGCCTCCCTTGACTTTTTCCCATTGGTCTTAGTTGTATGCTCTGGGGTACTTTGAGGAGGACTGATGATTTCTCTGCTGTGGGTCTTCCTGCCATGGATATATGTTATAGCCTTGCTTTGCCTTTGGAGACAGTCCTTGGGGTTGCTATGCCTGAAAGACTCATCAGGGGCAGCTAGGTGGCGCAGTGGATAGAGCACCGGCCCTGGAGTCAGGAATACCTGAGTTCAAATCCGGCCTCAGACACTTAACACTTACTAGCTGTGTGACCCTGGGCAAGTCACTTAACCCCAATTGCCTCACTAAAAAAAAAAAAAAAAAATTAAAAAAAAAAAAAAAGACTCATCACCCTGTGGTCAATTTGATAATGAACTTCTTGGAACTGAGCTAGGCTTGTCCTCAGACAACATACTATCCATCAGGAGGCAGACTTCAACTCAACAGAAGTAATTGCCCCTCTGTTTCTTAGCCCTTGTCTGATGATATCCAGTCTTGTCAAGGTCAGTATTCCAGGCACTGACACAAGGTGCCAACCAGGAAGAATGGGAAAGAACTCTGAGGGTATTTTCAAGGATGTAATCTGAGTCATTGACATTGGAGAAGAAAGTTACCATTGCCCTGCCTTTTGGCGTACTATGTACCCAAGATCTTGGGCAATATAGAGCATGGGCCAATCCATGTGTGTGTGTGTGTGTGTGTGTGTGTGTGTGTGTGTGTGTGTGTGTGTGTACCCAAGATCTTAGGCAATATATACAGCATGGTCCAATGCACAAGCCTTTCCCCAGGGACACACACAACACAGGAAAATACAAATAGAAACACATAGAGCAAGCCACCCAAGCAATCATACTCCCCAGGGCCCTAGGGTTCTGCCACAAGAAGACTCACCATGTTTAGAATGCAGCTAGGTTGTGCACTGGATAGAACACTGAGCCTGGCATCAGAAAGATCTGAGTTCAAATATGACCTAGCTGTGTGACCCAGGCAAGTCTTTCAAACTTCAGTTTCCTCAACTGGAAAATGGGGGTAATAACAGCATCTACCTCCCAGAGTTATTGTGATGATCAAATGAAATATCTGTTAAGTGTTTAGCACAATGCCTGACACAGAGCAGGAGATATGGAAATGCTTCTTCCCCTCCCTTTTCTTGCCTTCTCTCACCAACACACTCAGTTCCATCAAAGTAGTTTTGAAGGGTCCAGTTATGTATAGCAGCCCAGAGGTGGGGCTCCTCCAAGATCCTTCATGCTTCTTATAGGTAGCCTTAGAAGGGGAGAGGGGCTGATGGCCTCATTAGGCTTATTGACTCAGCTGCTACCTTCCTGCTTCATACAAAGCCCAACTCATCTGTTCCCCTGATTGTGTTAACAAGTATTCTGTTCAATTCTGGAAACCACATTTTAGGAAGGACATTGACAAACTGGAAAACAGCCAGAGGAGGGTGAATAGGGTGAGGAGAGAACTGGGAATTTTGCCATACATGGATCAATTGAAAGAACGAGGGATGTTTAACCTAGAAACATGGGAGGGAATATTTGAAGGCTGTCATGTGAAAGAGAGAAGACTGTTTCTACTTGGCCCCAGAGGGCAGAAACAGAACCAATGGGTAGAAATTGCAGCTAGGAAGATTTCAGCTCTGTGTGTGGAAAAACTTGCTGATTTTGTTGTTATTCTTCAGCCATTTTAGTTGTTTCCGACCCCATTTGGGGTTTTCTTGGCAAAGACACTGGAAAGATTTGCCATTTTCTTCTCTAGCTTATTCTACAGATGAGGGAACTGAGACAAACAGGGTGAAGTGACTTGCCCAGGGTCACCCAGCTAGTAAGTGTCTGAGGTCAAATTTGAACTCACAAAAATTAGTCTTCCTGACTTCAGACCTAGTGCTCTGTGCCAAGGCTTTTTAAACTATTTCTACTTTTGCCCCCTTTTTGCCCAAGAAATTTCTATACAACCCCAGGTATGTAGGTATATAAAATAGGTATACATAACCTTTTACTTTTCCCCAATTTTTGCAACCCCGACATTCAACATGTGACCCCATATGGGGTCCCCGACCCACAGTTTAAGAAGCTTTTCTCTATCCACTTATCCACTTAGCCTCCCTTCCACTAAAAGTGAGATGGCCTTCCCACCACTTGTCCAGGATATCAGAGAGAGGATTTCTGCTCAGATCAGTTTTGGACTAGCTGTCTCCTGAGGTTCCTTTCAGACCTAACTATGACTCTAGGACCTGTAAGAGGCCACTTCCTCAAAGATGGGAGCCTACCACCAAGTCCCTGAACCACTAGAAACCCCAGGCCAACACAGAGACTCCTGACCTTACCCGGAGCCTTCTCCATGTATGGAGAAGCATTCTCCATGTATGGGCTGTCTTCTGGATAGACATCATCTAAGATTTGATGCTGAATGTGAACCCAGTGAGCCAGGCACCTTATCACCAATTGTTAACTGGCCCGGCCTGTGGACCATCTGTGCACGACCTGTGGTAGAGTCTTCCAAGCTTGTATTGGTTTGATCAAAGACAGTGGGACACTGTGACTCCATCATAGTGATGTCATTTGGGTCCCCTCTGAGAATGAAGGACAAGAACCAACCAACCAACCAACCGGCCTGCACACCTAACCTACTCCCTGCTCTATCACCTCCATCCCTAGCCCCCTGAGGGTTGGATAAGGAAGGCATAGAACTATTGCCCTCATGTTTTCCAATTTATCCTCTCACTTATTTGCACATCATTCTTGTTTTTTGTTGTCTTCCCCATTAGATTGTGAGCTCCTGAAGGGCAGGGACTGTCTTGCTTCTTTTTGGATCTCCCAGACTTGGCACATATTGGATGCTTGGTAAGTGACTGACTGATTGAGAGCACCCTCAGTCATGACAAGACCCCATCATGTTGCAACTCTGATGATTTAGTTCATCTGGGGATAGAAGGCAAACTGGCACTTCCTGCTGCCACCCTAATTTCTGTGATTCAGAGTTGTCTTGTGTTGAGGCAAACCTTTTCTCCCTGCTACTCATTCCCATCCAGCGCTGTGTTAAGTTGAATCCCCAATGATTTGAATTAAATAATCCCAATTGAATCTGGTCCTGATATTGTCCACTGATCACATCAGGTCATAGGATCCTGGTGCTAGAGCCAGAAGGAGTTCAAGTCCAACCCCTTCATTTTATAGGTGAGGAAACTGAGCCTCAGAGAAGGGAAGGCATTTGCTAAGGGTCACACAGCTGGTACCTGTCTGAAGTGGGACTCAAACCTAGGTCACCCTTGACCCCAAGTCTTGTGCTCTATGCACTGTGCCACACTGCCCCCTCATTTCTTGAGGAGGCCAGCTGGTTCACACCTTCCCTTCTACCTCATCATTTGCCATTCCCCTCACACTCTGTTCTCTCTGGTCATTGACTTTGACTCTCCCAATGTCTTCGCTTCACCATCCACAAGGACAACCATAGCTTAAATCGTACCATCCACCATAACTGCACCACCTCCATGATCCGGAACCGACTGCCCCTTCCCTGATCATATTTCCCTGCTTTTTCAGTCCTCCCTTTGCCTCACTATTTTCTCCCCTCTTCATCATGAGCTCCAGTCCTTCCACTCTTCCTTGTTCTCCTAATCCACCTCCCTTGCTTTGGCTTCTCTTCTAAATCTTTGCTCCTGTCCCCAAGGATGAGGTGGCCTTTCACCCGGCCAGAGCCAGCCTCTTTGCCTGTGGGGGCCCTTGATCCCTTTCCCCTCCCCTCTCCTCCCCTCCTGTCTCCTCTGGTAGCTCAGCCCTTTGATCATTCCTTCTCTCTCATCTTCAGGTTTTTTCATTTTTACTGACACCTTCCCTGCTGTCTCCAAGCACGTCCAGTTCTCCCCATGCTTTAAAACACACACACACATACACACACATACACACACATGCACACGCACACCCTTCACTTGTCCCTACTATCCCCTGAAGCCATTGTCCTATATTTTTCCTGCCTTTCACTGCCAAGCTTCTAGAAAAAAAAAAATGTCTCTCCTCACTGCCCTAATTTCCTCACTACTCACTCACTCACTTCTCAACTCCTTACAGCCTGGTGACTACATTCCTCTAATGAAATTGTATTTTTAATTCCTCCTTGACCTTCTTTTGACATAGCTGACCACTTCTTCTAACCCCTGACCTCTCCCTATCATTGGATGGCTCCTCTTAGAACCTCAGGTTAAAAGTGTACTTCCTGAGTTCAAATCTGGCCCCAGACATATACTAGCTGTGTGACCCTGGGCAAGTCACTTCACCCTGTTTGCCTCCGTTTCCTTGTCTATAAAATGAGCTGGAGAAGGAAATGGCAAACCACTTCAGTATCTTTGCCAAGAAAACCCCAGATGGGCTCATGAAGAGTCGAACGTGACTGAAAAACAACAGAAATTTCTTGGTGATCACAGTGGATCACATAGGTACAATAATGCAGATAACTACCAGATCTACACATCCAGCCCCAATCTCTAGCCTTGGTTCTAATCCTGCACCATCAAGCACTTCCCAGACATCTTCACCCAGATGTTGCAGCATCAGTATCTCAAATTCAAAATACTGAAAACAGAATTTATCATCTTCTCCCCAGATGTGCCAAACTTTCCCTTTATTGTTAAATTCACCACTATCCTGGTCACTCAGACTCATCACCTTGGCATCAACCTTGACTTTTCACTGTCTCATTTTCTCTCACCTCTGCCTCCCCCCTAGACAACCAATGGCCAAGTGCTATCAGTTCTATCTCCCCAGCATTTCAGGCACCAGCCTCCTTCTCTCTGATCACTTTGCCACCCCCCACGTTTAAATCATCATGGTCTCTCACACAAACTATTGTATCCAGCCTCCCAATTGGTCTCCCTACCTTGGATCTCTCCTCTTTCCAGTCTATCCTGAAAAAAAAAAAAAAAGCTCGAGGTGAAACAAAAAGAGCTTTGAACTGGATTCATCTTCCAATTCTACCACTAAATAGCTTTGTGTCCCTAGGCAAATACCTGTCGTTTCCCCTAATAGAGTGAAGGCTCCCCCAGGGCAGGGCCTGTTTCATTCTGTTTCTGTATTATCCTCCGTAGGGACTAGGGACTGAGCAGATGCTTGATTAACTCTTACTGAGTGAAGTCTTGGGATGGTAGATTTAGAGCTAGTAGGGACCTTAGAGAGCATCCACCTCAATCTCTTCAATTTACAGATAAGGAAATTGAGAGTCAGAGGAAAAGGCTAGTGACTTGTTCAAAGTCATACAGGGGATACGTAGCAAGCAGATCTTCCTTCTCCAGCCCATTTCTGCATCTTCCCTGACCCCTTCCCCCCACAAATTGCTTGATATTTCTTTTATAACTAGATCCTAATTAAATTAGTGCGAATAATGAATGCCCTCAGGTGGTCACAGGCAGGTAGGTGGTGCAGTGGATAGAGCACCAGGTCTCAAATCAGGAAGACCTAAGTTCAAATCTGGCCTCAGATACTTATTAGCTGTATGACCCTGGGCAAATCATTTAATGCTGTTTGCTTCAGTTTCCCCATTTATAAAATGAGCTGGAGAAGAGACACTACAGTATCTCTGCCAAGAAAACACCAAACAGGGTCATGAAGAGTCTGACATGACTGAAAGAAATGAACAATGAGAAGGCCCTTCACCATGGTGGTTACCCTTGCTCTAGTCACTCTCTGGTTTCTCAATGTGTTTCCTAAAATGTGGCCTCCGGTCTAGACACACCAGACCACAAACTCTCAGGATGACAGCTACATCTTTTGTGCCCCAATTTCTATGGAAAAACTTAATTCCGATGCCCCTTAAGCACCCGATTCCTTCCTTCTCGCCATACTACCACAAGATTCTCAACTGTCTTTGGGCTAAAAAGAGCCTAGATTTCTCTAATTAAGCACAAATTATTGAGTAACACTTCAGAGAGGAGTTTGGGCTAGGGGTTAGGCCCAGACTGTTGGCGACAGAAAAGGTCAAGGACTATGGATGGCTTCCTAGGCACTCCCAAATCCTTCTGGCCACCAAAAGAAGCTCAAAGAACTGGATGACAGGGGGCAGCTAGGTGGCGCAGTGGATAAAGCACCAGCCCTGGATTCAGGAGTACCTGAGTTCAAATCCAGCCTCAGATACTTGATACTTAGCAGCTGTGTGACCCTGGGCAAGTCACTTAACCCTCATTGCCCTGAAAAAAAAAGAAGAAACCTTTAAAAAGCCGGGTGACACGTGGATATGGTACTCTTTTGCAACCAAAAATAGCAGAGCTGGGCTGGGACCGGGAAGGAGCCAAAGTTCTGTAATGAAAGCATTGTCTGACTTGGAGCCCAAAGACCTGGGTTCAACAATCTTTTTCAGTGACTATGGACACTTTACCTTCCTTGATTGACTTACTTGTCACCATATTTGACTTAAAGTGATAAGGTACCCTCTTAACTTAGCAAGATAAAGACAAATCTACTAGCTGTGTGACCTTGGGCAAGTCACTTAACCCTCATTGCCCTGGGGGGGGGGGGAAGATAAGGGCAAATCTCAACCCATCCCAGTTATAGGCTTTAGTTTCAATTAATCACAGACTTTTAAAAAAATTATTTATTTATTTTGAACATTCTTTCCTCCCCTTAAATTTCGAGTTCCAAATTCTTTTCTTCCCTTTAGCCCCTCCCCCATCCATTGAGAAGGCAAGCACTATGATATTAATCATACATGTGAAATTATGCAAAATACTTCCATATTGGCCATGTTGCAGAAATAAAGGCAAGAAAAGTAAAAATGAAAGAATTATACTTCAATTCGCACTCAGAGTTCATCAGTTCTCTCTCTGGAGGTGGATAGCATTTTTCATCATGAGTCTTTTGGAGTAATCATAGGCTTTAGATTAAATATAAAAAGTCTTTGGAACATTACAGAGGAAATATAAAAAGTATTTGGAACATTACATGGGGCTGAGAGGAAGAAACTTGATCACGCCTGAACAAGAACAGAGATTGTTGCAGAGTTTGGAGCAAATGCAATATTCCAGCTAAGCTCACTGAGGAAGAGAGGCTGAGGGTCCAGCCTCAGCCGGGGCCTCCTTTGATGTTCCAGTCCATTTTGGCCAGATGGGACCCCCCTGAGCCTCAAAGGGTCCAGAGGAGTTCTGCCTTCCTGCCTTCCTATCAGAGTCCTAGTATCTTCCAAGGTCAGCTGAAAACAGTAGCTGCGATGGGAGCCAAGGATAGACTGGGCTAGCAGTGTGCGGCTCCAGAAAGAAATGATGCCAAGCCTAAGAAGGGGAGAACAATACCAATAATAAACAATGAACATTTATAGAACTCTCACGGGGCTAAGAACTTTATAATTATTATATCATTTGATCCTCACAGCAACCCTGGGAGGTAGGTGCTGTTATTATCCCCATTTCACAGATGAGGAAACTGAGGTGAAGAGAGATTAAGTGACTTGCTGGTAAAGGTCCAAACTCAGGGTTTCTTGACTCAAGGTTTAGTGCTTTCGGCACTATGGCGCCACCTAGTGCCTGAAGGGATTCTAGTAACCAGGAGCCGACCCCTTTGTACATGTATACTAAGCTTAAACTTGCTGTTGCTCTGGATTCTAGAGCTTTGAGGAAGAGAATGTTCTTATTGTACCACGTTTGTAAATACCCCTTTCTAAAACAGAAACAGGGAAGCTAGGTGATGTCACAGTGCACAGAGCACCAGGCCTGGAATAAGGAAGACTAATTGATCTGGCCTCAGACACTTACTAGCTGTGTGACCTTGGGCAAGTCACTTAACACTGTTTGCCTCAGTTTTTTCATCTGTAAAATGAGCTGGAGAAGGAAATGGCAAACCACTGAAGTATCTTTGCCAAGAAAACCCCAAATGGGGTCAAGAAGAGTCAGACGCAACAGAAAATGACTGAACAACACCACATGGCTGACTAAATGATAACCATAATCATGGGAGCTCGAGGCAATATCATTGTCCCACACTTAGGAGTACACCTTGAAGCCCAGGAGGGAGATGTAGCCAACCCCACTTCTACAAGAGTGAGTCGAATGGGGGCAGCTAGGTGGCGTAGTGGATAGAGCACCGGCCCTGGATTTAGGAGTACCTGAGTTCAAACCCGGCCTCAGACATTTGACACTTACTAGCTGTGTGACCCTGGGCAAGTCACTTAACCCCAATTTTCCTCACTAAAAAAAAAAAAAAAAAAAAAGAGTGAGTCAAATGAGTCCAGAGAGTGGCTCGACTTTGAAGAGTGGATGATTGGATGTGTGTGAGCATCCCCTCCCCCTGCCCAGGCAGTGGCCGAATCCTTCCAAGCCTTAGGAGTTCATTTTCTGAGGGACTCTGGTTCTTTTGAACCAGTCACCTGTTGTCTCTCTCTCTGGTGAGCCTCTCCACATTTAAAATAGTTTGCCTTGTCCTCAGATGACAATGAGGTGGCCCCTGGTGGGATGTGGGAAGGGCAGAAATTGCTTTTTTCCTAAACAAAGATCTAGGCAGGGTTGACCATACCAGAGATAGATTAGGCAATTTAAGTGACACAGAGAGGCAGTATAGTATAAGGAAAAGTAAATGGACCTGGAGCCAGGACACCTGGATCTCAATAATAAAATAACTCTCATATATATGTATATATATATACACATATATATCACTTTAAGGTTTTAGAAGCACTTTACAAATATTATCTTATTTAATCCTCACATTTAGTGTAGATATACTTGTATATGTATCTGAAAGAACCATATTAATGTGAGCTATTAAAAAAAAAACAAACTTTAACTTCCCAACTCAGCTTATTCCACTTATGGACAGATTTAATTGTTAGGAAACTTTTCCTTGCATCAGGCAGGAACTGCCTTTGAGGTTTCCACACTTACTTCCTCCTAGGTCTATGCTAGTTCTGCCAAGCAGAATGAGTCTATTCCCTATTCCTGCATGACAATCTTTCAAATACTTGATGGTAGATTTCATGTGCTTCCTAAGGCTTCCTCTCTCTCGGTTACATATCTCCATTTCCTTCAGCCGGTTTTGAGGCTAATCACCATCTTGGTCTTCCCCCTCTGGATGGAGTCTAGTTTTTCTATGATCTTCCTAAAATGCAGCACTCCAAAAATGAACCCAAGACTCTTCATGCAGTCTGACAAGGGCAGAGTATAAGATGGTCATCTTCCTAGTACTGGTTGCACTGGGACCCCAGAAGATTTGTGATCTTCTCAATGTGGGTATTCCCTCCAATGATGTAGATTGCAATCCACATTGCCTGCCCATCCTATTTAATTCCTAGCCATATCTTCCCATAAGGTTGCCACAGGAATGCCACCCAAGATGGTTGTGGGGGGAGTCTCTTCCTCTTATTCTCTTGACACTGTGAGGATACCAGCAGAACACATGGACTTTCCAAGGATAATACCTCACTATCACTATATGACCTGGCCCCATTCTTGTTCATTCATTTGCTTCTTTTGATGGCATGACTTATCTGTAAGGCTGTGTGTGTGTGTTACCCATGTAGGTTCTGTGTGTCCAGAGGGGCAGGCTAATTGTGGCTTGAAGGGAGGCATGAATCAATTTCTCTAGAGTCTCCTCCACTCATCCTTCTCCTTTTATTGTGGGGGGAGGGCTCCTGAGCAACATATCCAAATTACATAACAAATTGGGACCATGCCTATTCTGGTTGGCACTGGTCCCCGAATACAGTCCATCCACCTTTCTTAAAGGGACACTTAGATTTCTATCCAGAGGAGAATCAGGAGCTTGATATAGGCTGGCCACTCTATTCTCCTCAGATTAGAATTATATCATCTTCCCCCTTCCTCTCCCCAAATATTGTTAGTCTCAGGGAAATAAAAGGCATCTAGATGACTCAATGAATAGAATACTGGGCCTGGATTCAGGAAGACCTGAGTTCAAATCCAGACTTAGACATGTACTAGCTATGTGACCCTGAACAAGTCACTTACCCCTGCTTGCCTCAGTTTCCTCATCTGTCAAATAAGCTGAAGAAGAAAATGGCAAACCACTCCAGTATTTTTACCAAGAAAACCCCAAATGGGGTCATGAAGAATCAGACATGACTGAAATGACTGAACCACAACAACAGCCTTCTCACACCCACAGGTGTCTCTCTGTTGCCTTTTGGGTAATCTTTCATTCCACTTTTATGGGAGACTATGGTGCTCTCTTCACTCTGGGCCATACAATATTGCTAGAAGAATATTGGGACTGAAAGGATGGGTTTTCATTTCTTGGAGAATTTGGAAGTGATTTTTAAAAATGTCCCAAAGTCAAGCCAGCCTCATCTCCTCTTTCTGTTTAGTTCTGGACCTAGCTCATTATCCATTAACAGCATTTGTCAAAGATTTAAATACTAATGGGTGAGGCAGCTAGGTGGCACAGTGGATAAATCACTGGCCCTGGATTCAGGAGGACCTGAGTTCAAATCCAGCCTCAAACACTTGACGCTTACTAGCCGTGTGACCCTGGGCAAGTCACTTAACTCTCATTGCCCTGCAAAAAAATTTTTTAAAAAATAAAATAAAATACTAATGGGTAAACTATATGGGTTGTCCTTCTAACTGCTGGAATAACTGAACAACAGGCATTCTTTATCCCCTTGAATTTTGCAGTATGGATGGTTAGGCCAAGCTCTTCTGAGTGATTATCAATCTCACTTGGGAGGCTTTGCAGTATATTGGGCCTGATGCAACTAATACAATGTCATGTGCAAAAAGAAGCATCTGGAATTGTGTGTGTGTGTGTTACCCATGTCTGACTGTCTATCTTCAACTAAGCTTCTGGGCTAGATCTCCTCCATGACAGTGGGTATTACCTTTTGTGTCCCAGAAATCATATTAGTTTGGGGGGAACTGGAATATGACTTTATTCAAGTTGAGCTTGTGGTCCACTAAAACCCTGGTTTTCAGGCCAAAATGCTATCTGGTCATACATTTCTTGTTTCTTATTTGTGAAGCTGACTTTTTGGACCCCTATCAAACTTTACATTTATCCCTATTAAAATTCATCTTTTTAGATATGTTCTTTAAAATGCAAATGTTTTTGAAAGGGGCAACACATGGAATCTCTAAGGCCCTGGAGTAAATTACTTTGTTCAGATAAGATGTTTTTCCCCCCAGCAGAACCCTAGGAACCTAGGAGATGTTGGGGATGGGGGCCAGCTAGGTCCTTGGCTCAGAAATATCTAGTTTTGAGTCTAGTGGAAATTGACTGTATTTCCAAGCAGGAATTGAGAGAAATGAGCTTTTGCTCTGGCTCTGCTGCTAACTTATTGGGTAACAGGGGGCATGTTGCTTCATTCCTCTGGGTTTCAGTTCCCTTTGTAATGATAGGGTTGGAATATATAACCTCCAAGGTCCTTTCCAGCACTTATATTTTATCCTTCCCTTTCAGCTCTGACATTCTTTGTTCTCTAATTTCCACATGTTGAGGACTTAGCAGCATTGTGTTATGATGGGGAAAACAAGTCTGGTTTGGCTATTGCCTTGCATACATTTGCCGGGGTATGGATCGGGATGAAGGGAGTTCGACACAGAGAAAGGCTCACTGTGGCAATAACTCTCTAGGTAGCTGGTCTCCTTCCATATGCTTCTCCCCAATGTTACCTTTTTTATGTGCTGACTGTCAGCCAGGAGGCCTTGGCTTGGCAACTGTGCAGTTGGGAACTGGGCAGAAACACTAGTCTATTCTTCCAGGAGTGGTGGTGGGATGGATAAGTGTAGGATCTATGAACAGGATAAAGGGTTTTTTCCCCTCCCCTCTCATTCTCTGAGAAAGTATGGATAGGTCATTCAACCCAGGGAGCTGGAGTCCTGTGGCCATCTTACAGAGGCTACAATGTGAAGAAAAATCAACCTTCACAACTGTACACTTTCTCCTCCATGACTACTAATCATTTGGTTAACAACTTGTGGTTTTTAAATTTTATTTGATTTTGCTTCATTTTAATTTAATTTTTATAAATATTTATTTTCTCTATTTCCCTCTCTCCCTACCCCAACTGAACCTAATGAAAAAGAAAACAAAAACTCTCATAGCAAATTTACATAGCCTAGCAAAACAAACTCCCACATTGGCAGTGACCAAAAGTGCATGTCTCTTTCTTCATCTGAAGAGCATCACCTCTCTAGCAGGAGGTGGTCAGGGCACAGTATCTTCAGTCCCCTGGAATTGATCATTGATCATTGCATTGATCAGAATTCTAAAGTCTCTCCAAGTTGTTACCTTTTGTTGTTATTATTGCATAAATTGTTCTCTTGGTTCTTTTTCTTTCACTGCGTCAGGTCATAGATGCCTCCCATTTCCTCTGGTAGACCCTGTATTCAAGACCATGGATTCAGCCTGCCCCACAACTCAGAAGG
Organism: Dromiciops gliroides; assembly: GCF_019393635.1. Lineage (NCBI taxonomy): Eukaryota > Metazoa > Chordata > Mammalia > Microbiotheria > Microbiotheriidae > Dromiciops > Dromiciops gliroides. The sequence continues at coordinate 611,158,510 of NC_057863.1, forward strand.
GCCTAGAATTCTAGGAAAAGAGCTAGGAGACTCTCAGAATTACTTCTGCTGGAACACACATTCCCTCAGGGATGGTCATGCAAAAGAATAATGTCCCACGAGCTGCATGAAGAACCCAGTGAAGGTATATGACACCAGACCAGTTAATTAACTCAGCTTTGGGACTCTTCCAGTCCTGATTAAAATGTATTAGAGTGAAGACTCAATCTGGGCGGGGGAGGTGGAGCGGAACCAAGATGGCGGAGAGAAGCCAGGAAGTTGCTTGAACTCCCCCGTGTTTCCTTCAAAAACAGCATTAAATCAAGCCTCTAAATGGATTCCAGAACTACAGAACCTTCTTACTTGAGATAATTTAGAAGACTTCAGGAAAGGTCTGTCTCACTTGGGCGAAAGGGGAGAGTAGCTCAGCACAGCTGAGAGTGGCACAGCTGAGAGCAGTAAGAAGCTTGCAACAGTGACCCCTGTGCCCCAGGAGCAGACTTCAACTTTGCAAGTTTTAAAATAGGCTACAATATGAGAAAGAAACAAAAAAGGACCCTTACCATTGACAGCTTCTATGGTGAAAGGGAAGATCAAAACACAAACTCAGATGAGTTTGTCAAAATGCCCACAACTGAAGACTCAAGTGGGAAGATGATCTTGTCTCAAGACCAAAAGCCTTCTTTGAAGAGCTCAAAAAGACTTTTAAAAATCAAATGAGTTGGGGGCAGCTAGGTGGCACAGTGGATAAAGCACCGGCTCTTGATTCAGGAAACACCTGAGTTCAAATCCGGTCCCAGACACTTCACATTTACTAGTTGTGTGACCCTGGGCAAGTCATTTAACCCTCATTGCCCTACCAAAAAAACAAACAAACAAACAAAAAAATCAAATGAGAGAGGTAGAAGAAAAAATAGGAAAAGAAATGAGAGAAATGAGAGTTACACTGGTAAAAAACACAAAAATTGTCTGAAGAAAACAATTTCTTAAAAAAATACAATTGGCCAAATGGGAGAAAAAAATTGGTCAAATGGAAAAGGAGATGCAAAAGCTTACTGAGGAAAAGAATGCATTATAAATTAAATTTGGGTAAATGGAAGCTAATGACTCCATGAGACACCAAGAATCTGTCAAGCAGAATCAAAAGGCTGAAAAAATAGAAGAAAATGTGAAATACCTCATTGGAAAAACAACTGACCTGGAAAATAGATCCAGGAAAGATAATCTAAGAATTACTGGACTACCTGAAAGCCATGATCAAGAAAAGAGTCTAGACACCATATTCCAGGAAATTATAAAGGAGAACTGCCCTGATATTGTAGAATCAGAGGATAAAACCATCATTGAAAGAATCCAGTGATCACCTCCTGAAAGAAACCCCAAAAGGAAAACTCCAAGGAATATTGTAGCCAAATTCCAGAATTATCAGGTGAAGGAGAAAATACTCCAAGCAGCCAGAAAGAAACAATTTGAATATCATGGAGCCACAGTCAGGATTACACAGGACCTGGCAGCTTCAACATTAAAGGATTGCAAGGCTTGGAATATGACATTCTGGAAGGCAAAGGAGCTTGGATAACAACCAAGAATCAACTGCCCAGCAAAATTGAGCATTATCTTTCATGGGAAAAGATGGACATTCAATAAAATAGGGGACTTATAAGGTTTACTGAAAAAAAGACCAGAACTGAACAGAAAATTTGATCTCCAAATACAAGACCAAGTGGCATAACATCCAAATTCTTAGAGGAGAAGTTAAATGAATTACAAGAGGAAATAGGAAAACTACTAGTGGGGGAAACTAAACTTTCACCTCTCAGATAAATATAACCACAAAATAAATAAGAAAGAAGTTAAAGAGGTGAATAGAATGTTAGAAAAGTTAGATGTGATAGATGTCTGGAGAAAATTGAATGGGCATAGAAAGGAATATACCTTTTTCTTTGTGGTACATGGCACATACTCAAAAATTGGCCATGTATTAGGGCACAAAAACCTCATAGTCAAATGTAGAAAGGCAGAAATAGCAAACGTATCCTTCTCAGATCATGATGAAATAAAAATTACATGTAATAAAGAGCCATGGAAAGGTAGACTGAAAATTAATTGGAAACTCAATAATCTCATCCTAAAGAATGAGTGGGTCAAACAACAAATCATATAAACAATCAATAACTTCATCCAAGAGAATGACAATAATGAGACAACATACCAAAACCTATGGGATGCAGCCAAAGCAGTGCTTAGGAGAAATTTTATATCTCTAAATACTTACATGAATAAAAAAAGAGAGTGAAGACTCACTTCAACCTATCACCTGAGGTGGCTTCACACACTGCTTCACATCCCATCTGATGATTCATCAGGGGACCGAGTTTATTACCATTAGGTACTTCCCCACAACTCTACCCTTTTTACTTTCTGCTCTTGTTCTCAGGAACAATAATCTGATCAAAATGGTACCTCTTCTGGAGGACTTCCTACTACTCAGCATATTACATTTCACCTCAGCTCCACACTGTCCAATTTCCTCCAGGCATATGCCAAGCCAAGGCAAGGTCTGAGCTCTTTTGTCTGTTGGTGGTTTTCTTTGATATAGAAACTCCTTCATGGTATTCATTCAGCTCTGATAATTGGACACAGGGTCTTCACATTTCTTGAACTCCTAAGTTTCCCTCCAAAGCTGGACATGTCCATCTTAGGGATTGCTGTTTAGTCACCTGTGCTCAGGAAAGAAATAATAATATTAATAACTATAGCCAGCACTTATGTAGCACCTACTATGTGCTATGCATTGTGCTAAATGCCTTCTCATATCTTCTCATATATCTTCTCATATATCTTCAAATATCTTCTCATTTTATCCTCACAACAATCCTTTTGGGGTAGGTGCTATTATTATCCCCTTTTTACAACTGGGAAAACTGAGGCAGACAAGTTAGGTGATTCCCCACCACCACCAAGGTCACATAGCTAGTAAATATCTAAGGTGGGATATGAACTCAGGTTTTCCTGACAATAGGTCCAGCACTCTATTCCCTGAGCCCCCTAGCTAGTGGCAGAGCTGGGGTTTGAACTCAGGTCTTTGGATCACTGGATCATAAATAGTGAGCTGGAACAAACTTCAAAGATCACCTCTCTATCTATATTTTTTACCACTCTTCAGTGCTTACCAGCCCTTTAACAGACATAAGAAACCAAGCTGTTTTGCAGACATGCAGTTGGGAGGTGAGTGAGGACTAAAGTTTTGAGTTGCCCTGTTTTCTTACCTGCCAAAAAAGGAAAGGATAGAATGATCTGAGATGCTGAGGGAGACAGGGCTTATCTTCAGAGCTTTGGAGGATTTGTGCACCGACAGAGTGAGGAGAAGTGTGTTTCTGGGGAAAGGATGAACCCAGATCAGAAACTAGGGTGTTTTTATCTTGTCTTATAAAAATGGTATATTGCTGACTCTGTGGAATTTTGTAATAGGCATGTAACCCACGGCCCAGCCTTTCCTTCTTCCCACCCTGCCTCTGCCTCTAGAATTCTGGGATTATCCATACTGGGTCTGGTCTTAGAAGCTGACCCCAAGAGACCCATTTTCTCTGTTTAGTTTATTTCCCTTATCTAGAGTTACTCTAGGAAAATCTCTACATCTATCCTATATTTGACTTATGTCTATTCCCTCAAATGTGGGTAACAGAGTCCCATTGTTCCCATACAGTCATTCATGATAGAAATGCACATGGATAGGGCAGCCTTTATTTCACTCCCAAGATAATGCAGAAAATGCAAAGGATTCTGAGGAGCCCATGAGCATACATAGGAACACACAGAATACTCAAATCATCCATCAGCCCCGCCCCCCCCCCACCTCCTTGGAAGGAAAATGAGCTTGGGGTTGCCATGGGGACAACCCTTTGACATTCTGGAGAAAGTCTGTGCTTCCCACAATATACTCTATGGTCCTTCCCAGACTTGTGGTGTCACTTTCTGGCTTGGATTTCCCACAGACACACTTTGGGTTTCTGAAAAAGCAATATCCTTCCCATTGAACCAGAACTGCCTGGAGAATTTACTGAGTTTGGTCTCTAGGTAGAACACTATTCATGAACCATCTCCCTCCGCGCCCCCCCCCCCCCCCCCGCCACTGCCAGCCCCTCCACTCCCTTCAACAACATACCACATCACCATTCTTTAGGTCTGATCTTTAAATTAGGATTATAGATTTTGAGCTGGAAGGCACCTTAGAAACTAGTATATCCAATTCCTCATTTTACATATGATGTAACAGAAGTACAGAGAGGTTAAACCCAATACTGAATATCAAGGAAGAGTCTACAGTGGGATTTGAACTCAGCTCGTCCTAACTACAAGACTAGTTTTATACCCTGCATGATGCTGCCTCTCAATTCTCAAACTTGGGAAATAAAGAACTTGGAGTTACCCACAAGGCAACTACCAAGATTGGTTCTATCCAGAAAATCAAAACCTCTTCCTCTGCACAAGGGTTTGGCTTCTGGAACACTGGATGGATGAGTAAAGGAATGAAATAAAATCAATGAAATGAAAAATAAATGAATGAAAAAGTATTTATTAAGCACTTACTACATGCAAAGAACGATGGATATAAGTAGAAAGCAAGAAAGTCCCTCCTCTTCTTTTTTTCTTCTTTCTTTCTTTCTTTCTTTTTTTTTGTGGGGCAATGAGGGCTAAGTGACTTGCCCAGGGTCACACAGCTAGTAAGTGTCAAGTGTCTGAGGCTGGATTTGAACTCAGGTCCTCCCAAATCCAGGGCTGATGCTTTCCACTGCACCACCTAGGTGCCCTGACAGTCCCTACTCTTAAGGTGGTCACATTCTAAAACAGGGAGAAAACACATGGGGGGTGGGGTTCAGTTGTATGTCAGAAGGAAAGTCTAGAGAGGCCCTTGGGGTCTAACAACAGCAAAGTAATTGGCAATGTATCTTCTTGATTTATTCTTCTGAAAGTTAGAAGGGACCTCAGCAGCCATCTAGTCCAATTTGGACTTCTTATATATGGAGGCTGTTAAGTGGGGCAGTGGATAGAGTGATAGGCCTGGAGTCAGAAAGACTTGAGTTCAAATCTGGCCTCAGACCCTCGCTAGCTATGTAACCCTGCATAAGTCACATAACCACAGCCTGCCTCAGCTTCCTCAACTGTAAAATGAGGATAATCAAAACGCCCAGGTCCCAAAGTTGTTTTGAGGATTGGATGAAATAATTGTTGTGATGTGCTTAGAACAGTGTCTGGTACACAGCAGGTGCCTAATGAATGCTTGTTTCCTTCTATCTCCCTATGGTATAGTGGGAATTCATTTTAGTTATGGGTTAGATTCAATGGCTGCCAAGGTACCTTCCAACTTTCAAATTCCGTGATTTTGTGATTATGAACTGAAGCTGTTTAGACAGGGATGTTATAGCAATGTTCAGGAATTTGTAGGGTTGTCATATGAAAAAAATATTAGACTTGTTCCATTTTGTCCTAGAGATCCTTATTTCCAGAACAAAAACAATTGGTGCAAGTTTCTAATAGGAAAATTTAGTTTGATGTAAGGGGCTGTATAAAAGTAGTATGGGCCACTAGGGGAGGCAATAGTTTCCCTTTCAATGGCAATCTTAAAAGCAGAGGTTGAAACCTGTTGAGAATAATCCAGAAGAGGTTTTTGGGCAGGTACCGGTTGCATGAGTTGACCTTTGAGGTTCCTTTTAATTCTTAGATCCTATGATTTATTTGACTGAGAATCAAAAGAAGGGAAAATAGAAATTATATTATTTTCTAAATATTATATAGACTGCCTGACCAGATGGAAGGTATGGATAATTCTTTCCTAATACCAGTCACAAAACTGATGCCAATGCACTAAGTACAAGGAAATTTCAGCTATCTCAACATCTATTGGGAGTCTTCTTTTGCTAAAAGCAGAGTATTTATAAATTTAGTCAGTCAGTAAGCTTTATAAAAAGATAAAATTTGTTAATCACTTATTATGTGGGTTGACACTGTGCTAAGTGGTAGGATACAAAGAGAGGCAAGAACCCTACACTCAAGGATTTCGCATTCTAATGAGGGAAACAACATGTAAAGAACTGTGTGCATTCAAGATATGTCCAGCATAAATGGGAGGTAAGCTCAAAGGGAGGGTACTAGGGAGGTGGAGAGAAGTAGGAAACAGGTTGAGAATGGTCTCTGGTAGAAGATGGGATTTAAACAATTTCAAAGGATGTCAGGGAAGCTGTTAAGTAAAGGTGAGGAGGAAGAACATTCCGGGCATGGGGGACAGTTGGTGAAAAGGGAGATGGACTATTATGTGTGAGAAAGAGTAAGAAGTCCAGTATGGCTTTATCATGGAATATGTGAAGAGAAGTAAAGTGTAACAAGACTGGAAGCGTAGGAACGGGCCAGGTTAGAAAGAACTTTAGAAGCCAAACAGGAATTTATATTTAAAGATTCGGGAGATCATAGGGAGCCACTGGAGTTTATTGAGTAGAAGTATGATATGGTCAGACCTGAACTTTAGGAAAATCACTTGGGCAGTTGAGTATAGGATGGACTGGAGTGGGGAGAGACTTGGGGCACAGAAATAAAACAAGAGGCTATTGTATTAGTATAGGCATGAATTGATGAGGGACTTTTCTCACTGACTTTCTTTTTTAAACTTTTATTGACATCTTTTATTTTTACACCATCTCTCTTTATAAATATATCCTTCTCCTCTTCCTTACCAAGGGAACCATCCTTTGTGAACAAAGGAAAAAGAAAGCCCCAAAAAACTAACAATACTAACCAACAAAGACTGACAGTATATGCAATGTTCTACACTCATAGTTCCTCCATCTCTGAAAAGAAGGGAGTGAGATGCTTTTTTTATCTCTTTCTAAGGCGAAGTTTCTTGTTCATTTTAATTATATAGTATTCAGTTTTGTTTCTTTAGCCTTTCCATTTCCATTGTCATGTGTGGAGTTTGTTTTGCTTCTGCTGAGCCTTCTTTCACATTATAGCTCTTTGAATACAGAATAATGGTTAGCATGTCCTTGCCTCTTCCTCCCAAGTCTTCCCTTCTCCAAGTTAAAACAAACATCCCTAGCTTATTTAATTGATCTCCATTTGGCAGGGTCTGTTAACCCCTTGCTCTTCTGGTCTCTCTCCATGGAGGTGTTCTAGCTCATCAATATCCTTTGCAAAATATGGCACCAAGAATGGAAACTTACCAGAGTCCATGTAAGAGTTCTTAACTTTTTTGGAGGGTGAGGGGGGGAACCATAGATATGGTGAAAACTGTGCATCCCTTCTCAGAATAAAGTTTTTAAATGCGTAAAATAAAATAGCATTACAAAGGAAACTATATTTAAATACAATTATCAATGGATATGTTTAAAAAGTTCATAGATCCCAGGTTAAGAACCTTTAATCTAGATGATTGAGAATATACTCCAATTTTCACTTCAAGGGTGGGATTTTTCTGAGCTAATAAAAATGGTTTATTCTAATTATCTGAGGCTTCCATAGAAGGATATTGGTTGTGTATGTGGGGGGAACCATTACTGTCCCCCAACTCACTTTTGCCTTCAATACCCCCTACTAAAAGTATGATACAATGTAGTGTGTTGGGGGCGGGGGCGAAGGAAAGCCTCAGAAAAAGTTCTCCAAGAAAATTTGAGAAGGGAGAGACCACTTTAGCCCAAGGAAGGCTTCATGGAAAAAGTAGTACTTGGATAGGTCCTTGAAGCAAGGGATGGAATTCAATGTATAGAGATAATCAGGGAGTATTTTCCAGGCACAGGGGGTGTCCTTTGCTAACTCATGCAGGCTGGAGAGGGTGGGCCAGTGCTAACATCTTTGGCTAGTTTGGGGTATCTTTGGACAAAATGTGTAGACTCTCTAACTTGACAAGCCCGGGCTCTGGAAATATAGCAAGAATTTGTGATTACATTGGCATAGAACCCTTCCCCAAACTCACCACCCAAACCACCTATGACATAGGAGATAAGAATAAGAAGTAAGAAGACTGGAAAGGTGGGTAAGAGCTAGGGTATGAAGGGCTTTGAATGCTAAACAGAGAATTTTGTATTTGATCCTGGAGGTAATAGGGAGCCATATGAGTTTATTGAGTAGGGGAGGAATGACATGGTCAGACTTATGCTTTAGGAAAATCATTTTGGTGGCTGATTGGATGATGTACTGGTCAAGTCAAGTCAATAACCATTCATTGAGCACCTACTATGTGCCAGACACTGGGATAAGTTCTGGGGATAAAAAAAAGACAGGTTCTACTTTTAAGATGCTCATAGTCTAAGTGTCTGAAGCCAGATTTGAACTCAGGTCTTCCTGATTCCAGGCCCAGTGCTCTGTCCATCATGCCACCTAGATGTCCCAAAATGGAACAGACTACCTTGGGAGGGGGTGGATTCTCTTTGTCAGAGGTCTTCAAACAGCAGCTAGATTGCCCCTTGTTGGGTATGTTGGCTTTTCAGCATGACTGATGAGGAAGAAGGAGAGCATTCCATGCATCAGGGACAACCAATGACTCTCTTTTCCAATGTTCCACCAAAAACTTGGGCATCTGCTTTAATGCTAAATACCCAAACAATTTAGCTCCTCTTCCTTTCTTTTTCTGGTGCCAGAAGATGGAAAGAAAACACTGAAGATAAGAAGAATTCCACTGAGTGGGGTGACAATGACATGGAGGACTCTTTAGCTTCTTGAAGCAGTTCTAGGAGGAATGCAAATTCTGACATGTATTTATTACCATGTTGGAAAAGCTTCCACAGGCAGAGCCAAAATGGCAGAGAGAAGCCAAGAAGTTGCTTGGGCTCTCCCAAATTTCCCTCAGAAACAACATTAAATTAAGCCTCTAAACAAATTCTGGAGCTATAGAACCTATAAAAAGACAGAGTGAAACAATCTTCCAGCTTAAGATAGCCTAGAAGGTCTTCAGAAAAGGTCTGTCTCACCTGGGTAAAAGGGGAGGGCAGCTCAGCACAGAGGGTGCCTGGGCAAGCCAGCAGAAGGCTCTTAGTCATAGCACAGATCAGCAGCTGAGGACTTCCAGTCCTAGCTCAGCAAGTGGTGGCACAGCAGGCCAGTTGTGAGGTCCCCAGCTTCAATGCAGAAGGTTATATGCCTACTACCCAACAGGTGCAACTAGGCTGGGCCACCCCAGTGCAGTGAGCAAGATGAAAACTGCTGAGGCATCAGGGCAGAAAGCCAATGACTGGGTCCCTGTCTCCCAGCAAAAGAAGCTTGGGACAGTTTGGGCTGTAACCCAGGAGCAGAGCTCAACTTTAATAGGTACGAAATAGGCTAAAATATGACTAAGAAACAGAAAAGAAATCTCAACATAGAAAATTACTATGGTGACAGAGAGGACCAAAACAAACTCAGAGAAGGACAACACTGTCAAAATGCCTACATGTGAAGCCTTAAAGGGGAAGAGAAATTGGTCTCAAGACCAAAAAGTCCTCTTGGATTTGGGAAAAGAAATGAGAGTTATGCAAGAGAGAGTCAATAGCTTGTAAAAAGAAAATAATACCTTAAAATACGATTGGACAACGGGGCAGCTAGGTGGCGCAGTGGATAGAGCACCGGCCCTGGAGTCAGGAGTACCTGAGTTCAAATCCGGCCTCAGACACTTAACACTTACTGGCTGTGTGACCCTGGGCAAGTCACTTAACCCCAATTGCCTCACTAAAAAAAAAAAAAAATACGATTGGACGGGGGCAGTTAGGTGGTGCAGTAGATAGAGCACCGGCTCTGGATTCAGGAGGATCTGAGTTCAAATCCGACCTCAGACACTTAACAATTACTAGCTGTGTGACCCTAGGCAAGTCACTTAACCCCAACTGCCTCACCAAAAAAAATATGATTGGACAGGGGCAGCTAGGTGGCACACTGGATAAAGCACCCACCCTGGATTCAGGAAGACCTGAGTTCAAATCTAGTCTCAGACACTTGATACTTACTAGCTGTGTGACCCTGGGCAAGTCACTTAACCCTCATTGCCCCGAAAAACAAACAAACAAAAAACACTTAAAAATACAATTGGACAAATGGAAAAGGAGGTGCCAAAGCTGACTGGGGAAAATAACTTCTTAAGCATTAGAATTGGGCAGATGGAAGCTAACGACTCAATGAGACAACAGGAGAAAGTAAAGTAGAATCAAAAGAATATAAAAGTAGAATAAAACATAAAATACCTCTTCAGAAAAGCTTCCAGTGGGAGTCTAGTGACAGACTGTCTGAATGGCATCTTTGGACCAACCCTATTCATGTCGATGAGGTCCATTCCCAGAGGGTGAGCTATGAGCAGATGGCTTGTTTTGGCCACAGCAACTCATCTAGTAAAGTGTGGAGAGATACTTGTCTGTGTTGGTAGATGAAGCACCCCTATTGATGAATTATGGAATTTTTGAGGTAATGAAAGTTATTAGAAACACAGAGCACCTGAGATCCAAGGGGTAAACAGTGCTAGGAAACTAACAGGCAAGAAGTGGACAATAGGGGACAATGAACATAAGGTCAGGAAGGTATGGCCATGCCACCCATCTGTTTATGAGCCAGAAGCATCTCTTTATTGATTATAGGATAAAATACAAACCCCTTAGCTCTTGAGTATTTAAAAATATATTTTTATTTATTTTTGTCAAATATTTCCCAATTATATATATATAATATATATATATATGTATGTTTATATATTAAAATGGATAATATTGATTTGATTAAACTAAAACGTTTTTTCATAGCAAATCCAATGCAGCCAAGATTAGAAGCAAAGTAGAAAAGCTGGGGAGAAATTTACAGCAATTTTCTCTGATAAAGGCCTCTCTCAAACACATAGAGAACTAAGGCAACCAATTATATATATAAAATTATTTATTTTTAAAAGTTTTGAGTTCCAAATTCTCTACTATCCTCTTGTTCCTCCCCCATCCCTAGAGAAGGCAGGCAATATGATATTAATTATATCTTTCACTATATTCCCTTTAGATGGAGAATGATAGTGTTTCTCTTTTCAGTTAGAATGCTACTTTCATTGTACAAATAATGAGAAACATATTTCCATATTAGATATGTTGCAAAAGAAAAGACAAGCACATAAAACAAGAAGAACACAGTTAAAAAGTATGCTTCCATCTATACCATTTTTCTCTCTGGAGGTAGAGAGCATTTTTCATCATGGGTCCTTTGGAATTGTCTTGGATTGTTGTCTTGATCAGAGTAGCTAAGTCTTTCATAGTTTCCCAGTTGATTGTTGTTATAATATTACTGTTACTGTATACAATGTTCTCCTGATTCTGCTCACTTAACTTTGCATCAGTCCATATAAGACTTTGAAGATTTTTCTGAAACCATTCTACTCAATATAACACAACAATATTCCATCACAATCACATAGATTGACTTGTTCAGCCATTCTCCAATTGATGGGCATGACCTGGATTTCCAATTCTTTCCAATTCCACAAAAAGAGGTGCTATAAATATTTTTGTTCAAATAGGTCCTTTTCCTTTTTCTTTGATCTTTTTTGGGGATACTGGGTCAAAGGGTATGCACAGTTTTATACCCTTTTGTAGCCATTGAGTATTAAACCAGCTTCAAGACATTAGCTCTCCCTTAGCCTGTCCAATTTAAAACTGCACAGAACAAATCTCAAGGGATAGACAATATGAGAACCTAAGCTTCATCACGAGGGTTATAAGTTAGAGCTGACTGTACCCTTTCCCCCCTAAGGTGGAGAAGCAGAGGGATAAATGAAGACTATGAATATCCCTGCTCTGGGGTCCTGGAAGATGGCAGTCATTTTCTTCAAGGCTATAGAGAATGTTTACTAACTAAATTCTCTGTTATTTACCTTTCTATTTTATCTTAGTTATGTCTTTTGTCTTCGAAGTCACCAGGCTAAAAGAAGATAGTTTTGAAGCTAATTATGGATCACTCTTTACTAGAAAGATTGGATCAACTTAGGGCAGCTAGGTGGCACAGTGGATAAAGCACTGGCCCTTGATTCAGGAGAACCTGAGTTCAAATTCAGCCTCAGAAACTTGACACTTACTAGCTGTGTGACCCTGGGCAAGTCACTTAACCCTCATTGCCCCATTAAAAAAAAAAGTATTCATGTTATCACTTTTTTTGTATCTGCTGTGGGGCTTAGCACTTAGCACCAACTTCCTAAATGTTTATTGAGTTATTTATGGAAAATGTGTCCCAGGAGTGAGTTGTTTGGAGCATCAGGAACTGAATACTAGTGGAAATGCTTCATTGGCAGACCTGAGGCCCAGGTGTAAATCTCAGCTCTGCCACCAACTGGCTATGTGAACTCTGTCAAGTCATTTCCCCATTTTGTGTCTTAGTTACCTCCCTCTGTAAAATGAAGGCTTTAAACTAGTTCATCTCAAAAGTACCTTCCAGGGCAGCTAGGTGGCACAGTGGATAAAGCACCAGCCCTAGATTCAGGAGGACCTGGGTTCAAATCTGGCCTCAGACATTTCACACTTACTGTGTGACCCTGGACAAGTCACTTAACCCTCATTGCCCCACAAAAACCCTCAAAACAAACAAACAAGCAAACAAACAAAAAAAATACCTTCCAGTTTCAACACTGTCAAATTGATCTCCTTAAAGTGCAGGTTTGACCCCATTACCTCCCTATTCAATAAATTGTGTTCTTGTTCAGTCCTGTCCAACTTTTCATTACTCCACTTGGGGCTCTCTTGGTAAAGATACTGGAGTGGTTTGCCACTTCCTTCTCCAGATAATTTCATGAATAAAGAAACTGAGGCAAACAGGGTCTGAGACTAGATTTGAACTCAGGAAGATTAGTCTTTCTGACTCTAGAGTCAGCATTCTATCTACTGTGCCACCTAGCTCCCCCTCAATAAACTCCAGTCTATTACCTCTAGGATCAAATTTAAAACCTTCTGTTTGTCTTTTAAAGCTCATCATAAACTGGTTCCTTTCCACCCTTCCAATCTGCTTCTACCTTATTCCCTTCAACATACCCTAAGATTCAGTGGCATTTGTTGTTCCCCAAACAAGATACACACAGTACACAGCATGTTCCAAGTCTCTATTTTCATTGGCCATCCTCGATGACTGGAATCAATTCCCTTTCAACCTCCATCTCCTGGTTTCTCTGACTTCTTTCTAGAAGATGCTTTCCCCAATCCCCCTTGATGTTAATGCTTTCTCTCCATTGATATGTCTCTGTCTTCCTTTAAGTCCCAATTGAAATCCTACCTTCTGCATAAAGTCTTTCCAGGCCTTCTTAATTCCAGTCTTTCCCTTTGTTAATTATTTCCTATTTATCCTGTAAATAGATTGCCTTATATGTATTTTCATGTTGTTCTCCCTCCCCCACTAGATTGCAAGCCTCTTGAGGACAGGGACCATCGTTTGTCTCTTTTTAATATCTCCAATTCTTTGAACAGTGACTGGCACAGAGTAGGCACTTAATAAATAATTGTTAACTTGACTTGGACTGGTTGCCTTAAAAGGGGAGCTAATAGAAAGGGGGGAGCTAAATCATTAAAGACTGTGAGAGGTAGATTTCTTCCTAGAGTGGGAGGAAAGGAAGCCTTTCAGAATGACTGTTAGAGGAAGACATCTTCATGAGTTCAAATCTAGCCTCAAACCACTTCCTAGCTATGTGACCCTGAGAGTCACTTAACCATATTTGCCTCAATTTCCCCATCTGTAAAATGAGCTGGAAAAGGAAATTGCAAATCACTCCAGTATCTTTGCCAAAAAACAAATCAAACCAAACCAAAAAAAACAAACAAAAAACCCACAACAAAACAAAACAAAACCCTGGGGTTTTCTGGAGTCACAGAAAGTCAGACATGACTGAAAATGATTGTTTTTATTCCATGACAACAGGCAGAAATAAGATTAAAGGGCATAAGTAAAGTCTCAGAGTCAAGAAAATGCAGTCTCTTTGGGAAATGTCCATTTGGACTTAGGCATAGGATATGTGTGTGGCAGTAATGAGAATTATACCTAAAGAAGTACAATGTAGAGAATAAAAAGAATTTTTGGAAAAAATGACTGGTAAATTAGGAACTAAGAAGTTAAACACAAAGAGAGAAAGACAGAATAGGGATGGGGTGATTAAAGTTGACAAGAGCAAAGGACAAATTCAGAAGAAAATTTAAAAAGGTGGGAGAAGCAATTAAGTTGTAGCCTGGGGTAGGGGGTACCCGAGGGAGAGCATGGTTGGAAGTGCCACTTTAGGACAAGAGAATCAATCAGTTAATAAGCATTTATTAATTGCCTACCATATGCCAGATATTCTGCTGATCACTGGGGTTATATTCTAACTGGGGAGACAACATGTACATATATAGGCATAGACAACAGATACAAAGCAGACACAAGTTAACTTTGGGAAGTCACCAGAACCTGGGGCTGGGGTTGGGGATGGAAGGGTAACTAGTACATACCTCGAATCTCCTTATGTTCAGTCATTTCAGTTGGGTCTGACTCTTCACGACTCCATCTGGGGTTTTCTTGGCAAAAATACTGGAATGGTTTACCATTTTCTTGCCATTTGACAGATGAGGAAACTGAGGCAAACAGGGTTAAGTGGCTTGCCCAAGGTCACACAGCCAGTATCTGAGGCCAATTCTGAACTCACGAAGAGGAGTCTTCTGATTTCAAGTGCCTTGCTTGATCCACTGCGCCACCTAGTGGCCAAATCTACCTATAACCTAGATTTGATCCCTTCCTGTGCTGACTTGCTCCTTCAGCAACCTGTGACCAAGCTTGTTAGGCACTTCATTTACAACCTAGAAGTCTCACTTATCATGAAAATGATGCCATGGATCTAGCTGTGTCACCCTGGACAAGTCACTTAACCCTCATTGCCCCACAAAAAAAAAAGAAAAGAAAAAAGAAAATGATGCCACGGATCCCAAAGTAGCTTCTAGGAGATCTAATACCAAAGAGAAATTGTATAGAATGCTGGAATCAGTGGCTCTGGGCACCTCATCTGGTTCCACACTTCTGCTTTCCTGCTTTGTGGCCTTGGGTTAATTCCTTAATCTCTCAGAATGTCATGTTCTTCAGTAAAGAAAGGGAGCTGGGGGGGGGGGGCAACTAGGTGGTACAGTGGATAAAGCACGGGCCCTAGATTCGGGAGTACCTGAGTTCAAATCCAGCCTCAGACACTTGACACTTACTAGCTGTGTGACCCTGGGCAAGTCACTTAACCCCCATTGCCCCACAAAAAACAAACAAACTAACAAAGCGGGCTAGATTATATGGTCTCCTAAATTCCCTTCCAGAAATGTTATTGAGGCGGGGGCGGGGGGGGGGGGGGAGTGCAGATCTGGGAGAAGTCTTTGCATCAAATCTTTCTGCTAAAGCTATGATATGCATGGTATAAATGGAATTAATACAACCAGTTAAGACCAAAAGACATTCCCTATATATTAAATAATCAAAGGAAATGATCAGTTCCCAAAAGAAGAATTGTCAGATAAAAGATTATTCCACATTACTAATGACAAGAGAAATGTACCTCAAGATAATTCCATGGTTTCCTTTTACATCCAGAAAACTGGAAAAGATGAAAAAAACAATGAATTGGAATAGTTAATGTTGGAAGGGTTGTAGGAAGACAGGCACACTAATACATTGTTGATGAAATTGCAAACTGGTTCAATTATTTTTGAAAAACAATTTGGAATTATGTTTTAAAAGTGCCCCAAAGTCCACACTCTTTGACCCAGAGATCTTATAGGTGGGAAGATACTCCAGTGAAGTAATATAGCAAGAAAGGTCCTATAAATCTTAAAATATTTGTACCAGTACTTTTTGTGGTAGCAAAGAATTGGAAACAACTTAGATACCAATCAGTGGGGGAAATAGCTGAACAAATTGTGGTACACAAATGTAATGGAACATCATGGCCCCATGAGAAATAATGAATATGAAGAATGAAGAGAGAAACCTGGGAAAACTCATATGAACTGATGGCAACTGAAGAAAGCAGAATTGGGAAATAAAACATAAAACGACAACAACCTAAATTGAAAAGGAAAATAAAACTTGAATGCAGTGTAATTATTATAGTGACCAAGCTTGGCCTGGGCAGACTTGAGAAAAGGCATCTTCCTTTTTAAATTGGAAGAGGTGGGGGACTATGGGTGTGGAGTGTTGTATTGCTGACCCAGTCAAATGATAGTTGATTTTGCAACTTTTTTTCTTCTTTTTAAAATATTTGTGATAGTGAAGGCTTGCTATGGTAGTGGAGAAGAGAGAAATATTTGAGGATCAGTGTGATATAAAAACAAAAACATGAAGGAAAAAGTTACCTTAAGCTCTAACATTCCATATTCTAAGGTGGTATATGATATAGCGGAAAGAGCATTGTACTTGCAGCCCTAAAGTCTGGGGTTCGAATTCCTGTTTTTGTCAATTACTAGCTCTGTGACTTTGGGCCCTTCATGCTTATAAGGCCTCAGTATCCTTATATAGGATGAGTAAGTTGGACTAGGGGATCTCTGTAGGTTCCTTGTAGTTCCAATTGCTATGATCATTTCTTGTCCATCAAATCCTAACATTTTGTGTTCCAAGGGCCCTCCTGGCTCTGACATTCTGTGTTCTGAGGGCCCTCCCAGCTCTGACATCCTGTGTTCCAGCCCCCCCCCCCCAGCTCTGACATCCTGTGTTCAAGGGCCCTCCCAGCTCTGACAACCTGTGTTCTAAGTGTCCTCCCAGTTCTGACATCCTGTGTTCTAAGGGTCCTCCCAGCTCTGACATCCTGTGTTCTAAGGACCCTCCCAACTCTGACATTCTGTTGTTGTTGTTTTTTTGCAAGCAATGGGGGTTAAGTGACTTTCCCAGGGTCACACAGCTAGTACATGTCAAGTGTCTGAGGCCAGATTTGAACTCAGGTCCTCCTGAATCCAGGGCCGGTGCTTTAACCACTGTGCCATCTAGCTGCCCCTCAACTCTGACATTCTGTATCCCAAAGTCCCTTCCAGCTTTGACGTTCTATATTCTAGGAGCCCTTCCTCCTCTGTCACTTACAACCTGTATGACCTTGGGTAAATCACTTCCCTTCCCTTGGTCTCCGTTTCCTCATCTGTAAAATGAAAAGATATGACTAGATAACCTCCAAGGTCTCTCCTAGCTCTAACATTCTACCCCCTTGGGGTCCTTCCGCCCCTGCTACTCTAGGATTCTAAATGTATTCCTCCGTCTCTTTCCCTAAGGGGGGAGGGGGGAAGCCTGCCAATTTGAAGAGGAGATAGGGCTTGCCCTTGGAGTGACTGGGTTGTCACTGCGGATTCTGCAAAGCAGCATTTCAGAAATGCTCAGAGCCCTGACAACTGGGATTTCCTCTCTGTACCAAGAAAACGGAAGAAAATGTCATCCAACAAATGTCTGCAGCCCAGCAGACGCTTCCAAGATTCCGCTGACCTTGGCAGCAACCTTCAGAGAACGTTTCTGGTGCTTGTAGAGGGTTTGGGAGAGAACCCCCCCCCCCCCCGCCCCCAGTCCGGCATTAGCGCTGCCGCTATTGCCCTGCCGCAGCCCACTTCAAACAAGCCAGGCAGCACGTCCGGGGACGCCTTGGTAGCAATTAGAATTCTTCTGCCAGCACCTCCATCGGCTTTTCTAAGATGAAACTGATAAAGACGCAAGATCAAGCCTGAGCCTCTATCAGCTTCATTATTTCTGTTCTCTCTTTACTGAGGGTAAAATGAGGCTCTATTCAGGGTGCCTATTTCTGGCTAGAAGATTAATTAGTATGAAAGAAGGCACATAAACGGAAAAAAGGAAAAAAAACCCCACACATGCGTGAATTTATTATTGTTATGGCTAAACAAACACACAAAAACTCTTGAATTTCTATAGTTTGGGAGGGAGGTAAGCGCAGAAATCCCTGACTCCATTTTACAGATGAGGAAACTGAGGCTGACAGTGTGATCTCTGGGCCCAGGATCACATGGACCAGTCCCTGGAAGAGTGGGCTTCCAACTCAGGTCTTCTGCTTTCATGTTAAGGTTTTTTGTTTTTTTTCAATTTCTCCCTTAAGTTTCTGTTTATTTCTGCCAGGAGGACATAAAGACATTTTTGTTTTGTTCCTTTCTTTAGGGTTTAAACAGAGGGATGCCATAAATTGAAATCTTATGAAGCATTTGGCCAATATGGACTCACAGGATCTCAGAGTGGGAATCAATTAATCCACAATTATTTATTAAGTGGCAATTGTGGGCCAGGCACTGGGTTAGACTGGCTTTGGGAACAGAAAAACAAAGAAGGAAACATTTGCCACTCTTAGGGAGGTTCTGTTCTTACAGGGAAAACAAAAAAGTACTTAGAGAAGTTGGAGTGGGCACGGAGTGTGTGCAGATCTGCCCTTCTTGCTGGGTTATACAGAGTATGCCCTCATAGTCTCTGCCCACTTCCAATCTACTCCATAGATGCTTCTGCTCAGACACAACCACTTGATGATGGAGCTTTCTGATTGGCTGCTGGGCCAAAGAGCCGACAGCTATGGGGTGATATGAAAGTAAGCTCATTTGGCCTCTTTTCTTTCTGGTTGGAAATGTGATGACTTTTTGGGTTGGGCTGAAAAGTCCCATGAGGATTGGGAAGGCTGCACCGTCTCCCACCTGCCCTCTAAGGAACCTCTAAGTATATGATCTTCAGGTAGAGAAGATCTGCTCATGCTATGTAGGACTCATCTGGAAGAACAAGTCTGAGCATGCTCTGAAAGTCTATGCATAAAGAGAATCAATCTTCCTTTCTGACCTGGTTCTAGGCAGGATGGCTCTGGCAAAGAAAGATGGAGAGAAAAAAGAAGGGATGTTCTATCACCAGCAAGGTGGTAACCAGATAGGATACCATCAATATTCCTGAGCACATCCATGGAGGAAGCTTAGGGATCAAGCTCTTCAGGCTCTGAAGGAACTCTGCAAATCTGCCGTGGAAGAAATGGGAACTCCAGATGTGAACATTGACGCCAGACTCAACAAAGTTTGGGCCAAGGGAATAAGGAATGTTCTGAACTGTATCTGAGTGTGTTTGTCCTGGAAATACAATGAGGCAGAAGATGAACCAAACAAACTGATACCTTGGTTATTTATGTGCCTGTCACCACTTTCAAAAGCTTGCAGTTAATGGGGATGAAAATTGAATTGAACTTCATTTAAATGAAGTTATAAAATGCTTTAAAAAGGAATCAATAGAAATAAATGTATATGTAATATATACAAATAAATACAATACAATAATAAAATATTACTAAAATAATAATAAATAAAGTAAAAATAATACAATATAAAAGAAATATATAGTCAAATACAAGATGGGGGGAGGGGTCCTGGCACTTGGGGGATCAGGGAAGGCTTCATGTGTGTGCTTGAGCTGTGTCTCGAAGGATGAGGGGGGATGTCATGAGGCAGAGAGGAGGAAGGAGTGCTTCCAGGCAAAGGCAAGAGAATGTGGATTGATTGATTCCAACACTGAGATTCTGTAAGTCTACAAGATTTTCACTGGAAGGGATCTGGGAAGTAATTTCATACAAACTACCCCTGCATGAGTATCTTCTCTATGGTATTCCTGACAAGGGGTCAGTCAGCCTCCATTGAAAACAAACCTTGAAAGACCAGGAATCCACTCAATGGAGGTCGTGCAAGTAATAAGTAGCAGAAAGGGGGTTGGAACCCAGGTCTTCAGACTCTAAGCTCAACACTCCTTCCTTGGGACTGTTCATTTTGACTTTTAGAGCTGGAAAAGGAGCCTTCGAATCGAGAATATTAGACCTGAAGAAGACTGTTGAACATTGACTTGCAGAAGTCAAGGGGAAGTATCTTACAACATAGAATGTGAGAGCTGGGAGGGCCCTTAGAAAGGACCATGTCAGAGCTGGGAGGGACCTTAGAACACAGAATGTCAGAGCTGGGAGGGACCTTAGAACACAGAATGTCAGAGCTGGGAGGGACCTTAGAACACAGAATGTCAGAGCTGGGAGGGGCCTTGGAACATAGACTGTCAGAGCTGGGAGGGCCCTTGGAACACAGGATGTCAGAGCTGGAAGGGCTCTTAGAACACAGAAGGTCAGAGCTGGAAGGGCTCTTAGAACACAGAAGGTCAGAGCTGGGAGGGGCCTTGGAACACAGACTGTCAGAGCTGGGAGGGGTCTTGGAACACAGACTGTCAGAGCTGGGAGGGCCCTTAGAACACAGACTGTCAGAGCTGGGAGGGCCCTTAGAACACAGAATGTCAGAGCTGGGAGGGGCCTTGGAACACAGACTGTCAGAGCTGGGAGGGGCCTTAGAACACAGAATGTCAAAGCTTGGAGGGCCCTCAGAACACAGAAATGTCAGGGCTAGGAGGACCCTTAGAGTTTATTTGGTCTAAGCCCCTCATTTTTCAAAGGAGGAAACTAAAGACTCAGAGGAGGATTAGAGAACAACGAGGAGATGTGGCTGAGTCAAGACTTACCCTTGGCCCTTTTTGAAATCTGAGTCCCATTGAACTCTATACTACGACTATTCTGCCATGCCAGGTAAGTAGCAAGTTGGCGTCATGTAGGAAGAGCACTGGCTCTGGAGTTGGAGGATTCCCATTCAAACCCCACTGCTGAGTCTTACTATGTGAGCAAGACAAGTTCCCAGCCTCAGTTTCCCCATCTGAAAAATTATGGTGTTGGCCTAGATAGTGTCCAAAGCCTCTTCCAACTCTTGGAGCTCAGTCATTTCATCTGCAAAGAAAGAGCAGGGGTTGTGTTAGATGGTGTGAGAGAGAGAGACAGATACATGGACAAATAGAAATAGAGACAGAGACACAAAGAGAAAGAGAGCGACAGAGAGACAGAAATAGAGAGAAAGAGACAGAGATTGTTCAGGGAAATCCCGCTACAGAGTGATCTTGCTGGAAAACTCAGGGCTCTTCAATCTTCGACTTGAGAAGGCCTTGGGCTCCAATGCATTCATTTTCCAAGGGCGCCATCTTGTGTTAAGTTCTTTGCTGCCCAGCACTCACACATCTGTGTTAACGCAGTAGATGAGCTCCTTCCTTTGTAGGAGACCTGGAAATAAGTCCACATGCTTATTTTTCCTTACTGGGGTCTCTGCTCAGTCTTCTCGACCTACTGAAGGAATACAAGTATTGTCAGAATCCTTGACCTAGTTCTAGGTATGGTAGTATTTGCCACCGTTTTAATCACGTGCTTCTGTCAGAAAAAAACAACACACACACACACACACACACACACACACACACACACACACACACCCCTTGAGCATGTACCCTTAATATGCCTATATTCTTTGTTGTTGCTGTTTGTACTTCATTCTTGAAAAGGACCATGACTTGGATTTAAGTGAGGGAGGGCTGTGCAAGGTCACCAACCTCACTCTCTCCTCCAGAGCCCTCTGGGTTCAGTGGCAAGATAAATATCAGGATGACTGGAGACAGCTCTAGATGTTTAAAGCAATTGGGGTTGTGACTTGCCCGGGGTCACACAAACGAGTAGGTGTCTGAGGTGAGATTTGAACTCAGGTCTTCTTGACTCCCAGGCCAGTGCTCTCTATCTACTATGTCATGTAGCTGCCCTATGCTTATATTTACTTATTTATGAATTAAATGCACCTATTACTGCATTTACAATTATGTATATTATAAAGTCAGCTGGGCAACACAGTGGATAGAGTGCTAGACTTGGGGTCAGGAAGACATGAGTTCAAATCTTGCCTCAGGCACTTCCCATACATGTGATCTTAGGCAAGTCTCATAACTTGTCTACCTCAGTTTCCTCATATGTGAAATGGGGATAATGACAACAGCACTTCCCTTCCAGGGTTGTTGCAGGGATCACAAAAACTTGCCATAGCACTTAATATAGTGCTTGGCATATAGCAGGCCCTTAATAAATGCTACTTGACTGACTGACTGAAATGAGATAACATATATAAGGTGCTTTGCAAACCTTAAAGTAACATACACATGCTAGCTAATATAAAACACACACAAAATTAAGTTGTTAAGGGATTCAGTGAAGATTAAATAATATTTGATGTTAGTGTCAATAAGCAAGTGTTTTCAGTAAGGAAGCGACAAGGTCAAATCTGTACTTTCAGAGAATCGCTTTGGCAGAATGATTTGGAATGGGTCTAGACTTGAGGCAAGAAGACCAAGGAGGAGGCTATTGAAAAGCACTTTATGTATGCTTACAGTTCATAAAGCCTATACCTTGTGGCTCTGTTGCCAGGAAGAGGGCGTAAGACTTATTCTCTCTCTGTTTTACAGATGAGGAGACTGAGGGTCAGAGACAGGAAGCGATTTGCCCAGAAGACTTTTCTCACAACAACCCTTTGAGGTAAGACTAGAATATTTGCTGTGGAACTGAGCCCATCTTACCTGAGTCTAGAACTTTTCCTACCACTCCCCTCCAGGGACTGAGGTGCTCCAGAGGGACCCAAATCAAGCCCAATCCCTGGACTGTGTGAAAACATCTCCTCATTTCCTAGGACTGAGATCCAGACACTGTCTTAGAATAAATGTGATTTGTTGCTCTGGTAAGCCAAGGCAAGTCTGGGCCTCACTTTCCTTTATCTGCTAAAGCAAGGGAGTTGGACTAGATTAGGGGCCTTTCTACCTCCTGAACTCTCTGTTCTACCAGCCTGTGTTTTAAGGTTCCTTTCACAAAACCACAAAATCCCAGAGTTGGATGGACTTTGGTCCAACCCATACCTGAAAAAGAATCCTCACCCCATCAGGCCAGTAAGAAATCATTCCACTCTGATTGAGGGTATCTAGTGAGTGGGAATCTACTACCTCCTAAAGCAATCCATTACATTTGGATAACACTGCTGCTGCTATCACTACGACCACTGCTGCCACCACCACCACCATCACTACTTACTACTATGTATTAGTATGACTACTAGATAGCATTTATATAGTGCCTTAAGGTTTGCAAAATTAAATTATGATCACATAACCCTGGAAGATAGGTGCTATTAATCACTCCATTTTACAGATGAGGAAACTGAGGCTGAGAGCGATTAAGTGAATTGCTTGGTACTATATAGCTCTTACTCAAATCTCATCACTGTGTTGCTAACTCAAACCCCGCCTCCCTCAACCTCTTCTGCCCCTGGAATGTAGGGCTAGAGGGTGGGTCATGAAACTCCTCCCAATGCCTTCCTTTATAGAGGGCAGAAACGGAACTTTCCCACCTTATTCCACTCTGCATCTGCTGCTCTGCCTGGTTTTAGCTCCATGGAATAAAGTGTTCCCGACCTGGATACCCTCTGGTCTCTTCCCCCTGGCCCCCCCTCCTTTTCCTGTATCCTTATGTCTTCTCCCCTCATTAGAATGTAAGTTCCTGAAGGGGAAGGGCTATCTCACTTTTGTAGTTCTAGCCTGGCCCATGTGGGCTCTTCATAGATGCTTGTTGATTGACTGATTGATTGATTCCATCAAGCTTAGGGCTATAAAGGGTGAGATTTCACCTGCTTCCTGGCCAGGCTTCCCTTCCCTCTCACTGTCCTACCATCCTGCTTTTCATCTCTAATCCCCTTGAAGTATTCTTTTCCACTGTTAGAGGGTAAACTCCTTGAGGGCTGGCAGTGTCTTGCTCCCTTCTTTTTCTATTCACTTAGCATAGTACCAGGAACATAATAGACACTCAATCAATGCTTTTAAATTTTTGAGTTCATTCATTCAAATTTGCTTCTTTGCAACTGCTATTTATTGTCCCCAATTCTGCCTTCTGAGCCCCAAAAGACAAAAGTATTTGCTATTCTATGGGTTATTGTTGTTGTTGAGCTGTTTGAAGTTTTCTTGGCAAAGATATTGAACTGCTTTGCCATTTCCTTCTCCAGCTTATGTTACAGATGAGAAAACTGAGGCAAACAAGGTGAAGTGACTTGCCCGGGGTCACACAGCTAATAAATGTCTGAGGATGGATTTGAACTCAGGTAGATGAGTCTTCCTGACTCCAGAACTGTTACTCTATGCTGTGCACTATGGTGCCCCCTAGTGGTCCTCCTAGGGGACAGGCCTTCAAACACTTGAAGGCAGTTCTCATGCTTTCCATAATTCTTCTCTGGGGGTAAACATTCCTGGATGCTTCAATGGATTTCCTATGGCATAACTTGAGATCTTCCATCATGATGGTTACTCTCTACTGGGTTAACATCCCCTTGGTCAACGTCCTTCCTAATTGTTCTGGGCAATGTATCATCTGGAGGGACTATCACTTCCTTAAGCCCATCTTCTCCTCATGCCTGCCTCTCAAAGCAGCCCAGGATCTCCATGGCTTTCTTGGTGGCCATATTACACCTTTGACTCATATTTAGTATGAGTTTTTCCTTGGAGAAATTTCTTTTTAGTGTCCTCAGTTTTTCCTGGGGGCACTAATACCCTCAGATCTTTTTCAGTTGAACTGTTGTTTGGCCGTGCCTTCCTTGCATTGTCCTTTGTGGAGCTGATTTTTGTAACCAAGGTATAAGACTAGATTTATCCCTATTAAATGTGATCTCAATCAATCAGGCCCGGTCTTTTGGAATCCTACTTCCATCATTTAATGTGTCCCTCCCAAGTTGATGTCCCCTACAGTGTTCTCCCTTCTCACATCTCTTTCTGGGGACTCAGCTTCCTTCAAAGGAAAGCTCAGGTATCTCTTCATATACAAGTCCATCCTCCCAGTTATTATCACTCCATCATTCTTGAAATCATTTTGCGTTATTATATGTGTTTATTTACTTTTATGGATGTCATATCCCACTGTAGAAAGATCTTCATTTCTCTCTTTGTATTCCCACTGCTTAGCACTGTGCTTGTACTTAATAAATGTTGAGTTTGCAAACTTGATAAGCATTCTATCTTTGCCTTTACAGTATCATCGATTGACATACGGCATAAGGTCAGTCACAGATCCCTGGGGTACAGTAGGGGAATTCCACTGAACAGATCTTCCCAACTTCACATGGAACCATTAATGACCATTCTTTGGGTTGAGCCGTTCCCTCAATTCCAAATCCGTCTCATTGGACTGCTGTCTAGTTTTTCTCCATTGAGTATTTCCAACTTATCTTATTTATAGCTTGATTGTACATAGTTGTTAGCATGTTGTTTTCCCCATGAGCCCTTTGAGAGAAGGGCCTGTCTTATAGTTTTCTTTGTAATTTTCTAGGTCTTAACATAGTGCCTGGCACTGATAAAGCTGAATAAATGCTTATTGAAGAATGACTGACTGCATATCTTGTCTACAATAATAACATGAGCTCTAATACTATATTTCTTAAGGTCCCTGGCAGCTCTGACATTACGTATTCTAAGGCCTCTTCTAATTCTAATTTTGTGGGTGATAAGGTCCCTCAGACTCATTACCTTCTCTGTCCTAGAGTCCTTCCCAGTTTTGACATTCTATATATTCTAAGGTTGTAAGAATGTCTGTTGTTGTAAAGCACTGGCCCTGGATTCAGGAGGACCTGAATTCAAATCCAACCTCAGACACTTGACACCTACTAGCTGTGTGACCCTGGTCAAGTCACTTAACCTTCATTGCCCTGCCCCTCCCCCCCAAAGTCTGTGTTGTAAGCTTCCCACCCAGTCTCTGACATTTTATGCTCTATTATCAGCACTTCTCAAATTTTTTAATCCCAGTACCACCCTACACTCTTTTTCCCCCCCTTTGGTGCTGAGGTAATCGGATTAAATGACTTGCCCAGGGTCACATAGTAAGAATCAAGTGTCTGAGGCTAGATTTGGACTCAGGTCCTCCTGACTTTGAGGCCAGTGCTCTATCCACTGCTCCACTTAGCTGCCCCCTCCCCTTTATGTTTTGGGTTTTGTTTTTTTGTTTTTTGGGGTTTTTTGTGGGGCAATGAGGGTTAAGTGACTTGCCCAGGGTCACACAGCTAGTAAGTGTCAAGTGTCTAAGGCTGGATTTGAACTCAGGTACTCCTGAATCCAGGGCCAGCGCTTTATCTACTGTGCCACCTAGCTGCTCCCTCCCCTTTACACTCTTTGCTGCTCCGGGCATTTTCCTATGACCTTATTTGGATGTTTTTTGGAGCGATCATGTCATGAGTTTGGGAGGCCTTTCCTCTGCCATCTTGGCTCCCCCCTTTACACTCTTAAAAATTATTGAGGACCCCAAAGGGCTTTTGTTTATATAGATTATATCTATCGATATTTATCATGTTGAAGATTAAAACCAATAAAAATTTCAAATATTTAAATATTAATTCATTAAAAATAATAATGAACCCATTATATGTTCATCTAAATCACTTTTTTTGTAGAAATAACATTTCCCAAAACAAAAAAGAAAATTAGTGAGAAGAGTGGCATTGCTTTATTTACTTTTGCAAATCCCTTTAATGTCTGGTTTCCTAGAAGACAGCTAGATTCACCCAGATATTTCTGCATTCAATTTGTTGCAATGTGTTGTCTTGGTCGCAATATAGGAAGATAATCTAGCCTAACACAGATATGCAGTTGGAAAAGGGAGGAATATTTTAATAGACGGGAAAAAATCTTATTATTATAAAAATTGTCCTGACCTCTTGAACCCTCCTGAAAAGGTCTTAGGAACTCCCAGGGATTCTCAGATACACTTTGAGAACTGAAGTTCTAAGGTATTTTCTAGCTCTATGCTTCAAGTCCCACCAGCTCTGACACCCTGTATATTAAGGTTCACATTTCCCCCCACAACTGACATTTTGTGTGTTAAGGTTCATACATCCCACCCACTCCCAGAACTGACATTCTGTATTCTAAGTTCCCTCTCAGCTCTGACATTTGACATTTCGTTTCTAAATGAGAAATTTCAACTAAGCCTTCGGTGGAGGATTTAAAAAAAATGCAAGGTTGTGGGACTACTTGCTCGTGTTAATGTAAAGGGGGTCTTTATCCAGGTATCATCGGAGTAGATCCCCTGTAGTGGGGTCCCCAACCACTCTTAGATTCCCTGAGTTGATGAAATGCTCAAGGTTTGGCGGGGGGCGGGGGGGGGGGGAGGGCTTTGTGTGGGGTCCCTTCCACTGCATGTTCTTTATAGGTCTCTGAGCTTGGAAAAGGCCACAGTATGTTGCTCTCAGGGGGCCCCACGTGCTTCTTTCTGAGCTTGACAGAACAGATAAGGAGCTAATCAATCAACCCAACCTCCTCTCTGCACTCCCCTCTGGCCTAAGGACTATAAACACAGCCCTCCCCCCGTCTATGTGCATGTGTCTCTGTGTATATAGGAATCTTCCCTCCATCCCCCTTCCTGATTCTAGACTCAGATTCACCTCACATACTGGAGACCCACATTCCACTCCCCAAAGAGACATGTATTATTCTTCATAACTCATCTCCATCCCCAAACTCGATTCCCACCTAAAGTCCTTGGATGGAAAGGCTCTTCATTTTAGGTGACTTAATTATTCTTATGGGATCATCTGAAGACTAATAGATAGATTGGTGAATATGAGACTTTGAAGGGAAGAACAAAGAAAAAGGAACATGGGAATAAAACCAGATGTGGTTGAACTAGAGGAGCCCAAAGGATTCTTGAGATCCTATTGGTTGGTATTCCAGCTGTTATACTGGCCTTTTGCTGTTCATCCACCCTGTACCCTAAGTCCCCCTCCCCTCCAAATTACCTCCTATTTATTTTAACTATAGTAGTATATATATGTGTGTGTGTGTGTGTGTGTGTACACACACATATACATGTTTCTCTTGATAGAATGTAAGCTCATTGAAGGTAGAATCTGTTTAATTTGTGTGTGTGTGTGTGTGTGTGTGTTTAGCACCTAGAACAGTGCCTGGCACAATTTTATTTTTACTAGCCCTATGATTTAAGGAGGCATCTAAGGTGGCAGAGTGCATGGAGCACTGGGGCCTAGAGTTAGGAAGACTCATCTTCCGGAGTTCAACTGTGGCTTCGGACATTTACTAGCAGTGTGACTCTGGGCAAGTCACTGTCAAGAAGACAGGCTTTAGGGTCACGTCACTCAACTCTGCTGAATCTGTCAAATGAGCTGGAGAAGGAAATGACAAACCACTCCAGAATCTCTGCCCAAAAAACCCCAAGTGGGGTCAAGAATAGTCAGCCACAACTGGAAATGACCGAACTGAATGATTTCATCGGCATAGGGAACTTCTCCCACCAACACCTTCTCAGCAATTTATAGTTTTATAGAATTGTCTGGGAATACTGAAAAATTACCTGACATGCCTGGTTAGGCTTACACTGTCAGAAAGTAGGGGTGGGACTCCAATCCAGGTCTTTTGGGCTCTGAACACAGCCTGTATGTTCTTTCCATAGTACCATGGGACATATTAAGTGCTTAAAAATACAAGTTGATTGATTGGTTCTATGATTTAATAATACTGAAGAGGCAAGGAATTACTCTCTGATCTGCATGTCAGTAAATAAACATTAATTAAACACCTTCTGTGTGGCAGGCATCATACTAAAGGCTGGGGATACAATGTAAGGCAAAAAAGTGAGTCCCTACCCTGGAAGACTTCGTCATCTAATGGAACATCCAAATAAATATATGCAAACAAGCCATAGACAAGACAAACAGGAAATAATCAGCAGAGGGAAGACACCTAAATTAAAAGGGCTTGGGAAAGGCTTCCTGTTTAAGGTGGGATTTATTATCTGATTTGAAATACATACTTAGACCTCATTTTACCTGTCCTGAACAATCACTTAACAATGAACTGTTTGGAGCTTCTGTTTCCCCCAACTGTAAGAGGGAAATCATAATAATTCCCTTAGGGGATGTTTGAAGAAAAGTATTTTATGAATCCTAGCATTCTACAGCAGGGGTTCTTAATTTGATGTCTGTGAAATTTAAAAAAATATGTTGTGATAACTGTTCAGTCATTTTCAGCTGTGTCTGACTCTCTGTGACCCCCTTTGAGGTTTTCTTGGCAGAGATACTGGAGTGGTTTGCCATTTCCTTCTCCAGCTCATTTTACAGATGAGGAAACTGAGGCAAACAAGGTTAATTGACTAGCCCAGGGTCACACAGCTAGTAGGAGCCTGAGGCTGGATTTGAACTCAGAAAGCTGAATCTTCTTGACTATAGGCCTGCCCCGCTATCCACCAAGCCACCTAACTGCCCTGTGATAACCATATTTCTATATATTTGGTTTCCATTGTAATTTTATTTTATTTTATGCAATTAAAAACATTCAGAAGAATGCTCTCAGTCTTTGTCAGGCTGCCCACGGGGGTGCAGGACCCCCAAAAGGTTCTAGTGAGGAGTTAGAGCTACCAATGGCTAGGTTCGCATCCCTCCAGGGAGAGGACACTAGAGGGCAGTGCTGTCTCACAGCATTCATGTATCCCCTGCCCCAACCCTGTCTCCTACCCCATAAAGGCTTTCTGGCCAGCTCTCCCCTAAAGAATGGAGGGGACTCAGGAAACTATTAAAGTTTTAATTCTGCCTCTGGTCAAATCCTACCCAACTCCACCAGTTCTCATCTGGTCAATGAGAAATCATTCTGTTTTTAAAACATTAGAAAGAGAAGTGAAAGAGAGCCCAGGACCAGCTTTAGTTTCTGGAGCTGCCACTGACTGTATGACCTTGGTCAGCTCTGTGTGACCTTGGGAGAGTACCTTGTCCACTCTGGTCTCCGGTATTCTCATCTATAAAATCAGAGCCCCGGGCCTGGTGGACTCTACATTCCTTTCTGTAAGTCGTAGGATTTTAGAGTAGAAAGGGACCTTGGAAATTAAATGAGCCCTTTTAAAAAGGGGGAAAAAAACCTCGTGGGGGTAGGGGATGATTTGTTCAAGGACACACAGTTAAGAGCAGAGCAAGGAAAAGAAACTCATGTGTTTCTGCTTCAGGTTCAATCTTCTTTTTACCTCACCACAGTCAATATCTGGACAGATTACATTGATTAAGACAGGTTGACTAGCCTGGTGAGAAGACTAAAGGGACATTTGTGTTATTGCCATGGGCGCATAGAATGCTATTGAAAACATTAGAACAAACAGAAAACAGAGTAAGGAGAGTCCTTAGAACAGTGAATGTCAGAAGTGGGAGGGCCCTTGGAACCCAGAATGTTAGAGCTGGGAGGGGCCTTAGAACACAGGATGTCAGAGCTAGGAGGGTACTTAGAACACAGGATGTCAGAGCTGGGAGGGCCCTTAGAACACAGAATATCAGAAATGAGAAGGGCCCTTAGAACACAGAATGTCAGAGCCGGGAGGGCCCTTAGAACACAGAATGTCAGAGCTGGGAGGGCCCTTAGAACACAGAATGTCAGAGCTGGGAGGGCCCTTAGAACACAGAATGTCAGAGCTGGGAGGGCCCTTAGAACTTAGGATGTCAAAACTAGAAGGGCCTTTAGAACATGAAATGTCAGAGCTGGGAGGGGCCTTAGGACACAGAATGTCACAGCTGGGAGGGCCCTTAGAACACAGGATGTCAGAGCTGGGAGGGCCCTTAGAACACAGAATGTCAGAGCTGGGAGGGCCCTTAGAACACAGGATGTCAGAGCTGGGAGGGCCCTTAGAATTTAGGATGTCAAAACTAGAAGGGCCTTTAGAATATGAAATGTCAGAGCTGGGAGGGCCCTTAGAACACAGAATGCTGAGCTAGAATGGATCCAGAGGTCAGTTATTCCTGCCCTCTTATTTTACATGTGAGGAAGCTGAGACCACAGAGTCAGAGGCCGCACAGCTACCGAGTGACAGGCCCAAGACTACCACTCAGGTCTCATGACTCCCAGGCCTATAGATTTATTTAGTTCAGCTATTTCAGCAAACTTATCCATTCTTTGGGAAGGGGTTGGGTGGATAACGAGGAAGCAAACTGTTCAAGCTGAAAGCCTTAGTGGGGCGGTGATTGTCCTCTCCATCTGCTGTCAGCCCTCAGCAGAAAGGAATAATGGGAGGACGGGAACAAATATTATGAGAGTAAATGTGTAAACAACGAGCTGTCGGTGACTTCATTGGTCATAAACAGGCCTAAGAACCTGCAACGCCTGCCAGGCCATCCCCGCGTGGGGCCTCTGTGGAAGGACCTGTGGTGACCTACTGTACCACGGCAGGGGAGAAGACAGCAGCCCCCTCCTCCTCCTCCTTCCCCCTTCCTCTCCCTCCGGCCCCCAACATGGTCAAGCTTGATCTGGAGAGGCGAGAACTGTGAAAATGTAAAATGCCCAGGCGAACTCTGTAGGGATTTAGAGGAGAAGTACATGCCGTGGAAGAACACACAGAGGATGGCTAATGGGTTAGGATTGAGAGGATTCTAGCAAGGACCTCTCTCCCCCAGCCCTGCCTCACCCCGATGTCTTCCTCACTGCTGCCTAAATTCTGGCACTTGATTTCCAAGGTTCCTCCCAGCTCTGACATTCTGTGTTTTAAGATCCCTTCTTGCTCAGACATTCTGTGTTCTAAGGGCCCTCCCAGCTCTGACATTCTGGGTTCTAAGATCCCTTCTTGCTCTGACATTCTGAGTTCTAAGGGCCCTCCCAGCTCTGACATTCTGGGTTCCAAGCACCCTCCATTGTTCTCTCTTTTAACTCTATCATTCTTTTTGTTTGTTTGTTTTAACTTTTTTTTTTTCAGGGCAATAAGGGTTGTGACTCGCCCAGGGTCACACAGCTAGTAAGTGTCAAGTGTCTGAGGCTGGATTTGAACTCAGGTCCTCCTGAATCCAAGGACAGTGCTTTATCCACTGCACCACCTAGCTGCCCTTGTTTTAATTTTTAAAATTTAATTAAATTTTTTTCCCAATTATATGTAAAGATTTTTTTTTGAGTTTCAAATTTTTCTCTTGTCCTCTCTTCCCTCCCCTCTTCCAAGTCCAGAAAGCAATTTGCAAGCATGTTAAAACATCTTTCCACATTAATCATGTTATAAGAGAAGAATCAGAACAAAGGGAAACATGCAAGAAAGAATAAACAAGAACAACAAAAGAGCAACAACAAAAGTGAAAATAGTATGCTTCAATTTTCATTCAGACTCCATAGCTGTTGTTTTTCTGAATGTGGAAAGCATTATGTCTTTTGGCATTGTCTTGAATCCTTGTATTGCTGAGAAAAGTTAAGTCTATCACAGTTGATCATCACACAATGCTGTTGATACTGTGTACAATGTTCTCTTGGTTCTGCTCATTGCACTCAGCATCAATTTATGTAAGTCTTTCCAGGTTTTTCTGAAATCCATCTGCTTATCATTTCTTATAGCACAATAGTATTCCATTACATTTATACATCACAACTTGTTTAGCCATTCTCCAAGTGAAGGGTGTCCCCTCAATGTCCAATTCTTTGCTACCACAAAAAGAGCAGCTATAAATATTTTTTGTACATGTGGGTCTTTTTCCCTTTTTTATGATCTCTTTGGAATATAGACCTAGTAGTTGTATTGCTGGGTCAAAGTATTGCTGGGTGCACAGTTTTATAGCCTTTTGGGCATGGTTCCAAATTGCTCTCCAGAATGTTTGGATCATGAACTCTATCATTCTTTTTATTTTTTATTTTTTAGTGAGGCAATTGGGGTTAAGTGACTTGCCCAGGGTCACACAGCTAGTAAGTGTTAAATGTCTGAGGCCAGATTTGAACTCAGCTACTCCTGACTCCAGGGGCCGGTATTCTATCCACTGTGCCACCTAGCTGCCCCGAACTCTATCATTCTTGTTCCCCACATGCAGAATCAAGACAAATGAGGGAAAGTTGTAGAGAAACATGATAGACTTGGTGTAAGGAAAATGTTCCTGA
Organism: Dromiciops gliroides; assembly: GCF_019393635.1. Lineage (NCBI taxonomy): Eukaryota > Metazoa > Chordata > Mammalia > Microbiotheria > Microbiotheriidae > Dromiciops > Dromiciops gliroides. The sequence continues at coordinate 611,191,201 of NC_057863.1, forward strand.
TATTCAAAGCTATTCAAAAGTGGAATTGGCTATGTTAGTGGGCAGTGAGTTCCTCTTTAGTAGAGTCCTCTAGCAGAAGCTGGATAACCACTTGTTGAGAACATTGTGCAGGACATTCCTTGTCAGATATAAGTTGGCCTTGGACCCTGGAAGTTCCTTTCTTTTCTTTTAATTTCTTTTTTTTAGTCCCTTTCAATTATAAGATTCTACCACTGTCTACTCCAAGAGGAAGCATGAAACAGTAGAAAGGGAATTTGATATGGAATTCAGAAGAGCTACTTCAACTATTTTACTCAGTACCTGTGTGGCCTTGGGCAAGTGATGTCAAACAAAGAAGCAATCAACAAGAAGGAAGCATCTACTTTGAGCCAGGTGTTCTGTTAGGTACAGGGGCTACAAACACAATGAACAGAATCATCTCTGCCCTAAAGGAACTTGCATTCTGACAGGGGAGATCACAAGGAAATGCAGAACATGGAATAAATGTAAAGAAAATAAATACAAAGTCATTCAAGGTTTGGGAGAGAGGGAGGGCAGTAACAATTGAGGGGATCAGAAAAGGCTTCTTGGAGAAGATTATGCTGGAGCTGTATCTTGAAGGAAGAGACAGAGCAGAAGTAGGGAGGGAGGGCATTCTAGCACCCAGCCTGTACAAAGGCAGGGAGGGGGGAAATGGTGTATCCTTTGAGGAATTTAGACCATTTGGCTGGATTGTATAGTACAGGAGGGGGAGTGATGTCCAACAAGGCTGGAAAGATAGGTTGGGACCAAGTTGGGTAGGGCATTAATAGATAAACAGAAGAGTTGACCTTTAATACTACAGGTAGTAGGGAGCCACTGGAGTTTATTGAGTAGGAAAATTTCATGATCCAATCTACACTTAAGAAAAGTCAATTCAGCAGCCCCATGGACAGCAGACCCAGATCAGAGGCTGTTGCAATAATTTAGGGAAGAGATGATGAGGGTCTTCACTAAAAGGGGTCAGAGGGGAGGGATGTTCTGGAGGTAGAAATTGCCTTGTTTGGCAGATGATTGGATATGTAGGGTGAAGGGAAATGAGGAGTCAAAAATGATGCTGAAGTTTCCAACCTGGGGAGACTGGAAGAATGGGGGTACTTTGACAGAAAGAGAGCTTCAGAAGAGGAATGGGATTGAAGGGAAAGATGGTGATTTCTACTTTGGACATGTTGAACTGGAGCTAGTTCCAATACATCTGATTTGATTGTCTAACAGGCAGTTGGTGATGTGGGAATGAAGCTCAGGGAGAGAATGGGGTTCTCTCTCTCTGTACTTCAGTTTTCTCATCTGGAAAATGAAGGTGTAATGATCTTCTAAGCATCCCTTCAGTTCCCAGTCTCACTTTCCTCAACTGTGAAATGAGAGAAGTAGGTTAAATAATCTCTAAGGCCCCTTCCATCTTTAAGTTCTCTCCTACCTGCAATGTTCTGGCTGGTAGGTGGCCTTATGTGAAAAGGACTGGCCTTAGGCAAATTCAGCTGCTGCCAAGATAGTGGCATTTCACTAAAACTTTCAAGCTCCCCTTACACTCCAGGCATGCCTGCTTTCCCCAATGCTTAGGAAGCATGGTACAGTGGAAGGAGCCTAGGCTCTGAGATCAGAAGACATGGGTTCCAATCTTGCCTCTGATGTTTCCTATCAGTGTGACCCTCAGTTTCCTTATCTATAAAATAAGGAAGGTGGATTATCTGGTCTTTGAGTGAGGTTCCTTCCAACTCTAGATCCAGGATCCTTATTTCTCACAATTTGAGTCATTCCTTAGACTTTTAAGTACTCTTAGCAAACAATCAGTGGACCAGTACTCTTCATTGACTTCTAGTCAATAGTACTTTTCAATCAGTAGACAAGCATCTATATGCTGAGGAGAAAATACAAAAGTGAGATAAGTGGGAACAGCTAGGTGGAATAGTGGATAAAGAACTGGCCCTGGATTCAGGAGGACCTGAGTTCAAATCTGGTCTCAGACATTTGTGTTATAAAATAATGGAATTTGGCAGATACTCAAAGGCCCACCTGGAGATTAATCTAAACTGATTGAATTAAGTGAGAGTGATTGACTTTGCTGATTAGTCTACTTAAAGTTAATTAGATTGTAACCACACCTGGCTGGCCCTTAAGACAGTATTGTTCTCAGAAGCTAAGGACTTTGAACTCAACTCGAGACCACCTTCAAGTCCAGTGAACCAATGGATTTGGATGATACCTACCAATCAGCTTGAAGTAGTGTATAAGGACCAACTCTGCTCCAGACCTATAGAAAGCTTCTACACTTAGTTTGAGATAGTTCGTGGTTGAAGCAGGTTCATGGTGGAGGACTTGAGGAAGAACCAGACCAGGCTGGAACTCTAGGCTATATAGGCCTTTTCTTAACTCCATGTGTTCTTTTTTTCCTAATACCTAGTCTGCTTTAATAAATGCTTAATGCCCAAAGACTGGTGCTAAAGCTTCTAATTTAAGGCAACTACACATTAGATCTTTTAGACGTCACAATTAGATTTTAAACATCACACTTGACACTTACTAGCGGTGTGACTCTGGACAAGTCACTTAATTCTCATTGCCCCACCCCCCCCAATTTTTTTTAAAAAGTGAGATAACTGAGATGGTCACATTCTAAAGAGGGAAAGGATGGGTATTGTACAGGGAGGTAGACAGCCAACTGGACCTGGAGTAAGACCTGAGCAGAATCCTGCCTCAGACATTTATTAGTTGTTGTGACCTTCACTTGACCTCTCTGGGCCTCAGTTTCCTTATCTGTAAAATTATAGAGTTAGACTCAGAAGCCTCTAAAAAGTCCTTTCCATCTCCAAATCTATGATGCTATGATTCCTGGCAGTTACTCCTTTTGGTTACATTTCAGGGAGTTGGGGGGGGGGGGGAGGAGGCTCTGGCCTAGGCAGATATAGTGATGGGACCTGTAAGGCAGGAGATCAGTAGCAATGGTGAAGCTGAAGCCGATTCTTGTTCCCAGAGGAAGAGTGACAGATGGGGCAGATGGAGAGGGATGGGAAGTGCACCAGGTCAGGGCAGTAGGAGAGGTCCTAGTATCCTTATGGAAAATTGGGACAATCCTGGGAAGCATGGTCTGGAACCAGCCAGATAGAATGGATCTGGAGGCAGTGGGGCTTCAAGCTCCATCCCTGAGGATTAAAACATTTGGAATGTTGGTTTTATCATCAGCTAAATGAAGCCTTTGGACTAAATGACTTACTTCTGAGCTTCCTTCTAGCTCTAGGGGGTTGGATTTGTTTTCATTTGGGGTGGGGGGAACAATTGGGGTTAAGTGACTTGCCTAGGGTCACACAACTATTCAATGTGACCAGATTTGAACTCAGGTTCCTTTGACTCCAGGGCCAGTGCTTGTCACCTAGATGCCTCATAGTGGGCTGGATTTGAAAACAATCCCTGCTCTCAAGAAACTTCCACGCTAATTGAAGAGACAAGTACAGATTTAGGTGTTTTCACTCACACACCAATCAGGATAGTTCTGTCTGATGATAGATGAGTATATTATTTAGGGGAAGGGGGTGGGCAACTTGGGAGATCCAGGTCTGGTGGGTTCTTGTTCCCGGTGAGGAAAAGAAGGACTGAAGTAAGTGTGTGTGTAACCCCCTGTTACAATAATTAGCCCTTTTAAATCTTGGGACAATATAATGGTCCCTTAGGTCCACAAGGTTTTCTCTCCTATTCTAGGGAGTTTATAATGAGCAAACAATCAGAATTGTTCTAAGCCCCCAGTTAGGAAAATCCCTAACATTTAGTCAAAGGTTTCACTGTCTACCTTAATTTGCATTTATATGTACACATAACATAGATATATTTATATAACATATTTATATTTATGTACTATTATATGCATTTATATTTATCTCTTGCTAACCCTTGCCTTTTTGGGGGGAAGGGGGTAATATCAAAATTCAGATTAATGGAAGCATTTGGGTGAGAATCAAGGAGAGAATTAACAGTGACTATGGATAAATAGGCACCGGGAAGAGAAGATGGGGAAAGAGCAGATCATTTTTTAGAACTTTCCTCAGTCCTTGTGGAGGCTCGTACCATTGGTGGAAGGGGTCTTAAGTCTTTTGCTGGGAGATGTCTGTTGGGTCAACGACTCTTCTCACACTCTCCCTTTGCTGCCATAGCTCGTTTCTCCTTGTTATTGGTCCCTTTTCTGGATGCTCCTGTGCTGACAATTCTCTCTGGCTTAGCTCTTGATGTTCTCCCTCCTTCCGTTCTGCTGAGGCAACCACAGAGTCTTTTCCCAGTTCTGAGAGAGATCCTCTTTGTTTTCAAGTTTCTTAGAGCATGGCCAAGTCTCTCATCTAATTGAAGTATCTGCATTTTACATATGAGGAAATTGAGACAGAGATTAAGTGACTAGTTCAGAGTTGCGCAGCTATTTTCAGTGTCTGAGGACTTGGGTTTTTTTGACTTCAGGTTTACCCCAGTATTCCACTTGGTGGCCATTTAGATGACCTCCAAGGTTTCTCCTACTTCTAAACCTATGATCCTGAGCTTTGGGGAGTCTGGCCTTACCAACCCTGAAAGCCTATAAACTATCAACAAATGTTCCATGTGTGTGTTTCATGTGTAGTGGGGTCCCAGGGGCAGAGTCAGGGTAAGGAGTGAGTCAGCCTGGTAGTTCCACACCATAACTGACCACCAATTTCTCCTCCAACCCATCTCCTCAGCTAGCAGCCCCAGCCTCCCTCTGCCTCATACCCTCCCCCAGTGGTTACCTCTCTTCCTCCCCACACGATGCAGAGCTATAGATGTAAGATATGGCAAAGAGAAGACTTCCAGGAGACAAAGGATCATGGGCTAGACCTGGAAGCAAGCTCAGACACCATCTAATCCAACCCTTTCATTTTAGAGATGATGAAATGGAGGCTCAGAATGTCCTGACCTTGAGGTCTTTGGAACATGGAATGTTAGTGATAAAAGGGGCTCCAGGTCACAGAATGTTAGGGTTTGGATCTCCCATTCTGCAGATGAGGAGACTGAGAAGTAAAATGACTTAGCCCAGGTCACACAGGTAGTAAGTAGCAAAGACCATATTTAAACCTGGGTCATCAAACCTTTACATTCTGTGTTCTACTTTATAGATATGATCCTTCCCTTCAAATATTTGAAAGGCTAAAGGAGAGGGGGGAAGAGAGGAGAGGGTTGTAGGTGGGGGGGGTGAAGAACTAGATTAAAGGAAATTTACAGATTGAGAATTTCTGCTCAATACAAGGAAGAAGGATCTAGAAAATCAGAACTGATCAACAACACAACAGGCTACTTTGAAAAGAAGTGAACTCCCTGGACATCTCCATAAGACTGTGAGCTACTTGGGATCAGGGACTATTCTTTGCCTTTCTTCATATCTCCAATGCTTAACCCAGTTCCTGGCACATAGTAGGTCCTTAATAAATACTTGTCTCCTTCCCTACTGTTAAATTAAATTCTTTTCAATTAACAAAAATATGTCTTCTTTCCCTCCTATTTCCCACTATCACCACACCCTCCCATAGAGAAAGAAATAAAAACAAAACCCCTCTTACAAATATGTTATTTTATTTGCAACACATTTATTATTTATTCCCTAAATTTTAGACTCCAATTTCTGTACATTTGCCCAAGCTTTCCCCCATGGCTGGAATGCACTCCTTCCTTATTCCTGTCTCTCTGAGTCCTTGTCTTCCTTTAAAGCTAAGCTGCCATCCCCTTATTTATTTATTTTGTGGGGCAATGAGGGTTAAGTGACTTTCCCAGGGTCACACAGCTAGTAAGTGTCAAGTGTCTGAGGTCAGATTTGAACTCAGGTCCTCCTGAATCCAGGGCTGGTGCTTTATCTACTGGGCCACCTAGTTGCCCCTGCCACACCTTATGAAGCCCTCCTTCAAGTCCCTAGGCATTGATGTTCTCCTCTTCCTCTTTCTCTTCCATCGTCCTTATATTTTTATCCTTAGATGTTTTATTATCCCCACCCCCAAGTAGAATGTAAGTTTCTTGAGGTCAGGGACCTTTCATCTATGTCTTCATATCCCCAGCCTAAGCCTTACCCACTTAGTGCAGGGTAAGTGCTTGATAACAGCTCAGTAAACTTTTTGAAAAATTGAAATGAATTGAATTCACAGAGTAAGTAGAGCCTGGGCTAAACCTTCAAGGGATCTGAGAGGGAGAAGGAAAGAGGAAACACATTTCAAGCATGGTGGAGCCTCTCAGCTTCTACAAGTATGGAGAGATCATCTGAATGAATTCATATTTCAGGATCAGCTCATAGCCTAGTTAGGTTGAAATGTTGAGTATACGGACGGAAGCAATAAGGAATAGGGATAAAAAGGTCAGTTGAAACTGGATTGTGGAAGGTCTTAAATACCAGGATGAGATACTCGTGTTTTAGGGACCTAGAGGAGAGAGATGAAGATCAGATGTGTGCATTGAGAAGATCAATTCTGGTTACTCACTGTGTGAAGGATGGTTTGGAGAGGGTAGATGGTGGATGTTGGGAGACCAAACTGAAGTCTATTAATATAAACAGATCAGGTGAATAGCAGTGAAGGCCACACAGTGAATGAAGACATAGAGATGCATAGGAGAGATGTGATGCTGTTGGAATTTGATAGGACTTATTAGCTGATTGGAATCAGAGGTGGAAAAAGAGAAATAAATTCCAAGATTAAAACCTGGGCAAAAGGGAAGATTAATAGCTAACATTTGTCAGTCAATAAACATTTATTAAGTGCCTACTATGTCCAGGCATTGTGCTAAATATTGGGGTTGCAAAAAGAGATAAAAAGTCTCTGCCCTGAAGGAGCTTACAATCTAATGAGGGAGATAACAAAGAAACAAATATAAACAAACTATATATAGGATATATAGGAAATAATCAAAAGAGGGGAGACACTAGAATTAAGAAGGGTTAGGGAAGGCTTCCTGTGGAAGACAAGATTTTAGTTGGGAGGAAACCTAGGAAACCAAGAGGCAGAAATGAGGAAGGAGAGCATTTCAGGCATGAGGAACAGCCAGAGAAAATGTCCCAAGCTGAGAGATGGAGTGTCTTAGCTATTTGGATGGTTGGTCTTTCTTTCTTTCTTTCTTTCTTTCTTTCTTTCTTTCTTTCTTTCTTTCTTTCTTTCTTTCTTTCTTTCTTTCTTTCTTTCTTTCTTCCTTCCTTCCTTCCTTCCTTCCTTCCTTCCTTCCTTCCTTCCTTCCTTCCTTCCTTCCTTCCTTCCTTTCTTCCTTCCTTCCTTTCTTTCTTTCTTTCTTTCTTTCTTTCTTTCTTTCTTTCTTTCTTTCTTTCTTTCTTTCTTTCTTTCTTTCTTTCTTTCTTTCTTTCTTTCTATCTATTTCTTCCTTACTTCCTTCCTTCCTTCCTTCCTTCCTTCCTTCCTTCCTTCCTTCCTTCCTTCCTTCCTTCCTTCCTTCCTTCCTTCCTTCCTTCCTCCCCTCCTTCCTTCCTTCCTTCCTTCTTTCCTTCCTTCCTTCCTTCCTTCCTTCCTTCCTTCCTTCCTTCTTTACTCTTTCTTTCTTTATTGGTTAATATTTTGTTTTTGCCAATTACATGTAAAAACAATTTTAAAATTCATTTTTTAAAATTTCAAGTTCCAAATTCTCTCCCTCCCTCCCTTTTTCCCCTTCTCTCTCCCTTCCTTTCCCCCCTTCTCTCTCCCTCCCTTTTCCCCCTTCTCCCTCCCTCCCTGAGACAGTGACCAATTTGATATAGGTTATTAATGTACAAACTTGCAAAACATTTCCATATTATTCATATTGTGAAAGAAAATGTAGCCCCCCCAAAAAACCCCAAGAAAAATAAAGAAAAAGTATGTGTCAATCTCCATCATTTTCTCTAGAGGTGGATAGCATTTTCCATCATGAGTCCTTTGGAATTGTCTTGGATCATTGTATTGCTGAGAATAGTTAATTCATTCACAGTTGAGCATAGGATGATATTGCTGTCACTGTGTAAAATAGTCTCCTGGTTCTGCTCACTTTACTTTGCATCAGTTCACAGATGTCTTTCTAAGTATTTCTGAAATCAGCCTGCTCCTCATTTCTTATAGGATAATAGTATTCCATTACATTTACTGAAATTTGTCCAGCCATTCCCCAATTGATGGGCATCCCCTCAATTTCCAATTCTTTGCCACCATGAGAAGAGCTGCTATAAATATTTTTGTACAAATAGATCCCCCCTTTTATCTCTTTGGGATATAGACTCAGTAATGGTATTGCTGGATCAAAGGGTGTGAAGTTTTATAGCCCTTTGGGCATAGTCCACTTTTTTTGGATGGTGTTTCAAGGCTTGCAAAACACCTTACCAATTATCTGCACCATGACCCCATGAGATAAGCACTACAAATAGTATTGTTGCCATTTTGAAGAGGAAGTCTCAAAGAAATTAAGCAACTTACCCATGGTCATTGGTATCAGGTAGAATTTGGACCCATGTCTCCTGATTCCAAAGCCAGTTCTCCTTCCATTATGCCATACTGCTCCAAGGAAGTGCAGGTTTAGGGGGAAAGATTAGGAAGGTGCATGACATACTGGAAAGAGGGTTGGACTCAGAATCAGGAGAGCTAGCCTTGGTTCAAATCTATCTGTGTGACCCTGGACAAGTCAAGCCAAGTCAAGTCAGTAAGCATTTATTAAGTGCTTACCATGTGCTAGACACTTTGCTAAGCACTAGAGTTGCAAAGAAAGGCAAAAGCAGCTCCTCCCTACAAGGGCAAGTCGCTTCACCACTCTGTGACTCAATTTTCTCATCTGTAAAATGATAGTATTGGAATCAATGGTCTCTAAGATCCTTTCCAGCTGTGAACATGTGCCCTATAACACTATAATTATGTCTTAGATTTAGTTGTTCCCATCAAGCAGCCTTAGAATAGAAGAGAAGCTGGTACCCTTCATTAGGACTTTAGGCAGAAAGTGCTGCCTTCCCTTCCCATAGATCAACTGCTTTGCTTCTTTCATTATCATGACTACTAGCCCAAGCCCTAGCCCTAGGTGGTGAGTAGTAGAAAATGGCCTGTTCGACTTAGAGTCAGAAAAAGCAAAGTTCAAATCCTATTTCAGAAACTTACTGGTTGTGTGACCCTGGGCAAGTCACTTAACCCCTGTTTACCTCAGTTTCCTCATCTGTAAATCAGGGATAATAATAGCCCCTACCTCCCAGGACTGTTGTAAGGATTAAATGACGTGATATTTGTAAAACATTTTTCAAACCTTAAAGTGTTATATAAATGCCAGTTATTCTTCTTGTTGTTGTTATTTTTGCTGAGGGGGAGGTAAGCTGGCTCATACTAATTGTAACCTGAGTCCAAGGAGGTAGGGGTGGCAGGCCTGAGGCTGTAGGAATCTTGCTAAATAGTTCAGTTCCCTTATAAATCAGAGGCCCAAGGAAGTAACAACATCCATAAATATTTATGTTGTCTCCAAAAAAATTGTACTTGATATATTTTATTTGTGGAAAGGCAATAAGTGGCGGCACAGCCGTTATTTTTGGCTGCATCAGGCCTGGGAGCTGTGAGGATGCCCTGTTTGTGCTGGGGCCAGAGCCCAACCCGGTGCTTCCCTAGGGATTCCTCATGTCCACAGGCTCCAGCACAAGGTCATTGTTTTGGGGGTGTTTCCTTTGGAGGTGATGGTGGAATCATAGAGAAGGTGGCAGGGGTCAGAAGGCAGGGGCGTTGGGAAGGTTCTGTTGGAATCTGGTCCCATTGCCTAGGATGTCTACCTCAGTAAAACCACCCAGGCCCACTCTGCTGCTAAAAGCCCAACGGGGTGGGCACAGGAGGACTGGCCCTGATCCTATTTGCATCCCCACACTCAGATACAACTTCTCCCCTAATTGGGCTCCTGGTCAGAGCCTTAAACCCAATCCTAGTCCCTACTCTAGCTCTAACTGCATTCCCCAATATAGCATTAACCCTAACCCTGGCCCTACTTAATCTAAATCCCAACCCTAACTCCAAGATTGTATTCCAAGTCCCAATTCTATTCCTCACCCCAGACTAAGCTCTGTTCCTTGGAGACTTGATTTATTTCCCAGGAAGCAGGGCCTGAGCATTGAGGACAAAAGCTTTTCAAATTGGAGAGCGGAAGGAGATGGTCATTTCCCTAACTCTCCAGCCACAAGCCACTATCAAGAAACGTCCACAGCCCTTCTTCAAGGCCTTACAAAGATGCCCGAGAGACACTGGAAAAACAAATTGCTTACACGGTGGTAATGAGGAGCTGAGTAGTGGTGGTGGTGGTTGGGATGGTGGCGGTGGAAGGGATGGTGGTGGTGGAAGGGATGGTGGTGGTAAGCAGGCATAGACGGAATTCCCAGAACAAGCTTTGTTAGAAACATACCTGCACACAGATGAATTGTCCTGAATCTTGGATTGTTCTAACTGGTAGCCACAGCCCTCTTTTCACCTAGGGGATCTTAACCTGGATCACATTAAGGAGTAAGGGCAGGAGGGTTGGGTTGGAGGACTCTTGCTGAAGCCCAATCCTGATGTCCAGCAGGTTCCTAGACTCTGCCCTGACCCTTGAGAGCCCAAATCCTGAAATCAGGAACTTGAATCCACAAAAAGAGATATGTTTACAAATATAGTTTGAGTCCATTCTGGACTGGGAAGGGATGGAATTAAGAGAGCTTCTTGTTTTCTTCTGTACCGTGGGGTTAGGGGCAGCTGGGTGGTCGGGAGGACCTGAGTTCAAATCTGACCTCAGATGCCTGACAATTACTAGTTGTGTGACCCTGGGCAAGTCACTTAACCCCAATTGCCTTCAACATCTGGGGCCATCTCCAGTCATCTGATGTATATCTTGTCACCGGACCCAGATGGCTCTTGAAGAGAGAGTGAGGTTGGTATCTCTCCACAGCCCTCCCTCATTTAAATCCAATTCAGGGAAAGTCATGACATCACTTCCCGATGTCATGGTCCTCTTTGAGAACAAACAACAAGCAACAATCATGGGGTTGGACTGAAGTATTTCCCATTCAGTTGAATACCTATTCCAGCACCTTCTGCTGGGCCATGTGCTCTAGCTCCTTACTTAAGGACAAACACTAGAGGTTTCTAGTACACTAGAAACCCCAATACCTTTATGGAGTTCATTTAGGTATAGACTTTTCCCTCTGAAAGGGGAAGTTCCTTTTTTTCTTTCCTCTTATTTTTCATTTTTGCTTTTTTTTTTGGCTTTATGTTCATATATGTATATATGAACATATATACGCACAAATCTATAATACATGTATGTATGTATACAAATACATACATGTGTGTAAATATTTGAATGAAGACAGGGATTTGAAAGTATAGTGCTTTGTTGGCACCACCCCCATTTCCCAACTACTACCAACAAGGATGTTTTGTTGTTGCCGAGTGTCCAACTCTTCATGATCCTATTGAGGGTTTTCTTGGTAAAGATACTAGAGTAGGTTTTCATTTCCTTCTCCAGCTCATTTTACAGATTAGGAAACTGAGGCAAACAGGGTGAAGTGACTTGTCCAGGGTCACACAGCTAATAAGTGTCTGAAGCCAGATTGGAACTCATGAAGCCTAGTCCTCTATCCACTGTGCCACCCACCTGACCCAAGGGCTACTGAACATTACTCAGGAACTGATAGGAAGCCAGGATGATTCTTTTGTTTTTGGGGGGCTTTTTGGGGGGCAATGGGGGTTAAGTGACTTGCCCAGGGTCACACAGCTAGTAAGTGTCAAGTGTCTGAGACCAGAGTTGAACTCAGGTCCTCCTGAATCCAGGACGGGTACTCTATCCACTGCGCCACCTAGCTGCCCCCCTCCCCCCTTTTTGTGTTTTTGGTTTTTTTCAGGATGATTCTTACCCTTTCCTTCCTATCATTACATATTATACTCCCCATACCTGTACCCCATCTCCTAATCATCCTTGAAGAAGCAAGCACTGTATTTGGGGTCAAGGGACCTAGACCTGGATCCTTGCTCTACCTGTTCAGCTTGTGCTGGGCTTAAATTCTTTCCCTGGGCCTAAGTTCTCCCCTCTGTAAAATGAGGTAGTTTGAGTATATAATGTCTATGGTGTCTGCAAGCTCTAATTCACTCAGTGAAATATATCCAACGTGTTCCAGATTAAACACCTCTAATCTAAAGCCTATGATTGAGTCAATGGAGAAATGTTCTCACCCGGTTAAGGTATCAGGCAGTAGCCACTTGTCTATTACTTTAAGCAGGATGGAGTGGTTAGATTTATTTATTTCATTCCACCCTTATATTTCGATAGTCTTTCTAAGTCTGTGGCTCTGTCTCCTGATCTCTGATTTTTGGGCAATTTTACCTTAAATGAAAAAAAAAAAGTCAACCCAACACTGGACTAAATGGCTTTTGAGATCCTTTATAATTAAGATCATTTGATGCTGTAATTCTTTTTATATTTTCCAAAGTGGCATTTTATATTCATTTTATTTCTCCTTTTGGAAGCAGTGTCCCCCTCCCATCTTGTCTAGCCCAAAGAAGTAACTTTAGTGATGATTGGGGGAGGGGGGGGCAGAAGGGAAGAATTATTTTTATAGCAGGAGAGGGTGGGGTGAGGGAGCTTTTCCAGGTCAGCTGGCTCATTGTGATAAGGGTGCCTCAAATTCCATAGTGTACAAGAGCTCTCTAATTTGCCTAAGTAAAGAACTGGCTCTCTTTATGTTGCCTCAATTTCAGAAACATTCCATTTCCAATCCTTTTTTTTTCTTTGAAAATGAAAATATTAATCACCAACTTTAAAAAAAAACCCTCTAACAGATGAAAAAAATAAAACAAAAAATAATTCCACCCTCCCCAGGGCTCACCTCCACTGGTGGCAATCTCTTCTCTGCCTACCTCTTGGGGGTTTTAAACCTTTTTTTCATTTCCTATTCTCCACGTCTCTTAATATTCTTTATTTCTTGCCCCTTTCCCCCTCTGTTTCCTCTCCTATTTCCTCTTTCCCTTTTCTTCCCTTTCATTCTCCCTTTAGTCTTCCCACCTCCCTCTTTCCCCTCTCCTCTCCCTTCCCTCCCTTTTCTCTCCCTTTCCTTCTCTTCTCTCTTCCCTTCCTTCTTCTTCTTTCTTTTCTTCCTTTCTCCACTCTGTCCACCTCATGCCCCCTCTTTCCTTCCCTTTCTCTCTCTCTCTCTCTCTCTTTCTTTCTTTCTTTCTTTCTTTCTTTCATCACTGGACAGCTCAAATTAGGATAATTAGACGCTCCTCAGCCTGACAAAGAAGGCTCTCCTCACTTTGGCTTCCATCTACCTGGCCAGTCGTATTCCAAGCTGAAGAAATGAGATCATCCCTTAGAGAGAAGTTGAGAAGCCAGATGGCAGTCTTAGAAACAGGGCCAAAGGTCAATCATTCAGTCGACAAGTATTTATTAAGCACCTACTATGTGCTAGGTACTGTACTAAATGGGGGTGGTACAAAAAAAGGCAAAAAAATCATACCTACCTTCAAGAAACTTACAATCTAATGGGGGAGACAACAAGCAGATCATTATGTCTTAACACAATATATGAAAAGTAAATAAGAAATACTCTTAGAAAAGATAGCACTGGGTTAGCATGGGGGTGGACAAGGAAGGCAGTGTCTTATAAGTAAGTCTTGCCTCTCACAGAAGGTGGGATTTGATCCAAGTCTTGGAAGAAGCCAGGGAAGTTAAGTGTGAGGGTGAGGGTGAGGAAGAAAGGTATTCCAGCCTACCATCTAATAGAATAATCTGCATTCTAATGACCCTTCCAATCATGAAATTGATGATCCTATGAGCTCAGGTTCCTGCAAGGCTTTGGAGATTACTGTTGAACTACCCAAGTCATAGGGAGAGCATATGCCAACAAGCATTCCAACCTGTTACTCCAACTGCAGCATTCTTCCTTGTCTGTTGTCCCTAATGATAATAGGGTCCCCACATAACTCTACCTTCCTGTTCTCTCTGTCATCTAACACTTGTCTTCCTCATCAGCCAGCTTTTCATTGCCTGTGCTTCCCCCATCATCCTACCCTGGAGGATGGCCAAGGCAGAAGGGTGTGAGTATAATTATTATAAACTGGGGAGATGAGAGATGTAAAATTGGCGGGGAGGGGAGTGATGAAGAATCCAGTGCAAAGGCCAAGGAGCAAAGGCAAAGTTGCCTTGAGAGAGGCAGAATTGGAGATACACAATCTATTCTGTGTGTGGTGGGAGAAGAGCCAGATCCTGGGTTCAAGTCCCAAATCTATCACTGACATTTGGGAAAGTCATGTTTCCTTTCCAGGCTTGTTTCCATGCACGTGCGCATGTGTGTGTGTGTGTGTGTGTGTGTGTGTGTGTGGATATATATAGAGAGACACACACACATAGGGAATTAGACTAGAAATTGTAAATCATAAATTAACCTGGCATTCTTGAACTTGTATATATCTACTCATATATATATATATATATATATATATACACACACACACACACACATATATATACACACACACATACACACACATATATACTATATTTCAAGAGAATTGATTTCCTTTATAATCCCACAAACTTCATTTTATGCACTTAACATTTTGAGAAGAACTTCATAGGCTTCACTACACTGTCAAAGGAGTATAAGTCACAAAAAGTTTAAGAACCTCTGGATTAGATAAGTTCTTGTCTTGAACTAATGTTCTCTGTTCTAAGGTCCTCCATACCCTGATATTCTGAGTTCCAAGGCCCCTTCCAGCTCTAACACTCTGTGTTCTAAGAGCCCTCCCAGCTCTTAGAATCATTGAATGAGTGTTGCCTCAGATGAATAGAGACCTGGGAAAGACCTTAGCTTAAGAATATCAAGGTCTCCCACTGCACTGGGCCCATCTCCAGTTGTCCTGATATATATCTTGCCACTGGACCCAGATGACTCTGGAGGAGAGAGTGAGGCTGGTGACCTTACACAGCTCTGCCTCACTTAAATCCGATTCACTGCACGTCATGACATCACCTCCCAATGTCATGGTCCTCTTTGGCAAGGAAGGTCAAACAACATCCCAGCTCTCATATTCTCTGTTCTAAGGTCCCTCCCAATTGATATTCTGTGTTCTAAAGTCCACTCTAGCTCTGACATTCTATATTCTAAGGCTCCCTCTAGCGCTTATATTTGCTAGAGTCCTTTCTAGCTCTGACATTCTACACTGTAAAAGTTTCCCTCCCAGTTCTCACATTCTGTGTTCTAAGAAGTTATCAGTTCTGACATCCTGTGTCCTCAGGGCTTTCTCAGTTTTGCCCTGGGAGATGCAGTTATCTTCTATGATTTGACTAACCTGAATCCAGGGATATTGCTGCCTATAGGTAGCTTTATTAACCTCCTGGTGTGTGGTTGGGTAAGTTGGTTGCTGTGTGTGTGTGTGTGTGTGTGTGTGTGTGTGTGTGTGTGTGTGTGTGTGTATGTATGTGTGTATGAATTTGTCTCCTTCAGTTCCCCTCAAACTGGACTACACATTGCCTCTGCATTTTTGTGGTGTCGGGTGGAGATTCGAAACAAAAAAAGGGAAATGTTACTCTGTTACAGGCGCCAGGGCCGGCAATGAAACCTCTAATGAGTCCAAGGTTTCCACAAAGACTGGCCATCTAATTCAGACCAGACAGATAGCAGACATCATCAATCCTGTCAGAGGGCCCAGAATGCATTGTATCGGCCAGAGTGCGTAGGACTGGGCAGCCAGACATTGACTTCAGGCAGTTTAGGGCCTGCCCCACCACTCAGCAAACTCTGGCTAAGGGATGGGAAGGAGCAAGGGCCTTTAGCCTTGGAAAGCTGGACATGGATCATAGATGGTCAGGGCTAGGGGAGCTGCACTCAGAGCAGAAAGTGTCAGAATCAGAAGGGAACTTAGAAGATCAATTGTCTGTGCTTGAAGGGCTCTTAGGACACATAATGTCAGAGTTGGGAGGGTCCTTAGAAATGTAAT
Source organism: Dromiciops gliroides (assembly GCF_019393635.1). Taxonomy (NCBI): domain Eukaryota; kingdom Metazoa; phylum Chordata; class Mammalia; order Microbiotheria; family Microbiotheriidae; genus Dromiciops; species Dromiciops gliroides. The sequence continues at coordinate 611,207,127 of NC_057863.1, forward strand.
GTCAGAGTTGGGAGGGCCCTTAGAACAGAGAATGTCAGAGTTGGGAGGGCCCTTAGAACACATAATGTCAGAGCTGGGAGGGCCCTTAGAACAGAGAATGTCAGAGCTAGGAGGGCTCTTAGAACACAGGATGTCAGAGCTGAGAATTCCTTAGAGCAAAGGGTCCAAAGTCTTGTTTCTGACCTTTACCTTGTTACTTTAGACAAGCCATTTCTTTCAGTGCCCCAGGTAACTCTTTAAGACTAGAAGCTCACCTACACTGGTAGAGGGAGTTTCTCATCGGGAGCTCTTGACACTGACCAAATTATCAATATGCTCCCAAAAGAAACCCTACTGAGAGTGCAGGACTATACAGAAGCCAGAGAGACAATGAAAGGTGATGATAATAAAGAAGGGATAATGAGAAGAGGGTCTGGGTTAACCATAATGCTCAGGGTAAAGGAGTCCTGGAAACACAATCACCTGATTAACTGACAGTTACGCTGAAAATCTTTTTCTTTCTTTCAACTTTTTTCCCCCAGTTAGGTGGAGAAGTGGATAGAGCTTTGGCCCTGGCATCAGGAAGATCTGAATTCAAATCTTGCCTCAGACACAGCAGCCAGATGACCCTGGGAACATTACTTCACTTCTGTCTGCCTCAGTTTCCTCATCTGTAAAATGAGCATAGTAACAGCACCTACTGCACGTGGTTGTTGTGAAGATGAAATGACATATAAGTTGTCAGGCGCAGTGTCTGGCACATAGTAGGTGCTACATACATGCTTCTTCCCTTTTTTCCTCCCAACATTCAAATGGCTAGATAAAGGATAAGTATGAAATGGTCACCAGAGGGAAGGTCCAGAATGAAGGAGAATCAGGAAAGGGGGCACTTTAGCTGAGACTGGAAGGAAACTGGGGAAGGCACAAAATGACAGAGATGCATGAGAGACCCCTCTAGCTCCCATCCTGTGACCTCATGATCCACTCTAGAACCTAGATAGGCCAGCAGGGTTCTGCATCTCTGGGATGATTTGCTGTTGGGGCCTTTGCTCCTCTTGTTCCCCGTGAGAGTTGCCCTCCTCGGTCATGGAGAGGATCATAGGCCAACGGGGACTTCAGAGGCCATTCCTTAGCACCATCCAGGCCTAAACTAGGTCCTCCAACTCCAGGTTCCTTGTTTTCTGGTTCTGATCTAATCAAATGAGCATTTATTTATTAATTTTTTTTGCGCGGGGCAATGGGGGTTAAGTGACTTGCCCAGGGTCACACAGCCAGTAAGTGTCAAGTGTCTGAGTCCAGATTTGAACTCAGGTCCTCCTGAATCCAGGGCTGGTGCCCCTCAAATGAGCATTTAATGTGCATAAGGCACTTGGTGAGGCCCGAGGATACAGAGTCTAAACGAAGAGCAGTCCCCTGATCTTGCATTCTCCTGTACTCCGTGTCGCAGATTTTTCTACCTCCTCCTCCTCCTGCTTTCTGAGCAAAGGGAGAACTCCCCATCTAAACTGCGCCCCTTTGTCCAAGTCAAAGGAGGCCCTCGTGAAAATCAGGGTGCCACCCTCCTGCTGAGAAAGACATGGTGAGAACCGGGGCAACGCCCCCCTGAGGAGAAAGCATGTGACTAGCATCCGGAAGTTACATCTATTCATAGAACTGCCTGTAAGTCATGTCAATCAATGCTCCCAGCCAATTAGCTTGGAGCTGTGTGTGGGGACCGCCCCTTTTGCGGTCCTGCAGGGAGTTTCTGCTCTAGGAGAACAGGGGATCCTTTCTTTTCCATTAGAGATCTCGGTGGTGGCTTCAGGGCCAGGGTAGCTAGGCTTTTTCTTTCTGAACTCCACATGTTCTTCCTCTCTCTTTTGATAACTTCCAGTATACTTTAATAAATGCTTAATGCCCAAAGATTGGTGCTATCAGCTTCTAATTTAAGGTGAGCACACATTAGATTTTAATGATAACAATTAGATTTAAAACATCACACCATCTTGAAGGAATGATGGGGTGGAGGGATGTAGGGGGTTAGAGGAAGTCAGCACTGGGTAACTGAGGGTGTAAATTTAGGTTCCATGTAACACTCCACGCAATTAGAGGGAGAATGGGATGTCCTCAGCAAGTAATGGATCCCCTCTCATTGTAGCTATTCAGTTGGAGGATGAATGACCATTTCTCAGATATGGTTGGTCCAAAAGTACTTATGAAAACACCTGCTATGTGCCAAGTCACCTACTATAAGCAATTTGAAGGCCCCTCCCAATTCTGACATCCTGTGTTCTAAGGTTCCTCCCAGCTCTGTCATTCTGTGATCTAAGGGCCCTCCCAGCTCTGACATTCTATGTTCTAAGGTTCTTCCCAGCTCTGACATCCTGTGTTCTAAGGTTCCTCCCAGCTCTGACATCCTGTGTTCTAAGGTTCCTCCCAGCTCTGACATCCTGTGTTCTAAGGTTCCTCCCAGCTCTGACATCCTGTGTTCTAAGGGCCCTCCCAGCTCTGACATTCTGTGTTCTAAGGTTCCTGCCAGCTCTGACATCCTGTGTTCTAAGGTTCCTCCCAGATCTGATATCCTGTGTTCTAAGGGCCCCCCAGCCCTGACATTGTGCTTTTTAAGCCTATCCCAGCTCTGACATTCTATGTTCTAAGGTTCCTCCCAGCTCTGACATCCTGTTTTCTGAGGTTCTTCCCAGCTCTGACATCCTGGGTTCTAAGGTTCCTCCCAGCTCTGACATCCTGTTTTCTGAGGTTCTTCCCAGCTCTGACATCCTGGGTTCTAAGGGCCCTCCCAGCTCTGACATTTTGTTCTAAGTGCCCTCCAAGCTCTGACATCCTGTGTTCTAAGGGCCCTCCCAGCTCTGACATGCTGTGTTCTAAGGTTCTTCCCAGCTCTGACATCCTGTGTTCTAAGGTTCCTCCCAGATCTGATATCCTGTGTTCTAAGGGCCCCCCAGCCCTGACATTGTGCTTTTTAAGCCTATCCCAGCTCTGACATTCTATGTTCTAAGGTTCCTCCCAGCTCTGACATCCTGTTTTCTGAGGTTCTTCCCAGCTCTGACATCCTGGGTTCTAAGGTTCCTCCCAGCTCTGACATCCTGTTTTCTGAGGTTCTTCCCAGCTCTGACATCCTGGGTTCTAAGGGCCCTCCCAGCTCTGACATGCTGTGTTCTAAGGTTCTTCCCAGCTCTGACATCCTGTGTTCCAAGGGCCCTTCCAGCTCTGATATTCCAGTGAAAATGTAAGCTAAAGCATTTTATTTTTTCAGTTGGAACCTAGACCCAGTTAAGTACCCAGCAGATGCTTAGCATTTGTTAACTTGAATTTTATGTCCTAAAGTCCCCTCCATATTGGACATTCTAATTCTAAGGCTCTGTTACTAACTCACCATGGGACCGCGGTCAAGCCCTCTTTTTCTCTCTAGCCTCAGTTTCTTCTTCAGTAAAAAGAGGAGCCTGGCTTGGATAAGTCCTGAAACCCTGTGTGTGTTCTCAGTGCCATAAAACAGAGCTGATCCAAGGGCGATGAGAGTTCAGAGCAGGAGACATTCTGTGAAATATGAGGTGGTACAGGGAACTGACAAAAATTCACATGCCTTCTTAAATTCTTGGAAAACCTGACCTCTCCCTCTAGGCATCTCTCTCCTTCTTCCTCTCTGTCTCTCTTTTTCTGTCACTGTCTCTGTCTCTGTCTCCTTCCCCCCTCACCCTCTGTCTCTCTGTCTCTGTCTCTGTCTCTCTACCTTCTCCTCTCCCTCTGTCTCTCTGTCTCCTTCCCCCTCTTCCTCTCTCCTTCCCTCCCTCTCTCTGTCTCTGTCTCTCTTTCTCCCCCACCCCCTACCCCTAGGGCTTCCAGGTTTTGAAGACCAACAGTGAGGGTTGGCAGCTTCTGGGCTTCGGCCTCCACTTTCATTCTACATGAGGTGCTGAGGCTTCTAGGAAGAGGAGATGAATCCCTATGCAGTCCAAGTTTGGAAGCGATTCCCATGGAGGCCAGCCAGGGTCTGTGCAGTCACGGAATGGAGTTTGTGTCTGATAGCACAACGCCTACCTTCCTGAGAGGGTTTCCAGTGATAAGAGACAGAGCACATTGGTTGGCATGTATGCACTCTGTGTGTGTTTGGAGGGAGTGTGAGGCTGCACAGGAGGTAGTCTGGAAACAAGCAGTCCAGGCCACTTCAGTGTTCATGTGTGTGTGTGTATGTATAAATGCATGCTTGCATACAGGGCATGGGGAAAGAACCCTTGGAATTGGAAGACCTGAGGTCAAATGTTGGCTCTGCTCTTTACCAGCTATTTGACTTTTGGCCTTTTTCCTTTTCTGAGCCTCAGTTTCCTCCTCTAGAAAATGAGGGAGGTGGAGCAGCTAGGTGGCGCAGTGGATAGAGCACTGGCCCTGGAGTCAGGAGGACCTGAGTTCAAATCTGACCTCAGACACTTGACACTTACTAGCTGTGTGCCCCTGGGCAAGTCACTTAACCCCAGTTGCCTCACCCACAAAAAAAAAAGGGGGAAAAAAAGAAAAAGAAAATGAGAGAGGTGGAATAGATAGTCTTCAAAGTATCTTTTAGCCTTAATGATTCATATGGGTGCACATGGGTGGGTCTGAGCATGTGCTTGGTCATGTGGGCCCATGCCAGCTTTGTGCATGTGTATAACATGTGTACATATCTTATGCACATGGGTCTGTATTTACACACATATGTATATGTATGAGAGTGTATTTGAAGACATGCATGATCCTTTACATGCATGTAGGTGCATGGACAAGTCTGCACTTGCTGCCTCCATTTTCTTACCATGTACTCACTAACTCAGCCTCATCATTCAAATAAAACTGCCCTCTTCAGGATTACCAGTGATTTGGAATAATTGCCAAATCCAATGATGGCATCGAGGTGGTTCAGTGGATAGAGCGCAGGACCTGGAGTCAGAAAGACCTGAGTCCAAATATGGCCTTAGACATTTATCAGCTGTGTGACCCTGGGCAAGTGACTTCACCCTGTTTGCCTCAGTTTCCTCATCTGTAAAATGTCTTGGAGAAGGAAATAGCAAACCACTCCAGTATTTCTACCAAGAAAACCCCAGATGAGGTCACAAAGAGTCAGACATGACTGAAACAATCAAACAATAAAATCCAGTCCAATTTCAGTCCTAATTCTTTTTTTCATATAGATATTTTATTATTTCCAAGTACATTTAGAGATAGTTTTCAACATTTGTTTTTATAAGATTTCTAGTTTCAAATTTTTTTCCCTCCTTCCCCTTCCCCCCTTCCCAAGACAGCAAGTAATCTTATATAGGTTATATATGTACGATCACATTAAACATATTTCTGCATTAGTCATGTTATGAGAGAAGAATCAGAGCAAAAAGAAAAAACCTCAAAAAAGAAAAACAACAACGACAAAAACCAATAGAAATAGTATGGTTCGATCTGCATCTGGATTCCACAGTTCTTTTTTTTCCCCTGGATTTGGAGAACATTTTCCATCACAGTCCTCCTTCTTTTTGACCTCCACTCCTAATTGAACAGTCCCTCCTTATAAAAAGCTGCTCCTTCCTAGGTTTTTGGATTGCTACCTCCTGATTCTCTTCTCACCTGTCTGCTTGCTGGATTTTTCTCAGTCTCCTTTATAGGAACATCATCCTTGCTCCACATGTATATATGAGTGTGCCTCAGGGCTTTATACTGGGCCCTTTTGGTTTTTTCTCTCTACTGTTTATCTTACTGATTTCATTTGTTTTCCCACAGTCAACCATTACCTCTATGTAGAAGTCTCCTGGTATCTATTTATTCCATCCTAGTCTCTGACATAACACCACCAACATCACTACAGTGTTGAATATCTCCAAGTAGATAACCCATTGGTATCTCAAACTCAGATGTCCAAAACAGAACTCATTGTATTTCCCCCCCAAATCCTCCCCTCTTCCTAACTTCTCCATTTTTATGGAATGTACCATTCTATATCTAATCACCAAGGTTCAAAGCCTTGGAATCATCCATCCATCTCTCCTTTACTCCTCATATCCAAGCAGTTGCTGAATCTTGCCCTTTCTACCTCCACATTACAGCTCTTATTCATCATTCACATTTAGAACAACTTATTTCGGACCTTTATCACCTCCCTCCTGGACCCCTACAATAGCCTCCCAAATGGGCTCTCTCTTCTCTAACTCATCCTCCACATAGCCACCATATTTCTATTTCTACAGTTGTTATTGTTTGTTTTTGAAGAGAACCAATGATATTGTGGGCGATGTCTTGACTGTGAGTGAATTGGATTTAAGTGAGGCAGTTACACAGTCATCAGCCTCACTTTCTCTTCCTGAGCCATCGAAGTCTAGTGGCAGGACAAAAGTCTGGATGACTGACTCAATGACCTCGGATATAGTGGATGATGTTGGTTGTCTTCAATGTTTGACCAAATTCTAAGCTGAATTTCTATCGTTCAGATCTGACCATGTCACTCAGGAAGCTCTAGCTTCTTGCTTTTCAAGAAGATGAAGTCTGAAGTTTACTACATAAAGCCATTCCCAATATGCTTCCAGCCTACCTGTTCAGGCTCACTGCACCCTGCTCTCCTCCACACACTCTACATTCCACCCAAACTTGCCCAATCACCCCATTTCCTTTACTGGACATTCCATCTCTAATCTCTACACCTTTGCCCTGGCTGCCCCCAGGCCTGACATGCCCTCACTTCATACATAGCTCAGAGCTTAATTATTATTTTTTTTTGTGAGGTAATTGGGGTTAAGTGACTTGCCCAGGGTCACACAGCCAGTAAGTGTCAAGTGTCTGAGGCCTCATTTGAACTCAGGTCCTCCTGCCTCCAGGGCTGGTGCTCTATCCACTGTGCCACCTAGCTGCCCCTCAGAGCTTAATTCTAATCCCACCTCCTATTTTGAAGTCTACCTTGATCTCCTCAGGTACTAGTGCCCTCCCAATGGAAATTACTTTGCATACATTGACTATTTTATTTTTTCTTCTCACTCTCCTGGGAGACAGGGTTTCTGATTGGTGAGCACTTACCCAATCTTGCCCAGACCCATCATGCCACTATTCCAGGCTCTCTCTCACCTTTTCCATCTCTAACTCTGAGAATAGTTATCAAATCAACCCCATGATTCCTGGAAAGGATGTATCAACTGTCTGGTAACTCCAATTTCTGTTCCCTGTGACTTCCTGTCTAAAACACTCCCCTCCCCATACCCAGCTGCCTCTCCCCATATATTTTTTTTTTTTTAGGGACAATGAGGGTAAAGTGACTTGCCCAGGGTCACACAGCTAGTAAGTGTCACGGGTCTGGGGCCAGAGTTGAACTCAGGTCCTCCTGAATCCAGGGCCAGTGCTCTATCCACTGTGCCACCTAGCTGCCCCCCCACCATATTGTTTCCCCCAATTAGAATATAATATCTATGAGGGCAGGGATTATCTTACTTGTATGTATTTGCATCCCTAACACTTAACCCAGTGCATGGCACACAGCAAGGACTTAATTAATGTGTTTTTTCATTCATTCATTTCCCAGGCTTCACACATTGTTCTGTTTTGGCCTTGTCTTTTGTGGGGAAAGCAATAGCAACTGGAAAACTCACTTACTCTGAGGTATGAATAACTGATAATGATTTCAAAGTTTAGAAAGAGAGATAAAAAGCCATAGCCCCAGAGAATGGATTCTAATATTAGAACTCTAGAAATCTCTGACAGCTGAGGAAGAGAGATGCTTTAGGGATAAGGCATCCCCTTGTTGTTCAGTCATTTGAGTTAAGTCTGACACTTCATGACCCCATCTGGGGTTTTCTCAGCAAAGATACCGGAGTGGTTTGCCATTTCCTCCTCCTGCTCATTTGACAGATGAGGCAACTGAGGCAAACAGGGCTGAGTGACTTGCCCAGGGTCACACAGCTAGTAAGTGACTGAGGCTGGATTTGAATTTAGGCTTTCCTGACTCCAGGCCCAATGCTGCGGGCCACTTAGTTGCAACACATCAGGCATCCTACCGGCACCTTCTAAATCACACCATGTGTGTGACCACTTGGGCCAACCTGAGGATATTTATCCCCGTCAGCATGAACTGCTTTAGGAAACTTGAACTTCTGCAGAAATTTTGTTGGGCAAAAGCCACTAACATCCTATTAGCAAAGACGTTTACAGGAGGTGAGTCTCCACCCCACTCTTGCTGTCAATCCTGATGCAGCTTCCTCCATTTTGGGAGAACGTGGAAAGAGCTGATACTTCTCACACTGTTGTTCCAACGGAGAGATCAGGTGATGCTGGGACCCCTTCTTTTTTTTTTTTTTTTTGGTGAGGCAATTGGGGTTACGTGACTTGCCTAGGGTCACACAGCTAGTAAGTGTTAAGTGTCTGGGGCCGGATTTGAACTCAGGTACTCCTGACTCCAGGGCTGGTGCTCTATCCACTGTGCCACCTAGCTGCCCCGACCCCTTCTCTTTTATTCTCCATTATTTATCTGCTTTATTCCAAGATTCATAGGCAAAAAGGTAATACAATCTTGGGTTGCATTAAGCCAGGCCTAGGGAGGAAGTAGTTTCTTGTACTTTCTCTTGGTTGTTGTTTGTCCTTCCTTCTCAAAGAGGCCCATGACATCAGGGTGATGTCATGACTTGGATTAAAGTGAGGGAGGGCTGTGCAAAGTCACCCACCTCACTCTCTCCTCCCAAGCCATCTGGGTTTAGTGGAAAGATGTAGATTAGGATGACTAGAGATGTTGAAGGTAATTTGGGGTAAGTGACTTGCCCAGGGTCATACAGCTATTAAGTGTCTGAGGTGAGATTTGAACTCAGGTCCTCCTTCCAGCTTCAGGACCAGTACTCTATCTACTGTACCACCTAGCTGACCCTCTGTTGGGCCACATCTGAAGTAGTGGATTTGCTTCTGGGGGCCATATTTTTTGAAAAGTGTTGACAAGCGGACAAGCAGTCAAAGGGGGGTAAACAAGATGAGGAGGTGACAGGTTATAAGAGAATTGGTTAAAGTAAAGTTTCTTAAACTGTGGGTGGTGACCCCATCTGGGGTAACTGGATGTGGGTGTGGTGAAAAATTTGGCAACAATAAAAGGACCTATTTTACATACATACATACATACATACCAGGGGTTGGGTAAAAATTTCTTGGGCAAAAAGGGGTTGTGAGTGGAAAATGTTTAAGAAGTGCTGTGTTAGGGGGCAGCGAGGTGGCACAGTGGATAGAGCACCAGCCCTGGATTCAGGAGGACCTGAGTTCAAATCCGACCTCAGACACTTGACACTTACTACTGTATGACCCTGGGCAAGTCACTTAATCCTCATTGCCCCGCCAAAAAAAAAGGAAAAAAAAGTTCTGGGTTAAAGCAATGGGTGAGAATTTTTACCCTGGAGACTTGAGAAGGGCCTGAGAGGAGAATGACAGGTTTTTTCATCTGTGAAAGTCTCTCATGGGGAAGAGGGCCTCTGGTCCCAGGGAGGCAGAATATGGAACCATGGGTTTAAATGACAGAGAATCAAATTTAGGCTTGAATTATGGGAAAACATCTTAATAACGAGAGCTATCTAAAAGCAGAATATTGGCTGACTCAGGAAAGACTTTTCCATTCAATGGAAGTCTTCGGCAGAAGCCAGCTGACCCAGCCTGTGTCTGAGCTTCATAGAAGGAATTCTTGTTCATTTATGGGTTGGACTAGATGTCCTCCAAGGCTCCTTCCAGCTCGGAGATCCGTGAGGGGGAGATTCTGTGGTTCTTGCTTTGGCCGCTGACCGAGATTCTGTCTTCGCCTTTGTCTTCTCTTGCTCCTTTGCTGACAACTGGTTTGGTATAATCTGAGAGAAATTGGCAACTGAGCTGGGAGGAAAGGAAGGCGATCTATGAAGCCCTTAGCCTTGAAGGAGAGCTAATGATCTCTCCCTGAGGCATCTGATCAAAACCACACGGCAGGTAGTCATGGACAGAATTAGAACCTTTGTCCTTGTGTTTATGAGCCAGCTCTTTCTACCTCTGTTGTAGAGATGTTGGCCACAATGTAAGGGGGGTGAGTAGGTGGGGGAGGTCTAAGGAGCCAGGAGAACACTGTGTGGAAGAGCTGTGTGGTTACCCAGGCTGCTTCCCTTACTGTAGCCCCATGTTCTACACCCTAGGGGGTGTCTGGCGGATCTGGCTGGGCTGTGAGCTGCCTGATGTCTCAGACACATAAAACCCTAATGGGTTTGAGCAGTGACAATCCTGCATCAAAAGTACAGCAATGGCTCCAATCTTGAAGACCAATGAGCCCTGATCTGTTCTTTCAGGTAGGCTTAAGTCCTGAGTGAAAGGCAGGAAGTTCCCATAGGACCATTGAAGTAAAAGGTCAGAGGATCCCTGTAAACCCCTTTACTATGTGGTATGAGCCCTTCCTGCCACTTCCTTCAGATTCTGCATTGACTGTCCTGTTGCTGACTGCTTCATTACAGGCAGGACCTTGTCCCTGACTCTCCCCCACCCACCAACTGTCAGGTAGTCCCAGAACCTTGGAACACTCCCCATCTTCTCCACTATGTAAGACCTACCTTTGAACTGCTGACCCTTAGCCATCCTAACCTCCAAGATCTGGTTGTTCTTAGAGCTGCTATTGGCTTCTTAACCCAGCCAACCACTAATTCTCTGGTGCCTGCCTTGATCTCCTGGTTTCCAGACCTTTGATTGGCATCATAATCTAATGACCCCTCCTGGGTTTCTCTTGGTCCCAGCCTTACTACCTGACTAGTTCTGTTCAGTTGCCACTCATGCCCTGGTAGGGTCCAAGGGGGCAACTGAGTTGTCTGGGGAGGAATTCTTCACCACTTGACTTTAAGCTAATGAATGGAGAGCCAGGAGCCATTTGGGATGGTAGGAAGAGACATAGGATTGAGAAGCTAGACTCAATGACCTGTGAGGTCCTTTCCAAATCTGAGTTCTATGAATCGACAAATTCCACCAGTCAGCCATTGAAGAGAGACCGTGGAAGACACAAGAAGCAAGGGGATAGTCATGTGACCATGGGAAATGAGGAGAGGAGAAGCCCAACAACAGTCCTATGGAACATTCTCATTAAGTGACTATAACCCAGGGAAGAGACAGTCCCTGGATGTTAGAGGTGGAGGGACATTAAGTCATAGAATATCAGAGCTGGAAAGAACTTTAGAACATGGAATGTCAGACTTGAAAGGAACTTTACAATACAGGATGTCAGAGATGGGAAAGACTCTAGAACATGTAATGTCAGAGCTGGAAGGATCCTTAAAATATAAAATGTCAGAGATGGGAAAGACTCTAGAACATGGAATGTCAGAGTTGGAAGGAGCCTTAGAATGGAGAATGTCAGAGATGGGAAAGGCTCTAGAACATGGAATGTCAGAGCTGGAAGGAACCTTAGAATAGAGAGTCTCAGAAATGGGAAAGACTCTAGAACATGGAATGTCAGATCTGGAAGGAACCTTAGAATACAGAATGTCAGAGATGGGAAAGACTTTAGAACATGGAATGTCAGAGGTAGAAGGAACCTTAGAATAGAGAATGTCAAAGATGGGAAAGACTTTAGAACTTGGAATGTCAGACTTGGAAGTGGCCTCAGAACAGAGAATACTGAAGGTAACCTTTAAAACATAAAAGTGAGATTGGAAAGTGACCTTAGAAAATAGAATATCAGAGTTAGAAGAAACCTAGATCAGAGAATGCCAGAAAGACTTCAGCGCCCATCCAAACCGACCTCATTTTACAGATAATGAAAAGTGCTCAGAAAAGAGAATTACTTTGCCCAAATGACTAGTGTTGGAGCCAGAACCATAACCCAGACTTGTGATCCCAAGCCGGGTGGCCCTCTTTTCCCAGAATCACACTTCTCTCAAGCTTATCCTTCCACCTCTGGATAAGGTCACACACCCCTCTGACCTGAGATTTGGCTGGGCTGAGGGTTGAAAAGGAAGCCTGGCAGGGAGCCTCCAGAGGCAGAGGGATAGACAGGAGGGATCCTGCCAGTGCTAGTTGGGAGGGGAGCTCAACTGTCCCCCACCCTCTGCGTAGGAGGGCTGTTATCTGGAAAGCTGGCCCAACCCTAATAGGCCTGGAACAAACAATGGAGATGGCTGGGACCTAGATGAGCTCACTGCCAGAGGGCCTGGCCCCTCACCTCCACCCAGCTCCCCCAGCCCTGGGCCATCCAAATGAAGTTTTTTTCCACCATTTCAGCCAGCCTGGTTCTGGCCAGCTCTGGGGAGGAAGTTCCCAGCACAGTGCCCTGGGACATGGGTCCCATCTGGCATGTCTCAGCCTCAGGAATGACAGCAGGCATCTCCAGAGGCAGCTTTCACTTACTTTTCTGGGTCTCCCTCCCTTCTCTATTCCAGCCTCACTCCTCTTTCCTCTCCTCCCCGCTGCCCTGACTCATCTGCCAGACTGTCTCCCCCTCACCACTAGTCAGGTAGAAACACTATCCATGGCCAAGATCAGGGCCAGGCTCACCCAAAGGGCACCAGACCCAAAGGGTTTTTCCCACAGCATCTGTTATTCCACCATTAGAGAACAGTTCCTTTAGGTTATTAATTGTCCCACAAGGCTCCAATTTTCTTTCTTTCTTTTTTTAAGGTTGTTTTTTTTTTTTTTTGCAGGGCTATGGGGGTTAGGTGACTTGCCCAGGGTCACACAGCTAGTAAGTGTCAAATGTCTGAGGCCGGATTTCACCTCAGGTCCTCCTGAATCCAGAGCTGGTGCTCTATCCACTGCGCCACCTAGCTGCCCTGAAAGTTTTTTGTTTTTATTTTTTAATGGAGCAATGAGGGTTAAGTGACCTGCCCAAGGTCATACAATTTATACCTGTCAAGTGTCTGAGGTCAGATTTGAATTCAGGTCCTCCTGAATCCAGGGCTGGTGCTTCATTCACTGCCACCTAGCTGCCCCAAGGCTTCAATTTTCAAATGAAAATGCCTTTGGGAAGGAGGAACACAGATTTGGTTTTTATTGAGAGATACAACAGAACTGTGGGGTAGGTGTTTTTAAAGCTAGTTTTAACAGATTGAGCATACTGAAATGAAGTGATTTGCGCAGAGCCAGTGGAAAGACCCACATGAACTGAGGCAGAGAGAAATGTACTGTATACAAAATAACAGCAATAGTGTAAGATGATCTGCTGGGAAACACATGGTTATTTTCAGCAAGGCAATGATCCAATATAACTCTGAAAGACTTATGAAAATTACAATACACCTACAGAGAAAGAACTGATGGTTTCTGAAAACAGACTGAAACACATTTTTTTCTTTTTTGGATAACTCCTTAATCTGAAGTCTTGTTTTTATTTGTTTTTTCTCACAACCTAGCTAATGTAGAGATGTTTTCCATGACTACTCATGTATAACTTACATCGAATTGCCAGAGGCTAGAATTGGGGTGGGGGTGGGAAGGGAGGGAGGAAGAGAAGTTGGAACACAAAGTTTTTAAAAATTGATGTTAAAATTTGCTTTTACATGTAATTTGGAAAATAAAATTCTAAACAATGAAAAAAATGATAGTGCCTTCCCTCGGTGGATTATCTCTCATTTGTCCAGTATATAAATCTTGTTCATGCAGAGTTGTTTTCCTGCTGTCTCCCCTTCTAGACTGTTAGCTCCTTGAGAGCAGGGACTATCTTTTGCCTTTCTTTGTATCTCTAGCATTTAGCACAGTGCCTGGTACATAGTATATTCTTAGTAAATGCTTGTTGACTTGACAGGGTTTGAATTCAATCTTCCTGACACCAAGGGCAGGACACTCACCACTATGCCAGGTTTCCTTCTGTACTGAACCAGGATCTACACTCTGGGTGGCCCTAAGTCCTGGGGAAGGTTATATACTCTTCCTGTGCATTAGTTGGCTCTGCAAAAAAAAAAAAAAGGAGATTTGACTAGATAGATCATAGAACCCAAACCTAGAATTGGAAGGGACCTGGGAGGTTACCTAGTTCAGCTTCTTGTTCCAAGTCCACACAGGTAGTACCTGAGGTGGCATCATCCATTGACTAGAGTCAATCTGGAGATTCTGTGCTATGTTAAGTGTAGAAATATTCCCAAGGCCAAGTGAATTTGGAGTCAATTAAATTCACTTTAAACAATTCATCCTATGTGCTAACTGACCCAGCTTTAAAACTCATCAGGAAACTGTTTCACCATTCCTGAATTTCATTGGCCCAGAGATCCTTTCTGGTCCAAGCATCACTATCTCCCTTATAGATGGGAGATCTATACCTTGTAATGGAGGTGGCCTTCTGCATCCAGCTCCCTTCACACAACCTACATTCAAGCCAAATCATCCTTCTTGCTGTTCCTCACATACAGTATTCCAAATCCCATCTCTTGCCTAGGTTTGTCCCCTATGCCTACCATGTATTCCCTTTTCACCTCTGCCTCTTAGAATCCCTAGATCCCTTGAAAGTCCAACTCAAGTACCACCTCCTACAAAAAGCCCTCCCTGGTCTCTCCTGTTTCTGATCTCCCCTTTTAGTGGATATATAAAGGTGAATGAGAAGAATCTTATGGTGTAACGAAATGTACAATTCTTCCTGTACATTAATTGATGACAATCTAACATACCCTTCCTGAGGATGATTTAAAAAATATTTAAATGTGCTTGTATACTTTCCTTCTTTCTTTCTTTCTTTCTTTCTTTCTTTCTTTCTTTCTTTCTTTCTTTCTTTCTTTCTTTCTTTCCTTCCTTCTTTCCTTCCTTCCTTCCTTCCTTCCTTCCTTCCTTCCTTCCTTCCTTCCTTCCTTCCTTCCTTCCTTCTTTCTTTCTTTCTTTCTTTCTTTCTTTCTTTCTTTTTTGGTGAGGCAATTGGAGTTAAGTGACTTGCTCAGGGTCACACAGCTAGTAAGTGTCAATTGTCTGAGGCCAAATTTGAAGTCAGGACCTCCTGAATCTAGGGCTGGTGCTTTAACCACTGCACCACCTAGCTGCCCCAGATACTTTACTTTCTATTTACTTTGTATTTATCTAAATGTGTACATGTTATCCCCCTGATAGAATGTAAACTTCTAAAGTGTCTAATTTAACCCAGATACCCACAAGGAGGTCCATGGCACAAAGAAAGGCCCTATATATAACAAAATATTTATGGTAACACTTTTTGTAGTAGAAAAGAACAGGAAACAGATGATGCCCCATTGATTGGGGAATGGCCAAACAAGTTGTAGTTTCATCAATATAATAGAATATTACTGTATTTAAAGAAAGAATAAAAGTGATGAATATACAGAAACACAGGAAGATTTATATGAACTGATGCAAATCAAAGTAAGCAGATACCATTAAACAATATACCACTGACTACAACAATATACAACATGTCAAAAATATAAAAGAACAGAACATCAACAAAACAATCAAAGCAGAAAGCTGTGAACATATAATGTGACCAAGCTTGACCTCAGAGAGGGGCTATCATTAAGCACTTTCCTTCACTTTTTGCAGAGAATTATGAGTGTGGGACACCACAGATAATGTCAAAAACTTTTCCATGGGTTTGTTAGTTTTTGCTGTACTGTTGGTTTTTCACTGCTTTATTCTTTGTTTTCAGGGATAAGTTTCTGAGAGTAACATGGGGAAATTGGGGAAAGGAGGTAATATAAAAACAAAATGTATCAATAGCAATTTATTTTTATAAATAAAAATGGAAAAGAAATGATGATGGTGAAGAATACAGGGCAGCCTGAAAAGATGTATATGAGCTGTTACAAAGTGAAGTAAGCAGAATCAAGAAGATAAAATGCCCAATGACTGCATACTGCAACAATATAACTGGGGGGGGGGGAGAGAGAAGCAACATATGGTATAAGTAGAATAACCAAACTTCTCCCCAAAGAAGAGAAGGGGGGAAGTACACCTCCCTTCTTTGAAGTGGGGGACGATGGTTATGGAACAAAGCATCTGCTGTTAGATTCAGTTTATTAGGATGTTTAATTTTATTGAATTGCATTCCTCCCCTTTTATTTTTATTCTTGTTATAAGAAATATTTCCCTCTGGGGAAATAAAATTATATAGAAATAAATAAAATTATTTAAATTATATATTTAAAATTACATAAAATAAAAAATTTTTAAATTTAAATTAAAAAATTTTTAAAGGTTGTAAATTTCTTGAAGGTAGGAACTGGTTTTTGTCTTTTAATTCCTGAAGTAAATGTAGGTGCTTAATAAATGCTTGTTGAATGAATCATTCATTCGACATAAATTAAGCACCTACTGTGTGGAAGCATCTTTGTAAGTGATGTATTCCTTGAGGGTATGACTTAAGTCAGGTCAGGAGTTCAGCCACAGGAACTATTGACTTCATCTCTTTAGACATTGTCATTTGAAACTCTTTAAAGAGTTAGCAAGAGAAGAAGCAAGAGAAGAAGGTCAGAACTTTATGAGACAGTTGTGGGGAAGTCGATCAAACCCCTGAAATGTGATGTGGCAGGACATCTGGAGGACAGCGCTCCCTTCTGGGAGACACATGTTCCGAATGGAATGAATAATAAATTGGGGATTGTACTGTGAAGTAGGATGGTCAAGATGCTAAAGGGCCTTAAAGGCATGCCGGGTGAGCACCCACCAAAAGGAAGAAACTGGGGATGCTAAGGAGATGATGTAGTGGAGGAGACATGACAGCTGACTACAAATATGTCAAGGAGGGGCTGCCTAGGAGAAGGACCTGCTCTGTCCAGGGAGAGGGGAACTAGGAGCAAGGGGTTGAGGACTCCATCAGGCAAATCTAAACTTGATGTCAGAAAGAATTTTCTAACAGTTAGGGCCACCCAAAGTCTCAATGGATTGTATTGGAAGATAGATGGCTCTCCCTCACTGGGCATCTTCATTGAGTGCCTGGTTGAGTGGTGGGCATATTGAAGAAGAGATTTTTCATCCCCCAGGGATTGCACTCAATGACCTCTAAGGTTCCTGTCATTTCTGGGATTCTGGGTGTTTGTGATTCTGTGGAAGTGGAGAAAGCCTTAAATGTGAATCCTCTTCAGAGCTTCTGTTGGGCATGTCCAGGGAGAGTGGAAGTAGTCCTGGGCTCCGAGATATAAATGCAAATACTGATTCTCTGATTTCCTAGTAACCCCAGTCCTCATTCATGCTCATGGGCAGGCACTCTCTTCCCAGTGAAATTGTTCACACTCAGAGCTCTGGGTACATTTGTTTCTATTTCTTCATCTATAAAAAAGAGAGGGTTGAATTAGATGACCACCAAGACCCGTTCCAGTTCTAACCCTTTTCTTCTATGATCTACCACACTCAGTGCTTTACAAATATTAACTCATTCGATCCTCACAAGAACTCTAGGAAGGAGGGGCCATTCTTATGCCTATTTTACAGTGGAAGAACTGAGGCCCAGGGAGTTTGGGTAACTTGTTCAGGGTCACCCAGTTAGAAAGTGTCTGAGGCAGGGTACGAATTCATGGATTGCTGATTCCAAGTCTGGCTTTCTATTCACCCAGCTGCCTACACCCTAACAATAAGGAGGAGGGTCTGAGAATGCAGTGCAGACCAATTCACTTTTAGTGTTTAGAGGTCACTGGTAATGGTTGGACAGTCACATCATTTACAGAGAGAATTGGTGAATGAGATTCCTAAGGTACCAAGAACAATCTTTGAAAAGTCATCCAGGTTAAGAGAAGGGGTAGAGGATTGGACATAGATAAATGTTATCCCATTGTTTTATATATATTTTGTAGGGCAGTGAGGGTTAAGTGACTTGCCCAGGGTCACACAGCTAGTGTCAAGTGTCTGGGTCTGGATTTGAACTCAGGTCCTCCTGAATTCAAAGCCAGTGCTTTATCCACTGTGCCACCTAGCTGCGTCCCCCCCCCCATTGTTTTTTTAAAAAGGGAAGAAGATAGAATTTTCAAGCTCTCATGATATTGACTTCAATTCTTGGCAAAATCCTAAGGATGACATATTATTAGAGGGATGGTTTATAGCTCTTAGAAAGGTAAGCAATAGTCTTCAAAAGTCAGCATGACTCCATCAAGTACAGGTCACACCATACTAATCACATTTCATTTCTTGAAAGGTTATTGGCACCAATAGATTAGGGGAATACTGCAAATAGCAAAGTCTTTGACGAAGTCTTTCATTCTGGTTTTGTGGGTACAAAAGAGAGATATGGATTATATGAAGGAATGTCCTGGAGTCTGCTGCAATTGGCTCTTGAGAGCTGATTGTTAAATATTCAATGTGAGCATTTATACCTCAGAAACTGTCAAATGCTGGTTGTTAAATGTTTACTAGCACATCACTGGCTATATTATAAGGATTCAGAATAGGTTCAATGAGTGGATCCAAAGAGCAGTCATTATCAGATCAATATTACTTCAGAGGGATGTCTCTAGTGGGGTGCCTCAGGGATCTGTCCTTGGCCCTGTGCTGTCCCACATTTCTATCAAAGATTTTAGTGAAGTCATAGATGGCATGTTTATCAAATTTCCAGATGACAGAGTTGGGAGGAGTAGCTAATATGTTTTACGACAGAGTCAACATCCAAAAGAATATCAACAGGCTAGAGCAATGGGCCAAATTTAATAATGTGAAATGTGATAGGAATATATGTAAAGTACTGCATTTATATTTTTTAAAA
Organism: Dromiciops gliroides; assembly: GCF_019393635.1. Taxonomy (NCBI): domain Eukaryota; kingdom Metazoa; phylum Chordata; class Mammalia; order Microbiotheria; family Microbiotheriidae; genus Dromiciops; species Dromiciops gliroides. The sequence continues at coordinate 611,225,695 of NC_057863.1, forward strand.
ATTAGATAACCACAGCTTCACAAGTACAGGATGGCAGAGGTGTGGCTAGACAACAATTCATGTGAAAAGATGTTGGGGTGTTAGGGGACTGTGGGCTCCGCATGAGTCAACACTGTGATATGTTGGCCAAAAAAAGAATATGATCTTAGACTATATTAACAGAGACCTGGTATTCAAAAAGAGGAATCCTACCGGACTCCACCCCATAAGAACCCCTCCCCACTCACCCCATGGAGTTTTCTGTTGAATTCTCGGTGCCACATTTTAGGAGGTACATTAAAAAACTGGAGGCTCTATAGAAAAGGGTAGAGAGGGTCATTAGGGACCAGAGACTGTGCCAAACATATGAAGATAGACTGAAGGAGAAGAGGGGACTTTTGGAGAAGGGCGTACATGGTGGTTGACTTTAAGTATATGAAAGGCTATCATACAAAAAGATTTGACACATTCTGCTTGACCACAGAGGTCAAGACAAGAGTGATGGGGAGAAGTTGCAAAGGGATACCTTTCAGCCTCCCAAAATTGTCCAAAGGCACAATGGGCAGCTATAGTAGATCCATTCTCTGTTACTGGGATATTGAAGTGTGGTCTTAATGACCACTTGGTGGGGATCTTGTGTTCTTGGTTGGGTTAGGGGTGGACAAGATGACCTCTAAGCTTCCTCCCAGCTGGGCTTCTGACTTTCTGGACTCAACCTGTAGGACTCAGCTGATTTCTCAACCTGGAACATCCAGCTCCCATGCCCCTACTTCTGACATTGTTGAGTTTCTTCTAGGAGCTTCTGTGATGGACCTAAGCCAGCTATACTTCACTTTCCTCCTAGCTGTGCCTCTACTGCTCTGGATTCTGCCATCTCACCTCTTCTCAGCTTCTTCTCCTTGTTCATCTTTCTTCCTTCCCTCAGTCCTTTTGCCACTCCCTTTTATGTGTTGCTTTCCCATTAGAATATAAGCTTCTTGAGGATAAGGATTATCTTTCCTTTTTTTGCTAGTATTTGTATCCCCAGCACTTTGCGCAGGGCCTGGGCATAGAATAAATACTTAACAAATGCTTGTTGCCTGTTCCTCACCTCTGAGAATCTATCACAGAAGAAAGAGTCTCTCTTTTGTGATATATAGGCACAGAGAATGGGTCCCAGGGGATCTGTAAAGGATATCTCTGCTCTTCCACTTAATACTTGTGGGACCTTAGGCAAATCAATTTCTTTGTCTGGGTATCCGTTTCCTCATCTATAAAATTAAGAGGTTAGATTGGAAGATCCATTCCAATTCTGAAGCCTACGGTCCTAGGGGATAGTGAGTATCGTTATAAGATAGAGAAGAAGGAAGGAAGGGAGGGAGGAAGGGAGGGAAGGAGGGAGGCAGGGAGGGAGGAAATAAGGAAGGAAGGGAGTGACAGAGGAAGGACAGGAGGGAGGGAGGGGGAAGGAAGGAAGGAAAAAAGGAAGAAAGGAAAGGATGAAGAAAAGGAAGGAAGGGAGTGACAGAGGAAGGACAGGAGGGAGGGAGGGGGAAGGAAGGAAGGAAAAAAGGAAGAAAGGAAAGGATGAAGAAAAGGAAGGAAGGAAAGAAAAAGGAGGGGAAAATAAGAAAGGATAAAAGAAGGAAGTTATTAAAGAGAAAGGAAGGAAGGAAGGAAGGAAAAGGAAGAAAAGAGGGAGGAAGTAAAGAAAAAAGGAAGATAGGAATAAGGGAGGGAGGGAGGGAGGAGGGAAGGAAGTGAAGGAGGAAGAAAAAAGGAAGGAAAGGAAGAAGTGATGAAAATAAGCATTTATTAAGTTTCAAGCTCTGAGCTAAGAGCTTTTATAAATATTGATCTCAATTGATCCTCACAGCACATGGAAGATAGTAGATATTATTATTCCCATTTTATATTTGAGGAAAGTTGAGAGAAAAGGCACACAAACAAAAAAGAAATGTGCTATGGCTCTCTGGCTCACTATCACTAACCTCTCATCAGAAATAGTAAAAGATGTCATCAAAGAAATGCATGATTGAAGAAGAGGATGAACCAATTATGTGAGAACTAAACATGTTGGGTAGACCTCTGATGGTAGACTTATGGGAGAACATATACAAGAATCAGTTGCATATCAAGAACAAGGGATAAATGATCAATAGTGGGTAGAGAGCTAGACTGGAGTCAGGGAGACCCAGGTGCAAGTTCTCCCTCTGACAAATACAGGCTATGTGGTCCAAGGCAAGTGACTTAACCTCTTAGGAAACTCTAATTCTATGAATTTCAGAGCAGATGTTAAGCTGCATTGGTAGATGAACTTTCCTCATAGGGAAATCATGGGTCTATTCCAATCCCATCCCCATTCATTCTGTATATGAACAGACTATCTTCTTTTTCAACCATTTTAATTAATGACATTTTATTTAATTAATGACATTTTATCAATGACATCCTTTACTCTATTGTGGGATTTGGTTTGTTGGGTTTTTTGGGGGTTTTTTTTTTTTGGTGTGTTGCATCTTTCTAATAGGCACTGTTGTCCATTGGGTGATCCTTAATTGCACTTCTTCAAAGAATGAGATTTTCTATTGTTTGTACAACTCTTGGAAATAAGTGGTGCTTTGAGGAGAATAACACTTCCAAGGTCATTTCTTTACAGCCAACTCCTGAGGTAGATATTGACTACCTCCATTTTTCAGATGGACAAAATGGCGGTCCAGGTGGTGATGATGGAGCAACTCAAACTTTCCTGGATGTGGATTCATTTGTGTTTTCCTCCTGGTCCTCCCAAAGGGGACTCTTTCCCCCCGGAAACTATTAGGGGACATTTAAATATCAAATTTTACCTGATTCATTTATCACTCACCTCAGAACAAAAATAACTCATGGCAGAGGATTGGGGTGGGGGTTGGCAGGAACTAGGACCAGCAAGCACTGAATTGTGAAGACTGGACATATAGGCCAAGGTTGCCTGCCTTCCTATACTACCTTAATTTTCCAATTATTCCCTAGGTCAAAGCTTACCTTAGAGCCAACCTTACGCTTTTAGAGATCTGTAACCAAAGAAATTCACAAAACTGCTGGATAAAATTCACCTGGAAATGCCCACAGTCCAACACACTCTGGGGATCCACACTTGGACACACCCACCAACTGAGTCATTCTATCCCAACTTCCACATCATTATGTCACTCCCTGGCATTAACCACTGATCCCAACAAACAACACTAACTCTCTATCTATACTCTCTTCTGCATACTCTATATTTTGCATCCTTAGGGACCAGTTTCTTGTGGCATTATATCTATCTGTGCTTGTGTCTTCTCCCCTTGTATTTGTCTCATGAAGACCCCTTTGGGCTCCATGAAGGGAGATATCATGTTTCATTTAAACATTGTCTCTCCCCCACTGTCCAGTATAAGGCTCTACATACTGTAGGTGCTCAATAAATGTTTGTTTAATTCAGTGAATGAAAAAATAAATGAATGAATTAAAATCCTTCAGGATACTGGGCACTAGAGGACAGAAAGATTTTAAATTGGCCTTTCTTGCCCTCAAAGAACTTATATTCTAATAGGGCTATAGAGAAGGCATGATAACTACAGAGATAAGTGTAACAGAAGAGTTATACTTGTGGCAAAGGAGAGCTCCACATGTGAGGTCCTTTAGGAAAGGTTAAAGAGTCAGAGAACCAAGGACATGTTGAAGCCAATTCCTCTGCAAGAGGTGATTGTTAAATTTTCAGTGTGAAATTGGCAAATGCTGGTTTTGGCCCTGCCCCCATTTTTGTAAGGTTTGAGTGCTAAGGATGGTTTTTCCTTTTTTAAAATGGTTGGGAAGATATTCCAAAGAAGAATAATATTTGTGTCACATGAAAATTATGTGAAATTCAAATTTCAGTGTCAATTCACAGCCATACTTCTTTGTTTACAGATTATCTGTGGGTACTTTGGAACTATTGTTGGCAAAATTGAGTAGTCGTGGCAAAGACCGCATGAGGCACTTAGATTACTTTGAATTGCTGCTCAGTATAACACAAATGGTAATGACACAGTTAATAATAATAATAATAATAACTAGCATTTATATAGAACCTACTGTGTGCTGGGCACTTTACAATTATTGTCTTGTTTGATCCTCACAACAACCATGGGAGGTAGGTGCTATAATTATCCCCACTTTGCAGTGGAAGAAACTGAGGCAAACAGAGGTTGTGACTTAACAGAGGCATATTTGAATTCACATCTTCCCGACTCCAGTTCCAGAGCTCGCTCTACTACGCCACCTAGCAGCGCAACAAGGTACTGCCTAACAGTTAAAGCAACAATTTTGAGAGTCGGGCTTATCGTCACACCAAGAAATTTTATTTTATTTTTAATTAACAATGCACATCCACTCTGTCAAAACAAGAACAAAAGAGAAAAAAGAGTCTTGTTGCTAGTTTTTGAGCTGAGAATGAATTTTTGAATGAGAAATGAGATTGAATGATTGAAAGGAATGAATGAGAAAACTGCCCTCTGCCACCTTTATCCAACACTGAATGGCTTTGAAAATTAGATTCTGCTGCTGACTTGATGATATTTCTTTTCTTTTTTTTTTTTTAGTGAGGCAATTGGGGTTAAGTGACTTGCCCAGGGTCACACAGCTAGTAAGTATTAAGTGTCTGAGGCCGAATTTGAACTCAGGTACTCCTGACTCCAGGGCCGGTGCTCTATCCACTGCGCCACCTAGCTGCCCCTTGATGATATTTCTTAACGAATTCAGCCTAAAATTACAATGCAAAGGAGCACTCACAGGCTAACCTTATACTGTGGTAAAAGTCAATTCAGACAGCCTGCATTGTTTGAGTCACCAGTAACATCAAGCTACTTTCTGCATTTCTCCGGCTGTCAAAAGTTAAAACAAGGAGTGAGATCTTCATTCCACACAAATTTGGAGTGGATATGTTTTCTGAGCTCTCTGCCGCTCCCCTCCCCCTCAATGGAATGTTTCCTCCTTGCAAAAAAAACAAAAAACAAAAAAAACACAAACCCTTGTCACGGTCTCTGCTGTTGCTTGCTATGTGTGTGGAACACAGACTAGTCTGGATCCTACTGCCTGAAGGGCAGGTGGGTTGGAATTTACCCTTTCATGCCCTCCTGGTGCCCTTAAGAGACTGGAGGTCCAGCCTTTCTGCCAATGGTACCTGCCTCCTTTGATGATGTTCTTTTAGCTGTAGGGGTATAGTCCTTGCAAAAGCAAAGTCTCCAGTTTGATCTCAGACAAGACTCCATATTTAACAAAGACTACTGTGGCCCTCACCTGGGAGACCAGGTGGGTTAGATTTCATTCTTCCCTCCCCCCCCCACCCCCATTCTCCAGTAGGGAGGTAGGAAAACTGGGCACGGTTGGAGAAGGCCAAGTTCCACATTGTCTTGAACCAGGCACTTCCAGGCCTCAATTTCCTCACTTGGGATTGGACTAGATGCTCTTTAAGAACCCGTGCATAGCTCTGCATCCTCGGAGAGTAAGCTCAGGGATCCACTTCTCTGGCTCCCAGCTCCTGCTCTTGCATGGGGCAATCATTCCCCCCACCTTGGTTTACAGGAATTCTGAGTCAAGTTAAGATCATCTATCATTCCTTTCAATTGGCCCTAGGGCTGGGTGGGAGTAGAAGAGAAGAGCAAAGGGAGGGAGACAATTCTATCTCTCTTCTTAGTTTCTCTGGGTTTCATCTGATGATGTCAGGGAAGGAGATGTGGGGAAAGAGGGGACCCAAATCATCTCCCAGTGACCTTTACCAACTAGTTCATTCCACAGGCATCAACCTCCCCCAACATACACCCCTGAGGTGTGACCCCCTGGAATCAGAGTCCACCAAGGACAGGAGCGGGCAGTTTGGCAGGATCCTTCCTCCCTGAGGGCCCTCCAGACAACCTGGCCTGAGACTCTAACAGGATATTAACTGAAAGGGAGAAGGGAGACATCCCCAGGCCCAATAAGTTGGGGAGATCCCGCTGCTGTTCTTCATTAAGCAACAAAGGGTGAAGCCTATGACAAGCTGTGCTCCAACCCCCCCCCCCCCATGCTATTTCTGGACTCCCGGAACATCTTTATTCACTTAATCTGGGATTCGGGAAGATCTCATCCAAGCCAGTTTTATTGGGGAATTTTGAAGCAAGCATTCAGCCTCCCAATCAATAACAGATGAACAATTTTCACATCACATTTTTGGGGGAGGGTGTTTGGCCCCATCCTGCCCATCCTGAAGGGCTGGTCTTGGGAGATCGCCCATGGTTGGAGCCTTCTTGGAAACAGAGTGCCTGGCAATTCTGGGAGCACCAGCAGGCATGGCCCCCAAGAGCATGGGGTGAGGGAGAGATATCCCACCTGGGCTCAGCTAGTGGGACCTCCAGCCTTCTTTGATACCCCCAAGCAGACTTGAAGTCCTGGCCCCCACTCCCTTGGCTCATCTCTCTCCCACTCAGCGCCTCCTTCCTGGCTCCTTTTCACAGATGCGCTCAGTGCTGGTACTGTATCCACAGCCCATAAAGAATCAATCAAAGCCCGGGGCTTTTCAACACCAAACCAGGGCCCAAGAAGTGCCAGAGACTGATAAAATGGTGGGTAGATGGGGGGCAGTCAGGCTGAGGCCATGGAAAAGAAAGAGGAGTCGGCACATCCAGCTAGGCAGGAGAGACGGCAGCTTTCTCCTTGACTCTGGCTCACAGAATCATAGGATTTCATAGTCAAAAGCCACCCCAGCCAATCACTCCAACCTGTACTTGACCAAGATCTTTTTGCAAATCATAACTGACAAGAGGTCATGTAACTTGTACCTGAAGGCCCCTAATGAGAGAGAACCTCCCAAAGTAGCCCAATCTACACTAGGATTGCTCCATCCAAAAATTGTTGGACTGTTTTTCTTTTTGTTGATCTGAAATCTGTGTCCTCCCAACTTTTGCCCATTCCACCCAAGATGACTAATAAATCAGTCAAAAAGCATTTATTAAGTGCTTACTAGGTGACAGGAACTATGCTGAGTGTTCAGGATACCAGTGATTTGACCACCAGATCCAAAGGCGTGTGTGTGGCTGAAGAATAGTATAAGGATTTCATTGTAAGAAATGATGAAAGCTAGGGTTTCAGAGAAACCTGAGAAGACTTGTATGAACTGATACAAAGTGAAGTGAACAGAATGAGGAGGATCATTTATACAATAAATGGTGGTGCAGTAGATATAGTTCAGGGCCCGGAGTTAGGAAGACTCAGCTTCATGAGTTTAAATCTGGCCTTAAGTACTTACTGGTTGTATGACCTTGGGCAAATCACTTAGCCCTATTTGCCTCAGTTTTCTCATGTGTAAAATGAGGTGGAGGAAAAAAAAATAGCAAACCACTCCAGTATCTTTGCCAAGAAAACCCCAGATGGGATCACAAAGAGTTAGACATGACTGAAACCATTGAATAATGACAACTATAAAACAACATTGTAAAGCCAAACAACTTTAGTCATAATGATAGCTGGCACTGAATGGCCGTTACCTCAGACAAACTGAGTCCTGGGAAGAATGTAGCTTAAAAAGGCCAAGGTCTCCCACTGCATCCAGGGCTATCTCCAGTTACTCTGATCTATTTCTTGCCACTGGACCCAGATAGCTCTGGAGGAGAGAGTGAGGCTGGTGACTTTGCACAGCCATACCTCACTTAAGTCCAATTCACTTGCAAGTCAGGACATCACCTTCCTGATGTCATTGGTCCTCTTCAAGAATGAGGGACAAACACATATACAACCTATATCAGATTGCTTTCTGTCTTGGGAAGGGAGAAGGTAAGGGAGGGAGGGAGAAAAATTTGGAACGAGAAATCTTATAAAAATGAATCTTGAAAACTATCTCTACATGTAATGGAAAATAATAAAATACTTTTATGATTTAAAAAAAAGCCCAAACCTCCGAAAAAACCCCAAACCAAAACAAAACACATAAAAAGGATTAAGGACAAACAACATCTAGTGCTTCAAACTTTATGAAGAACTTTGTAAGTATTATCTCAATTATCTTTAAAACCAACCTGGAAGGCAGGTTTTTATTATCCCCACTTTTTTGTTGTTTTTCAGTCATGTCTGATTCTTTGTGACCCCATGGACCATTGCACTCCAGGCCCTTCTATCCCCCAGTATCTCTCAAAGTCTGTCCAAGTTCATGATCTCTTTGCTGTCCAAGGGACTATCAAAAGTATTCTCTAGGGGCAGCTAGGTGGCACAGTGGATAGAGCACCGGCCCTGGAATCAGGAGGACCTGAGTTCAAATCCAGCCTCAGACACTTGACACTTACTAGTTGTGGGATGCTGGGCCAGTCAATTAACCTCAATTGACTCATCAAAAAAAAGTCTGCTCTAGCACTACAATTTGAAAGCATCAGTTCTGTGGCTTTCAACTTTCCTTATAGTCTAACTCTCACAGCCATGCATTGCTATTGGAAAAATCATAGCTTTGGCTACATGAACCTTTGTCAGAAAGATGACATCTCTGGGGGCAGCTAGATAGCGCAGTGGTAAAGCACCGGCCCTGGATTCAGGAGTACCTGAGTTCAAATCCGGCCTCAGACACTTGACACTTACTAGCTGTGTGACCCTGGGCAAGTCACTTAACCCTCATTGCCCTGCAAAAAACAAAAAAACAAAAAACAAAAAAAAAGATGACATCTCTGTTTTTTAGTATGTTGTCCTGATTTGCCATAGCTTTCCTTCCAGGGAGCAAGTACCTTGTAATTTCATGGCTGGAGTTGCTGTCTTCAGTGATTTTTGAGCCCAAGGATATAAAATATGACACTGTTTCCATTTCTTCTCCTTTTTGCAAAGAAGTGATGGGACCAGTTACCAAGATCTTAGTGTGTGGTTTTTTTCCTTTGTTTGTTTTTTGCAGGGCAATGAGGGTTAAGTGACTTGCCCAGAGTCACACAGCTAGTAAGTGTCAAGTGTCTGAGGCTGGATTTGAATTCAGGTCCTCCTGAATCCAGGGTGGGTGTTTTATCCACTGTGCCACCTAGCTGCCCCAAGATCTTAGTGGGTTTTTTTTTTTATTTTAAGCTTTAAGTCAGTTTTTACACTTTCCTCTTTCACCCTCATCAAGAGGCTTCTTAATCCCTCTTCACTTTCTGCAATGGCAGAGTGGCATCATCTGCATAGCTGAGATTGCTGATATTTTTCCCAGCAACTTTAATTCCAGCTTTTGATTTGTCCAAGCTGGCCCTTTGTATGATGTACTCTGCATGGAAGTTAAATAAATAAGGGGACAATATAGAGCCCTATAATACTTCTTTTCCTTCCCCCACACTGAATATGGTGACTTTATTGATGGTACACAATATAGGACTCTAGGCTTCTGCCCCCTACTACAAAGGTACTTGGAGACAAAGATGTGAATGGGGCATGGGATCCCCAGTATAGGAACATAGGTTAGGGATGTGGGCTCCCTAGTGGTGGAATTCCTCTTTTGGCTGGGGACGAAGATCCATGGCTTTCTACTTTCCTCTTTGGAGGCCATGGAGACCCGAGGTCTACTACATGGTTGTTGTAACCATACTCATTGTCATAACAGGAAATGAGCTTGACAAAATGGTCATTGGGGGCAATGCCAGCACCAGCGTCAAGGTAGAGAAGTGGAAGTTACTGTTAAAATCACAGGATAAAAACTGGTCCTGTGTAGCTGAAGATGACCCTCAAGGCTCCCCCTGATGCTTGCTTCACTACTTTCTTGATAGCATCATATTTGGCAAGTTTCTCCAGGTGGCAGGTCAGATCTACAACAGACACTGGGAGTAGGAACACAGAAGACGAGGCCTGTGAGCTTCCCCTCAGATCAGGTATGACCTTGCCTACAACCCTAGCAGTACCAGTGGAAGCAGGGATGATGATTTGGGCAGCATCATACTCATCATGCCACAGCTCACCAGAGGGAGCATCTACTGTTTTCTGGGTAGCAGTAAAGCATGAACTGGGGTCATGAGTCCTTCCACAATGCCAAAGTTGTTATGAATGACCTTGACCAATGGCCCAAGCAGCTGGCTGTTCAGGAGGCATTACTGGCTATGTTAAGGGAATTGTATTTCACATGGCTCACTCCCATCATGAACATTGGAATATCAGCAGAAGGGGCAGAAAGAATGAGCCTTGGCCTTTTCCAGAGTGGTAAAGGCAGCAATGGACTTTACAACATACTTGGCTCTAGCATCTCCCCATGTAATATTGGAGGGTTCCAGCTCTTGGAAGTTGGTAATGACTTTTCCATTGATCACTAGCTTTCCATTCTCAGCCTTGACAGTGCCCTTAAACTTACCATGGGTGAAATCATATTGAAACATATAAACCATGTAGTTGAGGTCAACAAAGGAGTCACTGATGGCCACATGTTTACTCTACCTGAGTTGAACATAGCCCTGGTAACCAGGCACCCAATATGGCCAAATATGTTGACTTTGACCTTCATCATCTTGTTTCACATATGCAGCAGTGGATCCTGGCACCAAGCTTGGGAGAAGAGTTGAGAGCTCATACTCCTTTTCCAATCATAAACCAATCAGTTGTTTCATGTTTGGTTCTAACTGTTACTTCTTAGTCCACATACAGGTTCAACAAGGAGACAAGTAAGATTATTTGGTACTGCCATCTCTTTGAGGACTTGCCACAATTTGTTGTGATTCACACAGTCAAAAGTTTTAGAGTAGTCAATGAAACAAAAATAGATGTTTTTCTGGAACTCCCTTACTTTCTTCATAAACCAGCAAATGTTAGTAATTTGGTCTTTAGTTCCTCTGCCTCTTCAAAAATCAGCTTACTTTTCTGGTAATTCTCAGTTCACGTATTGCTGAAGCTTAGTTTGCATAATCTTAAGCATAACCTTTCTGGCATATGAAATGAGTGCAATTGTTTAGTACTTTGAACATTCCTTGGCATTACTCTTTTTTACAATTGGGATATAAACTGATCTTTTCCAATCCAGTGGCCACTGTTGAGTTTTCCAAATGAATGCAGAACTTTAACAGAATTATCTTTTAGGGTTTTAAATAGCTCAACTGGAATTCCATCACCTCCACTAGCCTTATTGTTAGCAATGCTTCCTAAGGTCCGCTTGACTTCATTCTCCAGGATGTCTAGCTCTATATCAATAAGCACACCATCATAGTTATTGGAGATGTTAAGATCTTTCTTGTATAGTTCTGTGTATTCTTGTCACCTCTTCTTAATTTCTTTTGCTTCTATAAAATCCCTACCATTTTTGTTTTTAATCATGTTTATTTTCACCAGCTGTTAGCTTGACATCACTTCCTAAGTGACCCATAGTCTTCTTAAGTTCAACCTATCCCAAATAGAACTCACGGTACCTCCCTTCAAGTCCAGCTCTTCTCCAAACTAACCAATTTTTGTTGAGGGTTTTGCCATCCAAGTCATTTCTGTTTACAATTTCAATCACCCTTAACTCTTTTCTTTTCCTCACCCCTCATTTCCAATCAGTAATCAAGTCTTGTCCATTCTTTCTTTACAATAATTATTGAATCATTCCCTTTCTCTCTAGTAGAGCCTAGCTCAGGCCCCCATCACATCTTTCTTATGCTATTGAAATAATTTTTCTAATTGGTTCCCTTGCTTCCAATCTTTCCCCTTTCCAATTAATCCACCATGTAACTTTCAAGTAGATATTCCTAAAACTGACTATATCACTTTCCTCTCTCCAAATCTCCAGGAGCTCCCTATTTCTGCCAGGGTACAATATAAAATCCTTACCTTAGCATTTGAAGTCTTTCACAATCTGGCTCTCACCTTTCCAGATTTATTTAATTTTATTTCCCTTCATGTACTCTTCTCCATTTCAGTAAAACTGACCTAGGTGTTCATCATCTCTCCTTCCTATCTCCTGCCTCTGTATTTTTGTATAAGTGAAACCCCCAAATATATCTCCTCTCCTCTATTTCTTTTTTTTTCTCTCCTCTATTTCTGAGAATACTTAGTTTCCTTCAAAGTACATCTCAGGTGCCACCTCATACCAAAGGCCTTTCCTGAAATCTTGAGTTTTCACTTAATATTATTTTCTATTTATTTATCTGGATACAAGTAAAATCCTCCTAGGAGATTGCAAGCTCTCTGAGGACAGGGAATGTTTCATTTTTTTGTTCCTCTATCACCAGCATTTGGCAAAACACTTTGTATATCAGCCCATGGTTGATGGAGGATGGAAGAGGAATAGGAAGAGGCAGGAACAAATAAATAAATGTTTGTCGAACTGAACTGAACTGAATTATTCCTAGTTCTGGCTCCAGGACCAAGAAGATCAAATCTTATCTCTCTTCCTTATGACAGGTTGGGCTGATTACATGGGAAGAGTGATGGGTCAATCAATCCATCAACAATCATTTATTAAGCATCTACTATGTGCCATCCACTGTGCTAAGTGTTGGGAATACAAAGAAAGGCAAAAGCTAGTCCCTGCCCTCTAGAAGCTTGTAGTCTAATGGGGGAAACAACATGCAAACAAGTTAAAAACAGGAGAAATTGGAGGCAATGGGGTTCAAGGGGATCAGGAAAAGCCTCCTCTACACAGTGGGATTTGGGCTGAGCTATGGAAGCCAGGAGGTAGAGGTAAGGTTGGAGGGCATTTCAGATATGGAAGGACATGGGGCAGCTAGGTGGCATAGTGGATAAAGCACCAGCCCTGGATTCAGGAGGACCTGAGTTCAAATCCAGCCTCAGACACTTGACACTTACTAACCGCGTGACCTTGGGCAAGTCACTTAACCCTCATTGCCCTGCCTCAAAAAGAAAGAAAGAAAGAAAGAAAGAAAGAAAGAAAGAAAGAAAGAAAGAAAGAAAGAAAGAAAGAAAGAAAGAAAGAAAGAAAAGATATGGGAGGACAGCCAGTGAAAAGACCAGGAGTCAAGGGATACAGTATCATGTTTACGGAACAGTAGGCTGGTGTTGCTGGAATAGAAAGTATGTGGAAGATAGTCAAGTATAGTGGAAAGGAAGGAGAGGGCCAAGCTGTGAGGGCTTTAAACACCAATGAGATGATTTTGTATTTGATCTTGAAGGTAATAGGGAGCCACTGGAGTTTATGTCAAGGAGGAAGGGTGGTGGTGGTTGTGGTGGTGACATAAGCCAGAACTACATTTTAGTAAAATTACTTTGGCAACTGAGTGGAGGCTAGATTGGAGTGGGGAAAGACTAGATAGAGGCAGGGAGACCAAACAGCAGGCTACTGCAACAGTTCAGGAATTATTCTGCACCAGGCACTGTTATAAGTGATCAATGGCTAACCTGTGTGCACCATTGGAAACCTAGCCACATGAAGAGAAAACCAGGAAGCAAGGTCCCCAGCACTTTGAGGAAGTCCCCTGAGGTGAACATATGAGGGAGTATGAGTCATGAAGAATGAGCAGGCATGAATGCATGGCAACATCTGGAGATGGAGAAGCCACCCAAGTCCTTGAAAAAATGAATGTGCCTCTCTTGAGGAGATCCAAGATGAGTTCTCTTTTCTGCATTGTATCACCCTGCTGCCTCCTGTTGGTCTTGTATGTAGTTCACCAAAACCCTCAGTTTTCTTTCAGACAACCTCTTCTCAACCCATGCTTATTTATAAAGCCGAAATTGTTTTTGTTTTTTTAAGGGTAAGACTTTACATTTATTCCTATTAGGTTTCATCTAATTAGATTTGGGTCAATGTTCTGGCTTGTCAAAATCTCTTTGGATCCTGTCTCTATAATCTAATCTAGTGGGTTATCTATCTCCCCTCCCCTGTTCTCTCTCTCTGTCTCCCCTTCATCTCATAGGAAAATGTGATAATGGTGTTGTAGTCTACACCCTTATGTAATCACTGATTTGAATGTGAAATAGCACAATGCCAAACATGAGTCCCTAAATCACTCACCACTAGGGACTTCCTTCCAACTGGATGTCACGCCATCAATTTCTGAGTTTGGCCAGTTTCAGTGCATTTCATTTAGGGGTTCTTCAACCCGTTTTGAGCAGCTAGGTGGCGCCATAGTGCATAGGGTACCAGACTTGGAGTAAGGAAGACTTATTTTCCTGAGTTCAAATCTCAGACCCTGGCTGTGTGACCCTGGGCATGTTACTTAACCCTGTTTGCCTCAGTTCCCCATCTATAAAATGAGCTGGAGAAGGAAATTGAAAACCATTGCAGGATCTTTGCCAAGAAAACCCCAAATGGAGTCGTGAAGAGTCAGACACAAATGAAAAATAACAACAATAACTTCATTTGGTTCATGGACTCCTTTGTTGGGCTTGGAAAGCTTCTGGACCCCTATTCAAAATAATTCTCTTAAATGCAAAAAATAAAAATACGTAGGATTACAAAGGAAACAAAATATATTGAAACATAGTTATCAAAATACATCAAAAATAAAAGAAACAAGTTCACACACCTCGAGTTAAGAACCCCAGATTTAATTGTATTACCATTTAGCCCACAACTCTCTATCTTTTCCATGGGAACAGCATGAGAAACTTTATCAGATTTTTGTAAAAATCTGGGTAAACTTGTTCTATCACATTCCCTTAAATTACCAGTTTAGTTACCCTGTCAAAAGAGGAAAGACAGCCAATGTGGGGTGACCTAATCTTGAGGAAGCTGAGCTTGATGCTTTGTGATTGCTCCTTGCTTTTCTGCATTCACAAGTCATTTCTTTCATAACATGATCTAGGATTTTTCCAGGCATCAAAGTTAAGCTCGATGACCTAGAGTTTGTAGATTTCATTCCATTGTTCTCTTTTAATATCAGGGAAAACCTTTGCTTTTCTTCAGTCTTTCAGAACTTCTTTTTTTCCAGGATAGGATCTTTGTAATCTCTGACAGTGACTCAGCCATCACTTGGCCCATTTCTTTTAGTACTTTTCAAGTGGCCCAGGTGGCTTGAGTTTTGTTAAGAAGAGTGTTCCTTTATTATTTCTTTGCTCGTCTTTAGTATCAATTCCTTTATCAATAAACTTTTATTAAGTGCCTACTATGTGAGAGATACTGTGCTAAGAGCTGGGGATACAAAAAAGAGGCAAAAGACAGTCCCTGCCCTCAAGGAACTCATAATCCAAATGGGGAAGATGGTTAGTAAAGATGCACAAACAAACTATATACAGGATAAATAGGAAATAGCTAATAGAGGGAAGTTACTAGAATTAAAAGAGGTTGGGAAAGGCTTCCTACAGAAGATGGGAGTTTAGTTAGGACTTAAAGGAAGCCAAAAGGTAGAAATGACGAGGGAAAACATTCAAGAAATGGGGGACAGCCAGAGAGAATGCCCAGAGATGAGAGATGGGTTCATGGAACAGTTAGGAGGTCAGTGTCAGTGGATTGAAGAGTATGTGGTAGAAAGTAAGGTATAAGAAGACTGGAAAGGTAGGAGGGGGCTAGATTAGGAAAGGTTGTGAATGCCAAACATAGAATTTTGTATTTTGTCCTGGAACTGATGGAGGCCACTAGAGTTGATTGAGTAGGGGGTAACATGGTCAGACCTGCACTTTAGGAAAATAACCTTGGTGGCTGAATGGAGGATGGATTGGAGTGGGGAGAGACTTTTGGTAGGCAGACCCACCAGCATAATCCAAGCATGAGGTGATAAGGGTCTGCACCAGAGTAGTGGCAGTGTCAAAGGAGAAAAGGGGGAATATTTGAGTGATGGTGCAAAGGTGAAATCAACAAGCTTTGGCAACAGCTTGGATATGGGGAATAAGAAATAGTGAGGGGTGGAGGATGACTCCTAGTTTGCTAACCTAAGGTACTGAAAAGATGGTGTTGCCCTTTTTAGTAAAAGGGAAGGGGTGTGTGTGTGTAAGCTTAAGGAGAAAGATAATGATTATCTCTTTTGGGCATATTGAGTTTAAGATGTCTACTGGAGGGGTGGCTAGGTGGAGCAGTGGATAGAGCATCGGCCCTGGAATCAGGAAGACCTGAGTTCAAATCCGGCCTCAGACACTTGACATTTACTAGCTGTGTGACCCTGGGCAAGTCACTTAACCCCAATTGCCCCACAAAAAAAAAAAGAAAAAAGATGTCTACTGGGCATTCAGTTGAAGATATCTGAAAGACAGTTGGAGATGCAAGATTGGAAGTCAGTTTAGGGCGGAGTAGGTAGATTTGGGAATCATCAGCATAGAGATAGTAATTAAATCCATGGGAGCTGATGAGATCAATGAGTGAAATAGTGTCAATGGAGCAGAGAGGAGAGCCCAGGACAGAATCCTGAGAGACACCTATGGTTAGAGGGTGAGATCTGGATGAGGATCCAGCAAAAGAGACAGAGAAGGAACAGTCAGAGAGGTAGAAGGAGAACCAGGAGAGAGTAATGTCTTTAAAATCTAGAAGGAAGCAAATATCAAGGAGGAGAGTGTGATCAACAGTGTCAAAGACTACAGAGAGGTCAAGGAAAATTTGGAAGAGAAAAGAGAGTCAAAATAAGACTTGAGCATCTCTGTCTTCTCTGTGTGTCATTTATCATCATTCCATCCACTCTAATTTGCATTTCTCTAATAGGTAGTGATTTAGAGCATTTTTCATATGGCAATAAATAGCTTTGATTTCTTCATCTGAAAACTGCCTGTTCATGTCCTTTGACCATTTCTCAGTTGGGGAATGACTTGGATTCTTATAAATTTGATTTAGTTCCTGATATATTTTAGAAATGAGGCTTTTATCAGAAACATTGGCTATAAAAATTGTTTCCCAGCTTTCTGTTTCCCTTCTAATTTTGGCTGCATTTCTTCTGTTTGTACAAAACCTTTTTAATTTAATGTAATTGAAATCATCCATTTTGCATTTCATAATATTCTCTATCTCTTGTTTAGTCATAAATTGCTCTCTTCTCCATAGATCTGAGAGGTAAACTATTCCTCCCTCTCCTAATTTACCTATGGTATCACCCTTTATGTCAAAATCATGTACCCATTTTGACCTTATTTTGATATATGGTGTTAGATGTTGGTCTATGCCTAGTTTCTGCCATACTATCTTTCCAGTTCCTATCAGCTGGAGTCTTTGAGTTTATCAAACAGTAGATTACTATAGTCATTTACTACTGTGTCTCCTGTGCCTAAACTATTCCACTAATCCACCACTCTATTTCTTAACCAATACCAAATAGTTTTGCATTCCATCCACTCTATTGCCCTCTATTTTTTATTCATTTGGATTTGCTTTATTGTGTCTTGGTTTCTCATAAAATCACTAGCTTCCATTTGTTCAATCCTAATTCTTAGTCAATTATTTTCTTCAGAGAACTTTTCCATTTGGCTTTTCAAGCTGTTGACCTTTTTTTTATGACTTTCCTGCATCACTCTCATTTCTCTTTCCAATTTTTCCTCTACCTCTCTTACTTTATCTTCAAAGTCCTTTATGAGTGCCTCTATGGCCTGAGACCAATTCATATTTTTCTTGGAAGCTTTGGATGTAGGAGGCCTGACATTGCTATCTTCTTCTGAGGGTGCACCTCGATCTTCCTTGTCATGAAAGAAACTTTTTTTAAGTGGGGCAATTGGGGTTAAGTGATTTGCCCAGGGTCACACAGCTAGTAAGTGTTAAGTGTCTGAGCCTGGATTGGAACTCAGGTACTCCTGACTCCAGGGCCAGCGGTCCATCCACTGTACCACCTAGCTGCCCTGAAAGAAACTTTCTATGGTCCACATCTTTCTCTGTCTGCTCATCTTGCTCATCTTTTACTTGACTTCTAACTCCTTTTTAAAGTGGGGCACTGCTTCCAGGCTGCACTGTCCCAAGCTTCAGGGGGTCCCAGGTGGTACAGTTTAAGGAGAGCCATGTTCTGCACTCACCTGGCCTGTGCTCTGGGCTGAAAATAACCCCAAGACTACTTGCTCTTCAACCAGAAAACAATTTTTTTGTTTTGCTGTGTTGATAGCTCTAGCTAGCTTATACCCCTCTCCCACCTAGGCTGTTGCTACTCAAGACTGCATCCTGGTTCCCAGCAGGGGTAAAACAACTGAGTTCTGCCTCAGCATCAGCAGAGACCCCTGTAATCTCCCCCAGCCAACCACTCAGCCCTCTCACCAGACCATGAGCTTAGTTCCAGAAGACATTGACACTGCAGCTGATTCAGAGCCTCTGGAGGTCTCTTTCTCTTGTGCAGCCTGCCTGGGGCTGGATCTGTATCTGCTCAAGCTTGTGGTTTGGTTTCACTCCCATCCCAGCACAGCAGACTCCTCCTTTTGACCTTCTAAGCCATCTTTGGCTGTAAAATAATCTCATCCCATCCTTTTGCTCCAGGTATTGTCTTATGGCATTATTTGAAGGGATTTGGAGGGATTTGGGGGAGACCTATGAGGCGTCCCATTCCATCCACTCTAAAAAGCAACCACCAATGCCACATTCATTCCTTGGTCCTCTTCCTTCCTATTCCACCCCATACCTTTAAACACTCATTTTTTACATCTTTACCTGTTTTTGCCAGCCTCAGCTCATCCCAAGCATCAGCACTTCAAGCATTATTCTTCACGTCATAGTTTTGTATCTATCTTCTGTCACCTGGCCTTGATTCCATCTTCTGCTTATTTCTTTTAAAATACTCAGTTAATGAATGTATCTACATTGGTTTCTTCAGACAATGTTCATTTTTCCTCCTCACTCTGATTGTTTTCCTTTGTGGCTTCAGAATTTCATTCTTAAGAGTTTTCTGAGTCAAAAACTGATTCACCTTATAGAATATTAGCTCACTAAATCCTCCTTGTCTTCCCTCTGAATCCTTTGAAATCTCCTTTCCAAAATCTAGGATCCATGGCAGATTGTACCCAACTTTACTTTCATTCTCTGTCACAAGCTTGTCAGAGGGAGTGATCACTTTCCCCTTAAGATTTCCCATCTTTTCCACTGCAGTGAGTTCCTCCCTGATGGTAGAAATCCAGTCCAAAATAGAAGTCCCTTGTGTTGGTTCTTCTGCATTTTGAAAAGTTCAATGATCATTATGGTAAGTAAAAAGTTATTAGAGGGGGGCAGGTAGGTGGTGCAGTGGATAAAGCACCGGCCCTGGATTCAGGAGGACCTGAGTTCAAATACAGCCTCAGACACTTGACACTTAATAGCTGTGTGACCCTGGGCAAGTCACTTAACCCTTATTGCCCTGCAAAAAAAAAAAGTTATTAGAGGTTCTTTTTGGGACAGATTTCTGGATAATTGAATTCTTCCATCACTGTTCCTCCATGACAACTTTGTGATCTATTTCCTAAATCCCTTATCTATTATCTATTTTCCTCTGTTTATCCAGGTGGCCTATTGTGACATCCAATGACAAAATCACTTCTATTTGTCCTTCTATTGATCTTCATCCAAAGGCTTTCTACCAAAACTTCTTGCTTACTTACATGAATTGTTGTTCAGTCATTTTTCCGTTGTGTTTGACTTTTCGTGATCACATTTGGGGTTTTCTCAGCAAATATACCAGAGTGGTTTTCCATTTCCTTTTCCAGATTATTTTACGAATGAGAAACTAAAGCAAACAGGGTTAAGGGACTTGCTTAGGGTCACACAGCTAGTAAGGTATGGACTTGAAATCATAAAAATGAGTCTTCCTGATTCCAATTCCATTGCTCTATCCATTGTGTCTCCTAGGTCATTCTCACCAGAATGAATAGTCTTAATATACAAAGCTTAGCTCTTCTCTTTTTTTTACCTTTTATCTTGAATAAGGTAGAACCATCCAGAGCCATATTCTGGTCATAGATTTCATCCCACTGAGTCCTAGGAATAATCCTGAGGTAAAATATACTTCTTTATATTCTGTTTCACCTTAATTATTGATGTGTATATGTTTGGGTAATTTTCTTTACTTCTGATTCCTTTCTTGGATTTTGTTTCTCATGTACATATGGAAGTTTGACTTACCATTCTTTTTCCCAAATTGTAGTTATTCTCAGTGGTATCTAGCTAAATGTATATACAAGGAAGTTTTCTCCTTCCTCTATTCTATGCAATTTAAAGCCCTTTTGACTAAATTTGGAAGGTCCATTAGACCAAGGCTTCTTAAACATTTTCCATTTGTGACCCCATTTTTACCCAAGAATTTTACACAACCCTAGACATATAGGTAGAAAACAAAACTTCTTAATCTTGTGCTGTTGCCAATTTTTTTGAGACTCCCACATTCAGTTACTCAACCCCATATGAGGTTTTGACTCACAGTTTAAGAAGATAGCCATCAGACTGTGATCTCCTGGAGAGAAAGGACACTTCCCCACTCCATCCCCTTTCTTTGTATCCTTAGCACTTAGTACAATGTGGCTGGGACATAGTAGGTTGTTAATAATTATTTCTTGACTTGACTTGACTTACCACTGAGCAAATACAATCTTCTTAGTGCTCTTTATATGCACTCCATTTCTAGCTAGGAGTCTGTTATTCTTATATTTTAAACTGCAGTCTAGAAGTCCAAATTCCATTTTAAATACCATCTTCTTAACCAAGCTGTTCACTTCCCCAAATATAATTTCTTCCTTTAATGCTTTTAATGGGTGGTAGTGATGAAAATACCACCTGTGACCCTACGGTTTCTAGTTTCTAACCAAAGTCTTCATAATCCTGGGAAAAGTTTTCTGAATTCCCATTGACAGCATAATTTGTGTCTATGTGAATCAACGGAAGTGTGTAGCTAGGATATGGTTTTGACAAATCTGGGGACATTCTCTGTCATATGTGGGATATATGCTTTTACAAGACAGAAGACCCTTGTATTACAAAGATCAGGCTGATAAATAGTTGCCTCGGTATCCCTTTACAAGAAGTCACATTTTTTTTTCTCCTTACTTTTTTCCCCTTCTTTTTCCTTCCTTTTTTCTTCTTCCCCTGGTCTTTACTGGAACATGGTCACTACCATTTGGTTCTCCTCCACTTAGTGTAGGTGAAATGACTTCAGCATTGCTTAGAAGAGAATCAGCTGCTTCCTGCTCAGAGCATCCACCTTCCTACCCTCAGAATTTGTTTTTGTTTTTACCTTCAGGAAAGCAGTGGTCCTTCTCCTTCCCTACCTCTGTGATGTGACATTATTCTACATTCAAATATCTGAATACAAATCAGCTTTCACCTCTGCCTTTTCAGATACCCTTTTCTACCCCACTTCCTCCTTCATAGGAGTCAAGTTAACAAAGATTTAGCAAGCACCTATTATGTCCCTGGTACTGTGCCAATCAATGAAGGCAAAGATAAAGGTCTTTCAACAAAGAAAGGCAAAAAAACAGTCCCTGCTTTCAAGGAGCTCACAGTCTCGTAAGGGAGACAAGAAAACAACTTTAAGCAAACAAGATGTAGACAAGATAAATTAAAAATAATCAACAGAGAGAAGGCACTAATGTTGAGAGGGCTTGGGAATGGCTTCTCATAGAAGGTGAGATTGTAGCTGGGACTTGAAGGAAGTTGGGAAATCTAGGAGACAGAGATAAGAAGGGAGAGAATACTAAGTCTCTTTTTTGTCATTGTTGTTAGGGGTTTTTTTTGGTTTTGGTGGGGCAATGAGGGTTAAGTGACTTGCCCAAGGTCATACAGCTAGTAAGTGTCAAGTATCTGAGGCCAGATTTGAACTCAGGTTCTCTTGAATCCAGGGCCAGTGCTTTATCCACTGCGCTACTTAGCTGCCCCCAGTAAGTCTTTTTTTTTTTTTAAGTAAGTCTTTTTTAATGAATATTTCATTGTCCCTGATAACTTAGACTATGTCCAGACCAGCTCACCTTTTTCTAGAAGAGGAACCATAAAGTCAAAGATGGGATGGACCTTAGTTTTGTTTTTTGCTTTTGGGGCTTTTTTTGGTGAGGCAATTGGGGTAAAGTGACTTTCTCAGGGTCACACAGCTAGTAAGTGTTAAGTATCTGAGGCTGGATTTGAACTCAGGTCCTCCTGAATCCAAGGCCAGTGCTTTATCCACTGCACCACCTAGCTGCCCTCTGGGATGGACCTTAGAGCATGGAATGTCAGATCTGAAAGAGTCCTTATAAAACAAAGAGTTGGAAGAGGTTGTAGACATAGAATTAATCAATCCATCAACAAATATTTGTTAAGTACACACCAAGTGTCAAACAGTGTGCTAAGCACAAAAGAGAATCAAAACAATCTCTGTCCTCTCAGTGTATATATCCTAATGGGAGAGATATGTATGGATGGATATATGGAATGATGGATGGATAAATATATATATATATATATATATATATATACAGATAGGTTGGTGGGTAGATGGATGGATGAATGGAGGAGAGAGAGAGAGAGAGTCATACAAGATATATACAACACAGAAAGAAGGTAGCCTTTACAGGGAAAGAACTAGCTGCTTCAAACCTTGGAAAATCCCCTTAAAGAAGGTAGTTCTTGAAGGAAGATGTGTCTAAGAGACAGATTTGAGGACAAATTCCAGGCACAGAAAGAGTCAATGCAAAGGCATAGAAATGATAGATGGAGCATCAAGGAGGGAGAACACATAAGTCAGTATGAGTGAACCATAGAGTTTGCAGAGGATAAAAAGGTATAAGAAAACTACAAAGACAGAAGGGGCCAAGTTGGGAAGAACTCTACATGCCAAATGGGAGTTTATATTTGATCCTTGAGGCAATAGGGAGCCAATTAAGTTTATTGAGCTATATGGATGCATTAAGAAAGTCAATGGGAGTTGAGTGGAGGATATATTGGGGTAAGGAAAGACTTGAGGCAGGGAACCCAGTTAGAAGACTTTTATAATGATCTAGATGAGAGGTAAAGACACCAAAGTTGTAAGCCTGGGTGACTAGGGGGATAGCGGTACCCCTGGCCATAATGTCAGATCTGAGAGGGACCTCAGAACACAGAATGTCAGAGCAGGGAGGGCCCTTAGAACACAGAATGTCAGAGCTGGGAGGGACCTTAGAACACAGAATGTCAGAGCTGGGAGGGCCCTTAGAATGCAGGATGTCAGAGCTGGGAGGGCCCTTAGAACACAGAAAGTCAGAGTTTCAAGGTTTCTTGGAGGCCATTTAGTCCACCCTTCTCATTTTATAGGTGAGGACCTTGAGAACCTCAGATGACATGTGATTTTCCCAAGATGACATGGTGGGCGAGAGACAATAGTACTCTGCTCTTTCAGACTCCCTGCCCAGTGTTCCAATAAGTATAATGTTGTTGGGAGCAGCCTGTGTGTGAGGAGAGCATCCCTGCTGGTGCTGAAGGCCCATTACTCCTTCTGCAAAGTGAAGATTCATTGGTTACAGAAACAATTCCTCTAAAATTACCTTCCTAATCCTTTTCAATCTTCATTTTCCTAATGTAGGACCCCTTTGTATTAGCATTTCACCATGGCAGAAATCTCTAGGCTAGAAGACAAGGACACCCTGCCACCATGGTACCCCCCAATTTAACCAGTCCCCCTGGATTTGGAATTTTAAAATCTGGGTTCACCTCCTCACCCTACAACTCACCAACCACATGATCTTGACCCAGTCACTTAAAGTCTCCAGTCCTCAGTTTCCTTATTTGTAAAATGAGGAGCTTGGACTAGATAATCACAGAGGTCCTTCCCAACTGTAAATCCTCTCCTCCTCTTCCTCCTCTTCCTCCTCTTCCTCCTCCCCCTCCTCCTCCTCCATTTCTCCCATTCCAAAAAGTGGAACCCAGTCTCCTACCTGACATCCTAACCACCCTGACCCCCATGTGCTGATCCCCAAAGCCATGGTCTCAAGATCTCAGCCCTAAAATGTGGACTGATCAATTACAACAGGTAGTTTTTATTTAGAAGGGGGAAAAAACCTCCAACAAACCCTTTCATCTTGAAACATTCAAAACCTCCTAATATATGACTGTGTGGATTCCAAGAGTCCTACCCAGCCTCAACAGCCCGGGGCATTCTGACAGCAGTTCAGAGGAAACCTTGGCCCCAGTTCAGGCCCCAGTTGTTTCTGTTCTAATTGCGCCTTATAACTTTGCCGCTTCATCTCGGATTTTTCTCCTCTTCCCTCTGATCCATTTCTCCTTATCTCTCGTTGTTTATTTGCTGTTGGGTCAGCTGGCATTATTACCTTCTGAAGTAGCTACGCCTGGAATGAGGCCCTCTGCAGAGATCTTGGACTCTAGGAGGGCCTCAGAATTCTGGACCTTTCTTTAACGCTTGCTGTCCCACATCGGGGGTATGTAAGCAGGTCTGGCCTGGGACCCCTGCTCTCCCCATCTGGCCCACCCTGCCTTCATCTGCAGCTGTAGGTCTAATCAGATTGCCTGCCATATGTGTTAGTCTTATATCCCCCAAAAAGTTTTTTTTTGGGGGGGGAAGATAGGACATGTGATTTCATTGCTATAAGAGACTTCCAGTGAGGAACCCTGCCTCCTATAAAACAACAATCAAAACCTGAGTTGTGACTTATAATCTTAAAAAGTTAACTGGGGGGGGGGGGCAGCTAGGTGGTGCAGTGGATAAAGCACCAGCCCTGGATTCAGGAGGACCTGAGTTCAAATGCGGCCTCAGACACTTAACAATTACTAGCTGTGTGACCCTAGGCAAGTCACTTAACCCCAATTGCCTCACCAAAAAAAAATATGATTGGACAGGGGCAGCTAGGTGGCACCCTGGATAGAGCACCAGCCCTGGAGTCAGGAATACCTGAGTTCAAATCTGGCCTCAGACACTTAACACTTACTAGCTGTGTGACCCTGGGCAAGTCACTTAACCCCAATTGCCTCACTAAAAAAAAAAAAAAAAAGTTAACTGGGGTCTTGAGAAGTCAGGTGATTTGCCCAAGGTCACACAACCAATATATCAGAGGACCTGCGTACAACTATTTGTATGACCTTGAATAAGTCACTGCACTCTCTGGGCCTCAGTTTCCTTCTCTGAAAAAAATGAGGAGATTGAGCCAGATGATTTATCAGGTCCCATCCAGTTTTAAATCTGTGATATTCTAATCCTATCACCCAAATTCAAATCTAAGCCCTGCCACTTGTTTCCTTTCGGACCATGGGCAACTTACTCCCTCTCTGGGTCTCAGTTTCCTCCTCTATAAAATGAAGGGGTTGGATTAGATGACCCTCTCAGGTCCTTCTAAGTACTTGCTCATGTGTGTGTGTGTGTGTGTGTGTGTGTACTTGGAGGGGATGGGAAACCAAATAAAGAGTCAGCTCACTTTGTAACAATGGGAATGTCGAGGGATGGGCTTGATTGGCACTTGTGATAAGCAAAATGAACTAAATTCTGAAACCCATTAGAAGGTACTTGGGAGGCTGTGAGATGGGATCTTTGGCAAGAAAGTCTATAGGAGTCAGTTCCCCCTAATGCACAATTGATATCCTGTTTATCTGAAGTCAATAGCCCTAATGGTTGGCCCGGTGGGTTTCTAAAAATAGGAAAAAGTTAGAAAAAAGCACCAACCACCTGTGCAGCCTCATCTGGACCTATCCTTTCCCTTCTCTGGGCCTCATTTTTTTCATCAATTAAAGGTTGGCCTGTACTCTTCTGTGTTCGGATAGGCCCTGCCGAACTCCAACGTTTTTTGTTCTAATGTTCCCTCACAACTCTGATATCCTCTAGCTGGTTTGAGTCTCTGAAGAATTCATTTCCATAAATATTTGGGATTGTAGGAAGATGGGGAGCCAGAAGGAACTTTAGCAATGATCTAGTATAATGCTTTCATTTTACATCCGAGGAAACTGAGGCCCAGAGAAGTTAAATGAACCCCAGGTCACACCACTGGGATTTGAATGACTCAGAACCAGTGGTCTTTCTACTACTGTATGCACCTACTATGTGCAAAGCAGAATCTCACTAATGGACATTAACGATGTTCTGTAAGATCCCTCCTTTGAGCTGACAGTCTGGGATGGCTGTGTCCATTGCCAAAATTGAGTGGGTAGCCTCTTTCCCCCTCCTACTGCCTCCCACTCCACCCCCCAACCGTCTTACATCCCTTTTGGCTTGGTGCACTGTAGTCAGGGCTGAGTTACTAAGTAAGTCTCTGCCCCCTACAAGGCCCCTTTTCCACCCCCTTCTCCCCTGGCTCTGTCCCCTTAATAATAGTTCCCAGTTGCCTTTTCCATGAACCCTCAGCCTCAGGGTAAACAGCCTTTTATTTAGTAAATACAATGGCAGGGGTTTAACTGCCAATTCTTGCTTCTCACTAAAGGAGGATTTTATGAGGAAATCTTTCTCTGGTGAAAGCTAATCAGCTTTGGTTCTTCTTCTAGGTAGGGGTTGGTCTAGCACCCCTCCCCCACCCGCACTTCTCTCTTGGAATCTGCCCTTGGTGCCCATCACTTTCTCTACCGTCCCCCACCCTCCCAATTGTCTTATTTCTTGTCTTCCCATCTCTCCTTTCCCTCTTCTTGTTCCTTCTCCCTCTCTCTCCTTAGATTCCTCCACTCTTCTTTCTTTCCTCCCTTCCTCTTCCTTTTGCTGTTGTCATAATCAGACTCTTGAAGAGATGTGATGGCCACCGGCCCTTCCTGAGTGCTGGGAACGGGCTCCCAGAACCACATTTCCCAACCCCAGCCCCCATCTAGTCCTCACCTTTCTCCCCTGTTTCGCCCAATCTCTTTTCTCTTTTCTAATTCTTCCTCATTCTATTTTTGCTCCTCTCCTCCATCTTCTTCCACTTCTTAATCCCCTTCCTTTCCCTCTCCCTTTGCTTCCTTCTTCCCTCTCCCTCCCTTCCCCATCTCCCTCTTTTTCCCCCCTCTTTCCCCTTTTCTTTGTCTCTCTCTGTCTCTGTCTCTCTGTCTCTCTCTCTTTGTCCACTGAGCCACCAACCTCCTTTGTTATCTGGACCTTTCTTTTCTTTCCAGTCTTTATTCCCTTCTGTGAATTCTACAATTGCTGTTCTTCCCACATGATACCTCCATCTCTCATCTCCAAGGCTTTTCACTGGTTCTTTCAGATGCCTAGAATCCTCTCTCTCCTCATTCCAGAGTCACCTTCTATTGGAGCTCAGTTATCTCTCCTGGTCCCTCCAGCTGCCAGTGCCTTTTACTCTCTAAGGTTATCTTATATTTCTTTTGTATTATCTTGCATATATAGGGAAATACGTGTGTGGGTATATGCACACGTATATGCACATACATATGAATACAGATATATATATATATGAGCATAATATGCATATACACAGTAAACAATATATGTACTTCCTCTACTCCCTATATTGATTAGCTGGTTGATATCAGTTAACTTTTACAAAGGGAATTTACTTACATGGATAGGAATTGCAAAAGCTCCTCTCAAACTGGGAGTAGTGATGGTGGTAGTAGCGATAGTAGCAGTAGCAGTAGGAGTGTGGCCTTGGGCTGCTGTGTTGAAATCAGCTTTCTTTTCTTTTTTTAATTTCTGCATTAGTTATGCTGTGAAAGAAGAATCAGAACAAAAGGGAAAAACCTCAAAAAACAAAAACAAAAGTAGGAACAGTATGGTTCAATCTGCATTCAGAACCCACAATTCTTTTTTCTGGACATGGAGAGCATTTTCAATCATGAGTCCTTTGGAATTGTCTTGGATCATTGTATTGGAAGTCAGCTTTCTGTACTCAGGCTTTTCATCTTTGCTATCTCAGGCCTTCCACATTGAGGGAAAATGCCATGGGCATAGAAGCAGGAAGCAGCTGAACCGGAAGTTTTCATGGATGCTTGCTCTGGGTAGTCTTGGCAAGGGATTGAGAAGGGGGGAATCAGGGTGACCTGAAAGCTAGTGCCTCCTCCTCTTCATCAAAGATTTTCTGGACCCTGGGGAAGGGGAACCACATTTCACAGCAACCAGAATGAAAGCCCCAGGATTCAGGTACCGTTTGTCCCAGAGAGGCAGGTAGGAGGAGAGCAGAGATGGCCATGGGCATAGGGGATGAACAAGTTACCCCAGAGAAAGCTCAGACCCAGCCTGAAGACCTGACTGTACCTTAACTACTGTAGCAGCCAAGTCAAGCCTTGATCACCGGAGCAAGAGAGGAAGGGGCTATATGGGATTGGAGCCACCTGGGGACTGACAGTTTGGGGTTTGTGAGGATTTTGCTCCAGCTGTGACTTACCAAAAGCAGTTGTCAGAAAATCTTCTTGTTGTGCATGGGGCAAAAGGGGCTAATGGGAGTCTGAGAGTGGACTTTGAGAATAAATGTTTCCTTTGGGAGCTGTTCTGTGCTGAACTCAGTTTCCTTATTTGTGAAATGAAAGAGTTGACTCTTCTCCCTTCCAGATCAAACACTCTGTGTTCTGAAGTTCCTTAGAGCTCCAGGAAAAAACACAGAGAATCAGAGTGGGAAGGGACCAGGTACCTACAGACATTTTGTGTGTTTGAGCTCTGACATTCTGTTCTAAAATCTTTTATTCTCTAGAACTTTCTGTTCTAAAGCCTGTCTAGCTCAAATATTCTGTGTTCTAGGATCCTGGCCCCTTCTAATATTTGACATCCCTAGTTTCCTCCCAGCTCTGACAGTCTTTATTCTTTCTTTCTTTATTTATTTTTGCAGGGCAATGGGGGTTAAGTGACTTCCCCAGGGTCACACAGCTAGTAAATGTCAAGTGTCTGAGGCTGGATTTGAACTCAGGCACTCCTGAATCCAGGGCTGGTGCTTTATCCACTGCGCCACCTAGCTGCCCAACAGTCTATATTCTAAATTCGCTTCCAGTTCCATCTTCGTGTTCAAAGATCCTTTCCAGTTCCAGGATTCTCCTTTTCTTGTCTTCTCTTCACTTTATTCCTCTATGATCCCCTGACACTGGCCTCCTGGCTATTCCTTACTTAAGACTCTCCATCTCTTGGCTCTGGACATTTTCATTGGCTGCCTCAATGCTTGGAAATCTCTCCCCCCCCCCAACCTCCCCCCCCCCATCCCTGTCTCCTGGCTTCCTTGGAGTCTCAACTCAAGTATTCTGCAAGAAGCCTTTCCCAGTCCTCCAGTTTATCACATATGTGTATATACATGGATATGTATATGTGTGTGTCTTGTTTGTACATAGTTCTTTGTATTTTGTCTCCTGCATTAGAATATGAACTCCTTGAAGGGAGGCCGTGTTTTTACAGAATGGAAGAGGTATGCAGAATCGCAGCATTTAAGAATTAGATGGGACCTTAGTGTCTGTCTAGTCCAACCCATATATGAAATAAATTCCCACTATAACATAGAGATAGCACAGGTAGGTAGAGCACTGGGCTTGGAATCAGGAAGACTCCTCTTCCTGAGTTCAAATCCGACCTCAGACACTTACTAGCTGTGTGACCCTGGGCAAGTCACTTAACCTTGTATGTCTCAGTTTTCTCATCTGCAAAATGAGCTGGAGGAGGAAATGGCAAACCCCTCCAGTATCTTTGCCAAGAAAATCCCCAGTGCAGCCACAGAGAGCCCAACATGACTGAAAAACAACTGAATGATAACAATAACATACTGGACGAGTGGTCATCTGGACTCTGCTTGAAGAACTCCAAGAAGCCTCCACTTTTGGATACAGCCCATTTTAGGACAGTTCCAACTGGTAGGAAGTTCTTTTACTGTTCTCAGGCCTGCCTGCCCAGGTGTATGAGCTGCTTTGCAATTTGCACCCTTTGTTCCTGATTTTGTCCTCAGGGGTCAAAGAAAACAAGTCTAATCCCTTCTCCACAAGACAACCTTTCATATATTTGTTCCCTGGAGTCTTCTCTTCTCCAGGTGAAACATGTCCAATTCCTTCAACTCATCCTCATATGACATGGACTCAAGGTCCTTCACCATCTTGGTTGCCTTCCTCTGGCAGCTTGAGAGCTTATCCCCAACTTTCTTCAGCCACGGCACCCAGAACGAAACCCAGCACTTCAGATGAAGGCTGATGTGGGTAAAGTGTGATGGGACTATAACCTCCTTATTCCTGGAATCTCTGTCCCTCTTTATGCAGCCCAGGGTCATATGAGCTTTTTTTGGTATGTGATGTCACATAACACTCCTGACTCCTATGAAGCTTGTGGTCCACTAAAGCCCCCAAATCTTTTACAGAATAGCTACTCCCTAGCCAGACCTCTCTCATCTTATGCTTGTGAAGATGTTTTTTTTATCCCAAAGTAATACTTTATATTTTGTGTTTTTGCATTTCATATTATTGAACTAAGAAGAATATGCTAGCCCATAAAGGTCCTTTTGTGTTCTGATTCTATAATATTCTCATGCCTCTGATAAAAAGATGTGTATCTGTGTGTGCGCGCGTGCGTGTGTGTGTGTGTGTGTGTGTGTGTGTGTGTGTGTGGTATATATGTATGTATAAGAATTAGTGGTATGGGAATGCCTTTTTTCCCCATATAACATTTCCTAATCATAAGGTATCTTCATCTCTACATAAGGCTTATGTCCCTTAGATGCTTTCTGGAGTCTCATTGGCATAATTGAGGGAGGAGAGAAGGGGAGCACATAAGGTTTGGGACAAAGATGCCTCTAAAGAAAGAGAGGAGTGAGAAAAGTGAATTGGCAAGATCATAGAGTTAGTAACAGGAATGGAGAACAAGAGATACCTAGTTTTGTTCTGGAATCAGGGGTCCACATCAGACTTCTGTCCAACATGAATAGTGACAGCAGCTCAGTGAACAACCTTTTCTAAAGCAAATTCAGAGAAAAGAAGGTCTCTGTCCCGTAGACAGCCAAGGCTCCTCCTGGTATGAGTCACATAACAGATAGTAGGAGGAACACTGAGCTGATAGAATCTGAGATGAGGTCAATATTGGAAGGCTGAAAGGAAGGAGTGAGCTTTCAGGAGGGACCACAAGAAGGGGTAGGCTCTTGGGGCACATGGTGGGGGTAGGATTGGGGGAGTCTGGTATTCACTGTTTATCTAAAAATTGGGAAATAATGGGAACTAAGAGAGACAGTGTGGGGTAGAGAAAAGAGCACTAAAGTCAGAAGGTCCATGGTTAACAGAAACTATATGGATGCAATTACAAAACACTCTACACAACTAAAGACAGAGCTAAATAATTGGAGCAATATTAATTGCTCATGGGTAGGCTGAGCCAATATAATAAAAATGACAATATTACCTAAATTAATTTATTTATTCAATACCATACCAATCCAACTACTAAAGAATGACTTTAGAGAGCTAGAAAAAACAATAACAAAATTCATCTGGAGGAACAAAAGGTCAAGAATATCAAGGGAATTAATGGAAAAAATGGAAAGGAAGGGGGACTAGCAGTACCAGATTTCAAATTATTCTACAAAGTCATAATCATCAAAACAATTTAGTAATAGAGTGGTTGATCAGTGGAACAGATTAAGTCCATAACACACAGAGTCAAATAAGCATAGCAGACTAGTGTTTGATAAAGCTGAAGATCTTATTTCTTGGGGCCAGAACTCACTATGTGACAAAAACTGTTGGCAATCCTGGAAAGTAGACTGGCAGAAACTAGTTATATACCAACACCTGATACCATATATCAAGGCAGGTTCCAAAGGAGTACGATTTAGACATAAAGGGTGACATCATAAATAAATTAGAGGATCATTGAAGAAATTACCTATCAGATCTATGGATAGGACAAAGAGTTCATGAACAAATGAGAGATAGAGAAGTTCACAGGAGGCAAAATGGACAATTTTGATGATATAAAAATCGAAAGCTTTTGTACAAACCAGACCAATGCAGTTGAAATTAGAAGAGAAGCAGGAAATTGGGGGAAGGGATCTTTACAGCAAGTTTCTCTGATAAAGGTCTCAGTTCTAAGATTTGTAGGGAACCAACTCAAATTTACAAGAATAAGAGCCCTTTTCTAATTGCTAAATCATTCAAGGTTATGAATAGGCAGTATTCAGAAGAAGAAACCCAACCTATCAATAGCCATGTAAAGATGCTCTAGATTATTAATAATGAGAGGAAATACAAATTAAGATGATGCTGAGGTTCCACCTCACACCCATCACATTGGCAAAGGTGGCAAAAAAGGGAAAATGACAAATGCTGGAGGGGCTTTGGAAAAACAGGTATACTAATGCACTGTTGGTGAAACTGAATTTGATCCAGCCATTCTGGAAAGCAATATGAAATCATGCAGAAAAAGCTATATTATATTGTGCATACCCTTTGACTCATCTTAACTGATGCCAGGTCTATATACCAAGGAGATCAACAAAAAAGGAAAGGACCCATATGTACAAAAATACTGATAGTGGCTCTTTTTGCATTGGCAAAGAATTGGAAACAGGGGATCAATCAATTGGAGAATGGCCAAACAAGTTATGGTATGTGAGTATAATGGAATACCATTGTACTGTAAGAAATGATGAAGATGGTTTCAGAAAAACCTGGGAAGACTTATATGAACTGAAGAAAGTGAAGTGAACAGAACCAGAAAAACAATTTATAAGATGACAACAATACTGTAAAGACAAACAACTTTGAAAGATGTAAGAACTCTGATTGACATAATGACCAAGCAGGACTCATGATGAAACTTGATGCCTACTCACTTGGGCAAGTCACTGCAAAATACACGGGATCTTTTAAATGCTGCAGTTCTGTTCAGAGGAGATTAGTAACTTAGGCATAATCAAAAGGACCTTCCTTTGTGGGGGAGGCTAGGGGTGGCAAGCATGTGTGGCTTTAGCTGAAGTATGTAAAGACTTTGGATGAGATGAGGAGAAAAGATACTGGAGGGAATAGGTGGAAAAGGACAAGAGGGAGAGATGCCAATGAGGAGGCTGTCACAATGACCCAGGAGGGCCAGGTTTGCCTCAAATGGAATGTACAGTCAATGGTTCATGGAGAAGTAACATTCCCTTACCATTTACATAGTACCAAAAAAGCACTTTCCTGCCTCAGTCCTCAGGCAAACATATGAAGGGATCAAGATAGTTCTTACCATATCCACTTAACAGATGAGAAAATTGAGGCCCAGAAAGAAGAAAATTGGAATCCCAGAACATGTAATATGGAATACTAGACTTGGAAGGGACCTTAAGAGACCCTGCCCTCTTATTTCATACATGAAGAAACTGAGGTACAAAGATGTGAGATGCCCGCCATTACACAATTAGTAAGCATTAAAGATGGGTCCAAGGGGGCAGCTAGGTGGCGCAGTGGATAAAGCACCGGCCCTGGAGTCAGGAATGCCTGAGTTCAAATCCGGCCTCTGACACTTAACACTTACTAGCTGTGTGACCCTGGGCAAGTCACTTAACCCCAATTGCCTCACTAAAAAAAAAAAAAAAAAGATGGGTCCAAAATTCAAGTTCCATGACTCCCCTTCCAGAGTTCTTTCAATGCTACTCCAGAAATGGATGTCTTGTCTCATCCAGGACTGGGGTTATGACTATTTAGTAATGTGGCTGACCTCCTCCCCCTCCACCCCACCACAACCCCGCCACCAAATCCCCTCAACCATGGGCCATTAAAGAACTAAAAACTCCTGAGTATCATCCCATGGTAGGCATGCAATCAACACTTGCTGAATGAATGAGTGAATGAATGGATAGATGGATGGATGAAACTTGCCAGGTAGGGGTGTTTTAGTTAACTGCAACTAAAGCAGGCATATGCAGGGAGGATGAAAGGTCTACCTGGAGGAAAAAGGGGCCTAGGAGAATTGAAGTCTTCTCTGTGAGGTCGAAAAAGGACTCAGAGAAGAGTCTCTTCATCAAAAGTTCTCTGAAAAGAGTGGTAGGTATTGTGGGGTGGGGCTGCTGGGCATTGACTGTTGAGAGATCATGGAGAGTTGGGAGGAACCTTAGAGCAGAGACTGTCAGAGTTGGGAGGAACCTTAGAAAAGAGGATGTCAGAGCTGGGAGGAACCTCAGAACAGAGAATGTCAGAGCTAAGCAGGACTTTAAGATACAAAATGTCAAATCTAGGTAGGAGCGACCTTGGAATACAAAATGTTAGAGTAGGAGCTCTTAGAAGAGAGTGTACCGGCGCTAGAGACCTTCATGCAATGTGTCAAAGCTCAGAGGGCTCTTGGAACATAAAACATAGAATGTCAGAGATGGAAAGGGCCTTAGAAGACACAGTGCTAGAGTCATAAGACAACTTACCTCTCCCTTAACCCAACCAAGCACCTCATTTTACAGACATGTCCCAGGGAGAGGAGGGGACTTGCCCAAGCGTCTTAGCAACCCTGTAATATGAGTTCTATTGTCCCTGTTTGGTCCACTAACCTGAGGCTCAGAGGGTTGAGAGATTTTCCCAAAGTCACCAGGCTAGTAAGTACAAGGGTGGACATTTGGACCCAGGTCTTCTCTCTCCAAGCCTGGATCTCTTTTCACAAGGTTGGGGGTTCCAATTCAAAGGCAGCCTTGAAAGACTAAGAAGTCATAAGAAGGAAAGCAGCATATGTGTAGAAAAGGGAAATCTAAGTACTTTTTGTCATAGACAGGAGCTGACTATGTATGTGAGCCTCAGGTCTGTTATTAACAATGGAGGGTAGGGGCAGGGAAGCCACCATTTTCTCTCCCTTTAGCTGCCTCCCTGAGTCATCACCCACTACAAATCCCCAAATTGCAGAGTCCTGGGACCTTGCTCTGCCATGCCCCACAGAGGGCTTTAGCCAGAGGCAAGTGGCTCCATCCAAAGCCCTCCTGTGACTAGACTCAGGGTCCAGTGACCTGGAGGATCTTTGGGTGAGGAGAATGATTCACAGACATTACAACCCCATAGCCTGACTCAGCTCCAGTTCCAGGTTCTGCCAACCCTCCTAACCCCCCTGGGGCGGGGCTGGACTTGGGGAGAAATAATGAGATTTCCTATGAAGGATTCCTGGAGATTTAGTGCTGTTATGATAACCTCAGCCTTTCCTGGGGTTAGACAGCATGAAGGAATCATGGAGACAAGCAGAGCACCCACAGTTAGAAAGGACCCAGCCAGGCTTTGATTCTGCCCTAGACCTGGGCTGGAATCCCATCCACTGCAGCTCTGGACAAATGGTCATCCAGCCTCAACTTG
This sequence comes from Dromiciops gliroides, assembly GCF_019393635.1. NCBI lineage: Eukaryota > Metazoa > Chordata > Mammalia > Microbiotheria > Microbiotheriidae > Dromiciops > Dromiciops gliroides. The sequence goes on from NC_057863.1 coordinate 611,260,517, forward strand.
GGCAGGCTTCCGGGGACATGAACCTCACTGCATCGGGAGACAACCCATCCCACTGGGGAAAGGGTCTGGTTGTCAGCACGTTTTTTCCTTATATGGAACTGAAATCTGGTACTCCCCATTGTTGTTTGTTGTGCCCTCTAGCTCCAAACAGAGCTTTAGTTAAGTGCAATGGACAAGCAGTTACTAAGCGCTTACTACGTGCTAAACTCTGAGGATGCTGAAGAAAGGCAAAAGTAGTCCCTGCCCTCAAAGATCTTACAATCCAGTGGGAGGAGAAAACGTGAATGAAGGATGAATGGATGGAGTTAGTGTCTATTCAGAACTCACCATACGCCAAGCCCTGTGTAAAGCACTGACGATACAAATAGGAAAGTCAAACATTCCCTGCTCTCAAGGGGCTCCCATTCTAATAATTATGTACAAACCAGATCTAGACAGGAGATAATATCAGAGAGAGATAAGCTCTCAATTCCAATGACTTCAACAGTCCTCCAAATATGTGAAGCTAATCAGTCATGTCACTCCCTATCCCCATCATCAATTCTTCTTCTCTTAAGCTAAATCTTCCTGGTTCTTTCCCTTGATTCCAGTAGAACAGAATTCCTAGCTTCCCTCATCTTATTGTCCTGGCTGCCCACCTCTGGTTATGCCCCAATTTATCAACGTCCTTCCTAAAATATGATGCCTAGAATTCAACACAGCATTCTAGTTGCTGCCCTCTGACCTGCAGCTTAATCACCTGTTTCATTCTGCATACTCTACTACCATTGGCCCAGTCTAATTACCCATTTTAACATGCAGATCAGCACATATATATGCATGTGTGAGGGTATACACGTGTGGATGTCTGTCTGCGTGTGTGTCTGCATATGTCTGTGTGTTCTCTCTGGGGAAATCTGAATGGAAATGTATGTTTCAGCTTTTAAGGTATCTCTATGCAGGTGCTCCATAGCTATGTGACTGCCTCTGTATGAAGTTGTATCGTTGCATATCATAGACTGTCAGAGGATGAAGTATCTCCCCTCAGACAGGTGTTGGGGACCCCCCCACTCACTGAGGTTGACTTGAGGCTACATTTGGTACTGCTCACCCCAAACAGTGTTTCCCACTGCTTATCCCAAATGTCAAAAGTGTTAGTTATGGCTCTGGTGTGTGGGGGTGAAGGCAGTTTTTTTTTTTTTGGTCTGCTTTTGTTTTGGTTTTGGTCTTCAAGAATGTCTAGAGATATGGAGGTTTTTAAAAAGGCTTCAGCTCATTCATTGCTCTGACCTTAGAGGCTGATGTTCCTCCATAATTTTCAAAGAGGACCAATGACATTAAGGGATGATGTCTTGACTCCTGTATAAATTGGATTTAAGTGAGGCAGGGTGTCAGCCTCTCTCTGTCTTTCAGAGTCATAGAAGTCCAGTGGCGACACAAAAGTCAGGATGACTGGCAATGGCCCAGGATGCACTGGGTGACCTTAGAGTCTTGCCCAACCAAGCTCTAAGCGCTCCACAGAGCCTGCTTCAGCCACCTTCACGGTTGTTGGAACAAATTATTTTCATCTACTTGTTCTGATGGGGAAAGTGTTCACAGGCTTGAGGGAGACACCCTCCAACTCACTGGTGGGTCTGAGGCCTATCAGTTACTCTCAACCTGGCTTAGCCCATCTGTGGAGATGGTTTTTACCAGGGTGTGGCCACTGTGTGTGCTGCAGGTAAGAGTTGGGTGTTGGATAGACGCCACAGGTGGATGAGCAGCCCTGAAAAGGGCTCAGTAAGCCCTCACACCAGAGGTGCTGGTCCTCCCTGAACACCCATACACCGCCCCCCACCCCCAGAGGAAAAGGAGGGTAAGAAGAGTGCTGTGTCACAGAAGCCTCAGTTTCCTCTTCTATCAAATGGGCATGATAACATGCCTCCTGTCAGCTACATATGGGTGTCATAAGGGAAATCTTAAAGGCTATAGAAATGACATCCGCGATTATCCTTTCCTCTCCCAACAACCCTCAGGGCAAGAGGGCTGGGACACCTGTAGACCTGAGCATGAAGTCCTGTCTCCAGAGAGGAAGCAGGCCTCCTGGTAACTTCTGCCTGCAGCTGCCTGCCCTCCCTCTTGTCCATGGTCCGCCTGGGTACTCTCCAGCCCCATTCTTTCCTGAAGTTCACCCCTTCCATGGTGGCAGCCTTGGTGAGTGACCTGAGCTGGGATTTATGGGGCTGGCCTCCAGGTAGGGGGACAGGGGATAAATCACGGGATATTTAGGAAAGTGATCCACATTTGTTACCCTTAATACTATGCTTAACGTGTCCAAGAGAGGATCATAAATCAGGGGCCGCTCAGCCCGCCCAGGTTCCTGGGGGCGGAGAGCTGTCTGGCCCCTCCCTACCCTGGGGGAAGCCCGCATCCAGGTTAGGGAGCTCCCCTCCTTTTAATGCAGGCTGTGAATCAGTAGGTTTTCTGACTCTGGGCAAGGGCCAGACTGGGCTTTATACCTGCCTTCTACTTTTCCCCAGGGGCAGAGACAGTGTGTGGGTGTGGATGTGCCCCTCCCCTCCCCCATGTGGCTGTCTGGATGGGTGTGAGTGCATGCCCATGTAGATACATGTGGTCCAAGGATGTGGATGTGTGTTAAGAGCCTGTATTTAGACACGTTGCACTGTTGGATCACACTAGGAAACAGAATCCCATATAGTTGAGCTAGAAGGGTCCTTAGAATGTGGAAGGCTAGAACATAGAATGTCAGAGCTGGAAGCAGCCTCAGAGAACAAACAGTCTTAGAGCTAGGAGTGACTTTAAAATACAAGTGTGAGAGCTGGGAGGGCTCTTAGAACATGAAATGTCAGATCTGGAAGCAGCCTTAGACAATAGTCTCAGACCTAGAGGGACTTTAAAATATAAATGTGAGAGCTGGGAGGGGCCTTAGAACCCAGGATGTCAGGGCTGGGAGGGCCTCAGAATATAGAAGATCAGAAAATAATTTATTATAACTAAAAAAAAAAAAATCTTCAGAGATCACCTAGTACAGCTCCCTCATTTTACAGAGGAGGAAATAGGGGCCCGCAGTGGGAACTTCACTGCTGCCTGCTTATATATACTCTAAGCCCTTTGGGCCTCAGTTTTCTCCTGTATAAATTCGGGCCTCTTCCAGCTCTGAGTGTGTGACTTTATCATTATAAGTGACTTGCCCAAGGCCACACAGTAAATCAATGACAGAGCTGGGATCGGATCCCAGCTGTCCTGACTCACAGGCCAGTGTCCTTTCCATCACACCAGGCTGAATAAATATTGATTGAATGAGGGCTGATGTTTGGGAAATGATCTTTATTGATTCACTGTGGGTTTCTTTTCTGTGTACTGTCCCTGCTGTGTCAGGTAAGTGCCCCCCAGGGCAGGGGGGCTGATAAGAGTCCCGGGTAGAGGTCAGGGCACTGTCAGCATGCCCGGGGCACTTCCCCAATATAAGCAAATAAATGCTACAAGTAAATAAGAGTTCCATTCCACTAGGGCTGGAAGGGACCCCACCACCTCATTTTACAGATGGGGATCCTGAAGTCCAGAGGGGTTTAGTATCTTGTCTAAGGTCACACAGCAAATTTATGGCAAAGATGAAAATAGAATTCAGATCCTCTGAATCCCAGCCCACATGTCTTTTCTACTACTAACCCACAGTTGGTATGGTATAGATACATATGACACATAATGCCTCTGTAGGTGTTAGTGTATATGCATATAGGGGGCATGGGAGATAGCGTTCCCCATATGGGATACCTGTGAGGAAAAACACTTATGTTGTACCACCCTCTTGCCCAATTGGGGTAGATGCCTCCTTGTCCCAGGGGACATCCCACTTTATCCTTTATCCCATTTGAATCTTGAATCCATATGGAGAACTGGAATTCTTGTGTACCAGGTAAAGGGCCCTGGACAGAGACAGACAAATAGATGGCTTCTATTTGACCTGCTTGAGCATGTTATTGTATATACATTGTATGTACATAGTTGTTTTCATGTTACCTCCCTCACTAGAAGGTAAGCTCCTGGGGGGTAAGAACCATATTTTTTCCCCTTTCTTTCTATCCTCAGCACGTAGCACAGTGCCTGACACACGGTAAGTGCTTAATAAATGCTTGGCAATGATGAGGGTGGTAGTGACCACCACCACCCTCATCACCATCATAATCATCATCTCCAGGCTGTCGTTCATCTCACAGAAGGCACCTGTCAGATCAATTTGTCAGGACACAGAATCTCCGAGCTGAGAAGCACCTCAGAAACTCTTAAGTCCAACCCAGGGACCATCTCTACAACTATCACTGACGGACGGACAGATGGATGGATAGACAGACAGATAGATAAACAGTCAGATAGATAGATAGATAGATAGATAGATAGATAGATAGATAGATAGATGGATGGATGGGTGGATGGATGGATGGGTGGATGGATAGATGAACAGATGGATGGATGGGTGGGTAGATGGATGGATGGATAGACAGATAGATAAACAGTCAGATAGATAGATAGATAGATAGATAGATAGATAGATAGATGGATAGATAGATAGATAGATAGATAGATGGATGGGTGGGTGGATGGGTGGATGGATAGATGAACAGATGGATGGATGGGTGGGTAGATGGATGGATGGATAGATGGATGGATGGATGGATGGATAGACAGATAGATAAACAGTCAGATAGATAGATAGATAGATAGATAGATAGATAGATAGATAGATAGATAGATAGATAGATAGATGGATGGGTGGATGGATAGATGAACAGATGGATGGATGGGTGGGTAGATGGATGGATGGATAGACAGATAGATAAACAGTCAGATAGATAGATAGATAGATAGATAGATAGATGGATAGATAGATAGATAGATAGATAGATGGATGGGTGGGTGGATGGGTGGATGGATAGATGAACAGATGGATGGATGGGTGGGTAGATGGATGGATGGATAGATGGATGGATGGATGGATGGATAGACAGATAGATAAACAGTCAGATAGATAGATAGATAGATAGATAGATAGATAGATAGATAGATAGATAGATAGATAGATAGATGGATGGGTGGATGGATAGATGAACAGATGGATGGATGGGTGGGTAGATGGATGGATGGATAGACAGATAGATAAACAGTCATATAGATAGATGTATAGATGGGTGGGTGGGTGGGTGGGTGGGTGGATGGATGGATGGATGGATGGATGGATAGATTAGATAGATAGATAGATATGGAGACATAGAGACATAGAGACATGGATAGGTACACAGAGACATAGATAGAGAAATAGAGACATAGATAGAGACATAGACAGATACATCAATACCTAGACACCTAGCTAGATACATGGAGACGTGGATAAAGGTGTGGCTCCATGGACAGGACATTTCTTGCCAGTTTCCTGTGCGCCAGGTCCTGTGCTCATCCCTTAATATACAAATACAAGTGAGCAGATGGTCTCTGCCCTCTGGGAGCTTCCATTCCAATGGAGAGAGACCCATTCCAATGGGGAGAGATGATAGCAAGGGAGCTGAAAAACTGGTTGAGGGAGGCAGGATGGCATACAGATGGCTGGAGAGTAGCCTGGAGGCCTGGTTCTGAGCAAGCTTACTTAGCAGAGCCTGGGACCCCAGGGCAGAGCCCATGGTTCCAGTGTGTGGGGGTGGGGAGTTTGTGAGGAGGGGAAAATGGCTGAGATGGGGTGACAGCCTGACCTCCTGCTCCTCCCCTTTCTGTTCACTATTTTCTAGGAAACAGGAGGATTCTGTGTCTCTCATACATCTCTCCCTCTTTCATGATCTCTCCCACTGTCCCTTATGTCTAGAATAGCCTTTCTTCTTTCTTCCATATCTGGAGTCCTGACCCAACTCAAATGCCACCTCCTCCAAGAAGCCCTTACTCAACCCACCAGGAGGAAAGGAGAATTCCCTTCTTCTAGTTTGTTTAGCACTCCATTTTCACCTCTTTGTGGGTACTAATAATGTTTTCTTTTATGCTGTAGCTATTTATATATGGGACATGCCCTGTCCCCACTAGGTTTTAAGTCCTGTGAGGTCAGGGACCATATCTTAACTATATTTGTATACCCTGCTGCACTATTATGGTGCACCAGGTATTGGGGATAGGAGACAAAAATGAAACGGTCCTTACTTGAGTCCCTCAAGGAGTTTGCATTTGACTGAAGAAAACACCAGCTTCACATATAAGTACATTCATGTTTATACAAAGTCCTTTCAGGGTGAATGGGGAGAGCCCTCACAACTTGGGAGATCAGTAAGTTTCCATAGAAAGTAGTATCTGAGATCGACCTTTAAGGGTCGAATTAAGGGTTTCAAGAAAAAGAGGTGAACAGGTAGAACGTTTCTGGCCTGGGGGGTGGCCTGTGCAAAGGCCAAAGGAAGAGGGATAGAATGTTCTGTAGAAGGAAGAGCAAGTAAGGCAATCTGGCTGCTTTGTGGAAGACATGAAGGGAAGGAATCCATCTGGAAAGGCAGCTTGGCATAGCAGATAGAGCTCTGGGATTAGAATCAGGAAGATCTGGGTTCAAATCTCTTACATTTGGGGGGCAGCTAGTTAGCGGAGTGGATAAAGCACCAGCCCTGGATTCAGGAGGAACCTGAGTTCAAATCTGACCTCAGACACTTGACACTAGCTATGTGACCCTGGGCAAGTCATTTAACCCTCATTGCCCCACAAAAAAAAAAAAAGAAAGAAAAGAAAAGACAAGTCTCTTACATTTACTCTCTGTGTGATCCTGGACAAGTTACTTGTGCCTTGGTAAATGAGGGAAATGGCTTTTAATGACTTTTTTTTTTGGCTCTGAATCTAATAACCCTATGGAAGGCCATCTAGCACTAGGTTGTTATTCTTAGAGAGAGGGATTTGCATTTTATGCTAGAAGATGGGGAGGGTCACAGAAACATCATGGTCAGACCTGGATTTGGGGAATATCATTCCACCAGTTATACGAAAAATGGATTGGAGATGGGGAGAAAGTGGAAGAAGGAGACCAATTGAGAGACTATTGCACTAATCCCAAGTAAGAGGTAAAAAGGGCCTGAATGAAAGTGGAGGCATTGTTAGGGGAGAATCAAGAAGATGTGGCCATTGATTGAATCTGAGAGGGAGACCATGGCTATTGGAGGATGATATTACAGTCAAGAATCTGGGAGATTGACTTGACCAAGAAGATGGCGGTACCCTTGACAGAAGGTGAAAGGCTTGGAAAAGAAGCAGGTCTCCAGGAAAAGGGAGTTCCATTTTGAACATAGGGAGTTTGAGATGTCATTGGAATATCCCACTAGAGATGTCTATCAGGCAATCCCTACCATCTAGTGAAACAAGGTGAGCTCAACAGAGAGATGAGGGTTAAGGGCAGAGAAGAGAACTTGGAATTATCCGAACTGGAATGATAATTGTACAGATGGAAGCTGATAAGATATGAGAGAATAGGAGGGGGGGCAGCTAGGTGGTGCAGTGGATAGAGCACTGGCCCTGGATTCAGGAGGACCTGAGTTCAAATCCAGCCTCAGACACTTAACACTTACTAGCTGTGTGACTCTGGGCAAGTCACTTAACCCCAATTGTCTCACATCAAAAAACAAAAAAATAAAAACATAAGTGTTAATAGAGAGAATAGGAGGGGGAAAGAGGGAAAGAGACAGAAAGACACAGAGAGAAGAGAGGAGATGAAGGAAGAAGAGGAGGAGGGAAGTAGAAGAGCAGAGAGAAGAGAGAAAAGAGAAAGAGAGAGAGAGAGAGAGAGAGAGAGAGAGAGAGAGAGAGAGAGAGAAGGAGGGAGCAGATGAAGGAAGAAGAGGAGGAGGAAGGAAGAAAAAGAGAGAAGAGAGGGCAGGACCCAAAACAAGAGTCCTGTGGAAAACCCACATGAAAGGTATAGGGGTTAGGGAGGAGAGATGCCCAGGAAGCAGGGTGGTCATTAATGTCTGAAGCTGCAGAAAGGCCAAGGAGGATGAGGACTGAGAGAAGGCATTGGATGTAATCACGAAAAGATCGTCGGTAACTTTGGAGGGAGCAGTTTCAGCCAAATGATGGGGTCAGAAGACAGTGAAGGTTTTTTTGGTTTGTGTTTTAAAAGATGAAGGAATTGGGGCAGCTAGGTGGCGCAATGGATAAAGCACGGGCCCTGGATTCAGGAGGACCTGAGTTCAAATCCAACCTCTGACACTTGACACTTACTAGCTGTATGACCCTGGGCCAGTCACTTAACCCTCATTGTCCTGTCTTTAAAAAAACCAACAACAACACAGTAAATAAATAAATAAACAAACAAACAAATAAATAAATAAAAGATGAAGGAATCCCATTAATAGGACATGTCCTATATTCTAAGGAAAGTCCCTTTAGTCTCTGATATTCTCTTTTCCAAGGCCCCTCCCAGCTCTAAAATCCCATTTCCCACCTCTCCTTTTCTGCTCAGATGTTCTCTGTTCTAAAACCTTTTCCATGACTGACGGTCGCTGTTCTAAGCTCTAATATTCTGCAACATTTGGTGCAGAAAAGGTGAGTGAGTGTGAAAGACTTGGCCTAGGTGACCTGAATGGATGGAAAGGTTTCCCCTCGGCCTCCCAAGAAGACAGCCTGTCTGGGATGGAGGCCTGGAATGTGAACTGAATGTTGCCTCCTCACCCCTCCCTCCTGCTGGCTGCAGAGTACAGGCTTCAGCACTCAGTGGAGATGTGTGTATGGGGTATGTGTGTGTGAGAGTGTATGGTAGGAGGGAGGGCAGGTGGGCCTGGCATTAACCCTGAGCCCTTGGCCAAGGAGAGTCAGTCAATGGGCCAGCGAGGTTTCTAGGCTCACTGACCTCCTATTAGGGGCCTTGGAGAACAATGAGGTGAAAAGGAGAATGGGAGTGGAGGGTAGGGAATGCCCACTCCCTCCAAAGAGCTTCCCAGTGACCCAGACTTTCTCCTCCTCCCCCAGTCTGGCTGTGGGATCTCTGTGTATCCTCTGGTCTCTGTCTCTGTCTCTGTCTCTGTCTCTGTCTCTGTCTCTGTCTCTGACTTAGGCTCTGTCTGTCTCTGTCTCTGTCACTCTGCCTCTAACTCAATTTCTGTCTGTCTCTGAATCTGTCTCTGCTTCTGCCTCTGTGTCTGTGTCTGTGTCTGTGTCTATCTCTCTGTCTCTGTCACTGAATCTGTCACTGAATCTGTCTCTGCCTCTGTCTCTGCCTCTGTCTCTGTTTCTGTCTCTGTCTCTGCCTCTGTCTCTGCCTCTGCCTCTGCCTCTGCCTCTGTCTCTGTCTCTGCCTCTGTCTCTGTTTCTGTCTCTGCCTCTGTCTCTGTCTCTGTCTCTGTCTCTGTCTCTGTCTCTGTCTCTGCCTCTGCCTCTGTCTCTGTCTCTGTCTCTGTCTCTGCCTCTGTCTCTGTCTCTGTCTCTGCCTCTGTCTCTGTCTCTGTCTCTGTCTCTGTCTCTGTCTCTGTCTCTGTTTTCCGGGAAGGGAGTTTTGATTTATGAGCTGCAGACAGCTGGAGCTCAGTGCCCAGGAGGGCTTGCTTACAGTTTCTCAGAGGAAGCTGCCTGTTTGGGGATGGCAGGGTGACAGCGTTTATACAGAACAGCTCCAGGTCTAAGCAGACTTGTCAACTCAAGACAGATTAAGTGACAGAGAAGGCCCATTACTTCATTCACACCTCTGCAGGCAAACAATAAAACACTTACACACACACGGTGGGGACAGGCGGGACAAGGAGGGGGGATTCCCTCATTTCAAACATTCCCAAACTTTGTCTGGAAGAGAGGGAAAGGAATAATTATGGGGGGGGCACCGGGACATGACGCCTGAGCTCAGGGCCTGGAGTTTGTAGGTGAGTGAGCACCTAGACCACTGGGAAAGGGACAGTGGGAGTGGAAAGAGGCTGGAAACCTGGAGACCTGGGTTCAAATTCCCCCTGGGTTTGAAATCTGCCTCTAGACGTGACCTTGGGCAGATTCCTTCCCTTCTCAACTATACATGTGATTAGCTTGTCTATCTCATCCCTCTGACTGTAAGAATTTACCAGATGTGTGGGATCTGCCGGCTGCATCCCCTAATCTAGTCAGGTGGGTCTACTCCCCATCCTCAAAGCACATCTTGTCCTTTTGCCCCCACACACTTTGGCTGGTCCCATTCCCTTTGCCAGCTATGTGGGAGAATGGAAAGGACCAGAGCTGGGGGTCAGTGGGTCCAGGTCCCGATTCTGCCACTAACTTGCTGTGTAACCCTGGACAAGTGACTTCCCTTCTCTGGGCCTTGGGTTCCTACATTTTAGGAAAGGACCCCAGACTAGCCAACACCATTTCTGCAGGCCGTGATGAATAGCTGCCTCCTGCCTCCCCTCCTGAGAGCTCCCTCTCCACTGGAACCACCATTTTGTGGAAGGCCCCAGATCAGCCAGCCCTGCTTCTCCTGAGTCATCTTTGACATTCTGTGATCAAACACACTTTCCAGTTTTGACAATCTGTGTTCTGAGGTTCTAAGGTCTCTTCTAGCTCTGATATTCTGTTTTATTTTCTTTTTCTTTCTTTCTTTCTTTCTTTTTTTTTTTTTGGTGAGGCAATTGGGGTTAAGTGACTTGCCCAGGGTCACACAGCTAGTAAGTGTTAAGTGTCTGAGGCCGGATTTGAACTCAGGTCCTCCTAAATCCAAGGTCAGTGCTCTATCCACTGCACCACTTAGCTGCCCCTCTGATATTCTGTTTTAAAGTCTCCATCTCTCTGTCTGTCTGTCTGTCTGTCTGTCTCTGTCTTCCCCTCCCTCTATCCTTTCTTCCCTCCCTCCCTCTCTCTCTTAGAATCTTCTTGCTTCTATTGTTAGGATCTGGGTTACTTGAGAAGGATGAAACAAGAGGAGTGGGTGACTCCAAGAAGGCTGGCTGTGTTTCACTGGCTTGTAGGTGATAGAGAATCCACCCAGGTAATGTCCAATCAGCTCGGGCTTGCCATTGTTGACACCCACTCAGGATGACTGTATCTTGAAGGTGTATCTCTACTGCCTCAGGCTTTTCCGTGGCAGAGGGCCCCTCCTTGGCCCTCCTCAGGTGCTTCAGGAGGGAATGCTGTTTGCACCACAGACCCCAACTGAGTCAGCACAGTAGCTGCTGAGCACTGGAGTGCTGTGTGAGCTGTTCAAGAGACATATCTGACAGCTGAACCAGGTCCATGCCATGGTAGGTGACATTCTGTGTTCTCAGGTCTCTCCCAGCTAAAAACAGTGTGGGGAGAGGGAAAAGTACCTGAGGGAAATGATTTTCAAGTCCGGAAATCAGGAACAAAGCCAGGAAAGAAACAAAGACTGGCTTGGGCCCTTGCACAAAATGGAGACTCCAGGAGGCGTTCCCCTACTAGAGAAGGGTCCGAGACTTATGAAGGAATATTCCAGGTTGGAAAGGTCACAGGTTTGGTTGGTTGATCCAGGTCAAAGAGCCCTGGGTGCTTAGGGGAATTCCAGGATGAGAGAGCAGCAGAGGAAAGATCCTGAATTCCAATAGCTGGGAACAGGGCCAGTAGGGTAGGACTAGAACACACTCATTCATGAGGTTGGGACACAATTGATCACTGAGGCCCATCACACTCATTCCTTGGGGAGTACAGGCCTCCTCAATTCAAACTGAAAACTCTTTCCACACACCATGAATCAGTATTCCCAATAAGTAGTCACCCAGGTTCTGCTTGAAGCTTTCCAATGATGGGGAGCTCATCACTTTCCAAGGCAGCACATTTCCCTTTCTGGATAACTCTGATGATCTGAATTTTTTGAATGCCTTAGAGTAAGCTGAAATTTTCCTCTCATTGGCCTCTACCCATGGTAGTTGCTAGTTCTGTCCTTCAGAGCCAACCAGAAGAAGTCTAGTCTCGCCTCCAATTGACAGCCTTAAAGATGTCCCTCATGGGTCCTACAAGTCACTTTTCCAAGTCAATCATCCTCTATTCTTTCAAACAGTCCTTGAATAGCCCAATCACTGGTCCCCTCATTGACCTGGTTGCTCCTCTCCTGTATGTCAGTCAAGGTCCTTCCTAAAATAAGATGCTCAGAAATGCCTACAGCCCTCCAGATGTCATCTGTCAGCATGGAGGACAGTGGGGTTATCACCTCACCCAGTTCTGTACACTAGGCTTCATTACATGAAGGATCAATAGGGTTCAACAATAACAAGTATTTTATATTAAAAAATTACTATGAGCCAGATATGGTTTAAGTACTGGAAATATAAACTCACACAAAGCTCTGCCTTCAAGAAGCTTACATGTTAATGGGGAAGACAACACACAAAAGGAACCTGGGGGGGGAGTGGGGGGAGGAGGGGGAAGAAGGTACCTGGAATGGGAGAATGATGAAGAAGTCCAGAGGAGAGTCACCTCTGGGAAACAGAGAGAGAGGGTGGCTTGGGCACCCTCCCTAGAGGGAGGTTCTGGGAAGAGCTCTCCAATCAGAGGGAGAGGCCAGAGGGCATTTTCCAGGTGGGAGTTTATGAGCTCCAGGGCTGAAGCCATTATCAGGTAAAGAGCTTTCTGGGGCAAATGGAGAAGCCCAGAAGAGAAAAGCGGGGCAGGAAATGAGTCTTCATTTCAATAGGAAGAGGGCTGGGTTTTCAGTCATAAGACATAGGTTTGACACTTTCTAGGTGTGTGACTTTGGGCAAGTCACTGTCCTTCCTTCCTCTGGGCCAGAAGTGGCAGGGTTGGATTAGATGATCTCTGAGGATAATTTTGGTTCTAAATCTATGATCCTCTTCCTCTTCTTCTTCCTCTTCATTTTCCTTCTCCTATTCCTATTTCTATACCTCTTTCATCTCTCCTCCTCCTCTTCTTCTTCCTTCTTTTCTTCCTCTTCCTCCTTTTCCTCTTCCAGTTCCTAAGGGATGGGGCATGAGGTTTGGAGTCGGAAAGGGCTTTGATGGAACCATCTGGGGCTTTAATCCCTGACCCCTGACCTGGATATTTCCATAGCAACCAGCAAAGGGGATTCAAGGAATGTGCCCCCCTTGAGGGAATAGTCCTATTTAGGAAAGGAAGGAAGAAAGAAGAAGGAGGGGGAAGGGATAAAAGAAATAGAGATGGGGAGGGGAAGGAAAGAGGGAGGAGGGAGTAAAGGTTAAGGAAGAGAAGAGGATGGGGGAAAAGAACAGAGAAAGGGAGGGAAGGGACAAGGAAAACCCTTGTGGATTCCCTCCTCCGCAGCTACCAGTGCCCTTCCCAAAAATTTACTTCATGTGTATTTAGTATATGTAACAATGACAAAAACAATAATAATAATAACAACAACTAGCATTCGTACAGAGATTTAAGGTTTGCAAAGAGCTTTAAAAATATCTCATTTGATCCTCAGCTCTGAAAGCGCTAGGATTACCCCCATTTTATAGATGAAGAAACTGAGACAGACAAAGGTTAAGTGAATTGCCCAGGGTCACATAGGTGACTATATACTTGGTACATGTTCTCCCCATGAACGAATGTCAACTTGCTTATTGTTGGTTAATAAAATGATTGAAAGTAAGGAGGGAAGGTGGTGCAGTACATAGAGCATGAGTCCTGGAGTCAGAAAGACTCATCTTCCTGAGTTCAAATCCAGTCTCAGACACTTACTGGCTATGTGACCCTGGGCAAGTCACTTTGTTATCAGGTCAGAGGAGGGCAGATCATTCAGGGAGTGTGCGAAGAAGGGATATTAATGTAAACTGGAATCCAAGCTTTCCCATAATCCCAGTAAGGGACAGGGTGAGGAGCTTAGAACCAGGAAGGAATGATGGAATATGTGATCCTCATGCATACATACTAAAGGCAATGTCTACCTACATTTAAGGGCTCTTCCCCCAATCCCCACAACCGGCTGCTTTGATGGAATAGTAGGACCTGAATGAGAGAGTAAGACAGAGGTTGCCCCAGTGTCTATTAAGGAATCCATAGACTTACATCATATGTCCAGAGTGACCCTGAAATTGACCATAGAGACATCATTAACAGGGGGATGGCCTGTCCCTGGCCCCCCAAATTCCGAGTCCACAGGGGACCAGACTGCAGGGAGCTGGGTTTTCACTTGGCCAACCTCTTGGAGGCTACACTGGGGACAAGAAGTTTGGGGAGGTGACCTCACATTTGAGGGGCATCCCCCACTCCAATGTCTCAGTTTGCCACAGCTGCCAACATCTCAGCCACCCAGAGATATGCTGATAGCAGAAGTGATGGCTGCTGCTATTAGCAAGGCTCATTCTATGGAGCAGACACAATCCTTTTCTCTCTTTTTGGCCACTGCAAGGTCCCTGTTATAAAAAATCTTAAAACCAATATCAAGGAGTTGTGAGGGTGGGGTTTGGGGACCCCAGTCAAATTTCTGGAGTTTTCTCCTAATGTCAGGGGCAGATTGGCTAATAAAATGTATGTTGAGGACTGTTATTCCTACATCCCTTTCTGGATCTAAATTAGTATATTTTTTCAGTGAGTCCATGAGGTGATTCATGAAAAGAGCTGAGTTTTCCTCCGGCCCCTGTGTTATCTCCTTCACTTTCTTTTAATTGACCTTTTTCTTAATTCCCTTCTCATTCTCTCAACAAGTCAAGTGATCATGTGGTTTCTATGGGCCCTGTCTACTCTACCATGATAGTCCCATCGGGGTGTACAGCTGGAACAGCTGTAGTTCCAGGAACCCCAGCCCAATTTCCAAGCTGTGAGTATTTATCACCCACTTGTACAGCCAGGTCCCAAATCTGTTTTTTTCTTATCAGGGGTACAACATTTGACAAGAATAATTTGCAAGTCAGTCCAGGAAAGGTCAAACTGCATTATCACAGACTTAAAGCCATCTGTGAACTTTGTGGGGGGTCTCTGAGTAATAACCCAATTTCTCTTTAATCTGAGACAAATCATTCATGGAAAAAGGAACATGTATTACAGTTGTATCTTCCCCAATGGGAAATTCCCATAATGGAAGCAGGGGAGCAATGGAAAACCATGGTAGGGACCTGGGTGAAGCCAGTTGGGAAGGGGATGAGGGGGCTGATGGAATAGGTATAGTCACCTGCAGAGGGTCAGGTGAAGGCAGAGTCAAAGGATTGGGTGGAGAGGCCAGGGTAGTCTGTGGAGTGGGTGGGGGAGGGGGTAAAGGGGACTGGGGGAATGGATGTAGGCAACTGCAGATTAGGTAAATCAGATGGGAGCGGCTGCTGAGTGGAAAAAAATAGGAGAATAGAGAACATATTGGAGCTCCCCCCCCCACCCTGATTGTGACAGGGGTCCAGCTGGATGGATTGTGGAGAAAGCTGTTGGGTGGGGCAAATAGAAGAGTACTGACATCAACTCCAAGTGTGGCAGGAGCTCAGCTGTGGATATTGGTTCTGAGATCAGCCGGTGGGCAAAGAGGAGTCCTAGTCATAGAGTGGTATGACAGGGGTTGACCCATAGGGACAGAAGCAGGCAGGGAAGAAGGGGGGAAGGGAGGAACAGGCAGGGAATGAGTCTGAGGAGCAGGAAGCTATGGGATCCTAGAGGAAGCGGGTGTGTCAGAAAGTTTAGCTAAGTTTAGCGGTGATTCCCTACCAGCAGGAGGCAGTCACCTAAGAAATCATTGAATTCCTGTTAGGAAGGAGGCCTTTGGGGGTTATCCACAGCCTCCTTAGATTCAGTTGGTTTTTCTGGGCTTATTCTGTTCTGTTCCTTTCCTTTTGAGTTCTGGCTTAAAGCCATAAAGGACAGTATGTATGGAATCTCTGTCCATTTCCCTTCATGCCTGCAAAATGGTATTCTAGTTAAGAGTTCCACATAAAGGCCAATTTTCTTGGGATTCCAACTGATATTTTGGCCAAAAAGCATTACAATAATAGATCATGCATTTCTTTTTTCAAATTTGTAAGATCTAATTTAGTCCAATCTCTTAGGATGAGCCCCAGAGGAGAACCTTTCAGAAGCTTACTCTCTGCCCCATGGGCCTAATGTTGTTTAAACCTTTACCCAGATAAATCTAATGGTCTGAACATGGTTCAGACGTTAGGTCGAGCTTTTCGAGAGGGAGGGTGACTTTGCTGTGGTTGTGTGGAAAAGATGAACACTGGCAAGGGTCAGGTGGGAGAGAGAGAGAGAGAGAGAGAGAGAGAGAGAGAGAGAGAGAGAGAGAGAGAGAGATTACACAAAAGGCATTCTTACCTCTGGGTCCAGTATGGTGAGAAGAGAGGAAGATCCCATACCCTGCAACATTGGGTGCCAAAATTCTGTTACCTTATCTATAAAATGAGATGGAGAAGGAAATGGCAAATCACTCCAGTATCTTGGCCAAGAAAAGCCCAAATGGGGTCACAAAAAGTTAGACATGACTGAAAAACAACTGAAAATTTGAAGGAAAAAAAGAGGAAGAAAGGGCAGGGGAGGAGAAGGACAGAGTGAAGAGGAGAAAGTAGGGAAAGAGAGGATATGGAAGTTGGGGAAAGGAAGGAGTGTGGAGAGGAAATATGGGAGAAAAGAGAAGGAAAAAGGAAGGAAAAGGAGAGAGGAGAGGAGGTCATAGTAGGAACAGGAAGAAGGAAAGGGAGGGAAGAAAAGGAAAAGGAATTTAAAGGAAGAGTAGAGGGGAAGAAGAGAGGGAGAAAGGGAAGAGAGGGGAAGAGAAAGAAGGAAAGAACTAGGGGATCCTAAAGTGACTAGCAGGGTTCCAGGTACAAGGTCACACTGGGGGCATTTGGGATTGCCTTAAACCTGACCCCAAGGATGTTGACAGCTCCCAGAGCATGATGACTCAGGTGACTAGCCCAGCCCTGGGGAGTGAAAGACTCACAATCTTGGGGAGGTAGACTTAGAGCTGAGCTTTGAAGGATGGGCAGGAGCTGGGTAGGTAGAAAGATAAAAGATAATCTTCTACTTAGAATAAATTTTTATCTAGTTCAACCTTATCATCTCACAGGGAAGGAAATTGAAACCTCAAGTGGGAAAGACACTTTTTAAGGTCAATTAGCAAACTTAATGACCAATGGCTCAAACCCAGGTCTCCTGGCTCCTAGTGTTGGCATCTTCCATCACATCACCTTATGGGGGTCCTCCCCAGGGAGGGGAATAGGGAAAGCAGAGGCACAGTGAGATGAGACGTTTGGGAGGAGGGATGAGTTTCCCGGACTGGATGGGAGACTGTTTTTAGTAGAGCTGAGTTAGATGAGCCCAGGGGCTAAACCACAGCAAGTTACCTTCTGTGCTGGACAGGGCCTGAGACTGGTGGAGGGGGAGGCTGGGAGGGAATCAATGGAGCTTTTAGGGAAGGAGGAAACAGCATGGGAGATGGTTGAGGTCTAGAAGAGGAAGAAGCAACCATCCTCAAACGCTTAGGCTTAATAGAGAAGAAATGAGAGAATCACGTGCCTGAAGGGCTCCTCAGGGGGCAGAGTTTAGGGGGAGCAACAGGAAGGAGCTCACACCCCTCTCCTGCCCTTATTCTGATGGTGACTGCCTTTGTGCCCTTGGCATTGGCCCGTTGGATACTGGCAGAGCCGGGCTTCCTGTCTGGGTTCATGGGAGCCTAGAGCTGTAGATTTAGATCTGAAGGAGGTATCAGAGGTTATCTAGTTCAACCCCCTTATTTTATGGATGGGGAAACTGAGGCCAATGAAAGTGATATGAATTGTCCGAGGACCCGCAGGCAATATCAGAGCCAGGATTTGAACCCAGCTCCTCTGACCACAGAGTGCATTTTCTCCACACCTTATCACACTGCTTCTTGTCCAAGATGAAATCTCATTCTCTTTCCCTGTAAAATGAGGGGCAAGAGGATGGGCTGCTGGCTTCAGCTCCTAGGAAAGGGGTGTCAGGGCTTGTCCCTGGTGACCACAGGCTAGTGCTTCCAAGGCCTAGGAATTATACAGGGGAGATGGAGAAGGAAAGAGCAGCAGGACCCCAGGCTCACGAGCTTCCCAGGGGACTTGACACAGTTTCTTCTGCCTCCCTCTCCACCTCAGCCATGCTCATGGACCATTTCCTGGTGGTGGTGGTGGGGTCTTCCCTAAATATACACTGATTCCCTCCCTCCTTTGACTTCTTCTAGTGCTGCCCACACTTCTCCAGTCACCTCCATCACCATATTAAATCTTTCTCCACAAATGAATGGCTTGTCTTCCACTGCAGCCTTTGGGACATCCTTGTTGTTGGTTGTTCTTCATTCTCAAAGAGGTCCATGACATCGGGCTGGTGTCTTGACTTGCAATGACTTGGATTTAAGTGAGGGAGGGCTGTGCAAGGTCACCAACCTCACTCTCCCCTCCAGAGCCATCTGGGTCTAGTGGCAAGATATACATCAAGACGACTGGAGATGACCCTGGGTGTTTAAGGGAATCAGGGTTAAGTGACTTGGGTCACACAGCTAGTAAGTGTCTGAGATGAGATTTGAACTCAGGTCCTTCTCCTTGAACAACAAGAAACAGCTTCAGGATGTAGGGAAGCTAAACAGGATAGAGTCATAGATTTAGAACTGGAAGAGACCTACAAGGACATTGAGGTCAATCCTGTCACCTTGTAGATGAGGGAACTCAGAGGCTGGGAATTGTCCAAGGTCACCCAGGAAGTAAGTGGGAAAGCCAGGATTTGAATCCAGGCCCTCAGACAATTGACACTAACTGTGTGACCCTGGGCAAGTCACTTAACCCCCATTGCCCTGCAAAAAGGAAAAAAAAAAGCAGCAAGCAGACCCATGGGGCTGGATCGTCACTAGTGTGGAAGAGCAAACCATGGAGGAAGCAGAGAAAGGCAGGAAGGGGCCAGGTGCTGCCGCTTCTCTGGTTGTGGGGCGGGTTGGATTGCCGGGAAACTCCTCTCCGTATTCCCCAAAGTGTGGTCTGCCGGCTCGATGATGACTTCCACTCACTGGCCCTGCTGCTGCTTACTCATCCAGTAAACTGGTAGTTACCCAAAGCTGCTCGATTTCCCAGAGCTGTGAGAGGGGGCCTGAGTCATGAGCATTTATAATCAGACAGCTCAGGCTCCAATTGTCTGGCTCTTAATTTCACTGAATCGATAATGACCTCGCCTTTAAATGGCCATGTGCATATGATCAATTTCTTCTTCCCCCCCCCCCCAGTAGGAAGGAGAGAGAGAGAGAGAGAGAGAGTGTGTGTGTGTGTGTGTGTGTGTGTAGGGGGAGAGGTACTGCTAGGGTGGTTCTAGGTCGACTGCCCTCCTTTACAAGTCTGTTCAAGGGAGACCTGGGAAAGACCTTAGCTTAAAAATACCAAGGTCTTCCCACTACATCTGGGCCATTTCCAGTGGTCCTGATGTATATCTTGCCACTGGTCCCAGATGGCTCTGGAGGAGAGACTGAGGCTGGTGACTTTTCACAACCCTACCTCACTTAAATCCAATTCAGTGCAAGTCATGGCATCACCTCCCTGATGTCAGGGTCCTCTTCAAGAATGAAAGATGGGGGCAGCTAGGTGGCACAGTGGATAGAGCACCGGCCCTGGATTCAGGAGGCCCTGAGTTCAAATTCAGCCTCAGACACTTAACACTTACTAGCTGTGTGACACTGGGCAAATCACTTAACCCCAATTGCCTCACTTAAAAAAAAAAAAGAATGAAAGATGAACAACAAGGGCATAAACCATAGAAAGTCAGAGCCGAATTCTTAGAATATATTATTCTTAGAATATAGAAAGTTAAGATAAATATTGTTAGAATGCTAGAACTAGGAGGGATTTTAGAATGCAGGATGACAGAGTTGGAAGAGACCCTAAGAAAAATAATAGCTAGTAGTGTTCACATAGAGCTTTAAGGTTTGCCGAGGATTTTACAAATACTATCTTGTTTGATCCTCACAACAACCCTGGCAGGCATGTGCTAGTATTTCCCCTATGTAATAGATGAGGAAACTGAGGGAGAGAGAGGTTAAGTGACTTGTCTTGGATTGCATAGCTAGAGTATGAAGTAAGATTTGAACTCAGGTCTTCCCAATTCCAATTCCCCAACTCCATTCACTGCACTACCCAGCTACCCTAGCAGAACATGTAATGTCAATATTGAGAAAGTCCTTAGAACCCAGAATGTCAAAATTGGGGGAGTCCTTAGAACATAGAATGTCAGAGCTAGGAGGGACCTCAGAGATCATCTCCAGAGTTATCAATGCCATCAAACCAGATTAAAATGTAATTGGGAAATGTTTATCAAAATAAATAAAAATTCAATACAGTAGAGATAATGTTAATTTGTGGTTTTCTAAGTCAGTACATGGGCTCACTGGGATCCATTTTCTATTTCAGTTTGACACCCCTAAATTCTTCTTTTTTTTTTTACTGAGGATACACCTGAGGCCCAGCAAAATTCCCTGTCCTGCCCATGGTCACCCACTCATCGTTCATGATAGCCCTGGGGTGCCAGCCCAGACCCCTTTCTGTTGGCTCCTCTTTCACCCCAGCACCTCCCTGAAGAGATCCCACACTGGAGGCTACAGATCTTCTCTCCAGTTGCCATTTTAGCTCTTCCCACTTGGACCTGAGACAGAGGCTGTCAGACATGTCCCCCCTCCCCCAGCCTCCCACACCTTGGCTCCCATCGCTCCAGGCCCAGGCTCTTCTCTCCCCCTCTGCGTGGCTGCCCCCTCCTCCTCCCACACTGTGAACAGTTTATGGCCGTCTCCCTAACCTCTCCCTGACACCCATGGAATCCTGACTTCCTGTGTTTATCTTGGACGGGGGACATACGTCTCCTCCCTCACCCAAAGGATGGGCCTGCAGGGAGATGCACCGCCAGGGCTTCAGGGGGATCTTAGTGCGTGTTCACTGGGGAAGAGATAACAGAATGAGAGGGCCCTCTGAGCATGGCTGTGAGGTGTGCAGTGGGTACTCGGTAGGGCACAGGTGTGCGCCCATGGGTGTCGGTAAGAGAATATGGCACAGGAGGACCTTTGCACCCACAGGCAAACAAAATAGTGCTCAGGCAGAGACAGCTCACTATGTGGAAAGGAGAGCAGCTTTGGAGTCAAAGGACCTGGAGTCAGAGTCTTGGATAGGGCACTGGACCTAGAGTCAGGGAGATCTGGGTTCAAATCCTGCCTCAGATGTTTACTAGCTGTGTGATCCTGGGCAAGTCATTTTACCCTGTTTGCTTGAATCTCTTCTAGTTATAAAATCTATGATCCTATGGCCCGAATTCAAATCCTAGCTCTGTAACTTACTACCAATGATTGGATAAATCACTTTTCTCCAGGCCTCAGTTTTCTCTACTGTGAAATTAGGGGATTGGCTTTGATGACATTGGAGATCACTTCTATAGGGAGGAATGCACAAAAAGGCATTCATTTGGAGAAGCTGGTGGCACAGTATATAGAGCACCAGACCTGGAGTCAGGATGACCTGAGTTCAAATCTGGCCTCAAACATTTAGTAGGTGTGTGACCCTGGGCAAGTCACTGAACCTTTGTTTGTCTTAATCTGCTGGAAAAGGACATGGCAAATCACTCCAGTGTCTTTGCCAAGAAAAGTGCAAATGGGGTCACGAAGAGTAGGACGCAACCAAAAAACAACTGAACTAGGACAATACATTTGATTCCAGAGGCAATAGGGAGCCATCGGCGTTTAACGAATAGGGGATGACATGGTCAGACCAGCACTTTAAGAAAATCCCTTCAGCAGCCGTGTAGATACACTGGAGTGGGGAAAAGGGTAGGAAAATCAGCCAGAGGCCTATTGCAATAGTTCAGACAATTGTTGATGAAAACCTGAACTTAGGCGATCACTTGTTGGCCCAGTACCTGGCACATAGTGGGGACTTAATGCTAGTTTAGTTAGCGCAGTGCCCAGCACATAGTAGGCACTTAATAAATGCTTATTAACTTGACTCAGACCACCAGGGCATTAGCTGTGTGGGCAAAAGAAAGGGAGAGATCATCACGGAGATAAAAACCACTGGGTACCCAAATGGATCTGTGGGTGCAGAGAGAGTGAGGAGTTGAAGATGACCCTGCTGTACTCGCAGGGCGTGTTCGCCCCATCAGAGTTTTCAGTTGTCCCCCTTTTTTCAACCTGTTTGAAGTCAGGTACCTGCACAGGATGTCAAGGGGCAGAAGGCAGGGCCTGGGGCTGCAAACCCTTTGGTTCCCCTCCGCAGGCCCAAGAACCAGCAGCAAGCCTATAGACCGGCTCTCCCAAGGCAGACCAATGACACCAAGGGAATTCCTCCTCCCAGCAGTTTTTGCCTCTGGCCTAGAGGAAGCTCAGAAGGAATGTGGAGTGGACGCCCACCCAGGGCCCACACAGGTTCAAGTCCCAGCTCCCTGTTCCCTCCCTCACATGGGGGAGCTGCTACATCCTCTCTGCTGTCTTATGCCCAGGCTCTGGGGGAATACCAGGATGCAGGAATAAGCCAAAGCTGATCTTAGAAACCCTTTATGCCAACAAAGGGGAAAACTGAGGCTGAGGGAGGTTCATAGGAGCATAGATTTAGATCTAGAAGGGATCTTAGAGATCATAGAGTCCAACCTTCCCATTTTACAGATGAGAAAATTGAGACCCGGTCATTTACTCAGTGAACACAGCTAGTAAAAACCCGAGGTAGGATTTGAATCCAAGTCTTTCTGACTCTTTTTTGATTTTTTTGTTTTGTCTTTCTGACTCTTAAGTCCAATCTATATCCACTCTAATTTTCTAGGTTCTAGGGTTCTTCTCAGCTTTTACATTCTGTGACTTAAGCTCCCTTACAATTCTGACATTCTGTATTTCAAGGTCCATTCCAGCTATAGTCTAGTGTTCCATATTCTTAACATTCCTCCCAGCTCTAATATTCTAAATTCTAACATGTTCCAGTGCCCCTGCCAACTCTGTCGTCCTATGTTCTAATGTCCTTTCCAACTCCAATGTTCTTGGTTCTAAGATTTTGCTTATCTCTAACATTCTATATTCCAAGATTTTATGTGCTAAGGACCCTCCCAGCTCTGACATCCTGTGTTCTAAGGGCCCTCCCAGCTCTGACATCCTGTGTTCTAAGGGCCCTCCCAGGTCTAATATTCTGGGTTCCAAGGGCCCTTCCAGTGCTGACAGTCTGTGTTCTAAGGGTCCTCCCAGTCCTGACATCCTTTGTTCTAAGGACCCTCCCAGCTTTGACATTCAATTGTTCTAAGGTCCTTTGTAATTCTAACAGTCCATCTTTTAAGGTTTCTTGCACCTCTAATATTTTAGTACAGTGGAAGACCTATATCTGAATTCTGGCTCTCCCACCTATTCCCCATATGATTAGTTTTGTGGTCCTGTATAAGTCACAATCTTTCTGGTGTTCACTTTCTCATCTGGAAGATTAGGGAGTTGAACTAGATGACTTTGAAGGTCCCTCCCAGCTCTGAGGTCCCTTCCTGATCTTAAATTCTATGACCTAAGGTCCTGTCTACCCTGTAAAGTCTGTAAATCTGTGAAATTTTGCTGTGATCAATGGAAAGTCACTTGGAGATTTTTTTGTGTGTGTGCTAGACTTCTGTCCACATGACCCTCAGAGGGCCACTCTCCCTTTCTGTGCCTCAGATTCCCACTGGGACTGGAATGACAGAGCCCATGAGTCGGGGTTGGGATATGTGCCTGGTTGGGATCTATGGTGCTGGTCTGGGACTCGACACTGGGGAGACCTGTCTCAATCCACCACACTCCCCTGGCCCTAATCGGTGGGACCCTAGAAGGAGCCGATCATTCCTTAGAGATGGTCTCATGCCACCCGAGGATCTGGACTTCACAGATCTTGAAGCATTTCCTTCCCTTCTGAACCTGTGTGTGTGTGTGTGTGTGTGTGTGTGTGTGTGTGTGTGTGTGTGTTTCCAGGGAAATCTAATTTTGAAAACATGTTTTCTTAGCTAAAGGAGAACTCGTGCTATGCAAACACCAGAGATGACCACAGACGATAAAGTCCTCTTCTTGTTGTTCTTCTCTCTGGGGAGATAAATCAAAACCGTCCCCTCGGCCGGCTGCCCGGGGTCAGAACTGTACAGTCTGCACCAAGCAGACACAGTTGTCTGCAGTACAACTACTGAGTGAAATGGTGATGTGCAGATCAGCTGCTTCATCAAGCCCTGGGGGAAGGATTTCACAGAATCATGGGATCTGGGAGTTAGAAGGAACCTCAGTAATCCAACCTCTGCCCAAAATGGAATCTGCACAGCACACCATGGGCCAGTGGAAAGGGAATTGGTTTGGAAACCTGAGTTAATTCTTCATCCTTGGAAAGAGATCCCATTCCAACTGGGAAAGGTGTGGTAATGTAGCATGTTGGGCTGTAGATGGGAAGTCTCCACATATAGACCATGACTTGAAGAGGCAACAGAGTAGAATAGAAAGAAGGCTCTCCTCTCTCCCTATTTGTGCTCCTCACCTTACTCCCGGGACCTGGCTGATCGACTACTACCTCTTACCCTACAGAAGAACTCCTTAAAAGCAGGGGTGTCACGGGCCCCTCTGGCAGTCTGCTGAAGCCTGGGGACCCCTTCTCAGAAGCATATCTATTCAAAATGGAAGCAAAAGCTAAGTTTTGGTTCAATGTTAGTGAAAACAACTTTCCCTTAATCCAGTTCCCGGGCCCCTCAGTCCAGGTACTTTAGAACCCCTATGTTAGAGAAACAGGGGTGGATGCCACTAGCTCTCTTGGAGGCTTCATATCCCCATGGCCTTCCCTAGGAAACAGGCACACAGATCATTTGATCAGGATTTCCAACCAGCTCCTGCTCATCTTGGCCTCACTCCCAACTGCCCCATAGGCCCATCTCACCCATCTCTGGCATTCTGGACAGTTTCCTTATGAATTCACTTCCAGACCCGGTGGCCATCCTGAATGTTGTCCCTTTCCACCTCAATTTCATGGGCTGGTTTGCGTCTTGTTTCAGTTACAGGATTCTGGCTTCTTCCCTTGAGATGAGGGAAAGCAGCTGTCAGCCTCCCAGTGGGTCGAATTCTTTCCCCACTCCCCTCGTCAGCTCATGAAGAATAAATGCAGCCAACATTCATTAAGATCTCACTGTCCACATGGCACTGGGGAAAGTAGGATTTCCCCATGCTCAGGGGACTCCCAAGGGGATAATACAGAAAAACAAATGACTATGACACACAATATTGCCTAGTAAGTCCTTTAGAAATGCATAAGAGGAAGTTCTTTGTGAGAGCTGGGCAGGAAGGTCCTCCCCCTCCTAGTGGGGGCAGGGTGGTCTTTCTGGAAGGGATGGCATTTTCCTTGGATTTTAAAGAATGGGTAGGAATTCAACAAAGGAAAGACAGAGCATGAGCCAAGATACAAAGGTGAGAAAGAACAGGATGTGTTCAGCAGCAGAGAATTGTACAGTTGGGTGTGAGCATAGAACGAATGGTGGGGCATTGAATGAGAGAAAGCTGGAAAAGTGAAGTGATGCTCTGTGGTAGAGGGCACTGGATGCTCGACGAAGGAGCTTATTCTTTACTCCTTGGACAGTAAGGAGCCACTGGAGATTTCTGAGCTGAGGGATGACATTTAGGAGCAATGCCCAAGGAAGATTATTCTGACCCTGTGTGCAGGGTAGACAGTGAAGGGGGAAGGCCTGTGAAGAGAGTCTGACAGTAGTCCAGATGGCCACCGCTGGACGTTTGACATCTTAGCACCTCATGATAGAGTGTGACAAGAGGTTCCTCATTGGCAACACCTCTTGTGCTGGGGTAGCCCTGACTTAAAGGCTTCTCTTTCCCTCTACTCACTCCTATAGGCCACTATCTACTCTGGCCTTTATTTGAGACCTCTGTTCTCATTCTACATAGAAACTGTGTCACCATCCACCAGAGATAGTAGACCTGAGGGGATCTCTGTTCCTCGGCAGAGTGGATTTCCCTACTACTAGACTGTAAACTCCACAAGGGCAAGGATCATGTCTATCTACATTTTGAACCTCCCTTAGCACAATGGTCAGTATACAGTAGTGTAATGATTGGAATGACGCCACCTGCTGGAGACCTACTGTAGAAGAGTTCCACCTATGAAGTGAAGGTCTTTGAGGGCAAGACCAGGAGTCTTTTCTTTGGAAAAGGAAGTGATGCAGGGGAGTGGGAGGAGGAAGGAAGAGACTGGCGCTCAGTCTCAGCTCTCTTTCCTTTGGACTCTGGTGGAGAGCGGAGCTAGAAATGTGCTCTCCCTTTAGTAGATAGGAATCTAGGCCTTTTCTTCTCTCTTTACTAAACTCTTATTCTCCTTAATAAATGCTTAAAATTCTAACTCTTGCTAAAGCTTATAATTTATTGGCGACCACTCATTAGATATTTTAGACAGACTAGCTAGAATTTTAGCCCTTAACAGTAGTTACTAAATTAACACTTAGTGGTAGTAGCAAGTGGTTAGAAACACACTGTTTGAATACTGGCTCCATTACTTACTATGTGTATATGACCTTAGGCAAGTCATTGGCTTTCTTCATCTCTAAAATGAAAGAGTCATATGCTCTAGTGTTTCTTCTATCTCTGACATTTTGTGATGCTATGAAAGAATAATTGTAGGATCATGGAGCACTGTGCTAAATCCTAGAGATATAAATACAAACAAAAAGATATTCCCTGCCCTCAGGGAGCTTATAGTCTAATGGGGAAAGACAACACCCAAAAGAGATCTGAACATCAGTTGGGAACTGGGGGTAGAGGCCGGTACCCAAGGAGCAGCATGGTGTCAGATCTAGAAGATCAGAAACTAAGCCCAGCGGGGAATGAAGGCTAGACTGGGATCCTCTCCAAAATGGAAGCCCTGGGAAGAATTGGCCAATGGGAGAAGGGCATTGGAGTGTTAGTAGAGGGACGTTCTAGAGTGAGAAGGCCCCAGGCTTGGAGCTGGAAGGTACCTCAGAAGCCAGCTGTCTCATTTTACAGATGAGGAAACTGGGGTTCCAGGAGTTTGACTTGCTCAAGGTCACACAGGTAGTAAATGACAGAAATAAGATTCAAATGCAGGTTCTGAAGGAATGAATGAATAAACAATTGGATGATGCTTATGTGACTCTGGGCAAATCATCTCACCTTTCTGGGCCTCAGCTTCATTCTCTGTAAACTGAAGGGATCAGACCAGGTAATCTCTTCATCCCATGGGTTCATGAATGGATGAAGATGAGGTCTTTAAGCCAAGTGGTAGATAAGAGTCTTATTCAGCTATACAAAGTAGTTTATAAGATCCCTTCCAACTCTGACAGTCTATGATTCTATATGTCTACTAATGAATGAATGAAAGAAACAACCCGGTCCCTGATATATCCTATTTTCATACAGTGAGCTGGGATGTAAAACATTCATTTCAGTTTCAATGCTTTATTAACCCAAAGAGTCAGTGACAAGATGCCAAAGTCAATATATCAAACATCTTGGCACAAAAACACAGCAAAGGATTATCCTCTTTCCCTTCTTTTTCAAGTAGCCAGATAGACAGGGTACATTCATGCTCCAAAGCCCCAGCCTCCATCCTTTCTCGGCCAATGGTTTTGATCATATAAAGGGGAGCCACATGATACTGGAATGAGCATATCCTTATGCAGTACAAGCCCAGATTTTGGAAAGGAATCCATGGTCCCTCCAAGGAAGACTAATTGGAGGGAGGGAGGAAGGGAGAGAGAGAGAGAGAGAGAGTTGATGACAAATGAAATGCTAAAGTGATTGTGAAAAGAATCCCATTAGAGGTAGCACTTTCAACCTCACATCCAAGACAGGGAAGCCAACCAATCCTGCAGGGAGTAAGATCATTTGAGATGGAATGCTCAAGGTGGTCCCATGCCAGTTGGAGTCCTGAGGGTGGCAGTCCAGTGTCGTCTCTGCCACCTACTACTTGGATGAGTAAATTACTTCTCTGGTTTGGGTCTCATTCTCCTCATTTGCAAAACGAAGGGGCCTGACTAGATTGTCTCTTAGGCGATCATTCCAGCCTATCATTCAAACAAAATCTGGATGAACTCCTTGTCCTGTTATTGATCGCCAAGCTTGTTAACACAGTCTTGGGCTGTATCAAGAAAAGTGTTGCTCCCAGGAATAAGGAAGTGATTGTCCCTCTGGTCAAACCATGTCTGAATTTCTAGGTTCAGTTCTGGGCATCACATCTGAGGGAAGACATGGATAAGTTAGAAAGCAAACAAAATGGTAAAGGGCCTTGAGTCTTATGGATTGGGAAGGAACTGGGATATTTAGGTTGGAAAAGAGAAAACTCAGAGTGAGGCATGATAGCTATTTGGGAAATGAGGGATCATTAGTCTTGTTCTTGGAATACATGGGAGTTACAAAAAAGAGCAAACCTAGATTCGAAGTCAAGAAAAATTTTTGAATGGTTAAAGCTGTCCAAAGGTGAAATGGGCTACCTTGAGAGGTCATGGACTCCTTCTCCATGGAGGTCCTCAAGTCGAGGCTGGATGGCCACTTGTCAGGTCATTGCTGTAGTAATTGCTTGGGGGAGAGGGGATGAACTAGATAGTCACTGATGTCTCTTCCAACTCTGTGATTCTGTGACCCTGTGAGAAGCTGTGATCACCACCATTGTCATCATGAATCCATACGGCTGAGAACTGGAAAGGTATTTGGAAATTAACAACTTCAACTTCCTTGTATTTGGGGAAGGAGGCTCAGGGAGATCAGGTAGATTGTCCAAGGTTATGTAGGTGGTAAATTGCAGAGCTGAGCTTTGCACATAAATCTTCCGACTCTAAATTCAAGTTTCTTTTTATCTTTTTTTAAACTTTTATTTATCTTTTTCCAGTTAAAAAGTATTTGTTTTTTTCCTTCTCACATTAACATCCCAAATTGTTGAAAAAATGCACCTTTATGATAAACATGCATAGTCAAGCAAAATAAAGTCCCTTACTGGTAATGCTCATCTCATTCTGTATCTTGAGTCTTCTCTGTTAGGAGATGGGTAGCATGCTTCAAGGGTTCACTGGAATCATCATTTGTTGTTGAATTGATCATTGTTTTAAGACTTTCAAAGTTATTGATATTCACAATGTCATTGTTAGTATATAAATTATTCTCCTACTTTTGCTTACTTCACTTTGCGTCAATTCATACAAATTGTCCAGTGTAGACCATGTAATCTCTGAGAATCCTTAGCCTAACTCCCACTTCCCCTGATGAATCAGATTCCCAAAATTTGGCTACATATCCCCCTTAGGGTTCCAGACTTACTTGTTTGTTTGTTGGTTGGTTTGGGGGGTTGTGCTGTTTTTGTTTATTTCTGGCGGGGCAAAGAGGGTTAAATGACTTGCCCAAGGTCAAACAGCTAGTAAGTGTCAAGTGTCTTAGACCACATTTGAACTCAGTTCCTCCTGAATCCACAGCTGGTGCTTTATCCACTGCACCATCTAGCTACCCACCTTGTGAAGGGTCAAATGGAATTCACTAAAGTCACTGGCTCAAGCCTCCTTTACAATGCCTGTCCCCAAGATGATCAGTTCAGAATCTTTTATCCAACCATGCCTATATAGTTTTTATAAATGGGTGTTTACTAAGATGGTACATTAAGGTTGGTATAAAAGGTGCACTCCAGCAGCTAGGTGGAGCAGTGGATAGAGCACCGGCCCTGGATTCAGGAGGACCTGAGTTCAAATGCAACCTCAGACACTTAACACTTACCAGCTGTGTGACCCTGGGCAAGTCACTTAACCCCAATTGCCTCACACACACACAAAAAAAGATGCACTCAAATAATCTTCAACACACTTTCAAGTCCAAGGGAAAGTGGATTCAAACTTAGAAAGCACCTATGACAGAGGGATAATTCCCAGTTCTTGGTTCCTGGAAGTCCTTTTCTTCCATTTGTGGGGTGCTCAAGAAGTTCCCCTTAAGCAAGGTGAAGGTATGTCCATCTGTCCTTAGCTCCTGAAGCAGATGGTGTCCTGGGCTGATCTGGAGGTGCTGCTTAAACATCATTGGGAAGATGGAGGGCCCAGATCCTTTCAAGCTTGCAAAGTTTCCCTTCAGTCAAAGTGGGTGAGAAGGAAACCTGAAGAAAGCTGAAGCCAAGACTTCTCCTCCCCACTTAGGCAATTCCTTCTCAGGTGTGTTCTGGAAAGCTTTACTTGCTCCAGTTTCTGGAATGAATCACTCCTTGATTTGTCTGATAATTTAATTTATAGATGATCCTTGGGGTCATGGTCAAGTTTCCTTGGCCCACCTGAATGTGATTCCAGTTCAAAAGCCTTTTAGCACTTGGTCTAAGGTCTATGGTTGATTGATTGATTGAGACATGTTCTCATCTAGTTAAGGTGGCTTCAACCTTACCCTGATACCTGATTTCTCTGAAATGGTCTCTCATGTCATTTCTTACAGTATAATAATATTTTATACCATAATTTGTTCAGCCTTCCCCAATTGATGGGTATTCCCTCAATTTCTAATTCTATGATGAAAAAATAAGTGCTATAAATATTTTGTACATATCAATACTTCTTAGATTTCATCCTTTGAAAACTGCCTGTTCATATCCTTTGACTACATATTAATGGGGGGAGTGGCTCTTGTTCTTATGAATTTGTATCAGTTCTGTGATGAAATAATGGGATTTTGCAGATACTCAAAGACCCACCTGGAGATTAATCTAGACTGATTGAATCAAGTGAGAGTGATTGACTGCTGATTAGCCTACTTCAAGTTAACTGGATTGTAATCACACCTGGCTAGCCCTTAAGAAGGTATTGTTCTCAGAAGCTAGACTGTGAACTCAACTTGAGAACACCTTCAAAACCAATGGATTTGGAGGACAGCAACCAATCAGCTTGAAGCAGTGTGTAAGGACCGCCTCTGTTCTAGACCTATACAAAGCTTCCACAATCAGCTTGCTGGAGAGTTCCTGATTAAAGCAGGCTTGTGGAGGAGGACTTCAGGAAGAACCCAACCAGGCTGGAACTCTAGGCTAGGTAGGACTTCTTTTTCTTAACTTTCTTAACTCCTTGTAAATATCTGTATGCTTTAATAAATGTTTAATGCCCAAGGACTGGTGCTAAAGCTTCTAATTTAAGGCGACCACAATTTAGATTTTAAACATCACAGTTCCTTATAGATCTTGGAAATGAGTCCTATGCCATCCCACTTTTCCCACATACCACAATACCTTCATTGCCATCCTTATTGAGCATTGTACTGTTGTGACAATCATTGTGAACACTGCACTATTATCATTGTAATCATCCCTATAAAAGTATGACCATCATCATTTCACAGGCATAATTGTCACCATAATCCTCAGTATCCCCATTCAATATCAAGAGAAAGCTCTCCATCACCACCACCACCACCACCATTACCATCATATCCCATCATTATCACCAGTATCCTCAGCATTCTAATGAGAGTCAGCATCAAGTAGTAGAGTTAAGACCTGGGTCCAATCCTAACTCAGACACTCATTTAGCTTTGTGACCACAAATAAGTCACTGAATGTCCTGATAGGACATTTTCTTTATAGGGAGAAGCAATAAACTCCTTCCAAAGTTTTCTGAACTGACAGAGTTCAGACTTTTCCAACTAACTTTTCATTTCCTCAGCTGTTCTCCTTGGGTTTGATGCCCCCAAGTAGCATCCCCTCTGGTGACCTCCCACTTTTCAGCCTCCTTTTGTGCATTGCCTCCTCCCATTAGATTGTAAGCTCTTCTTTTCTTTTTCTTATTTATATCCCCAGAACTTAGCATAGTGTCTGGCACACAATAAGCACTTAATAAATATTGACTTTTTTTTGGTGAAGTAATTGGGGTTAAGTGACTTACACAGGGTCACACAGCCAGTAAGTGTCTGAGACTGGATTTGAACTCAGGTCCTCCTGAATCCAGGGCCAGTGCTCTATCTACTGCACTACCTAGCTGCCCCATAAATATTGACTTTTAACTGTTGCCTAATGTCTCATGTTCCCATTTGCTCTAGTAGTGCCTGTGCTATGTAGTTGTCATAGGACTGATGAGCCATTTGGGGTTTTTTGTTGTTTTGGGTGTTTTTTTTTTGGTGGGGCAATGGAGGTTAAGTGACTTGCCCAGGGTCACACAGCTAGTAAATGTCAAGTGTCTGAGGCCTGATTTGAACTCAGGTCCTCCTGAATCCAGGGCCGGTGTTTTAGCCATTGCACTACCTAGCTGCCCCCGTGATGAGCCACTTGTAAAGGGCTTTATAAATTTTTAAGTGTTTTATAAATACCGTTTATTATTGGTATGGCCAACATCATTGCCATTGCTATTATCACCACCACCATCATTGTCACTATCACTGCCGCCATCTTTTCTGCCCTTATGTTTCCTATACTGTCCTTCATTATAACCACCCCCATCTCCATCCTCACCGTTACCATCTTTTCACCATCATCACCATTATTAGAAAGTTCTTTAATGGTTTGAGGGGGAGAGCTGGATGGAAGTAGCCAGGGCTTGGAGCTTATAACTCCCCAAATCACTTGCCCAAACTGGTAGTTAGCCATGGATCCAAGGGCCATTAGGTCTGTCAGCTCCTGAATGGAATCAAGAACTCTTGGGAAACAGAAGGGGATCTGTTATAGGGTAGCCAAAGGCATCCCTCTTTATTAAATGCATCAGCATATTTTAACAAGCAAACCAGCAGAATTCAAGATGCAGGGTAGTGAAAGCCAAGAGCCGTGTAAAGTTCTAAAAATTTCATGAACATCTAAACCAGCCCAAATTTGAACTGAATGCAAGTGTCAGGACGTCAAAGCGTGAATAGCGAGTACAAGAATTGTACCGAGGTCTTAGCTTAATTAAGCCAAGTCGAAGGCACAGCTTATGATTGTGAGTTGAAAAGCCACAAGTTCCAGTTTTATTAGCTTTAGCTGACATGCACAGAGAGGTGAGGTAACCTATCTAAGGTCACACAGCTAGTTCCAGGCAGAGCCGGGGCTGGCAGCCAGGTCTCCTGACTCCCAGGCCTGAATTCTTTCCATGACAACAGACTGCCTCCCCATCCCTTTGACCTGGAGTCACTTTCCCTCTCTGGGAATCAGTTGCCTTATCTGTAAGATGAGGATAAGGCCTGCCCTGCCTCCCTCGCAAGTCTCATTGTGAGGATCCACCACAGCAGATGTGGACTTGCTTTGGCAAATGTAGCATGACGTATGTGGAAAACCCTGCACTGGGAGTCATGAGAGCAGCCTTTGGAGCAAACTTTGGTGCTGTCACTCACCACCGACCTTGGTCAGGTGCCATCTCTGGGCCTTAGCTTCTGAATCTGTAAAGAGATCGGACAAACAGACAGAGACAGACAGATCCAGATGAATGTGTGGATGGATGGACAAACAGGACAGACAGATGTGGATGTGGGTAAACTGATGAATGGAAAAACAGGCAGATGGACAGAGATAGACAAGTAGAGAGACAAACAGATGGATAGACAGGCAGGCCAATAGACAGAAAGATGGGCAGATGGACAGAGGTAGATAGATGGATAGATGGATGGACAGATGGACAGAGGGATAGAGATGATGGTGGTGGTGATCCTGTTATGACAATGATGATGGATGAATAGATAATAGAGCATTAAGCACTTACTCTGTGCCAGGCACTGTGCTAAGTACTGGGGATCCAAATACAAGCAAGCCAGACAGACCCTGCCCTCAAGGAGTTTACATTCTAACCAGGGAAGCTAGAAGATGGAGGTCTCCCAAGATGGCCACACAACAGTGGAAGAGAAGGAGGGGGCACCCTGAGAAAGTCACAGGTAGACTAGAGGGTCTTTAAGCTTCCTCCTCTCCCCCGCTCCTCTCTTCCTCCCATCCTCAGATGTGAAGCTTGAGCTCCTGCAGGCAAGAAAGGCAGTGTGGTATAGATCACTAGACTAGGCTATTTGCAAGCCTGGACAGTCCTTGCCCTGCTTCCTTCACAGTGTTGTTGCAAGGAAAATGCTTCATAAACTTTAAAGCGCTCCAGCAATGTGGGCTATGATGTGAATAACGGGCATTGCCATGATGCTTTAAATTTCCCAAAGGGCTTTGCTGATTTTTTTGTTTGAATCTCACACTAACCCTGTAAGGTGAGGACTTCAGTTGTTCTCAATCCCATTTTGTTTTGGACTGAACCTGGGATACCTAGGCAGCTGGGTGGCACAGTAATTAGAGCACCAGGTGTAGAGTCAAGAAGACACGAATCGAAATCCAGCCTCAGACACTTACTAGCTGTGTGACCTTGGACAAGTCATTTAACTGCCATCTGCCTTAGTTTCCTTTACTGTCAAACTGGGATAATAGCACCTCCCTCTCAATGAGGGTGTGAGGATCAAACAAGATAATATTCATAAAACATTTAGCACAATGACTGGCACATGATAGGTAGTATAGAAATACTAGCTATTTTTTTAATGCTAGCTATTTTTAATTAATTTTTTTTCAGACAACAGAATTTTCTTTTCCTTCTCTCCTCAACTGGGAAAAAAGAGGGAGAAAACAAAACCCTTGTAACAAAGCTTCAGAGTCAAACAAAACAAAATCCCACATTGGTGTGTCCAAAAAGCACATCTCATTCGGCACCTTGGATCCATTACCCCTCTGTCCCTTAGAGTCTTGGAGAATTGCTCAGGGCTTGGGTCAGAGACTAGACTTGAACACAGGTTTTCCTGGCCCTGAGGCCCATCCTCTAACCACTATTCCACACTCCCCTTTTTTCCCAATGAGGAGACTGAGGCTGGGAGGTGCAGCAACAAGGCCCCACTGATACTAAGTGACACAGGCTGGGTTTCTCTCCCAGATCTTACTGATCCTGAGGCTCACAGTCTTCATTACTCCACACCGTCTTTGGGGGCAATGTTTATATGGGCTATTAATTACTCTGAAGCTTGGTCCTGGTTGTGTCAGGCCCACCCTTTGGACCTTGGATGGTCGGGGTTCAAGCCAACTCCTCAGTCTCTTAGCTGGTGACCCTGCCCTGGTGGCACCAAGGAGGGATGAGTGCAACGGATGCCTGCTTTTGCCAAGGAGTGGCATTTATAGATCCCTTGGAGAAGCTCTGGGCCTCTGGGTAAATAAAGCCAGTTCTAAAAGATGGGAGAGTGAAGGGGAGACAGAGAATGCTTCCTGCCTGCTTTTCAAACAATCCGGCCCTGGTAGAGATCTGCCTCCCGCCGCCCCCATCACCCGGGCAACCGGAGAGGCTGTCTAGAGACCCAGGCTGGGCCCAGCGGAGGCCTCCCCAGCACAAAGCCATGGGAGGAGAAGGGCCCCCGGGCCGGGGGCCGGCGGGGGAATAAATCAGAGAGTTATATGCCCCTGCCGCCAAGCAGACGATTTATGGGGCTGGTGCAGCGCCCGGCATGTTCGGCAGACGGCTCTCTTTGGGAGGCTGAGAGAAGTTGGGGCAGGGGGGAGGCAGGCTTCTTCTGCTCTGAGTTACAGGTGGCATGGGGAAAGGGGAGGATTGATGGGCTGGCCCAGGGGGGTCAGGGGAAAGGAATCCCAGAGCCAGAGACCTCCCGCCTGGCTTCTCTGCTCCTTCAGCCCAGTGCCCAGGGGGATAGCTCCCATCTCCCATGAGCCTTCCCCTAGCCATGAGAAGCCATGGCTAGGGGGACTGGATTTGGAGTCCAAGATACCTGGGTTGGTTTTTTTGTTTTTGTTTTTGTTTTTTGCTAGCTCTGGGACCTTTGTTGAATCATTTCTCTCAGCTTGTTTCCTCCTCTGTAAAATGGGAGGGTTAATCTAGATAATCTCTACTACTCTATTCCTGTCCCTTCTTGAGGAAGCTGGACTGCCCAGTAGATAGTGTTGGAGTCAGGAAGATCTGAGTTCAAATCCTCCCCCAGGACACTTACTGTGTGAACATGGGCAGGTCACTGGATCCCATGCTCCCATGAGGTTTACACCACCTCATTCCTGAGAGCCTACTATTTGCTAGGTTCATGACAAGGGTCAATGGTGGATTGGCAAGGGGACAAGAAGGGGGAAGGAGACACAAACAAAAGAAATCGCAATTCACTTTCCCCCTAGTCCTATATGGTTTCCACCGCACAATAATCCTAGAAGGTAAGCCCACAAGTATTCCTATGGCCATTTTATAGATGAGGCAAAGAAGGGCAGTGTAGTATAATGGAATGAAGGATCTAGAGCCCGCTTCATCTTCAGAGACCAGCTAGCCCAACCCCCTTATATTCTAAGCCTTTTCATCCCTCTTCCAATCTCACATAGCACTTCCTTCCCTCCCCCTCCTAGCTGAAAACCTTGTCCTATAGTTCACTGAAAAACTGGAGGCCATTTGCTGAAAGCTCCCTCATCCTCATCTCACATCATCCAGAGCCTTCTGCCTCCATTGCTTCCTTCACTCTCGTCTCAAAGAGGTGACCCTTCTCCTTGACAAGGCCAGCCCCTCTACAAGCAAATGATCCCATTTCATCCTGTCTCTTCCAGCACATCCCCACCCTCTCATTTGAATCTCTCCCTGTCTAGTGACTGTTTCCCTACTGCCTATAGACATGCCCATGTCTCTCCCATTTTCAAAATTCCTTCCCTTGGTCCTCCCACCATCCCCACTAATGGTCACCCCATCTCTCTCCTCCCTCTTGTGGCTAAAATCACGGAGAAGGTTGTTGACAATGGCTGCTTCCACTTGCTTTGCCTTCTCTCTCTCTTCTTAAATCTTCACAGTCAAGCTCCTGACCTTATCATTCAACCAAATCTCCTAACTACAAAGTTATTTATGCCAAATCCAGTAGTCTTTTCTCCTTCCTCATCCTCCTTGACCTCTCTGCAGCCTTTGATACTGTGGCTCACTCTCTCTTCCTTTATACTCTCTTCTCTCTAGATTGTCATGACATTGGTCTCCCTTGGTTCTCCCTCTACCTATCTTATAGTTCCTTCTCTGTCTGCTTTGCTTGGATCTTCATCCAGGTCATGCCCACTCCCCATGGTACCACAGGTGCTCTGTCCTGGACCCTATTTTCTTCTGCAGTTTGGTGACCTTCATCAGCTACCATAGATTCAATTGTCATCTCTATGCTGATGATTCTCAAATCACTGGTCTAGTCCTAAGCTGTCTGTTGACCTCCAGTTTTGCATCTCCAACTGCCTATTATTGAACATCATGGATTGGATACCTCATAGACATTCCATAGACTTTACATGTTTAAAACTGAACTCATTATCTTCTACCAATCTAATGACTTCCCTATTATTGTCGAGGGTGGCACCAAGTTCTCAACCTAGGTGTCACCCCCACCCCCATATCCAATCTGTTGCCAAGTCCTATCAATGACATCTTCATAATACCTCTTATACACACCCTTTCTCCCTTCCAACACTGCCACCATCTTGGTACAGAGACCTGGGCTATAACAATAATCCTCCCACTTTAATCCTATACTCAGCTACCACAAGTGATCTTCCTAGAGCGCAGGTCTGACCATGTGATGCCTCAGTAAACTCCAGTACCTCCCGATCACCTCCAGGATCCAATATTAAATCCTCTACACTGTGTTCCAAGTCCTTCATAGCCTCAATCTCCCTACCCCCACCTTCCCAGCTTCAGCCCCAACACACTCTTCCATCCAGTGACCCTGACCTCCTTCCTCTTCCTTGAATGACAAATGCTCAGGGCATTTTCTCTGGCTGCTCCATGCCTGGAATTATTTCCTTCCTCATCCCTGTCATCTCTGGCTTCTTTCAGGTTCTAACTAAAACCCCACCTCGTTCAGCCTTGCTGTTGTTGTTCAGTCATTTCAGTTGTGTCTGACTCTCCATGACCCCATTTGGACTTTTCTTGGCAAAGATACTGGAGTGGTTTGCCATTTCCTTCTCCAGCTCATTTGACAGATGAGGAAACTGAGGCAAGCAGGGGGTAGTGACTTGTCCAGGGTCACACAGCTAGTAAGTGTCTGAGGCTGCTTTTGAACTCATGAAGATGAGTCTTCCTGACTCCAGGCCTGGCACTCTATCCAGTGGACCATCAAGCTTTTCCTAACCCCTCTTAATTCTAGCACCTTCCCCATGTTGATTATCTTCCCTTTATCCTATATACCTTACTTGTACAGAGTTATTTGCATCTGCCAGAGCTGGAATCATCTTCTCCTTTTTTTTGTATGCTCAGAGCTAAGCACAGTGTCTGGTATAGACAAAAGGAAACGGAGAGAACCAGAGAGAGCTGAAGTCACTTGCCTAAGGTTAGAAACAGCATCTGAACCTAGCTCCTCTGATTCCAGACACAGTGCTCTCTTCACTGTAAGACAAAGCTTTGTGAAATGGCTGGGAGGGAAGAAAGAAAGATGGAAATAAGCATTTATTGAGTACCTACTATATGCCAGCTACTATACCAAGGACTTTATCAATATTATCTCATTTGATTGTCACAACAACCCTGGGAGGTAGGTGCTGTGATTATCTCCATTTTACAGAGGAGGAAACTGAGGCAAACAGAGATTAAGTGACTTGCCCAGGGTCATAGAGCTGGTGTCTGAATTCAAATCTTCCTGACTCCAGGCCCAGAGCTCTATGCACTGTGCCACCTAGGGCCTCCAGAACAACTGATATGTTCTGGTTCTGTGATTCTGGTTAAGTCACTTAATCTCCTCAGGCTCCAGAGGATATGCTGGCCTGCATCTGTGGGGGTAGTTTCCACACGAAGAACTTCACATGGAATTAGACATCTGGCCCAACCCCCCCAAACCCTCAGATGAGGCAATGGGGGATCAGAGAGGCTGAGAGAATTATTCCAGTTCACACAACTTGTTAATAGAAGAGCTGACACTTGAGTGAAGATCTTTTCCATGACATCCTGGGTCTCTGGCTCCATAAAGCATCTAATAGGGCAGATAAGGCACATAGCCAAGTAATGGTATAATTTCTGATAGGAGAGCATCTTGCATCCTAGATATACACTTAGCACCTAGGTGGCTCCATAGTGCATAGAGCCCTGGATCTGGAGTAGGCAAGACTCATTTCCCTCAGTTCAAATCTGACCTTACACACTTTCTTAGCAGTGTGGCCCTGGACAAGTCATTTAACTCTGTTTGCCTCAGTTCCCTCATCTGTAAAATGACCTGGAGAAGGAACTGGCAAAGCACTCCAGTGTCTCTACCAAGAAAACCCCAAATGGGGTCACAAAAACAATGGAACAACAACAAAATAAATCTTAAAGTGCTCGGGATGGAAGCTGTAATAATGAGAATCTCTGTCTCTATCACTACTGAAGGCAAGGAATGCTTCCCTCACAACAGCCCTATGGGACAGACATAGTATGATTGTCATCCCCATTTAACAAAACACAGGATTTTAGATGAAACCAAGATGTAAAGTTGCCAGGTAGTGACAAAGCCAGCACTTAAACCCAGGATTTCTGAACCCTAACATTCTAGTCCATGCTGGGCTTGTTATGTAATTGTAATCCAATTGAACCAACACTTATTAAGTACCTACTATGTGCCAGGCACTGGGCTAGCCCCTTTGAATCTGTGCAGAGATCAGTAGATGCAAGGTAATTTGAGGAGAGACAGAAAGAAGAGACAAGAGAGAAAAATAAGGAAAGGAAAAAGGAAAGGAAACAGAGAGAAAGAGGAAGAAAGAATGGAAGGAAGAAAGAAAGGAGGAAATAGAGACAGAGAAAGGGGGGTCAGAGGGGAAAAGAGAAGGGAGAAAAGACAGAGAGCAAGAGAGAGAAGGAAAGAGAGACTAATGGAGAAAGTGACAGAGAGATATGGAGATCCAGGGAGACATACCCACAGAGACAGAGAAAAAAGAGAGAATAGAGGGGAAAAGGGACAGAGAAAGAAAGGATGGAGGGGAGAAGGGGAAGCAGAGGGGGGAGGAGGAGGGGGAATATTGAAGAGAGACAGATACTTCCTATAGGAAATGTTGACACCTCAGAGGGGAAATTCTCTTCCATTGCCAAGCTGGGAATGTTACAAGAAGCCCTGAAGCTACAGTTACCTTCCTGGATACCTGAGTGAATCTGTTGATCTCGACAGACTAAGAGAAGCTTTAGAGGTCCTAACGAAAGGCTTGCAGGGCTTTGGGAGGACACAAGATGTCCTGCAAGTGAAGGTGGATTGTTTTGTAGGGTCAGCCCTCTACTATAGATGGCATGACATTGAAGACATAGAAATTCAAGATTACTTCAAAGGCCCTTGGAACCCAGAATGTCAAAGCTGGGAGGGCCCTTAGAACACAGGATGTCAGAGCTGGGAGGGCCCTTACAACACAGAATGTCAGAGGTGGGAGGGTCTTTAGAACACAGAATGTAAGAGCTGAGAGGGTCTTTAGAACACAGAATGTTAAGAGTTGGGAAGGGCCTGAGTCAGCGTACTTTGGCCAAAATCACTGAGTAGTAAATGGCAGAAACAGGACCCAAACCCAGGTCTCCTTGCTCTCAGGCCAGGAACTCTTTCTTCCACACCAAATGGGAGAGAATTTGGCCTCAATGCTGGTGCCACATAGTGCAACAACCTTGGTCTGACCTTGCCCAGATCAGCACGGCCGGGCCACGTTTCTTCAGAATCAGCTTTAATTTGCTGTCTGTCCCTCTCTTTTATTAAAGGGATACAATGGAAGGGGGAACAAAAACCACTTGAATTGTCTTCTAGGCTTCTATAAAGATCTCTATAAAACTGCATTGGCCTGGGGTTTTGTGTCTGGTAATTAGAAGGATTATGAAAACCGCCGACAGAAAGGGCGCCCAATGACACCCCTTCCTCCCCTCTCTGGATCCTGTCTGGTCTCACTTGGTGACACATGGACTGCTCTCCTAGACTCACATTCCCTCCCTCTCCCCAGGGCCATCTTCCAGACACCAAGATGACTTCCAAACAAGTCCAAAAAGAAAACCCAACTTTTGTTCCCAGCGGCTTCAGTCTGTGCCACATTCTTGGAAAACAAAGGGTTGGATCCATCTCTCCTGGGCTCCAGATGGCCTGACTGAGGCCTCAAAGGCAGGATCATGGGAAGAAAAGTCATGAAATCACTGAGCTGTGAGGCAGAAAGTAAAGAATCACAGAACCATGAGCAGGAGGGCCCTTAGAACACAGTGTCAGAGCTGGGAGGGTCCTTAGAACACAGAATGTAGAGCTGGGAGGGCCCTAAGAACACAGGATGGCAGAGCTGGGAGGGTCCTTAGAACATAGAATGTGGAGCTGGGAGAGGCCTTATAGTACAGAATGTCAGAGATGAGAGGGCCCTTAGAACACAGAATGTTAGAGCTGGGAGAGGCCTTATAGTACAGAATGTCAGAGATGGGAGGACTCTTAGAACATAGAATGTTAGGACTACAAAACACCCTAGACTATAGGGATATTGAATCATATATAGCACAGGAGTCTACCTACTGACCTATATAACTTAGACTTGAGGCAGGAAGACAATTAAGGAGGCTGTTCCACTAATCCAGACAAGAGGTAATAAGAGTCTAACTTCCACTAAAGTGGCTGCTGTGGGGAGAGAGAAAAGGGATGATATGAGAGGGATGTTCTGGAGGTAGGAATTGCCTTTTGGGGCAATTGATTGGAAATGTGAAGTGAGGGGAAGTAAAGTCATGGATAATGCCAAGGATATAGAAATGGGAAACTGGAAAAATGGTAGTACCTTCAACAGAAATAGGGACATTTAGAAGAGGGTTGGGTTTGGTGAGAGATATATTAGGTTCAATTTTGGAGATGTTGAGTTTGAGATAGATAGCTCATAGACAGACAGATGATACAATCTGATACAATAAACATTTATTAATGTCTATGCTACACACCACGCATTGTGCTAAGTTCTGGGGATACAAATAAGAAAAAGGACAGTGTGCCTTCAGGAAGCTTACAATCTAATAGGAGAAAACAATACCCAAAAGGAAACTGAACAAGAGGGAGTGCCAGAAGGTGCCCTGCCAGGGGAATAATAAAGATGAGAGTGATTTGAAGCCAAGCAGAGCATCTGGTGACAAAGAGATGGCTGGGATTTTGAACCCTCTATAAAGGATTTTGATGTAGTTCCTTCAAATCTATACAAATCTCTTATTAATTTTTTTTTGCAGGGCAATGAGGGTTAAATGGCTTGCCCAGGGTCACATAGCTAGTAAGTGTCAAGTGTCTGAGGCTGGATTTGAACTCAGGTCCTCCTGAATCCAGGGCCAGTGCTTTATCCACTGTGCCACCTAGCTGCCCCTAAAACCTAAATTCTTTTTTTTTTTTTGGTGAGGCAATTGGGGTTAAGTGACTTGCCCAGGGTCACATAGCTAGTAAGTGTCAAGTATCTGAGGCCGGATTTGAACTCAGGTCCTCCTGAAGCCAGGGCCAGTGCTCTGTCCACTGTGCCACCTAGCTGCCCCTATCAAGGATGATTGTGGGCAGAAACAACTGAGGGCACTGATCTTCTGTGAGTAGCAAAGCTGAAGCCATCTCTATGATAATGAGCGTCCTGCTCATGACAGACAGAGAGGGAAATTATACATACACACACATACATATATATATATATATATATATATGCACACATATACATACCCACATATACATTTATACAGAGAGAGGGAGATAGAAAGAGAGATGGAGGGAGAGAGGAAGAGAAAGAAGGAGAAAGACACACAGAGAGAAAGACAGAGAGACACAGAGAGAGAGAGGGACAGAGAGAGACAGAGACAGAGAGACAGAAGCAGAGACAGACAGAAAGAGACAGAGAGACAGAGACAGAGAGATGGGGAGACAGAGTTTGGGGAAAAGCAGAAAAGTGAAACTCCCCAATCCATCACCTGAACCTGACCTTCTGAACATTGTTGCACACTCCCACCTCTGCAAGGAAGAGGAAGA
The DNA here is from genome assembly GCF_019393635.1 of Dromiciops gliroides. NCBI lineage: Eukaryota > Metazoa > Chordata > Mammalia > Microbiotheria > Microbiotheriidae > Dromiciops > Dromiciops gliroides. Next base: position 611,303,175 of record NC_057863.1, read on the forward strand.
GACATGTTTTCTCATGTCTGGGGACAAGTTTCAGCCCGTTGTTCCATTAGATGATGCCCAAATTACCCACTTGATTCTTGTTAGCCTACTAGCATTTTATTTGGGGCTTTAAGATTTGCAGATCAAGTGTTATCCCACTTGATCCTCACAACAACCCCATGAAGAAGGTGCTTTTATCATCTCCATTGCACATGAGGAAACTGAGGCACAGGAAGGTTAAGTGCCTTTTCCTGGGAAACACAACCCTCAAAAGTCTGAGGGGGGATTTTAACTCAGATCTTCTAGCACTTTACCAGCTATGACTTCTGCTTGCCTCTGATTCTGAGACTGGAAAGTCAACCCTTCCTCAAGGAACCAGGTACAGTGATCAGACACCCTTGCCAGGGTCTCAGAACCATAAGAGATCCTTAGATTTAGGGCAGCAAAGGTTCTAGAGGGCCTTCCCTTCTGGGAATTCAGGGAGAAGGAACCAAGGGTTTATTCGATTTGTAGATTATCTCACCCCCTACCATTTTGGTATGAAGCTCTGGGGCTGGTGCTAACCATGAGTTCAATCCAGCCTTATGGGAAACAAATATCAAATATTTACTGGTCCCAATGCTGAGACAGAACTCCTTGTTTCCCATATCCATTGTTCACACTTGCAGCTCCCCTGTTTGGAGTGACAAGCTGCAGAGGCTGACACCTAAACCCCAGGGGTAAGTGCTTGCTTGTCACACAAGCCTGGAGGTGAAGGGTACCATTTGCCTCATGCTGTGGCTGAAAAATTCGCACCTCCTCCTCCCCTTGTTCCTGTATTTCAGAGTTCCTGATGCTTTACCTTCCTGCCCTTGCATCTCTATGCACTAAGTCCAGTCCCCACAATCCAAGTCTCCTGGTGCCCTCCTTTGTGCCCCCTGGCACCCGGTCCCCTTCATCCTAGGTCTCTTCATCTCGCACACTTGCTCTCTTTCATTGCTCATGGAGAACTGGCTCTTTCCCGAAAGCACTATATTCCTGGCCCTGCTGTCCAGTACTAGGTGTCTCTATCCCCACGCACTTCCCAACACATTGAGGGAGGTGGAGGAGAAGAAGAAGGAAAAGGAGGAAGAGAAAGAAGAGGAAGAAGAGAAAGAAGAGGAGGAGGAAGAGGAGAGGGGGAGAGGAAAAGGAAAAGGAGGAGAAAGGGGAGGAGGAAGAGGAGGAGAGGAAAAAGAGAAGGAAAAAGAAAAGGAAAAGGAAGAAGAGGAGAAGAGGAGAAGAGGGGGAAGGGAAGAGGAGGAAGAAGAAAAAGGGGAGGAGGAAGAGGAGGCATACTCCTGCATGCTCATTGCCTTTTCCAGCCTGAACCTTTGACACCATTGCCCAGTTAACTCTATTGAACTTTGAGGTTCATTCCATCTATCTATCCCACCCGGGAGAGATCTTTATTGCAACCATCGACTTCTAGGCAATTCTTCTTCCTTCCTGGCCCAGCCTTCCTTCCTGTAATATTTAGAGATATCAATATACTCGTTCATATCCCCTCAAACACCCTGTCAGTTTATCAACATCAGCTCCCATGACTTATATCTTCACTTCCCCTCAGTCCCACCCCCATACATCCCCAGTAAAAAGACTCCATCTCTATGATTTATGAGAGGAACCCCAAAGTTCCTCTCTGATCATAATGCCCTATCCTGTGCTGTTATTCTATGCCGTTCTAGCCTAGCCTCTCCTCCCCTTCCTCCTGCTCTCTCCCACTCTCCCCTCCTCTCTCTCCTCTCCTCTCATCTCTCTCCTCTCCCCTACTCTCCCCTCCCCTCCCCTCCTCTCCTCTCCTCTCCTCTCATCTCTCTCCTCTGCCCTCCTCTCCTCTCCTCTCCTCTCTTCTCCTCTCCCTTCCCCTCATCTCTCTTCCCCTCCTCTCCTCTCCTTTCCTCCCCTTTTCTCTTTCCCTCTATTTCTCTCTACCTAAACCTATTCTCTGTCCATGACCTCAAGGCCCTCCAGCTCTTGCCATCTCCTTGACCGACCCTCCTCTGACCCCACTTTCTTCTCTCCAGTTTAGACCTGATGGTTTCACTCCCTGAGCTCTGCATGGGTCCCCACCGTTTGGGATCTGAGCGGACGCTGACAGACTCTGACCCCCCACTGAATGATCTGGGCTTTTGCTGCCTGAATGAAGCCTTCCATGGCTGAATTCTGCCTGAGCTGGCCAGGGCATCGACTGCATGGGGCTTCTCACTGCCTGAATTGACGGCTGTTTGGGAGCCATGAATAGAGTGCCAATGGAGCCTCACTGCATTAAGTCTGTCTGGCGTTTCCTTTCTCAGGCAGTTCCTGATTAATTTAAATGTGCCCCTTTGTGTGTACTGCCTTCAGGAGGTTTCAAAATAGTCTGAAATGTAAACATATTAGAAATCTACTCCTCTTCCTCCTGTCCACTTTTTCCTCCTCCTCCTCCTCCCTTTCCCAGAGTCACTGGAGATTAGAGAAACTGCCTCTGTTTGGGGGTTTGTAAAACATTTCAGATTATAACTCAAGCATGTGGGGATTGGCAAAAAGCTTCTGCCTATTTTGCCCCTGGGACATTTTTCCCGAACTCCTTGCCCAGGTGTGTGGGGAAAGGAAAAGGTATCTCAATATACTCCTGGCCCAACATCCTCTCCCTGAGCTTGGCCTCCTCCGCCATCTCCCCCTGCCCCCCGCTGTCTGAAGGCCTGTCTTAGCCTCTTGGCTGGACATTAGAACATCTGGACAAATATGGGCCCACCAGCAGAGAGGGTAGCTATGGTGGGGGGAGAGTCCAGGAGCCACAGAATGAGTGAAGGACTCCAAGAAATGAAAGTATGGGACTTAGCTGGAGCCAGATTCTGAGCCTCAGTTTTCTCATTTGGAAAAAAGGTGGGGGTTGGAGCTGAAGCTCCCTTCAGCTCTAAAGCTTATTCACCCGTGAAAAGGACCAGCCCGTGTCCTGATGGGACACAATGGGAAAACTAGAGAGGACAGATGCTAGAGGTCTGAGGGCCCCATATGGGGAGACACAGGGTAAATTTGGGTAGAACTTGATTGGCAGTCAAGAGACCTGGATTCGAAGACTCCTTCTGATTCTGATAAGGTGGGTGATGTTAGGCAAATCATTTAGACTCTCTGGGTGTGTATAACAATATTTTCACATTCTCCAAAAGGTGGCTGATGGGTGTGACCTGAGGGGTAATGGGGGTGACATTAAAATGACACTTGATAAAGATGATCCTGATAGATTTAAGGAGTAAAGGAAAGAAATAGGGAGAAATTGGTCAAGTAGCCTAAATATTAATTAGTGCCTTGGCCAAGGAATGAAGAAAGAGCAGATCAAACAAAACAAATCTTAGAGAACCAAAGAGTAGAGTGAGGAGATAGACTGAACAAGAAGCAATCAGTGTTGGGGGGGCGGTGATTGGGCCAATTACTCAATCATCCCATATCTTACCCCTAAAACTTTAATCAAATGAGAATACCTCCTTTGAGTCAATCCATCGGAGGTATATGAACTTACGAGAACAAAGCTAAGTTGTTCTTCAGTCACATCTAACACTTCATGACCCCATCTGGGGTTTCTTGGCAGATACTGGAAAGGTTTGCCATTTCCTTCTCCAGCTCATTTGACAGATGAGGAAACTGAGGCAAACAGGGCGAAGTGACTTGCCCAGGGTCACACAGCCAGGAAGTCTCTGAGGCCAAATTTGAACTCATGAGCATGAGTCTTCCTGACTCCAGACCCAGCACTCTATCCACTTCACCACTCAGCTGCCCCAAAAAAGGCTAAGCATTTTACTAAATCATTCAATAAAAGATTGGAGACTTAAGAGCAAAAAGTTCTTAGTCAATCTGTAAGTCCTTGAAAGCCACTGGATGAACTACATTGACATTTCACAGGAAGTATGTCCATGTTGGTTGGGGAAATTTGGTCCTGTTCCGTGGATTTTGTGTAGAATAGCAAGCCAATTTGGAACTTGGAATTTGAGTGAACCAGGAGAAAACAATTCCAGTCAAGAGCCTGAGAAGGAATTTCTTGGGGTGGGGATAGGGTTGGAGAGAGTCTTGACCTCAGCCTTGGTCTCCTTGACCAGAGGAAGATCTGATAAATTTCAGAGGACACTTTAGAGATTTGGATTTTTCACTGGCATCCTAACAGTGTCTCCAGTTCAACAACAGTCTGGAGCCATATCTGCATCAGAGTCTTAGATAAAAAGGGTTTGATGAGTAAAGGCAGACCCAAGCCTCTACAAGAAGCCCAGCAGAGTTGCTCTACCCTACTTCTCCAGGACTGGCAAAAGGAGTGTTAGAAGCCGTCACCTGCCTAGCTCCGTGTGCACTAAGAACTCACTTGCCCCTGGACTTTTTATGTATCATGGGACATTGTGTCACAAACTTGGTGGGAGTGATGTTTTATACCAATTGTTCTTACTCCAGCACCTTAGTAAACACCCATTTCTAAAAGCTAAGAAAGTCTGATTAATTGATATGAACTGATCATTACAAAGAGCAAACCCACTGGTGGAGGCTTGTAAACTATAGCACAAGAAAAACATCTTTAAGACTATTTTGTAGAATCCTCGGGGGAGACAGAGTACCTAACCTCTGGGGACCCAGTCTGCTTGTGCAAATGCAGATCAGTGGAGTAGCTACTGAGTATATACAACAAAATAATTTAATTTTGTTTTTTTTTTCATTTTATTTATTTATTTATTGCAGGGCAATGAGAGTTAAGTGACTTGCCCAGGGTCACACAGCTAGTAAGTGTCAAGTGTCTGAGGCTGGATTTGAACTCAGGTCCTCCTGAATCCAGGACTGGTGCTTTATCCACTGCGCCACCTAGCTGCCCCCAACAAAATCATTTTAAATAGAGATAATAATGCCTGAACATCCCAGAGCTGTTAATGAAGTCAGCTTCTGGAATACAACTTGATGGAACAAACTTTGCCCCCCAGGAAGGGAATCAGTAGATAGAGATTGCAAAATCATCGACTCGTTAGCACCAGAAGAGGGCTCAGAGTTAAAAGTGTCATACCTGGAACTGATCTTAGAACACAGAATGTCAGAGCTTGGAGGGATCTTCATTCACAGAGTGTCAGAGATGGAAGGGACCTTAGAACAAAGAATGTAAGAACAAGGACTCAGCATATAGGATTTAGAACTGGGAGGGACCTTAGAACACAGAATATCAGAGCTAGAAGGACTCTTAGAATGTGGAATGTCAGAACTGGAAGGGATCTTAGAACACCGAATATCAAAGCTAGAAGGATTCTTAGAGCATAGGCTGTCAGAGATGGGTAGAACATAAGTTGTCAGAGTTGGATGGGAGATTAGTGCCCAGAATATCTGAGCTGTAAATAATCTTAGAACATTGAACATTAGAACTCAGAAAGACATGAATACATAAAATGTCAGAGCTAGAAGAGAACTTAGAACAAAGAATGTTAGAATACAGAATGTTTGATCTGGAGAAAATGTTCGAACATAAAATGTCAGTCCTAGAAAGGAGCTAGGATGTAATAGTCAGAAAGAATCTTAGAGTATAAAAAGTGTCAAAGACAGAAGAGAGCTTAGAATGTGGAATGTTAAAAGTTGGAGGGATTTTAGAACATAGAATGTTAGAATGAGGAGGGACCTTAAAATGTAAAATGTCATTTGAGAACATAGGATATTAACTATATTGACTATTTGAGCTGTAAATCATGTTAGAAGAGAAAGTATCAGAACTGCGAAAGACCTTAGAATCTATAACATCAAAGGTCAAAGATAGCTTAAAACAGAGAATATCAGTGTAGCAGGAACCATCCAATGTGCATGTTCTTACTTGCTGTACCTAGATCTGAGCAACGAAACAAAAAGATCAGAAGGACTCACTTCTGGCCATATGTGACTCATTGTTTGTACTTGGAGATAATGAAGAGTTCTTTTATTGACTGGGGAGCCAGAAGAATTGATGATTCAATGGATAGGCAATAGAGAACAGCCAGCTCCTCCACTTGTGTCTTCCTTTACAGCTCACAAGACTCAGGTCACTTGCTTTTCCCCACCCAGGCTGGAATGTGTGTGCATCCAAAAGCACATACCAGCTAACACACACGTCCTGCCTAGGCAAGCCTGAGCCTGGATTCAGGCTTTCTCTGGTTCTTGGGGGTTTTTTTTTTCTGCTCTTAGAGGAGTAAGCATATATCCCAGCATGGACATGTCTAGGATCTGAGATGACCTTGTGATTTCAAGGGGCCAGGAAGTTGGGTCCAGAGATAAATAGCAGTAGGGAATAAGTTCCCATCAACTGTTCCAGTGGCCTTCCAGTCCAACTCTCAAATTTCTTTTAGAAGAAACTGAGGCCTAGGGAAGAGAAACAACTTACTCAGCATTGACTCTATGATAACACTGGAAACAGTGGATCTGGATAAATTAGGTCAGGCCATGGTGGGGGGGTGGGAAATTGTACTGACCTACTTCACACTGATTAGCCTGGTTCAGGTTGTGAGTCTCAGAGCATCCTGAGAATGGGCACTTATTCTTATCCCATGCAAATTATGAATCCTGACAGGACTTCCTAGGACAGCAGGGAAAGACTGAACTATTAGACTAAACTTATATGTTTCCCCCCCACCATCACCACCACCTCTGTCACCTTTGATCAGGAAGGAGTTACTTCCATGCTCACCAACTCTTGCTGCCCACGCCTTGGGGAATCTTCCTTGGTTGGGTTAGCCCCATCACCAGATTTCTGGGGCATTCCCTTCCATTCTAATAATGAGTCCCATGGGAAGGCCTCCCAAATGAATGATTTCTGTGGTCAGAGCAATGTCTGTGATTTCTCCTGAGGCTAAAGATGTTAAAGGCTAAAATTCTAGCTAGTCTGTCTAAAATGTCTAATGAGTGGTCACCAATAAATTATAAGCTTTAGCAAGAGTTAGACTTTTAAGCATTTATTAAGGAGAATAAGAATTTGGTAAAGAGAGAGAGAAAGGCCTACATTCATCTGTCTATTAAAGGGAGAGCACACTTCTAGCTCCGCTCTCTGCCAGAGTCCTCAGGAAAAAGCTCCCAGTCAGAGCACCAGGCTCCCCCCTTCTTCCTCCCACAAGTCACTTCCTGATGCCAAAGAAAAGACTCGTGGTCTTGCCCTCAAAGACCTTCACTTCGTGGCGGAGCTTTTCTACAGTAAGTCTCCAGCAGGTGGCGTCATTCCAATCATTACAAAGATCTCCATCCTGAACCTATGGTTATAGTCTCTTATTCTGGAGGATAACTGGTACAAAACATCCTCTCCCCCCAAAACATTGGAAAACACTTTCCCATTATCCATACAGAGTCCAGAGAAAAAATGAGTTCAAGCTTAGAAAGCACATGCACAATAGTGATGACTCACAGCTCCTGGTCATAAATGCTTCTGCCATCCATAGATCTGAAAGGTAATTTATTATGTGACCTTTTATATCTAGCTCATGTATCCATTTGAAGCTCATCTTGGTATATGGTGTGAAATATTGGTCTAAACATAATTTCTTCCAGACTGCTGTCTACTTTTACAAAAAGTTATTGTCAAATGGTGTCATTACCAAAGTAACTAGGATTTAGGGAGTGGCTGCTAAATTTCTTTGCTTCTGTATGTTGTGTACCTAATCTGTTCCATTGATTGGCCTCTCTTTCTTAATCAGTACAAAATTGTTTTTATGATTATTGCTTTATGGTTTAGTTTGAGACCCAGTACTGCTAAGTCTCCTTTATTCCCACCTCTTTTCATTATATTCCTTGAGATTCTTAACCTTTTGTTCCTCCGGATGAATTTCAATTATGATCTCTTAGTAAATAACTCCCAGATCTATGTATCCAGCACTAATTTATCTTTTGAACTCCAGTCCCACATCACCAGCTTCCTGCTGGATATCTCTACCTGGGTATCCAAGAGGCATCTCAAACTCAACCTGTCCAAAATGGAATTTGTTGTCTTGCCACCTCAACTTCCTCCAACCTTCTTAATTTTTTTGCTAGGGGCAATGAGGGTTAAGTGACTTGCCCAGGGTCACACAGCTAGTAAGTGTCAAGTGTCTGAGGCTGGATTTGAACTCAGGTCCTCCTGAATCCAGGGTCGGTGCTTTATCCACTGCACCACCTAGCTGCCCCTTAATTTTTGATAGAGGAAACATCATCCTTCCAGCCATCCAGGTTCAATTATCACCCTTGATTTTTCCCTCTCCCTTAGTTCCTGTATCTCCGGACTTTCATTTTCTCAGACTGACCTTACTTGCCCTTTTCTGCACACCTTCTCCCACCTCCACACCTTTGCACAGGTTCTGTTGCATTCCTCTCCTCACCTCCTTCTCTCTCCCTCCAAATTTCCACTTCTTAGAATCCTTCCTTTTCAGGCTCAGCTCAACTGCCATGGGCTATGCTACAAAATAGTCTTTGTAGGTGAAGATAGACCTAGTCCCTCCCCCAGCACTCCCCTGTTGTTGTTGTGTTGTTGTTGTTGTTGTTGTTGTTGTTGATCCTTCATTCTGGAAGAGGACCAGTGGCATCAGAAGGGTGATTTCTTGCCTTGCAAAGTAAATTGGTTTTAAGTGAAGGCTCTCCTAAGGCCATGTACAATGGGCACCTCCACTTTCTCTCCTTTCACTCTCTTCTTAACTCCTTGCAATCAACCTTCTGACCTAATCATTCACCCATACTGCTCTCTCCAAAGTTACTAATGATCTCCTAGTAGCCAAATCTAATGGCCTTTTTTCTCAATCCTCCTCTTCCTCCTTGACCTCTCTGCAGCCTCTGATACTAAGAGATCACTCTCTCTTTCTTGATACTCTCTCCTCTCTAGGTTTTCAGGACATCCCCCTTCCTTCCTGGTCTTCCTGGTTCTCTTCCCACCTCTCTGACTGCTCCTTCTCTGTCTCTTTTGCTGGATCCCCCTCCAGATCATGCCCTCTAGCCACAGGCGTCCCAAGTTCTGTTCTGGGCCCTCTTCTCTTCTCCCTTGGTACTACTTCAATAGGTGATCTCATCAGCCCCCATGGATTTACTTACCATCACTATACTGTCAATTTTCAAATCTACCTATTCTGTAGGAAACTCTCTGCTGAGCTCTGATCTCAAATGTCCAACTATTTTTCAAGACATCTCCAACCAAATATCCAGTAGACATATTCAAGTCAATGGATCCAAGACAGAACTCCTCATCTTTCCCCCTAAATCCTCCACCTGACTTCCTTAATTAGTGCCAAGGGCAATGCCATCCTCCCATCCCTCGGGTTCACAGCCTATGAGTCATCCTGGACCGGTCACAATCTCTCACCTTCCCTATCCAAAACCTGTTGATTTCACCTTTGCACCATCTCTCCAATATACCCCTTTCTCTTCTCTGACACTGCTCCCACCTTGGTTCAGGCCCCATATAGATTCTAAGTTTTTTAGGTCAAGGATCCTTTCATCTCTTTGTGTGTGTGTGTGTTTGTGTGTGTGTGTTTATGTGTGTGTATGCATGCATGTATGCATGTACGCATGTATGTTTGTATGTGTGTGTATATTATGGTCTTTGTCCCTCCTTTGCCTAATGCAATGCTTAACACATAGTAGCCACTTAATAAACTTCTTGAATGAATGAATAGATCTTTAAATTGGGGGAATAAGGAGCAGCAAAATGGAGCAGCAAATAGAGCCCTGGCCCTGAAATCATGAGGACCTGAGTTCAAATCAGACACTTACTGTGTGACCCTGAGCAAGTCACTTTATCCTTATTGCTTCCCCCACTGACTGGATGGATGGATGGATGGATGGATGTATAGATAGATGATAGGCAGATAGATAGATGGATAGATAGATAGATAGATGGATAGATGGATGAATGGAGAGAGAGAGAGAGAGAGAGAGAGAGAGAGAGAGAGAGAGAGAGAGAGAGAGAGAGAAGGCAAATAACTACTGCACTGTCTCCTTTACAGGTATATTGTAAGAATCAATTAAAATAATGAAAGTGAAGGTCCTTTGGAGCCATAAAGCCCTATATAAATGTGAGTTTATTGGTGTTATTACTCTCATTGTTATTGTAGAAAGAATGGCCCAATGAACAGAGGAAAGCCCATGTTCAGGACTGCCTCTGGCACACCCTGACTGTGTGACCAGGGCTGGCCACCAAACCTCTCAGGTCCCCAGGGCTGGGCTTTAAAACTTTAAGTCAAAGAATTGCGGCTGATTTAGACAAAGGAAGGAAGTTCCCATACCCAGAGTGCTCTGCAGTGAGGAAATTGCAAGCCTGGACTCAAAAAAAGAGGGAAGAAAGTGACCCAGACGCCTCGAATATAACTCAAACCAAATTAAATCATCTTCATTCAGTCACACTTGGCCTTGAGCTGTCCAGGACCAGACTATATGAGTTAGTCTTAAAGGGCCAGCTCCCTTTCCACCAGGGCTTTCCCTAGGAGGAGCTGGAGATGAGGCTGGGATGAGTCCTCTGTCCCTCTTGACCCTTGCACTCCTGGCTCTCAGTCCTGCTGACTACAGCCTAAACTGGCCCTGAGTCATCCTCCTGGGGCAGCCACTGACAACACCCCCCTCAAGTGACCTCCGGCTGCCTGCTGCTCTGCACAATGGAAAACCATAATATTGACCTAGCGCTCAGGAAATGGGGAGGACAGAGAATCCAGGCTTCCCAGGCCCAGGGGAGAGACAGCTTGCTGAATAATGGGTTCAGGGCAAGCAGTACCTCCTGGCCCACTGCTTCCCCCCGAGCCTGTCTTCCCCTTCTGCTCCAGCTCCGTCCTCTCCTCTCCTCCTCCTCCTCCTCCTCCTTTTCCTCCTCCTCCCCCAGTGCTTTTCCCATGCATTCCTGGCTCCAGAGCTGGGTGAATCTGCCTCTGAGCCATTAGAATCCCAGGATACTGTGTCCTTCATACCTAGGGAAAGGAAGGCTAGCCTCAGAGTTAAAGAACCTGGGTTCTAATTCCAGTCCTGTCTCTCACTACCTCTGTGACCCTGGGCAAGTCACTTAACCTCCCTGTGCCTCAGTTTCCTCATTTGTAAAATGAATGGATCACCTGAAGTGACCAGTAAAGTATTTTCCAGCATGAAAACTTATGATCCTCTAAGAAGTGGGATGGGAGGGGCTTCTGTGAGGAAAGGGCTTTCGGAGATAAGTTCCCCATAACCTTTCAGTGAGCTCTAGACTTTGAGAGAATGTGTTATCTGAAGTCTCCTGCCATTCCACCCTGAGCTGCTCCCAAGCAGGTCCTTCCTCCACCCAGGTCCCAGCACCTTCATGTTTCCCTTCCTGTCTAGGAGAAAAGAAATCTGTTAGGCTAATCTATCCAAAGGCTTCTGGGACTTTGTTCAGAATATGTGGAGTGGGAAGGGAGCTTAGAACAGAGGATGTCAGAGCTGGAAGAGAACTTAGAAATAGAATTTCAGAGCTTGAAGGGCCCCCTAGATCATGGAATATCAGACCTGGGAGGTACCTTATATTGCAGAATGTTAGAGCTGAAAAAGACCCAAGATTCATTTGTAAGGGACCTTAAAATGAGAGTTAGAAGAGACATCAGAACACAAAATGTCAGAGTTGGGACTTTAAAAATGTTACACTTAGGTAGGACTGTAAATCAGACAATGTCAGAGCTGGTAGAGATCTTAGAACAGAGAATGTCAGATATGGGAGGGGCCTTAGAACACAGAATGTCAGATCTTGTAGGGACCTTAGAACATGGAATGTCAAATCTAGGAAGGGCCTTGGAACATAGAATATCAGATCTGTGAGGGGCCTTAGAACATGGAATGTCAGATCTTGTAAGGGGCCTTAGAACATGGAATGTCAAATCTAGGAAGGGCCTTGGAACATAGAATATCAGATCTGTGAGGGGCCTTAGAACATGGAATGTCAGATCTTGTAGGGGCCTTGGAACATAGACTATCAGATCTGAGAGGGGCTTTAGAACATAGAACATCAGATCTGGGAGGAACCTTAGAACATAGAATGTCAGATCTGTGAGGGGCCTCACAACATAGAATGTCAGATCTGGGAGGGACCTTAGAACATGGAATGTCAAATCTGGGAGGGGTCTTGGAACAAAGAATATCAGAGCCTGGGAGGAACTTAGAACAGAGAATGTCAAAACTGGGAGAGCTGTTATACTATAAAATGTTAGAATTCAGATCATATAAACAAAACATCTGATTAAAAAATGAAAAATTACATCAAATATATTTTAGGTTTGTGAGATAGCAACTCTATATACTTATTGCTTCACCCTCTGATTTGACTCAGTTTGGGGGTTGTGTCTTGGAGGCACCAAGTGACTTCTTCCCTTTTCAGCTGGTTAACGAGACTCCCAGGGAGAGACAGTTTGTATATTTGTTGTTCTTCCCTCTCCTTCCAAAGCTTCCCCATGGACAGTTTGTTCTGCTTGGAGGAAGGAGGGAACAATCAAGCACTGCAAGGACATCGAAATATGAAAGTTTGGGGTTTTGTCCCATTTCTCCTGATCTTGCTGACCTCGGGCAGGTCAATTCACCACTTAGAGACTCAGTTTCCTCACCTGTTAATAGGGATAATAAGACCTGTACTATCTTCCTTATAGAGTTGGCTTTTTTCTAAATGTTTTGTGAACTGCAAAAACACTAGAAAAAATGGGCAGTTTTGTTGATCATAAATGTCAGCTGAGAGAACCACCTAGAGCCAAACCCCAAACTCGAGTCCATAAGGATTTCTATGCCTTGGAACATTTCCCATCTGATTCTGCCCAGAGGAATAAGCTATAGTTGACCCACAGTGGGGCAAGAGTAGGGTCTCCCAGGTGATCCCTTCTTCCTAGCCATGGAGAGTCCTCCTCCTCCTCCTCCTCCTCCTGAGCCCCCTAATCTTCCTTTTGCACATCTTGGCACACCCAGTTTCTGCACCACTAAGACTGCAGACTTCAGTGGAGTTTAGACTTTTGCACATTCCCTCACTTGGGATCCTTGAAAAACATCTCTCCCTGAAAGCTGAGAAAGTGTGAGCCGTCAAAAAGCAGCAGGGCATTGGAAGAGAGAATTCTTGGAGGGAGAGGGCATTTGCCGTATTAATTTGGCCATTTCTAAAGACATGGCAAAGCTCAAAATAAAAAGCTGTTAGGGTCGGTTATGACTCTTATTTCTTAATGTAGAATCATAAAATGCTGTAGCTGGGAGGGCCCGTAGAACACCAAATATCAGAGCTGGGAGGGCCCTTAGAACACAGGATGTCAGAGTTGGGAGGACCCTTACAACAGAGAATATCAGAGCTGGGAGGGGTCTTAGAACACAGGATGTCAGAGCTGAGAGGTCCCTTAGAACACAGGATGTCAGGGCTGGGAGGGCCCTTAGAACACAGGATGTCAGAGTTGGGAGGGCCCTTAGAACCCAAGATGTCAGAGCTGGGAGGGCCCTTAGAATAGAGAATATCAGAGCCGGGAGGGCCCTTAGAACAGAGAATGTCAGAGCCTGAATGGCCCTTAGAACAGAGAATGTCAGAGCTGGGAGGGCCCTTAGAATACAGGATGTCAGAGCTGGGAGGGCCCTTAGAACACAGGAAGTCAGAGTTGGGAGGGTCCTTAGGACACAGGATGTCAGAGCTGGGAGGACCCTTAGAACACAGGATGTCAGAGCCCGGAGAACACAGAATCTCAGAGCCTGGAGGGCCCTTAGAATACAGAAGGTCAGAGCTTGGAGGGCCCTTAGAACACAGAATCTCAGAGCCTGGAGGGCCCTTAGAATACAGAAGGTCAGAGCTTGGAGGGCCCTTAGAACACAGGATGTCAGAGCTGGGAGGACCCTTAGAACACAGAATGTCAGAGCTGGGAGGGCCCTTAGAACACAGGATTTCAGAGCCGGGAGGGCCATTAGAACACAGGATGTCAGAGCTGGGAGGGCCATTAGAACACAGGATGTCAGAGCCGGGAGGGCCCTTAGAACACCAAATATCAGAGTTGGGAGGACCTTTAGAATATAGGATGTCAGAGCTGGGAGGTCCCTTAGAACACAGTGTGTCACAGCCCCGTCTTCTCCCTAGGTGGAAGCATTTTTTTTTCAAAACCAATGCTATTCCAGTCATGTTCCCAGAATTGCAGGATTTTACAACTGGCAGGATTTCTTCTTGGCCATTTAGTGCAAGCCTTGAATGAAAGAAATCTCTACAGTAACATACCTGAAAAGTGGGCATTCAGACTTGGCTGTGTCATGCAAGATAGCAGTCTCTGAAGAGGTGAGACTGGAGATGGACCAGGGGGCAGCAGAAAGGTTTGTAGTGGAAGCAAGCAGGGGCTACACAACCCATCACAAATGAAGAATCACCCTGGTGATGCAGTCTAAAGGATGTAGTCAGAGAAGTGTATGCTGGGGAGAAAAAAAAGAGGAGCAAGAGTGAGGGATGACAAAAGGATAGCTGATGTGGTCCATGGAATGCCAAGAGATTAGGAGAAGGAAGGCCCATACATACCCTGCTGGTAAATGTTCAACAACTGGCTTTTCAAAAAGCAGGAAACACTTTGTTAACGTTCTCTCAATCACTTTTTTAAGTCTAGAAATTAGCAAAACAATGTCAAGCCCTGATTTATAGCATTTTCCAATTTCTGAGATCTAACAACTCACACTGAAATTTTAATAAGTGACCTCAAGAGCTAATGAGAGCTGATTCTAAGGAAGGTCCCCAAAATAATGGTCTCAAAGTATGGTCTGAGAACCCCTGAGAGAACCCCTGAGCCCCTTTCAGGGGGTCCATGGGTCAAAACTATTTTCATAATAATACTGAGTCACAAAGTGGTGGGGAAAATGTTAATAATACTGTTGTTGTTGTTGCTGCCTTTGGTCCTGTGTTCTCAGAGGACCAATGACATCACAAAGATGATGTCTTTACTTGCTTGGAAATTGGATTTAAGTGAGGCAGAGTTGTGCAGTTGTCAGTTTTGCTCCTCCAGAGTCATCAAATCCAATGGCAAGATAAAAGTCATATTAAACTTAAAAGTGTGTTATGTCTTTTTGGGGAGCCAGTTGTTAAACATTGACCAGCCTACCACTGAATGAGACAATTGTTGCACAGGGTGGGTGGGCATGTGAAGATTGTGATCTGCATCCTACATTGATGAGATCCCAGATCCATCAGAGTATCAGGGTATGTGCAAAACATTGGGGAATACTGAAATAAAATAATTCCCTCCCTCAAGGAGTCTTTCTGCTGAGGAGATAGAAAAAAGGAGATTAATTTCAAAGAGGGTGATGCATTAGTCTCCTCTCCACAGGAAAGAAGGAGCTGAGCAAACAAAGAGATGTGATCAGGCATCCAAGGTCAGTAAATATGTGGTGATTAGGTCCCCTGGGATCCAACTAAATTCACAAGCCTTATCTCAAGATACAGGGGAATGGCAAACTCCAGTAGCCCCCTATTACCTCCAGGATCAATACAAAATGCTTTGTTTAACATTCAAAGCCCTTCATAACCTAGAACTCTCCCCCTCCTGCCTTTCTTTCTGTTAATTCTTTTCTATTTATCCTGTTTATAGCTTGTTTGTACATATTAATTTGCATGTTGTCTCCCCCACTGTATTGTGAGCTCCTTGAGGGTAGGGACTGTCTTTTGCCTCTTTTTGAATCCCCAACACTTGGCATAATGCCTGGTTCTTTCTTTCTTTCTTTCTTTCTTCCTTTCTTTCTTTCTTTCTTTCTTTCTTTCTTTCTTTCTTTCTTTCTTTCTTCCTTCCTTTCTTTCTTTCTTTCTTCCTTCCTTTCTTTCTTTCTTCCTTTCTTTCTTCCTTTCTTTCTTTCTTCCTTCCTTTCTTTCTTTCTTTCTTTCTTTCTTTCTTTCTTTCTTTCTTTCTTTCTTTCTTTCTTTCTTTCTTTCATCTATCTATCTGTCTGTCTGTCTGTTTGTTTGTTTATTCATTCATTTATTTGTTTGTTTGTTTTTAGGGCAATGAGGGTTAAGTGATTTGCCCAGGATCACACAGCTAGTAAGTTTCAAGTGTCTGAGGCTGGAATTGAACTCAGGTCCTTCTGAATCCAAGGCTGTTGCTTTATCCACTATACCACCTAGCTGCCCCTGGCCTGGTACTTAATTAATGTTCATTGATTGAATGGTTGATTGGTTACTGGTCAGTCCTGGAGTCTAAGGTTCTGGTCCTGGGGTAAGTCCTTGAGAAAGTGATAGGGTTTTTAGCAGTCACCCCCTGAAGGCTAGTCAAGGGCACACAAGGGAAAATTAGGTTCTGAGCAAGGGCCTATGGGTCAATATTAGAATCCCCTAGTATTAGAATTCCATAGTTACAGAGGGCTGAGTCAAAGTTGTAAGGTATTTTTAATTTTTTTTTTTAACACAGGCCATAAGGCACCTCTCTGCCACTGGTTAAGGGAAGGCCTAAGAGAAAACATACTATGAGAAAGCATTTCTTCACACCAGCATAAAGACAATTATTGCATAGAGTGGGCAAGGATGTGAAGATTGTGATCTGCATCCCACATTAATGAGATCCATCAGAATATGTGCAAAACATTGGGGAATACAGAAATAAAATAATTATTGCCCTCAAGGAGTCTGGGGAGATACAAAAAAAGAAGATTAACTTCAAAGAGGTTGCAAATGCATAAAAAAGGGCATGGAGACACGAGTGTCTTTGTGTATCTGTGTCTCCATGTACCCATGTACCCACGTCCATGGACGTGTGTCCATGTTGATTTTTAAAACTTTGTGTTCCTCCTTCCTTCCCCCACCCCCCGCCTGAAGAACTCAAGCAATTCAATATAGACTATACATGAGCAACCATGCAAAACATTTCCACATTAGCCAGGTTGTGAAAGAAAAGAGGCATGTCCATGTCCATGTTTCTCTGTCTCCATGTCTGTATCCATCTCTGTGTCCATGTGTCTCTGTGTCTCCATGTCCATGTGTAATTGAAACAGCTTTTTAATGCTTCTCTAGGGTCTTGTATTTGAAAGTCAAATTTTCCATTCAGCTCAGGTCTTTTCATCATAAATACCTGAAAGTCCTCTTTTACATTAAAGTCCCATTTTTTCCCCTGAAAAATCATACACAGTTTTTCTGGGTAGGTTATTTTTGGTTGTAATCCCAATTCCTTTGCCCTCCAGCATATCATATTCCATGCCCTCTGGTCCTTTTATGTAGATGCTGCTAGATCTTGTTTTATCCTTATTGTTGCTCCAGA
This sequence comes from Dromiciops gliroides, assembly GCF_019393635.1. Taxonomy (NCBI): domain Eukaryota; kingdom Metazoa; phylum Chordata; class Mammalia; order Microbiotheria; family Microbiotheriidae; genus Dromiciops; species Dromiciops gliroides. Next base: position 611,320,307 of record NC_057863.1, read on the forward strand.
GTATTTGAATTCATTTTTTTCTGACTGCTTGCAATATTTTCTCCTTTGACCTGGGAGCTCTGGAATTTGGCTATAATATTCTCACCAGATGACACCAGCACTGTGGCTGATTCAAAGTTTCTGGGGATCTCTTTCTATAGCAAGGCCTGCCTGAGACTGAATCTGTGTCAGCGTGACCTCAGGGTTGAGCCCCACTCCTTCCCTGGCACAGCAGCCCCCTCCTGCCAACCTTCTAAGCTGTCTTTGGCTGGAAAAGAATCTCAGCCTGTTCTTTTGTGGGTCCTGCTGCTCTAGGAATTGTCCTATGGCATTATTTGGAGGGTTTTTGGAGCGATTGTGTCATGAGTTCTGAGAGCTTACTGCTCCACCATCTTTACCACTCCTCACTTGAATAAGAGACAGCCTCTCGGGGCAGCTACGTGGCACAGTGGATAGAGCACCGGCCCTGAAGTCAGGAGTACCTGGGTTCAAATCCAGCCTCAGACACTTAACACTTACTAGCTGTGTGACCCTGGGCAAGTCACTTAACCCCAATTGCCTCACTAAAAAAAGAGAGAGAGAGAGAGAGAGAGCCTCTCTCTGCATCTCTATGTGTTCATAAGAGAAGGCACCTTTTCAAATCTGGCCTCAGACATTTGATACTTATTAGTTGTGTGACCCTAGGCAAGTCACTTAACCCCCATTGCCTCACCAAAAAGAGAGACAGAGAGACAGAGACAGAGACAGAGAGAGAGAAGGCACATTTCTATATCTGCATGAGATAAAGCATCTTGCAGTCTCTGTAATAGATGGGATCTTTCTTTGTCTGGATAAGATAAGATATTTCTGTATATCTCAAGAAGAGAAAAATACCATTCCACATCTGTTGCTCTGCTCCATATATGCATAGGAGAATGCAGCTTCCCATGTGTTCATAGAGGGTAGCTCTTTGTGGTTTAATAGTCTTTCAGTCATATCTGACTCTTCAGGATCCCATTTGGGGTTTGTTATTTTCTTCTTAAGCTCATTTTATAGATGAGGAAACTGAGGCCAAAACGGTGAAGTGATTTGTTCAGGGTCACATAGCTAGTAAGTATCTGAGACCAGATTTGAACTCAGGAAGTGGAGTCTTCCTGACTCCAAGCCTGGCACTCTATCTATCCACTGAGCCATCTCATACACATAGAAGGTATCTCTACACATCTGCATAAAAGGATCTCTCTCAATTTCTACATCTGCATGAGAAAGAGCATCTCTCTAAATCTCTACCTCAGCATGAAAGAAGACATCTATCTACATCCTGACATCTTCACAAGAAGGCATCTCTATGTCTGGGTAAAATAAGATACCTTTCTGCTTTCTGCAGCTCACATCTGTATAAAAGAAGACAATACTTTTCTAGTTATGCATGGAAGAAGGCATATCTTGACATTACCCCATCTTGATGCCTCTCTGTAGCACCTCCATGTGCCTTGGTGCTTTGAGAGCCTCACCCCCTGACACAGTCTCTGGATCACATATCCAAGAAGGTTGAGCATAGGTGCTGCAATCCACAAAGTTTGAAAAGAAAGGTTTTGGTAAATCTTGGTAGAAACTGAAAGATATAGTACCATCCCCCCGCAAATCTTGCAAAAATGAAAAGATGTGGTGCAGGGCAAAAAAGAGGGAGGAGAAAAGAGACAAGGAGAAAAGATGACTTCATCATGACCTTGTAGCAGCTAGTGACTGGATAATGAAGCATTGGTTAGGTTAGGCAGAGCTGTGAATGGTGTCAAGCAGCAGCAGTGAGAAGAGAAAAAAAGAATGGGAAATGGCATCCTCCCGTTGGGCATCTTAGCTTCTCCACATCCTGATGGTTGCAGGAGTCATGATCAAAGAAAAAAATCAGCATTTCCTAATTTGCCAAGATGTAAGCAAAAATGATCTAGCAACAATTCCATTTCAGTGCCCTGAATTAGGCTACCCCTATCCTTTCTCCCATTGTTGGAGATAAATGGGAAGTAGAATGGGGAATTGACTCTGTTCCCCTAGGAGAAGCAGAAATTAGCCATTCAGGTATGGATACAAGAAACACACTGCTTGATTTAATTTGTTGTTGTGTCTCAATATTCTGTTTCATTAAATGTTGTTTTCTGCTTTCAGTTCATGGGGTATTTGGTTTGGTCTGGTAAAGAGAAACATTGTAGTGGGGACCTATGAACTATAGATTTAAATAGATGCTGATCCAAAGAGTACCTAGAACCTAAATGTACCTTTCAGGGAGCCAAGGGGTAGTGGGGTAGGAGCCCCCCACCCCCATGCAGGAAAACTGTCTATAAAATAGAAAGTATCTTTTCTTCCTTCCTTCTTTCCTTCCTTCCTTCTTTCCTTCCTTCCTTCTTTCCTTCCTTCCTTCCTTCCTTCCTTCCTTCCTTCCTTCCTTCCTTCCTTCCTTCCTTCCTTTCTTCTTTCCTTTATCCCTCTAGGTCAATTTGTCTTTGGTTATTTTGAATTGGGGGACAATGGACTAGTGCTCCCTTGTTGTTGTTCAGTCATTTCAGTCGTGTCCAACTCTTCATGACCCCATTTGGGGTTTTCTTGGCAAAGATACTGGAATGGTTTGCCATTGCCTTCTCTAAGTGTTGTTCCCTTGGGGCTCCTCATTGGAACTTCCTTGCTACCCATTCATAAAGAGCTGCCCTTAATAAATTGAGAGTTTGTAAATTGGTAAACTGGTAAAGTGCTTTTATCTGTGTGGTTTTCCCCCTAATCTACCCTCCCCCTTATCATTGTTCTCTCTAGTCTTGTATCTCCTATCCTGTTATTATAATGGCTTAGAAATGTTTATACAATATCTCTAATTTTCTTATTACATCTTTGTATCTCCCACAGAGCTCAGCCCATGGCCTTGCATCATGTAGATGTTCAACAAGTATTGATTGATGATGAGGAGGAGGAAATGAAGAGGATGATGAAGAAGAGGAAGAAGAGGAGGAAGAGCACCCAATTGTAGGGACCTGACAACTCTGAGAGAAAGCAAGTAGATCTGGGTTTATTCCAATTGTAGGAGAAAAATGCCTGAGAGGCAATTTCATAGGATCATGGAATTTAGAGCTGGGAAGGGCCTTAGGTCTACCCCAGCTATACACACACACACACACACACACAACCACACACTCACACACATATACACATACACTTTTATACATATTTTGACCAATAAGGAAACTTAATGGCAGTAGAAGGGTGGGAGACTAGGGTGGAATATTATGTACATTGTCAGATAATGCTTCTGTTTCAGATTCTTTTACTTGTTTTCTGTCACAAATGTTGCTTCAATTGATGATGGAGAAAATGGATTGGGACAATGATGTACAAAAGCTATCAATAAAATATGTTATAAACAATAAAATGTTTTTTACTAGAAAGGAGGGAGGAAGGAAGATGAAAGAAGGAAGGAAGGAAGGGAGGGAGGAAGGAAGGAAGGAAGGAAGGAAGGAAAGAAGGAAGGAAGGAAGGAAGGAAGGAAGGAAGGAAGGAAGGAAGGAAGGAAGGAAGGAAGGAAGGAAGGAAGGAAGGAAGGAAGGAAGGAAAAAGGACTAAGTATCTCTTAATTGCTATGGTTAGGGGATGGGGGTGGAGGAAAGAGGAATGGAAGGAGATGTGATGAATAGAGGCAAGAGAATAAATAAATTCTCATTCAATTTTGGGGCTACTTTCCCAGTTCTAACTCCAAGTGTCACCAGCTTCTAGAATATCTCCACTCTGATGCATTCTTGAATTCAGCACAAAGCCGGAGGAGGAAGGGGGAGAACAAGAATCAAGAGTGCAGCCGAAATTTTAAAATATCAGTCCTACAGATAAATTTCTCTAGGGATTGTCAAAGAGAAAAGTCTAGTTTTCCAACAATAACAACAACAAAAACCCTTGGACTGGGTACTATAACCAAGAGGTTATAGTAGAGAATGTCAGTGGTCAAGAAGCAACCAGGCCACCCAACAAAGACAAAGACCAAGGAATGAACTTCTCTTACAAAGTCACAGAACTGATATATGCAGGGGATCAGAGAGAACATCTAGTCCAACCACTTCATTTTCTAGATGAGGGCCCTGAGCCCCAGAGATGGGAAGCAAAGCTCCCAACCTTGCAAAGCTCATGTAATATCCCTTGGGAGCTACTACCCAAATCATACTTGTAAGTTGGGTCCTCAGGGGGGCTACTACTCCCAGGTTCAAGGTAAATCATAAGGTCACACTCTTAAAAGTATAGCTCCGAAGTTTTCTCTCCCATGTGTTTGCCTTCACTAGTCTACCAGAGTACAGTTAACTCAAAGAAAAGGCATTTATTGAGGTAGCATCCAGAGAACAGAAGTGACAAAACATTTCCCCCCCACCATGTGCTTGAGGTACACATTCCCACAACTGCATTATTGGGAAGAGAGGGCACACACATCAAGTAAGCTAGTAATGAGGTACACAAATAGGAAAATCCCATGGCCAAGGTAACTCATACCTCTGGCACCATGGGTATCCAGTATCCTCCCTTTTCTTTCTTTTCTTTTTTTTGGGGGGGGTGGTGGTGGTGGTGGTTGTGCAGGGCAATGAGGGTTAAGTGACTTGCCCAGGGTCATACAACTAGTAAGTTTCAAGTGTTTGAGGCCGGATTTGAACTCAGGTCCTCTTGAATCCAGGGTCGGTGCTCTATCCACTACCACCTAGCTGCCCCAAGTATCATTCCTTTTCTTTGTGGTATCTTCATTTTCCCTCCTCTAGCTGTGTCATCTCTGCTGGTCAGCTCACTAACCTGGACTCCCTGGGCCTTTTCACCTCTCAACAGTTAGCCAGGGCTAACTAATTCTCTTCACCCAAAGCTCCTTTGGTCTTATGTCTTGACTTGACTGCCAGGGTCCCTGAGACTGCTCTTTCTTGGATACAATGTTTCCTACCAGGAGAAGAAGAAGAATTTACGTAACATTTTAAGCTTTGCAAAGTGCTTTAGAAATATTATCTTGTTTAGTCCTTACAGTAACCATGAGAGGTAGGTACTATTATTATACCCCTTTTACTTGTAAGGAAACTGAGTCTGAAAGTTTAAGCCTAGGACCCACAAAACTAGTAAGTTTTCTGAGTTTAACATATATTGTATGAAGGTCAATGACAAAAAAATTATGAATATAAGAAAATACTGATCTATCAGCATGAGTTATATTAGCCACAATCAGGAAACCAAGTGCCCATTGATTGGAGAATGAATAAATCATGATACATGAAAGTAATAAAATCTTCCCTTCCGTCTCCAAAACAATGGTCCCACAATCCTATTGCACTGTAAGAAACAGAGCCTGTAAGGAATTCAGTTAAGGAAAGAAAGATTTATATGAAACAATAAATAGTAAGGAGACTAGAACCAAATATACATAATAATTACAATAATGTAAATAAAAATGATGCTTAAATGCTGCCATATTCAGATTGTGACCTGTTCTTGACAACGTCATGCATACTTTTTGTGATCACTGTTTCCTTTTCTAGATGCCCACCAACCATCCCTTTAATAATATTTCTAGGAACAGAATCAAGCTCACTAGCCAGTTCTCTGCAGACACACATATTTTTCTGAAGTTCAGGGCAACTTTTTCTCCTTCTCCAGTACTATAGCATCATGTTCATTCTTTAGATCATTTTTTAAAATCCATCCTTTGATTTCAGAAAAACCTGGAAAGACTTACATGAACTGATGCATAGTGAAGTGAACAGATCCAGGAGAATGTTGTACACAGTAACAGCAATGTTGTTCGATGAAGAACTGTGAATGACTTAGCTATTCTCAACAATATAGTGATCCAAGACAATCCCAAAAGACTAATGATGAAGCATAATATCTGCTTCCAGAGAAAGAACTGATATTGAGTGAACACAGACTGAAGCATGCTGTTTTTCACTTTCTTTTTTTATTTGATTCTTCCTGTACAAAATGACTGATATGGAAATGTTTTACATAATTACATGCATATAACTATATTTGATTGTTTACTATCTCAGGGAGGCGGGGAGGATAGGGAGGAAGGGATAGAATTTGGAATTCAAAACTTTAAATAAAAAATTTTTTAAATCTATCGTAGTGCCTCACCAGTCATATTCCCTGGTCCCTTTAGCACCTGAGAGTGTAGCCTGGGCCCGGTGCCTTGAAGCTATCAATAGAAATGTTCTCTTTCTTTTTCATGGGTATCAACTCCTTATTAACCATTTTTTTTTGTCCTCACTCATTTTGTGACATTACTCTCTTCTGATTCTTCTTCTACCTATCTGACTACTCCCCAGCCTCCTTTGCTGGAACACCACCAAGGTCATGGCTACTAACTGTGGATGTCCCACAGGACTCTATCCTTTGGCCTCTTCTCTCTTCCCTTTGTACTATTTTAGTTGGTTATTTCATCATCTCCCATGGATTTAATTATCTCGATGCAGATGATTCTGTATGAAATGAGAAAGTTTACTCTCATAACAGAAAAAAAATGAAACAAAACAGTAGGTAAAAATCTCTTCCTGGGGCAGCTAGATGGCACAATGGATAGAGCACCGGCCCTGGAGTCAGGAGTACCTGAGTTCAAATCCGGCCTCAGACACTTAACACTTACTAGCTGTGTGACCCTGGGCAAGTCACTTAACCCCAATTGCCTCACTAACAAAACAAAACAAAAAATCTCTTCCTTCCCTCTGTTCTCTGTCCATTGTCCCATCCCAAGTAGAAGTCCTTCATCTTGCGTAATCCTCTTCCTTCTCTTAATATGACTGAAATCATGACTATTTTTGTAGTGCTTGCCCTTTCTATCCAGTATCAACTCATTCTGAGCTTTAGGCTCCTTCACACTATTTGTTCATAGCTCTTGTGTTTTTCCTCCATTGCTGGCCCTTGCTTCCATCTTGTGCACATAGGTTTTTAAAACCTAAGTTAATTTACACATCAGTAAGTTTCTGTAGATTACTGTCAGTCAGTCAAAAAGCATTTTTATTAAGGGCATCGTACTAGACACTGAGTGAGAAAAGAGTGAAGAGTTGAGGATGACACCTACGTAACAGGGAGGAGGATAGCAATAGCAACAGAGAAATTAGCAAGAGATTTTTGAGGAAAGATAATGAGTTCAATTTTGGACATGCTAAATTTAAGGTGCTTAAGCAACATCTTGTTAGAGATTTCTGAGAGGATGCTGGAGACTCAAGACTGGAAGTCAGTAAAGGGATTAGTTATAAATAGATCTGAAAATCATCAGCACAGTGTTGATAACTGAATTCATGGGATTTGATAAAATCACCAAGTGAAAGTGGGAGAAAAGAAAGACCCAGGACAGGGCCCTGTGGGAAATCCACAATTAGCTGGCATGATCTGGATGAATATTCAGCAGAGAGATTAGGAAGGAGCAGTCAGGTTGGTAGGAAGAGAACCAAGATAAAGAATTGACCAAAAAAAAAAAAAAACTAGAGAGAAGGAAGTATCTTTTTTGAATTTTTTTTTTTTAGTGAGACAATTGGGGTTAAGTGACTTGCCCAGGGTCACACAGCTAGTAAGTGTTAACGATCTGAGGCTGGATTTGAACTCAGGTACTCCTGACTCCAGGGCCAGTGCTCTATCCACTGCTCCATCTAGCTGCCCCGAGAGAAGGAAGTATCAATGAGAAAAAGGTGGCCAACAGTGTCAAAGGCTACATAGAAAGGTCAGGAAGGTTGAAGACAGAAAAGCCATTTGATTTGGGAATTTAAAAAATCTTTGTAACTGGAGAGAGACATTTTGGTAGACCAATGAGATCATAAGCCAGATTGTGGAGAATTAAGAAGAGAGTGAGAGGTAAGAAATTAAATGCACCTATTATAGATGACCTTCTCAAGGAATTTTGCCAGAAAAGGGAGGAGAGATATGGGATGATAAAGACTGGGGGATTGATGCATCAAGTGAGGGGTTGTTTTTGTTTTGTTTTGAGGATAAGGAAGATGCAAGCATTTTTGTAGAAACATAGAGAGAAATTGAAGATTAGTGAGAGAATAAAGATGATAAAGGGGGTGATCTATTGGAGAAGATGGCTCATCATAATATCACTTGTGTGAGTGAAAGAGCTACCTCATTGTGTGAGGCAGGGATGAAGGAGAACATAGTGGTTGAAGGCATCTGGGTGATGTGAGATGAGGAGGAGGGGACAAGAAGGAGATTTCTGCAAGGGTATTTATTTTTTAAAAATGAAACAAGAGGGGGACAGCTATATGGCACAGTGGATAAAACACCGGCCCTGGATTCAGAAGGACCTGAGTTCAAATTTGACCTTAGACACTTGACACTTAATAGCTGTGTGACCCTGGGCAAGTCACTTGACCCTCATTGCCCTGCAAAAAAAAACAAAAACAAAATGAAATAAGAGGCAATTGAAATGGTTGGGGAAAGGAGAACTATTAAAGATTTCAGGAGGGATAAAAAGTTTGGAAATGCAGCTATCATGAGTAGTGTAGTCAATTAAGAAGATATAACAGGATTGCCTTGCTGCAGTGAGGGCCCAGTTGAGGTTACATTACACAAATTTGTAATGGATCTAGTCAGCATGGTTTTGTGATTTTCTTCATATTCATTCAATAGCATATGAGTAGGACTTGACAAAGAATTTTCTTCATATTAGCCCAGCAAAGTAGGTACCATACATTTTGCCATTATAATCAATCTTCATAACTATTTCCCTCCATTCTATTCACTTCCCATGATATTTACTCTATTTCCTATCTTCTTTTAACCTATTCCTCCTCAAAAGTGTTTTACTACTGACTGTCCCCTCCCCTACTCAGCATTCCCTTTTTTTTCACCCTTCCTTCCTTACCCTCTTCCCTTCATATTTTCCTGTAGAATTAAATAGAATACTCCTCCCAATTGGATGTGAATGTTATTCCCTCCATGAGCCCACTCTGATGAGTTTAAAGTCTTTGAGCTAATTCTGTGTTCTAAATTTTCTTCCTCCCTCCCTCCTCAACCCTCCCTATGAAATCAAGCAATTCAATATGTCATACTTGTGCAGTTATGCAGAACACCTTCACCTTCCTCAAAAGTGTTTTGCTTTTTATTGCTCTCTCCCCCAATCTGCCCTTCCCTCCTTCCCCTCTTCCCCCCTCCACTTTATCTCCTTCCCCTCCCTCAGGGCAAAAATATATTACTATACCTACTTGAGTATGTATGTTAGTCCTTCTTTGAGCCAATTCTGATGATATTAAGGTTCACTCACTCCCCAATTCCTTCCCCCTCTTCCCCTCCCATACGTAATTTTTGGCTATAGTCCCAGTTCCTTTGTCAAGTTAAAGGTACTTTATACAGGTTATAATGAACAGGATACTATCAGAAAAAACTGGAAAGACCTACATGAACTGAAGCAGAGTGAAATGTACTGTATTCAAAATGACAGCAATAGTGTACTATGATCTGCTGGGAAGCATGTGGTTATTTTCAGCAAGACAATGATCCAATATAACCCTGAAGGACTTGTGAAAATGGCAACCCATCTACAGAGAAAGAACTGATAGTATCTGAAAACAGATGGAAACACATTTTTAAAAATTTCTTTTCTTCTTTGACAATTCCTCAATCTGAAGTTTGGGGGGGGGGGGTTGACTGTTTTCTCTCACAACCTAGCTAATGTGGGAATGTTTTCCATGACTACTCATGTATAACTTATTTTGAAATGCTTGAGTTCTAGTGGGTGGGGGGTGGGAATGGAGGAGGAAGAGAAGTTGGAACACAAATTTTTTTAAAATTGATGTTAAAATTTGTTTTGGGGGCAGCTAGGTGGCGCAGTGGATAGAGCACTGGCCTTGGAGTCGGGAGTACCTGAGTTCAAATCCAGCCTCAGACACTTAACACTTACTAGCTGTGTGACCCTGGGCAAGTCACTTAACCCCAATTGCCTCACTAAAAAAAAAATTTTTTTTTAATTTGTTTTTACATATATTTTAGAAAATAAAATTCTATTCAATAAAAAATTTTTTTAAAATAGCATATGAGTAGGAGTAAAGGCAGTGAATGATGGGAATAATTCAAGGCTGAGGCTTGGGAGGGGAAGATCTATAAGATAAGGGGGAAAGTTCTTGAAAGGAGAGAACAGTAAAGAGTTGAATGACTATAGTTATTTTTTTTGTTTGTTTGTTTTTTTGGTCAGGCAATGAGGGTTAAGTGACTTGCCCAGGGTCACACAGCTAGTGTCAAGTGTCTGAGGCCGCATTTTGAACTCAGGTCCTCCTGAATCCAGGGCCACCTAGCTGCCCTGCTTTCTTGAGTTTTTAATAAGAGGTATTATACTTTGTCAAAAGCTTCTTCTACATCTACCAAAATAGTCATATAAATATTGTTTTTGTTATTAATGTGGTCAATTATATTTATAATTTTCCCAACATTGTACCACCCCTGCCTTCCTAGTATAAATCTAGTCTGGTCATAGTGTATAGTCTTTCTTATATTCCCCTTGCAGATATTTTATTTTAAAATTTTGCATCAATATTCATTAGGGATATTGGTCTATAATTTTATTTCTATTTTGGCGCTCCCTGGTTTAGGTATCAAAACTATATTTGTACCATAGAATGAATATAATAGGACCCTCTTTTTCCTAATTTTTCAAACAGTTAATGTAGTATTGGAATTAGTTGTTCTTTAAATCTTTAGTAGTATTTACTTATAAATCCATCTGGTCTAGTTTTTCCCCTTTGGGAGCTCAGTTATGACTTTTTCAATTTCTTTTTCTAAGATAGGTTATTTAAGAACATAGTGTAGAATCAAACAGAGTCACCAAAAGATCAAGATGGAAAAAGAAGAGAGCATTCAGTGCAGGAGTGATGGATTGGGAAAGAGAGGCTGAGGAAGTAGAGGTCATGGTAAGTAGAAAGAATAATGTTTGGGGAGGCACAGCAGAAGGAGAAATGGAATGATAGCAGACTGTGATCAGATAAGGTAATTTCAGAGGAGTTGGGAGACAGAGTGTTTAAGGTGCAAGAATACTGGAAAGTTTCAAGATGAGGTGATAGAACAGATTGTAAAGGGCTTTGAATGACAGAGGATTTAGTATTTGATCCTGGAAGCAATAGGGAGCCAGAGGAGTTTACTGAATAGGAAAGTGACATGGTCAGATCGGAAGATCAATTTGAAAGCTGAATAGACTGGAGTGGGGAGAGAGTTCTAAAGAATTAAATTACCCTAAAAATAATTAGCTCCTTCTCTGCTTTGAGCAGAGAGCCCCAGCAAATGGGTCTATGATTGAAATCACCCATCACTGCTATATAATACTTCCATACCAAGAAATAGGACCATAGATTTAGAGCAAAAAAAAAAAAAAAGCCTTTGAGGTCATCAAGTCCAATGGGGAAACTGAGGTTCCAAAATGACTTGCCCAGAGTCATAAGTATATGACATAGGATTCAAATTCAGGTCTTTCCTAACTCAATGTTCAGCACTCTTTCCACTGTATGATGATGCTCATCATGTTCTCATGCCTCAAGTCTTTTGATGTATTAGCCAAATTCCATATATGCATATATGTACATATATATGTATGAATATACACATACATGTAGAATTTTCTATACACAAGGTCCTTAGCATCCTCTGATGGAAATCTCCCTTCTATTTTTGCTTCTATTGTTCCTCGCTTCCCATCATGCATTCCCCACTGGCTTACCTTACACAAATACATCTTCTTTCTACTCCATCCTTGATCTCTATCCTTTTAAACATCTTGTTCCTTTCCAATAATGTATCCACTTCTTAGAACCATATTCTCACCATGGGTCCCCTTCCACCAGGTCTCAGAAATGGCCATGAGATTGCTTCATTGTGTCAGAATCTCTAGTTCTTCTCCTCATTACCCATACTTTAAGAACCATGAAATCTTACATTTAGAACTAGAAAAGGGTCTTAGAGGTTATTGGATAAAACCCACTCTTTTACAGATGAGGAAACTGAGGTTGATAAAGAATAAGTGAGTTGCCCGGGTTCATACAGCCGAGAAGTGTCTGAGAAAAGATTTAACCTTGGATTTAGTCCCAACACTCTATCCAATTAGCCACCTAGCACTAACTGGGATATAGATAGCTAAGAACCTCCATTTTATTGCTAATTTCTTTTTTGTGATTTGCTTCTTTTAAATTTCTAGGTATCTCTACTGCTTTATTTCTTCCTGCATTGTAGCTCTTCTCTATGGTATCTGACTTGGTGACTACAAATAGACAATTTTCTTCCCTGCCCCCTCCTATTTTGTTTCAAAATCTTTTGATTAACTTTTATAAGACTTCAGATCACTATATTTTTACCAACCCTTGTTATAAACATTCCACTTTTTCAAAAAAAAAGATGAGCAGGATGCTATCAGAAAAACCTGGAAAGACTTACATGAGCTGATACAAAGTGAAATAACAGCAATATTGTAAAATGACCTGCTGTGAAGGACTTGGTTATTTTCAGCAATGCAATGATCCAAGACAACTCTGAAGGACTTATGAAAAATCCGATCCATCTACAGAGAAAGAAGTGATGGTATCTGAATACAGATGGAAGTATTTTTTGTTGTTGTTGCTGTTCCTTTTTCTAAAGTTGTTTTTTGTCTGCTTTGTTTTGCATGACTGCACATGTATAACATATTGAATTGCTTGAGTTCTTAAGGGCGGATAGGGAGGAAGGAAGAAAGATTGGAACACAAAGTTTTAAAAATCGATGTTACAATTTGTTTTTACATGTAAGGTGGGGAAAAATTCTAAATAAAAACAAAACAAAAAAATAAACATTCCCCTTTTTCAGTTCAATCCTAAATCCTGTTCTCAGACATCATCTTCTTCACCAGCTGTCCAGCCCCCAAATCTGCCTTTCCTTTTCGAAGGCCCTGCTCTGGGTCAATAGTAGCAATGAAGAATGAATACCACCTTTGTTCCTCGGGTCGTCAATTTATTGCCTAAAACTGTACAATCCAGAACAATATTCTTAAATTTTTTGGCAGTATTATTCATTCCCACATGAATCTTAGCAGTCATAAATTTCTCTTTCACCCTGTAGAAGAGCAGTTGTAATGATGTCTTGGAGAGACCCACCACTCTTCCAGTCTCCCAGGATTTATGACCTGGAAGCCATCTTTGGTCCCCCCCCCCTTTTGTCTCTATAGTCAATCAGTCACCAAATCTCATTGGTTTTACCTCTACAACTTCTCAGGGAAGTGCTGGTAAAAGTTTAAATACCAGTTCCTTTCACCCTCCAAAAGAAATATCCATGACACAGGTTTAAGTGTAATCTGCATTAGCATTTTCTCCATCACTTTTTATGTTTGCTACAGAGGCAAAGATTGGGTTTTGGAGGCTCCCAGGGGAGCCATGTGTTTTAAGAGTAAGTTTTCCTAAGATAAGGAAGAGACATGCTCAACCTGCCATCCTCCGGTTGGTCTGAATTCTGAGTGGAAAAGGGCCTTAGAACACAATGTCAGAGGTGGAAGGGGCCTTAGAATACAGAATGTCAGAGCTGGGCGGTCCTTAGAACCCAGAATATCAAAGCTGGAAGGGGCCTCAGAACCCAGGATGTCAGAGTTGGGAGGGTCTTAGAACACAGGATGTCAGAGCTGGGAGGGCCCTTAGAACACAGGATGTCAGGGCTGGGAAGGCTCTTAGAACACAAGATGTCAGAGCTGGGAGGGTCTTAGAACACAGAATGTCAGAGCTGGAAAGGGCCTTAAAACAGAGACTGTCAGAGCTAGAAGAGACTTTAGAATAGAGGTGGTGTCAGGCCTGGGAGGGATCTCAGAATATAAGGTATCAGAACTGGAAATGTACCTACGAAGTCGGAGTTTGAAGGAACCTCAGATTGTCTTACAACACAGCCCCAAAAACCTCTCTCCTAGATCTGAATTCCATGATTCCATGATCTTGTCTATAAAGCAGAACTCTAAACTGACGATGCTGTGAATAACTCTGAATCTAGTCCAATCTCCCCTGGGCACAGGGGCAGCCAGTGGCACACTGAGGGCTGGAGCCTAGGTCTCCTAAGTCCCAGGCCAGGACTTGGGCACCTGATAAAGCTGTTTGGGGGAGAGGAAGATCAATTAATCAATCAAAGAACAGGTGTTTCTTAAAGACCTCAGTGCCAGGCACACTGAGGGGAGAGAAACACACACCCCTTGTGGATATCCTAAGCACCGCAACACTGCCTCCTTGGTCAGCCCCAGGTCACTGGCTGACTGAGCAGTTCCCCTTTTCCATCCTTTGTGCCTCCCACAGGCCTGGGTAGGTGGGTGGGAGAGGAGCCTGGAGGCACGGGCTAGCAGCCGCATTTAATTCCTCAAGGGCTAGGTGGCGCCCTGCACAAGAGAGTCTCTGCAGCCCCCAGCTTGTAGACCCAGGGTTAACCAGAATTTTCCAGGAAACTCTTAATATTTTCCTTCCCAACAAGTTCCTCAGCTGGTGGCCTCAGGAGCCACCTCGCCTTCAGGCAAGGCCCTAAACCCGATGCTAAGAGCCAAGCCTGCCATCCCTGGAGCGCAGAGGCTTGGAACCCTAGCCAAGGGCCAGCATCACACACATCATAATGTTCTCTGCCTGCCAGCCAGGGCCAGCCTCACACACATCATCAGCAATGTCAAACACCTCCTAGTAGCCCTCGAGGGGTACAGCAGCTGCCGAAGGCTGCTCCCACTTTGCCTCAGCTGTCTCTAATTCAGTCTGACACCCTGTGCTTAAAGGAACATGGGGGTGGGAGGAGGAAGGAAGAAGAGGGGACCATGAGCTAGTGATCCCATTGTAGTGGGAAGTCCTCAGGCCCCCCAAAGTCCTAAAGAGTAGGAGTTTACTAATTCAGAAAACCATAGAACATTAGAGGTAGGGGGAACCTTAGGAAAGAGGACACGGGGCAGTTAGGTGGTACAGTGGATAAAGCACCAGCCCTAGATGCAGGAGGACCTAAATTCAAATTGGGCCTCAGACACTTGACACTTACTAGCTGTGTGACCCTCATTGCCCCGCAAATTAAAAAAAAAAAAAAAGAGGACATCAGAACTGGAAAAGCACTTAGAACCCATAACGTCAGAGCTGGGAGGGCCCTTAGAACACAGAGTGTCAGAGCTGGGAGGGCCCTTAGAACACAGGATGTCAGAGCTGGGAGGGCCCTTAGAACACAGAATGTCAGAGCTGGGAGGGCCCTTAGAACACAGAGTGTCAGAGCTGGGAGGGCCCTTAGAACACAGAGTGTCAGAGCTGGGAGGGCCCTTAGGACATGGAATGTCAGAGATGGGATGGGCCTTAGAACAGAGGATGCCAGAGCTGGGAGGGCCTTTAGAACACAATGTCAAAACTGGGATAGCTCTTAGAACACAGAATATTGGAGATGGGAAGGCCCTTAGAACACAGGATGTCAGAGCTGGGAGAGCCCTTAGAACACAGGATGTCAGAGCTGGGAGGACCCTTAGGACATGGAATGTCAGAAATGGGATGGGCCTTAGAACAGAGGATGCCAGAGCTGGGAGGGACATTAGAACATAATTTCAAAGACTCCTTAGAACATAGAATTCTAGGACTGCAAATGGTCTAGAACATACATGTTAGAACTACAAGGGACCTCACAGGCTGTCTAGAGCAACCACTTCATTTTCCAAATGAGGAAATTTAGTAATGTGTCCAAGGCTACACAGGTAGCGGGCCTTCAGGGACGAAATTTGAACCCAGGTTCTGTGAGTCTAGAGCCAATGCTCTTCCCTCCATAAACACACTGTCTCTTTAGAAAAAGAAACAAAGGGCCCATGGAAGCTAAAAGCCTGCCTCTAAAGCCTAGGCTTCTGTGACCTCAGAAAGCACCCCCTCACAGCTCAGCAATTTAGTCAAGGAGGGGAAGGAGGGGCAGGGTTGGAATGAGAAGCCAGGTCTCCTGACTGCCAGACCTTTCAAGCTCTTTCTGCTTTGAATCATTATAAAGAGCTCAACCAAACCAATAGTCATCTGGCTGAGGCGCTGCCTTGGAACCTAAGAAGTTTCCTTGCTATGTAGGCTGCGCTACTGATCTTCCTGAGGTATGTAGGTCAATGAGCAAAGTTCAGGGCTAGACATGGACCTAAAGGAAGGGAAGGGAAGGGAAGGGAGGAAGGGAATAGGCATTCACATATATGGCACCTACTATGTGCCAAGCACTGTACTATTTAAGGAATTTATAAATATTATCTCATTTGATCCTTACGAACAACCCTAGGAGGTAGGTATAGTTATTATGACCAATTCACAATCGAAGAAACTGAAGCAAACAGGGTTAAGTGACTTACCCAGAGTCACACAGCTAGTAAGTGCCTGAGGCTAGATTTGAACTGGTCTGCCTGACTCCAGGCCTAAAACACTATCTGCTACTCCATCTAGCTGCCTTTTAAGGGTGGGAAGGAAAGGAAGGGAAAAGAAAGGAGAGGTAGGAAAGAACATGGATGAGATGGCTATGAAACAGTGGCTAGGAAGCTGGCCTCAGGGCCAGGAAGACTTGGGTTCAAACCTTCTCTCTGGCATATACTGCCTTTCGTGACCCTGGACAAGTCATTTAAATTTCTCTAGGCAGTGAAGGCTCTAGAAGGTGCCAACCAACATCTGTAGAGGGAATGTTTTTTTTCTGGGAACTCCCCATATCAATGGAATCACAGGTCCAGGCCCAGAGAGAGCAGAATAGCGGCAGGAGACATATACCTTGGAGGCAAGAACCCTTGCTGTCCCCTGCATGCTTTTGTAATTACAGTCTTGGAGTTGGAGACCTTGGAGGCTCACTGGCTCCCCTCTGCAATTCCTCTGACAAGTGGGGCAACCTCTACTTCAAGACTTCCAACCAATCTTCTCCCTGGGTAGCTTGGCTTGTTGTTCACTTGCATCTGACTCTCCATGACCCCATTTGGGGTTTTCTTGGCAGAGATGCCGGAGTAGTATGTCATTTCCTTCTCCAGGTCATTTTTACAGATGAGGAAACTGAGGCAAAAAGGGTGAAGTGACGTGCCCAGGGTCACCCAGCTAGCCAGTGTTTGAGACTGAATTTGAACTCAGGTCTTCCTGACTCCTGCCTGGTGTTCCATCCACTGCAGCTCCACCTAACTATCTCTAGCTTGGATTAATAGAAAACTTTGCATTACACTGAGTAGAAATCTGTCTCTGCAAATATCACTCAGTTCTGCCCTCTGGGACCAATCAGAATAAGTCTGACTTCTTTCCCACGTGACAGTCCTCCAAATACTTGAAGAAAACAATCAGACCTCCCTCAGTTGTTTTCCCTTTTCCAGACTAAACATCAGCAACTCCTTCTATTAACCCTTGTATAGCTAGATCTCAACATCCTTCCCAGTCCTGATTCCTCTCCTCTGGATATTTGCCTGCTTGTCAAAGTCCATCTTAAAATATGACAGCCAGAGCCGAACACTACACCCCAAAGGGGTCTGACCAGAACAGAGGTCTCTGGTTCTATCATCTGCTTCATTCCTGACATTATCTATGTCTTCCTTCAACCCAACATCAGATTAGCTTCCTGAGCTACCATATCCACTAGGTGGCACCATAGTGCGCAGAGCGCTGAGCCTGGCTTCAGGAAAACATACGTTCAAATCCAGCCTCTGACTCATATTAGCTGTGTAACCCTGGGCAGGTCATTTAACCTGTCTGCCTCAGTTTCCTCATCTGTAAAATGGGACTAATAATAAATACCTCCCGGGGTTGTTGTGAGGATCAAATGCAATCATATTAATAAAACATTAAACACAGAGTTAGCTATTATTATTGTATCATTTGGTTGATTTATATTCAATTTACTAAAATCCTCAGACCTCTTTCAGGTGAACTGCCACCTAGCCACATTTCTCCTTTCTGGGAAGATGATTTTTTGAGCCCACATGCAATTCTTTATATTTAGGGCTAGTGATGGGGACCAGATGTGCAAACTCATTGGCACAGGAAGCACTTCGATGAGGAAAATCCCTCTATTAATACATATTGGCATCTTCTCTACGGTTTATAGTCTGAGAGAGTTGACTAGGGCATCGAGGTTAAGTGACTCGCCCAGGTTCACACAGTCACAGGTGGGAAATGAACTCAGGGCATTCTAGTTTCAAGGGGACCTCTCTATGTACTACAACCCACCATAACTCAAGAGATTCAACCTGCCAAGATCTTTGGGAATCTTAACGCAGCCGTGCCTCGTATTGCTCCTTCCTTTTCCTGGAAAGTCCTCCCTAGCCTACAGCTTCTCTCCAGATCTCTGATCTTCTTTCTTATCTACTCCAGGCCACAACAGAACTTCAGTCTCCATTGAACCCCTTTAACACTTATTATCTAGATCATGCTATGTCCTACTATAGAAAGGTCTTGGGGTTAGGAGTTCAAATTCTGCCTCTAACAGTTAGTAACTATGTGACCATGAGAGAGTTATTTCACCTCTCTATGGCTTGGGCTCTCTATTTGTAAAAATGCATATGATAAAGGGCATCTAGGTGGTGTAGTGGATAAAGCACTGGCCCTGGATTCAGGAGGACCTGAGTTCAAACTCGGTCTCAGACACTTGACACTTACTAGCTGTGTGACCCTGGGCAGGTCATTTAACCCTCATTGCCCTGCAAAAAAAAAAAAAATGGGTATGATATTGTTCTGCTGGGCTACCTCCCTGGGGTTGTTGGGAGGAAAGGACTACAGAAATGCAAGCTATCCCAAAAGTCTTAAAACAGTTTTAAGGTTTAATAGATTGAAGCCACAGTATGAGTTATTGTTGTTCTCACATGTTGTGTCACTCAGTTCAATGTTCTATTAAAGAACAAAGGCTAGGCATGTGTCCACCCCAAGGAAGTCAAAGACAGAAAGAGAGTTTTCTAAATATTCATAGCAACACTTTGGGGCTTAGCAAAGAATGAGGAACAATGTAGGAACTCATTGGAAAATGACTAAATGAGAGGCAATGGAATATCATGGTGGTATAAGGTGCCACAAATAGGAAGAATTCAAAGAATCTTGGGAAGATTTCAATAAACTGATGTAAAGTGGGGCAACGAGGTGGTGCATGAAGTAGGGGTCTGAAGTCAAGAAGACCTTATTATGGGTAAAATAGGGTGGGGGGTTGGGATAGGGATTCTTAGGCATTCCTCTTTAAAGAATGACACCGTCTTGCACACAAATCCAATTAGAATAAAATAATAGTTTATTTAGGGTGCTAGGGGAAAGGAAACCAAGAGAGAAATCCTTGGACTTCTCATGGGGAGAGGGCATGGCACATGCTCTGAGATACCAATCTCCTAGAGTAGGAGAGAGGCAGATACTTTTATAGAGGACTGATGGTGGTCCGATGAGGTGATCGTCTGACTGTGGAAAGTTCCCTTATTGGGGGAGGACCATCCCCCACTGGTGGTGGCTGGAGGAGTTGAGTTAGGGGTGGCTCTGGATTTCTCAAGCCATCTCTCTGCTTCTCATGCCACAAAGGCAGCAGCCACACCCAATCCCATCTACCAGAGGGGTGGGGGAGACTGGTTAGGTATGTCTGTCCTTTGGTTTAGTTTCTCAAGGAGAAGGTTCTTTTGATTTACCCCCAGAAAATGGGGTACACTAGGCCCATAACAACCTGAATTCAAATCCAGACACTTACTAGCTATGTGGCCCTGGGCAAGTCACTTCACCCTGTTTGCCTCAGTTTCCTCATCTGTAAAAGGAAGAAAATGGGGGCGGCTAGGTGGTGCAGTGGATAAAGCACCGACCCTGGATTCAGGAGTACCTGAGTTCAAATCCAGCCTCAGACACTTACTAGCTGAGTGACCCTGGGCAAATCACTTAACCCCCATTGCCCCGCCAAAAAAAAAAAAAAAAAGGAAGAAAATGGAAAACCACTCTAGTATCTTTGCAGGGAAAATCCCAAATGGGGTCATGAAGAGTCAGACTCAATCGAACAACAACAGAATGAAGTCAAAAGGACATGGGAAACAATATGGACAATGACTCCAACAATGTAAGCAGAAGGAATAAAACAGTGAACCCAGATGTTGAATAACTATATAATGGTCTGATTTGGCCCCCAAGAAGGGTTCAGAAAATGCACCTCCTTCCCATCATTGTTAGGTGAGGGGCTGATTTGAAGGGTTTTTTTTTTCCCAAAAACTGCTTTTTCCCCCACTTTCTTTTGAAATCTTTGTTACAAGGGATGGCTTCCTGGGTACAGAAGTATGGAAATAGAGCATATATTTGGATGAGAATGGATGTAAAAACAAAAGGCATCAATATAAATAACCTGGCTCCTACTCCTGCCACTAAGTAACTCACTGTGTGACCTTGGACAAGTCACTCCCCCCCCTGGGCCTCTCTCACATCACTGAGGAAGTGGGATAAAGAGTCAGTTGTACTACATGTGGTCTA
Organism: Dromiciops gliroides; assembly: GCF_019393635.1. Classification (NCBI taxonomy): domain Eukaryota; kingdom Metazoa; phylum Chordata; class Mammalia; order Microbiotheria; family Microbiotheriidae; genus Dromiciops; species Dromiciops gliroides. Next base: position 611,340,646 of record NC_057863.1, read on the forward strand.
ATGTTCCTCCCAATTCTGATATTCCATATTCTGGGGTATCTCTCAGTTCTGACATTTCAGAATGTCGTGATGATGTTGTTATCTGTGCCTGACCTCCCCTACTAGACTACCAATTCCCTGGGGACAGAGGTTGATGGGGGAAGAGGAAGGGGCCTCCAATTATCTTCTCTCCTCCAGTGCAGAACACAGTCTGGTCCATGATCTGGCCTCACTAAATCGAATTTGACTCATCAGACTGAATGGAATCTTTTTTTTTTCCTGTCAAGAAAACACCTCCCCCCCCCCCCCGCAGGAATCTCCCCACCTGCAGCTACACCCCTGGGGAACATCTGGAAGGCGGCTGCCCCACAGCTACCAAGAAATTGGTCCCCAGAGGCCTCATCCAGCAGTCACCACCCACCAGCATGGGTGTGATTCAGGAAGGGGGGGGGGGTGGCACAAGGGAGCATCCCGGAGCTTGGGGGAAAGCAAAGTCAGGTTAAAAAAAAAAAAACTCAGTCCCCCAGACAAACAGAGCTGCCCTGATCAGCTGGGGAACAGGTGTATGCCCACCCCCAGGGGGTGTGGTAGGGGGACCGGTTCTGCAGTCAGGGCCCGACATTAACAAGAAGAAACTCAGCCAGCTACCACCTCAGCCCTGGCGTGTGATTAACAAAACAAATACATGAAAAATCTCGATTTCAACACATGGTGAGAGAGGCAGTGTCAGTGCAATGGATTTGGGGAGGGGAGGGAGAGGCAGGCAGGGGGAGGTATTTTGCCACCTCAATACCTTTCTCTTTCTCTGTTCAGTTTCATGCAAACATACTCTGAAGTGCTCTCCATTTTTTAAAAAAAATTTATTTTATTTTTACAAATGCTCAAACTTTCCTGCCACAAATTATTCTTGGCCGACTTACAAGTAGAAAAGCTGCCTGTAGCTTTTACTTCACCAAAAAAAAAAGTCTTACGAAATATTTTGGTTGTGGGTTTAAGGTTTTTTCTCTTTCTTTCTTTCTTTCCCAATTGTAACTTTCAGTGTTCGTTCAGGAGTTCTCACCTTTTCATGCATGAACAGTTTCGACATAGTTTAAATCCTTCCCCCTTGACAATTATCTCCAGTTTCCCTAATGTGATTTCACAGTTCTGGTTTCACTGAATCTATTATTTGGAACATTGTTGGGAAAAGCAAATTGGAGCTGGGATGAGTCCCCTCTCACCTCGTCTCATAACCCCCACCTCTATCCACCACCACCCCAAGCTTTGTCCCTTTCTCGCTGTGTGATCTTGGGCAAATCACTTTGTCTCCTTGTGCCTCGGTTTACTGATCTGTAAAATCAGATGGTCTCTAAGGTCCCTTGTGGTTCCAACATTCTGTCTGAGGAGCCCTCCTAACCCTGATATTCTATGTTCTGAGGTTCCTTCCCGCCCTGACATTTTAAGTTCTGGGGTCCCTTTGAGTTCTGGTGTTCTGGGTTCTAAGGATCCTCCCTTCAAGCTCTGACATTCTGTGTTCTAGATCTGACATTCTGTGTTCTAAGGTCCCTTCTTGTTCTGACAATCTCTGTTCTAAGATCCCTTCTGGATCTGAAAAGATATATTCAAAGATCTCCTTCAGCTGTGATGTTTTATATTCTAAAGAATATATTTTCTATGGCTGTTGGGTTGGTTTTTTTTAATCCAGACATGTGATTTCATTAGCATAGACACCTTCCAGTGCGGAAACTCTCTCTAACATGCACATCAGCAACTCTCTGTAATTTATAGTTTTAGGGATTTGCCAGTGGAACTGAGATTAAATGCCTTGCCTGTGGTCTATAACTAGTATATGTCTACCATCAGGACCTGAACCCAGGTATTCTTTACCCCGAGGTCAGTAGTTCTGTATCCATTATGTCTCAGTGCTTCATCTATGAATCCGTAGGACCTAATGTTCCAGTGAAGTTGTTATTGAAGGGCCCTTCTGGAATCCCTATGGTAGCAGAAGGTCAATGAGACAAACCCCTCTATTGTGGCATGCCCCTACGGGAACTCTGACTAGCCCAGGTCTCTCTGCCTCTATTTCCTCATCAGATCTGGGAAGGGACAGGGAGCAGAGGAGAGGGGAGGGGAGGGGAAGAAACATTTATTTAGTCCTTACTATATGCCAGGTACTGTGCTGAACACTTCACAAATAGTATCTACAAATATTAAATGTATAAGTATTTATAAATATTATCATTTGATCCCCAAAGGGCTAGCTTGAGGGCTCCAGACATGGAGGGGAGAAGGCTTGTCTTCCAGATTCTCCAATGTTCTCTCCTTTATCCCGTCAAAGAGGAGGCTGTAGCTTGTCCAAGTCTTACTTACTGAGCTGGGGAGATAGGGTTTATATGCATTAAATTAATTAATAAAAAGAATAACTTCATTGATTGATTAGACATTGAACGACAAATAGTACATGAGCCTTGGAAAACCAAAGATCTTGAATTCCTTTAGTGTGGTTTCCCCACTGCAGGTTACCATCTTGTGAATCAATTCAAGAAACATTTGTCAAACTCCTACTACATGCAAGTTCTGGGGTCACAAGGACAAAAAGGAAACAGACCCTGCCCACAAGGAGTATATATTTTAGTGTGGGGTCCGACACATAATAAGGAAGCATTTACAGGATGATACAAAGTAATTGCAAGACAGGGTGAGTGCTAATATCTGGGGGGATCAGTGGCAGCTTTATGGAGGAGTGGCCCCCGAGCTGGGCTTTGAAGGATGCTTGGGACTCTGTAAGGTAGAAGTGAGGAGTGAGGGCATCCCAGGCACTGAGAAGTGGGAAGTGGGAGAGGGATAATGGGATAATTAGGACTGAAAGGAACCTCAGAGGCTACCTATTCTAAACCCTTTATTTTACAGCTGAGGAAACTTGAGATTTAGAGAGGAGAGAAGGGAAAGGAATAAGCATTTATTAAGCACCTACTATGTACCAGTTAGCTTAAAAAGGCCAAGGTCTCCCACTGCATCCTAGGACATCTCCAGTTGGGATCATCTATATCTTGCTACTGAACCCACTCTAGAGGAGTTTAAGGCTGGTGACCTCACACAGTCCTCCCTCACTTAAATCCAATTCACTGTGTCATAACATCACCCATGATGTCATGGTTCTCTGACAATGAAGGAGAAATGACAGCAACCTATGAACCAGAACTTTGTCATTATTATCTCATTTGATCCTCACAACAACCCTGGGAAGTAGGTGGTATTATTATCCCCATTTAGAGCTGAGCAATATGAGGTAGACAGAGTTTCAGTGACTTGCACACACAATAAGTGTGTGAGGCTGGATTTGAACTCAGTGCTCTCTCCACTGTTTTACCAGTTGCCTCTGGAAATAGGGAGCCATTCATTTTTAGTAGTGGAGAACTAGTGGTGACACAGTCAGATTTGTGCTTTAGGAATAATATCAGTTTTTGAGCTATGATGGAGACTTGAAGAAGAAAGAGCAATTAGGAAATTTTGGCTGTAGTTCAAAGAAGTGATGGGAGCCTGAACTGGGGGAGAGAACTCTGAAAATTTTATAGCTAGCTTTTAAGATTTAATCTAAATGGAAAAAAAAAAACATCAATGTGCAGCCAACTGAGCTACAGTGGGGCTAGACCTCAGATGTGAGGAATATAGTCTATTTCTGTTCTTCTTCCAGTTTTTCCTACTTGGCTGGATCTAGAAGAATTTGTGCCTGCAGCCCTTGTGAACCTAGAGTCACCTCTGCCAGGGAGTGTGCTGGAGCCAGCTCTAATAGGCTCTGGAGAGGCAGTTGTTAAATTTTCAAGAGCTCACTGCCTTTCCTCCCCAGTTGTTAAATTTTCAGTGTGAGCAATTAAGTCTCAGAAATCCACAAACTTGACAAATCCAGGCTTGATATATTGTTTTCTTGATCGTCTAGACTTAAGAAAGTGATAGGGAAAATATGGATGATGCAAATTAAACAAAAGAATTTCATGCATATATTTTTTTCAGAGAGGCAGTTGTTAAACATTTATGAGCACGCCCCACTTCTATTATATATCATCAAAGGAGAGCAGAGAAATCTATAATAAAGTGCTCAATTGACCAGGATCACTAATTCCAAACCTGTGATCGTCTGGACACAGGTTTGGATAAAATGGTATATGTGAAAGTGAAATACTGCATCACAGACTATTGTGGTTGGAAGTGATTTATCCCAGGTCCAAAAGATAAGAAGTAGCAAAGCCGGCACTTGAACTCATGTCCTAAGATTCTCAATCCAGTATCACAGCTAAAATGTTTAATCCCCAGCTGGTTCCCCAGGGCTGAGTACTAGCTTTGTAACTTTCTTCTCATTCACACACACACACACACACACACACACACACACACACACACACACATGATATATGCACATACATATATTTAAGGGGTAGCTAGGTGGTGCGGTGGATAGAGTACTGGCCCTGAAGTCAGGAGGATCTGAGTTTAAATCAGACCTCAGACACTTGACACTTATTAGCTGTGTGACCCTGGGCAAGTCATTTAACCCCAAATGCCTTAAACATCCGGAGCCATTTCCAGTTGCCCTGATAGATATCTTGCCACTGGACCCAGATAGTGCTGGAGGAGAGAGTGGGGCTGGTAAGTTTGGACAGGCCTGTCTCTTGACATCACCTCCTGATGTCATGGTCCTCTTCAAGAATGAAGGGCAAACAACAACACGTGCATGTGTGTGCTCATGTATGTGTGCATATACACGTGTGTATGCCTGTCTCTGTGTGTGTATTTATACTGTTTCATGAGCAAGACCCTCCATCTCTTGACTCAAGGCATTTTCTCTGCCTGTCTTTCAAGCCTGTAATGCTCTCTCCTCCTCTCCAATTACTGACCTTCCTGGTGTCCATTAAGTCTCAACTAAAATCCCATCTTTTACTGGAAGCCTTTCCCAGCTCCTTTTAATTCTAATTCCTTCCCTTTATTAATTTATTAATAAATTAACTTATTAATTCCTTTTATTATTTATTTTCCTATATAGCCTGTATCTAGCTTCCTTTGTATATATTTGTATGTTGTCTCCCCAATTAGATTGTAAGCTCCCTGACGGCAGGGCCTCTCTTTTGCCTCTTTAATGTGTCCCCAGCACTTAGCACAGTGTAGGCACCTAGTAGGTGCTTAATAAATGTTTATTATTTGATAAGTTGATTGATCACATGGACTAATAGCCATACTCTTATTCTAATCACTTCCATCCTTTCCCAGAGCTCAACCCAACCCCTGTATTACCTTCTGCAGGTTCATAACATCCAAATAGTCCCTCCTAGATAATCCTTACCTATGGATTTCTCTGTTCTTGCCCCAGGGCTAATGGGTGTGGTTGGAGAAAACTCTTAAAATTCCACTGATTTCAACCACTACTAGATTATCTATTCCCTGTGGACTCCTACATGTTCTGCTCCAAACCTTTCCTTCTCCCCTCACTGTAGCTCCATCTCCCACACTGACAGCAGATAGCCTTGCTGACCTCCTACTCAGGAGACTGAGCCTGAAATCATGAGTGATCTCAGTGCCCCCACCTCTGCTCCTTAGATCTATCAGCATCAGCAACCCACCTCTACCCTTTCCCTCTGATCTCCAAAGAGATGCTCCTCTACTATTCACTAAAGCTATACAGCCTGGCAGCATGGAAAGAGCCTTGGGTTCAGAGTCAGAAGAAGGGCTAGAAACCCTGCTTTGCCGCTTAATTGTCTCTGTAAACTTGGCCATCACTTCACCTCCCTAGGCCTCAATGTCTCTATCTGTAAAATGGGTGGCCAAAAGCTCTAAGTCTATAGGTAGCACCATAGTGCACAGAGCACTGGGCCTGGAGTCAGGAAGACTCATCTTCCTGAGTTCAAATTCAGCCTCAGACATTTACTGGCTGTGTGACCCTGGGCAAGTCACTTCAACCCATTTGCTTGCCTCATCTGTAAAATGAGCCAGAGAAGGAAATGCAAACCACTCCATTGTCTTTGCCAAGAAAACCCCAAATGAAGTCACAAAGAGTCAGAGATGAATGAAAAACTGAACAACAATAAAAATTAACCCTCTGCCTGTGTTCTTGACTTTTTTTTTTTACTCCCGCCTGTTTCTTCAGTATGGGCAGGGGCTGGTTTCACTTTTCTTTATATCCCCAGTACTTAACACAGGGTATAGTAAGCACTTAATAAATGCTTGCTGATTGATTGCCCCTTATAACCTGTGTGATTTTCCTCTCTCTGGGACTCAGTTTCCTCATTTGTAAATAAGGGGTCAAGTTAAATGACCTTACTGTTCCCTGATGCCGCAACTAGCTGCTGCACTTATGGTGGGCAGGGGACTTCTGAGTCTTGGACCTCTAGGGTTCAGCCCTGTGCCTCCACTTTAAGCAGGTAATGATTCTAAGACACAGATTTCCCAACTCAAACCACACTGCGCAGCCAATTCCCAAGGAGTTTGGGAGCAAGCAGCTACAACTCCCAGAACAGGCTTGACACTAGCAGATGTTCTTCATCCCTTCCCAGCAGGGCTTTCTGGAAGCTGGAAGCCCCCAAAGCAGTACACCAGGCTGACCTCTGCCCATTGGATTCTGTGGTAAATGGACAATCGTAACCAAGGCACCTTGTTAATTATCCTCTGTCTCAGCAATCCTTTTCCATTTTCCCATGCCTGGAGTGACTCTTGAAAAAGAGATGGCACTCATGATTTTGAGGCTGAAGGGACTATAGAGATCATCCAGGGTGACCTCTCCTTTTACAAAATTGGAAACCAAGGCCCCAGAAAAGGGGAAATGGTTTCTGTAAGGTCATAAAACTTATACATAGCAGAGTTGGCATTCAAACTCAGGCCATGGGACCCTAGAGTTGAAGGAGGAAGAGACTTTAGCAACTATCCAGTGCAATCCACTTCACCTTACAGATGAGGAAATTGAAGTCCAGAGATGTTAAATGACTTTCCCAAGATTACTGAGATGAGAAATGGTAGAAATGGTATTCAAACCCAATCTTTTGACTCCCAATTGAGCCTGCTTTCTCCAGGACTAGTTCAAATCCAGTGCCCAAATCCAGGTGTTAAACAGAGGTATCTTCAGTCTATTTTCTTCGAATCAACAATTATTAAGCACCCCCCCAAAAAAAAAGACTGCAAACTTTAAGATATATAATGGTTAAACTTCACAATTCAATTCAGAAACAAGTTCTGTAAGCATTCAGGAGAAAGACTTTCAAATACAAAGGAAACAAAATTCAAATAATACAAGACTATTCTGCACCCACCAAATAATGTAGGAGGGTATGGAATACCATGTTCTGAAGAGCAGTGGAGCTCAGGATGAAGCTCAGGGAGACCTGTCTTGCAAATCTGAATTTAACCATACAGGGAAAAGAAAAATTATTAGAAAGACATCCAGACCTGGAGAAATTATTTGCTTCTTGAGCACTCCAAGTGTTAGAAATGCACAAGGAGTGAATAAATATAGCATCCAAGGACAGCAACAGCAACAGTCACAACAGAAGAAAACTAAGAGACTTCTTTCTAAATGTACATAAGGAGACAGGGGTGAAGATGGATATCTGGTAGAGATAATAGCAAAGAGGTGGAGGGGCTAGGCATTATGGACAGAACCTAGTGGCACCCTACCTAGAGGTAAATCAATCCTTTTTTGGTGTAACTACATATATTACAACATGGGAAAGTATATGGGGGGGATGGGGAAGTAAAGTAAGAAGATAGAGAGGAGTTTGTAATGTGCCAGGGCCAAATTGAGGGCTAACAATTATGGTAAGGTGACTTCTGTGGTCTCAGAAAGATAAGAGCTCGCCAGGGATAAGATGAGGAGGCAGGAGGAAGGAATGAAAAATAGAGGAAAGGAAGGAGGCCTTCCTTTAGTAGTGGGTGGGGGTTTCATTGATAAATGCTCCTATGGGTGAAGAGAGAGATTCTGTGAAGGCAGATGGAAACTATGCACTGGGTCTCCTCTGGAATATTTGGTGATATTTGATACTTGAAGAGGTCACTCATCTTACTTTGTTGGGAAGGGGGGGGTGATCATTGGAGCTCCTGGGGGCAATTGGCACCTGGGGGAGTGGGAGATCATGGGCTCAGGGACAAGATTTAGAGGCAAATGGAGGGAATAAAAGGTAATGAGGAGTGTCTACCTCAGTAGTCAGCTACATAATCAGAGACATGGTGAAGGAGGAGCCCAGCCATGGAGCAGTGTCCTCTCTGAGACCTTCCTCTCTGGTATCTGTAATAATGGCATTGTTCTGGGAGTGAGGTAAAATGAGAAAGGGGAGTCCACACAGAAAATTCTACATGGCAATGGCAGAAACCACCTGGGTAGGAAAGTATAGAATTAATACTTTGGAAGCTTTGATTATAGAAGGAATTCAGAGAAAGGTGAGAGACCAAATTATAGGATCATAAATCAGAGAACAAGAATATAAACTGAGAGAATAATGAAGAGAGTGAGAGAAATTGTTTCTGAAAGGGGGAGAAAAAAATGAAAATTTAAATACAAATGAACAAAAGTAGTTGAAGAGGGGGAAATCTACTTGATTAAAAGGGAAAAGGGGAGAAGAATTATGTAACCAGATAAAAACAGGAAAATAAAAGTAATAAGCAAATCTCCAAAGTGAAGGGGATAACAATGAAGAGAATCAGGGGTGAGAGGAAGAGAGCTAGTGGGAGTAGGGCCACCTTAAGAAAAAAGAGTAACATAAAGGAACTAAAGGAACATAGTTTATAGCAGAAATGGGAAGGGGAATCATAACTTGGAAAAATCTCAATATTAAAGACAGAGGAAAATATAAACCTAATTATCTTAACTTTAAATGTGAATGGATTAAATAATCCAATCAAATGAAAAAGAGTGACAGATTAAATATGAAAACAAAACCCTATACTCTGCTGCTTACAAGAAACACATGTAAAAAACAAAGACATACAAAAAATAAAATATGGGGATGGTGAAAGAGTTTAAGTGAGTCCAAAAAAACAGGAGTTTCAATTATGCTATCTGATGAAGCAAAAACAAACATTCAAAAATAAAAAGAGGTAAACAAGGCAACTATTATGCTAAACCATAGAAAATAAATCAATATCAGTAATTAATACATATGCTCCAAATGCCTTGGCAACCAAATTCATAAAGAAAACATTATCCGAGCTTCAAGAAGACATGGTAGCACAATAGTGACTAGAGATTTCAATATCTGAAAGGGAAAATATGGAGCTGAACAAATTTCTGGAGAAACCAGAGTTAACAGAATTATATCTTCTAAATAGTACAGCAAAAGAATAAACATATTTCTCTGCACCATAGGGAACTTTTACAAAAATTGACCATGTACTAGGGTACAGGGATATTTCAAACAAATGTAAAAAAGCAGAAATAATTAATATATCCTTTACAAATAATAATGCAATAAAAATGCTAATTGGTTTTGGGATTGCAAACAAAGGTTTGGGGTTGAAATGGAGACTTAACAATTATGTCCTGAATGAGTGGGTCAGAACAAATCATAGATACATTAACTATGTAAAAGAAAATGATAATGATGAAACAATTTATATTTCTGATATGCAGCTAAAGCAATCCTCAGGGGGAAAATCATATCCTTACAAACATGCATTAACAAAATAGAAAATAGAGAATTAACAAACTGAATGTGCATTTTTAAAAATTAGAAAGCCTGGGGCAGCTAGGTGGTACAGTGAGGACCTGGCACTTAACACTTACTAGCTGTGTGACCCTGAGCAAGTCACAACTCCAATTGCCTCACCAAAAAATAAAAAAATTAGAAAATCAACAAATAAACCTACACTAAGCACAAAAGAGATGTTCAAAATTAGAGGGGAAATGGGTAAATTGGAAACAAAAAATTATAGAAATAATAAAACTAAAATCTGGTTCTTTGAAAAAACTGATAATGTTGATAAATCTTTAATCTGAAAAGTGCAGGATATCAAATCAATAAAATACCAAATGAGCAAGTGAATTCACAACAAAACCACAGGAAATGGAAAAAAATAAAGAGAACATATTATGCACCATTATATGCTAACAAATCTGAGAACACAGAAGAGATAGACTTTCAAAACCATAAAATATCCCAACTATCAGAAAACCAAATAGTGATCTTAAATAAGCCCATTTCAAAAGAAGGAAAGAAAAATCCTGATGGATCCACAGAATTCTATCCAATATTTAAGTACCCATACTTCACAAATTATTCCTAAAAATTGAGGGGGAAAAGCACCCTAGCAGAATCCTTTTATGAGATAAATAGAGTTCTGATATGTAGACCAGAGAAAGATAAAACAGAGAAAGAATACTATAGGACGGTATCATTAATAAACACTCAAAAATTTTAAACAAAATCCTGTCAAACAACTATAGTGATTCATCCAAGAAATCATTCATTATGACCAAGTGGGATTTACACCAGGGATGCAAAGGTGGTTCAACATTAAAGAAACAGTCAACATAATTAATTATATTAAAAATCAAAACATATAAAGGCAAAAGGCTGAGGTGGGGGGGGCAGAGCATTGTGTATGTAGGGGTTAGCCAGTGCAAAGGCAGAGAGATGGGAGAGTAGAATGCTTAGGAGAGAGTAATATCAGAGAGGTTGAAAGGCTGGGACTTTGCCATATTGTGAAGAGTCTTTTGTGTTAAGCAAACACATTTGAACTTCACTGTGTAGGTGAGAAGGAGCTATGGAGGATTTCTGAGCAGACGAGTGACAGAACCAGGTCTGTGCATAAAGAAGATCTATACAGATTATCTACCATAAGTATGAAGGATGAATTGGAGGGGAAAGAACTGGACGCAGAGAGACCTGTTAAAAGAGGCAATTGTAAAAGTCCAGGTGCAGTGCATAGGTGGCTTACGTAAAAATAAAGGCAAGTCTTCCTATAAAAAAGGCAGCTAGGGGTTGTAGTGGAAAGAGTGCTGGCCCTGGAGGCAGGAAGACTATCTTTGGGAGTTCAAATCTGGCCACAGATACTTTCTAGCTGTGTAACCTTAGACAAGTCATTTAAACCCTTTTGCCTCAGTTTCCCTACCTGTAAAATGGGCTGGAGAAGGAAATGGCAAATCATTACAGGATCTTTGCCAAGAAAACCCCAAATGGGGTCACAAAGAGTCAGGCATCACTGAAAAACAACTGAACAACAGCTTCCTTTAGAAATGGGAACATTGTACAGTACAGTCACCCTAGCCACCCAATGAGACCTTCAGTTTTTGTCCTGGGCAAAGTGACATAGAGAAGGACTCTTGAACAGATGAAGCCAGATCCTGGGTGAGTCACTTCCCCCTACCACCTCCCTCCACCCTTCAAAGTCCCTTCTCCCTCCCCATGCAGCCTGGGTTCTAGACCACCAAGTTCTGACTCAGCCTCTATGCTTTTTCATACACCCTTCACTCTCCTGAGCTCCTTGAATTCCAAGGACAGAAGGAAATGTGATAGCCCCTCTATGGCATGCTTGAGTGGGTGGGTGTTGAGGGGCAGGAGAGCACTTCACAAAGAGGCAGCCTGGCAGAGTGGAGAGAACACTAGACTTTCACTCAGAAGACCTAGATTCCAGTCAAGATTCTCCCATTGAGTATTTTTGTTTCTCTTCTCTGAGCCTCAGTTTCCTTAGCTTTAGAAGAAGGGGATTGGGCTAAGTATTCTCTAGCATTCCCCTCAGCTCTAAGGTTCTGGAATTCTCAAGAAGAGCGAGCGATGGACTTGGAGTCATAAGTCTTGGCTTGGCACTTTGCTAGCTGTAATACTTTGGGCAAGCCACTTAAGCCTCAGCTTCTCCATCTGTGAAAAGAACACCTGAATTTCCTCATAGAGTTGTTTCAAGGGAAGCATTTTTAGAATATAATTCTCAATAGCAATGTCAGCTATTTTTTCCCTGGTGGATAAGAAATGCCTTTGAGACTTTGAGGAGCTGCTCTGTTAGTCAAATGGAAATCTATGGTGGTCTCTGTTCAAGGGTATGCTAGAGCCAGCTTGAACTGGCTTTTCAGGGCCAATTAATTTTCTTTGTTTGTTTGTTTGTTTTGTGGGGCAATGAGGGTTCAGTGACTTGCCCAGGGTCACACAGCCAGTGTCAGGTGTCTGAGGCCAGATTTGAACTCAAGTCCTCCTGAATCCAGGGCTGGTGCTCTAGCCACTGCACCACCTAGCTGCACCCCAATTAATTTTCAGTGTTAATATTTCTATCTCAGTAATTGGCAAACACTACAAATCATGGCTTTGTTTTGTTGATGTTCTAAACTTTGGGAAATGATGGAGAAGAAGTTAATGGTGCATTTTAAACTCAAAAGCATATCCTACATACATATCTTTTCTAGTTGATAAAATATTTACCAGCACAACACTGCCTAGGCCATGCGAGGTCAGGTGAAACAATGTTACTGGGGCTTTAGAGAACAAATCCCGCAAGCTTCTTAATCCTCATATACAAGGCTCTGTGTTCTGGTACTGTGGGGGTTACAACAAGGGAAAAAATGCCAGCCCTGCCCTCATGTAACTTACAGTCTAAGCCAAGACTTCAAAGAAGGGTAGGATTCCAATGGTGAACGATGGGGAAAATTGAGCATCCCAGAAACAACAAATGGCATGAAGGAAAACAAAAGAGGGAAAGGATAGGAAAAGATCAGGAAAAACATGTAGTTCAGTTTGGCTGGAGCACTAATTATGTGAAGGGCAGTAGTGGGAGGTAGGCAAGAAATAGGGTGTTGAAGGCCTTGAGTGCCAGTCTAAAATAGTTTGGACTTTTTTGTATAAACAATGAGGAAGTTCTTGAGCAGAAATGGAACCAAATCAGAGCTATACCTTAAAATTACTCTGATGTTGAAGAGGAAGAGGGATTGGACAGATTACAGACTGGAGGAAGGGAGACCAAAAGAGAGGCCACTGAAGTCATCTTGGGGGAAGGTTAATGAGAGGCTGCTGACTTCTTAGGAGTGTACACTTCAGTCTCTAGTCTCTGATGTCCCAGACATTGAGCTCATTGGCTACAGAGGAGCCTCAGCCCCAGCTAGTCCTCAGTGCACAGGGTCACAAGGGGCTAGTATTTACTCACAAAAGTATATCTTCACTAATGCATTCATTCATTTATTTATTCAACAAGGACTATTAATCACCACGTAGTGGGAAGCACACAGAACTAGATACAGCTTAGGTAGCCCTCCTAACAGAGGAGAAACACTAGCAATGCCTTTAGAAACTTACATGTTTCAGGGAAAACAAGTCCAGGCTGATCCTAGTAATAATTAGAACAGATGATGTCTAAGAGCCCTTCCAGTATTAACATTCTACTCTATGTCCCAAGATCCCACCTCTGACATTCTGTGTTCTAAGGGCCCTCCAAGCTCTGACATTCTGTGTTCTAAGGGCCCTCCCAGCTCTGACATTCTGTGTTGTAAGGGCCCTCCTAGCTCTGACATCCTGTGTTCTAAGGGCCCTCCCAGCTCTGACTTTCTGGGTTCCAAGGGCCCTCCCAGCTCTGACTTTCTGGGTTCCAAGGGCCCTACCAGCTCTGACTTTCCGGGTTCCAAGGGTACTCCCAGCTCTGACATCCTGTGTTCTAAGGGCTCTCCCAGCTCTGACATTCTGGGTTCCAATTATGATATTCTATGTTCAAATGTCTCTCCAAGCTCTGACCGTTTATGAGAAGAGCATGTGTGAACAGGGACAGTCATAACTCATAACCAGAACTCCCTCCATTCATCTAAGAGAAAAGGATCTACATCCCAAACCACCATTTTTCTACCAACATCAAATGAGTTCAGGCTGGACAGTGAGATGGCAAAGGCCAACCTGGGCACTCAGACCCTTCTCTTCCAGGATCTGGCTTCATCTGTCCAAGATTCCTGCTCTAAGTCACTTTGCTACCTCAGGCCTCCAGGTCTCAGGAGGGAAGTAGCTATGCCTAGTTCTTGGGACCTGCCCTTCATCTCACAGTCGTCCACTGACTTCCACCAGTCCTTAGCAACCAGGATCCCAGCACCAGTCCCAGCAACCAGGATCCTGGTGGGAACCAGGGACATGGGAGTAGACAGTGATGGCACAGAGACAGGCTGAAGCTGGGTCAGTAGTGCTGGGAGAAGGGGCAGTCTGACCAGAATGTGAAAGTTAGGCCACCTCAGAGCTGGCATCTGAAACCAGGGATTCTTTATTTTTTCTTCTTCTCCTCCTCCTCCTCCTCCTCCTCTTCCTCCTCCTTCTTCTCCTTCTTCTTCTCCTCCTTTCTCTCCTATCCCTCCTCCTCTTTTTCTTTCCTCTTCTTCTCCCCTCCTTCTTCTCTTCTTTCCCTCCTCTTCCTTCTTCTTCTCCTTTTTCTCCTCCTCTTTTCTTAAAAAAGTTCTTTAAAGTGTATATTATATTTAACAAGGTAGTAACAAAATTGCCCCATTTGTTTGTGTCCCCTTAGGAACTCTCTATTTTCCTCTATGTGTTTTTTAAGCTTTATTCCTGTTTTTATTTTTAAATTTTGGCTTATCACCACCCATCCCACCCTCAAAGCCCTCCCTTCCAATAAATAATTATAGTCTAGCAAAACAAATCAACCCATTGGCCTTGTCTGAAGATGTATGTCCCCTTCTGCTCCAGTGAGCTTTCTAGCACACTAGGATACACATCAAGGCTGACCGTGAAGGGAGAAAGAAGGGATGGTGCCAAAAAAACAAACAAAAAACCCCCAACCCAGCATCCCATAGAATGAATGGTGGGGGTGTGGGTAAGCCAGGCCTATCGCTGACAGGGTCCAAAAAGGGGTTTGTATATCTATGTGATCATCACAACCTCACTGGACAGCAGCACCCTGGGCCAAAGACCCATTTGTCTCATACAAGCTCTGATTCTGCTCCCCTTTTCCTCCTTATTCCGTTCTAGAGAGGGGTGGTTTAAAAAGCCGGACCCCTACTTGGGCACTTGCTAGTTGACTGACCTCAGGCAACAATGAGCTCCAGTTTTCTCATCTGCAAAATGGGGATAACCAGCCTTGCTCTGCTTCCCTAAAAGTAGTGTTACAGGGATAAAATCAGATAATAGGTATGACTGTGCTCCGTGAAGATTCCTGTGCCTTTCCTAGCCCTCTCCCCAGGGGTCAGAAAAAAGTTAAAGGACAGGGGCTAGTCTTAGGATTAGGAAAGAAACCAAGGTTTGGGCTAAAGCTGGACCTGGGGCTGAGGTCGGGACTGGAAGGAGGGGGTGCATCTGGCCAGAACTCCCATGGATCTTTGAACTTCTGTGTCTGGGGGTGGGGAGGGAGGAGGGGAACTGGTGGGAAGGCTTCCTGGTGCGTGGAGAGCAGAGAGCAAGACCGGCAGTGAGTGATTTATAGGTTCCCATCTCCTTTTGATCTTGTCTCTCCCTTTGGAGTCCTACCCGCCTTGCCCTTTGAGAGGAGGGAGGAATGAGGGGACCTTGGCTCAGAGATGGATTTCAGATATTGCTGAACTTGGCAGGGCAGCTGCTTCCTGGGACGCTGTTTGATGTTCACTTTGCTTTTAAATCTTCCACTCATACTTTGGAAATCGATGCAATAAACATCTATTAAGCACCTACTGTCTACAGAGCACCAGGGGGATACGGAGCTTAGCATAACCTGGCTCTTCTCAGATTCCATCTCTTAAGCTTATTACCCACGTGACCCCTGTGTCGTGGTGAACTGTCTCAGTTCTCAATCTGAAAAATGAGGGGGTTGGCCTGGATGGCCTCTGAGATCCATTCCAGCTCTATAGCTGTGATCCCGGGATCTCTTTTGGGCATCCCCAGCACATGGCAGGACCCTGACCATTAATTACTTGTCGAAGGGCTTGCCTTCCTCCGGGAGAACCAAGAGAGAAGCAAAGATTTAGAGCTGGTAAGCACCTCAGAGGTGATCTAGTCCCAGCTGCTCATTTTACAGATGAGGAAAGTTAGAGGTGCATGCCTTGCCTGAGGTCACATGGGTAGGAAGTTGTAAGTGGCAGAGAAGAATTTGAACCCAGATCCTCTGACTTGAATCTGTCTATTTCCATAGTCTCCTCTGGCTCCCCATGACCATGGACACATACAAATGTATGAATATGCGCATGTGCATTGTACATCTAGGTCTGTGCTCATGAAATAATTACAAAATAATTTTAGCTAGACCAGTGGAAGGGGAATCAGGATAGATTTTATGAAGGAGGAATACAGGTAGCTATGCAGCACCATAGTGTATAGAGCACTGGGCCTGGGAGTCAGGAAGACCTGAGTTCAAATCCAGCTGGGCAAGTCACTTCACCCTGTTTGCCTCAGTTTCTTCATCTGTAAAATGAGCCGCAGAGGAGGAAATGGCAAATAAGTTCAGTGTCTCTGACAAGAAAACCCCAAATGGGGTCTGAAAAGTTGGACCATGACTGAATAATTGAACAACAACAGGAGCAATCACTTGAGTTGAACTTTGAAGGAGACTCCAAGTTTTCAGAGGCAGGTATGGAAGGAAGAACATTCTGGGCATGAGCACCAACAATGCACATGTCACAAAGATGGGTCCAGGGAACAACAAGTAAGCTAAGGCCTCTGGATTGTAGCCTGCGTAAAGGGGAGGTCACATGTATAAGCCTAGAAAGGAGCCTGGGGTCAGCTTGTAAAGGGCTTTTCAATGCCATTCAGAGGAGTTTGTATTTTTTCCCCCTAGTGACAATAGGGAGCCAAGCGGATGTTCTTGAGCAGAGGGGAGTGGTGTGTGGTCAGACCCATGCATCAGAAATACCACTTGGCGACTCAGTGGAGGATGAAGGAGTTACAGAAGGCAGGCAAGGAGATCAGTTAGAAGGCTATTGCAATAACCCAAGCAGGAGGAAATGAAGACTTGAACTAAGGTGGAGGCCCAGTGAGTAGAGAGGAGGAGGTATTTTCTGAGAGGTACTGTGCCATTACAAAGGGCTAGGATTTGACTTTATACATTACCCTTTTGCCTCTGTCCATGCTGAGAGTACACACGGAAGGGCATCTTTCGGGAGAGTTTAAACTTTTTTAAAAATATCTTTTTTCTTGTTTAATAAATATTTTTACAGCCCTTTTTACAGCCAAGGGGCAAAAGAGAGTTAAGGGTCCTAATGCAGCCCACTGTGTCCTCCCGAAGGAGTTCATGCCTCTAATAAGATGGGAAGGACAACAAGCTAAGACACTGATGTGCATGCGAGAGGTCTATAGATTAATGGGAAATAAGATCAGAGGCAGCTCTGGCCATCGGTGAGACCTGGAAAGGGTTCCTGCCCAAGCTTGGGTTTGAGCTGAGTACTGAAGGAAACCAGGGAAGCCGGGAGTCAGAGGTAAGAAGGAAGAGTGTTCCAGGCCTGAGCAACAGCCAGTGGAAAAGGCGTCTGAGAGGTCATAGAGCTGTTCTTGTTCAGGTTGTTTCAAATCGCTTCCTACTCTCCGTGAACCCCTTTTGGGGGTTTTTCTTGGCAGAGATGCTGGAGCGCTTTGCCACTTCCTTCTCCAGTTCATTTTATAGATGAGGAAGCTGGGTAAACAGGGTAAAGTGACTTGTCCAGGGTCACACAGCTAGAAAGTGTCTGGGGCTAGACTTGAACTCAGATTCTTCCTGACATCAGGACCCAGTGCTCTATCCACTGTGCCACCTAGCAGTCCCCATAGAGTACATAGAGGGGAGTAAATCCTGGAAACGGTGCCAGTTTGCAAAAACCAACACTTAAATTGCAGGAAAGGTTCCAACCTTCATTGGGAGAGGAAGATTGTTCATCTGGGAGTTCCCCTTAATCATTGAACCCACAGGTCCCTAACCTAAAACGGGCAAGGTGAGCCCCCCTCAGATGGAAATGGCACCTATGGAGGTGGGATTGAGGTGAAGCTGAGGGAAACTGTCTGTCTCACCCCGACCCCTCATGAGATAACCAGCGCTGCTTGGAAGATCAAAGGGGAGGGGAGAAGGACATTTCCTTCCCCATTCCACAGCACATGTGCCCGCTCCATCATGGTGCTTCTGGCCCAGCCTGCTAGCCTCTCCCCACCCCACCCCGCCCCGGCCCCAACAGGGCATTCAAGAGAACAGGGCCTGGGAATGGGCATCAAAAGATGCCACTCCTCCAGTCAGATGCAGAAGTAAAACCCAGAGACAATCTCACACACACACGCATCACACGCACACACACACATCAGGGGACTGAAGAGCCACTAAGGAACTTAAAGGCCACCCAGGGTAGGAGTTTCTGTAGAGCCTTTCCTTTGAACCTTTGCTCAAAGACTTAAAACACTCATGCATAGTCCGAGGTTCTGGGTTAAAATCCTGGCTCTACTCTCCTGTAGCTGGGTGCCTTCGAGTAAGACCTTCACTTTCAAGGACTTGAGTCAAAGACTTAGAGCTGGAAAGGACTTTTTTTTGTGGGGCAATGAGGGTTAAGTGACTTGCCCAGGATCACACAAGCTAGTAAGTGTCAAGTGTCTGAGGCGGATTTGAACTCAGGTCCTCCTGAATCCAAGGCCAGTGCTTTATCCACTGCGCCACCTAGCTGCCCCCTGGAAAGGACTTTTGAGGCCACTTGGTCCAACCTCCTAATTTGCAGAAAGAATAAAACCAAGATTTATCCCAGGTTCTCTCATTCTGGATCCATTGCTTTCCCCAAAGAACCACATTCCTTGTCTGTCAAATAAGGAAGTGGAGCAATAAGAGAAATAATAGCTAGCTTTAGCCTAGCACCCACTCAAGTCAACTCAAGAAGCATTTATTAAGTACTTACTGTGTGTTGGCCATTCTGTTAGGCTCTGGGGGCACACATGCAGAAAGCAGTCCCTACCCTCAAGGAGCTTACATTCTAGTAAGAATCCCAAAGGTCCCTTCCAGTTTTCAATTGTATCTTGTTTTGTTTTGTTTTTTACTTGTGAGATTTTAAATCTAGCCCTCCTGAATTTTGTCTTTTTAGATTCAGCTCAGTAGTTTTGTCTTTTTGGACACTAACCATCATCCAACTTGGTTTTCTCAGCCAAGTTTGTGTCAGTCACGAATTGACAGGCATTCATTAAGTACTACTACGTGATAGACACTGTGCTAAGTGCTGGTTGGTTGGTTGTTGTCCTTCATTCTTGAAGAAGTCCAAAACGATGTCACTTATGTTGGGGTCAATGCACAATGTGTCTGACTGTGGCTGATCAGACCAATATGAGCTCAGAAGGCTCTGCCACAAATGAACATTTGGAGTGGAGATAGATCCTAAATTTGTGCATCCCATGTTTCTTTTGAGCTACTGCAATTCTGCTTGCTCATAGAGCCAAGTGCCCTCTTTGATGCTGATGCACCATGCTGGGTGGTCCTTTTTCAGTGTCTCCCATGTCATGCAATCATACCAAAGTTCTTCAGAGAGACCTTGGGAATGTCCTTGTATCACTTCCTCTGACCATCATGTGAGAGCTTGCCTTGTGTGAGTTCTTTGTAAAATAGTCTTTTAGGCAAACATAATGTTTGGCATTTGAACAACATGGCCAGTCCATTGGAGTTGTGTTCTCTGAAATAGAATTTGAATGCTTGGCAGTTCAGATGGAGAAAGGACTCTGGTACCAAGTGATCTTCAGAATCTTTCAAATACAATTCAGATGGAAGCAATTCCATTTCCTGGCATGGCACTGGTAGACTGTCCAGGTTTCACAGGCCTACAACAATGAGGTCAGCACAATAGCTCTGTAGACCTTCAGTTTGATAGTCAGTCTAATACCTCTTCTCTCCCACACTTTCCTTCAGAGACTCCAAAACACTGAGCTAACTCTGGCAATGTGTGTGTCAACCTCATCATCTGTGTACATCCCTGAAAAGTATATTACCAAGGTAAGTGAACTTATCCACAGCATTCAAAATTTCTCTATTTGCTGTAACTGATTATTTTACATATGGATGGTGCAGTAATGACTGGTGGGGAACCTGTTTTTCCTGTCTTTCATAGAGATGAATGATGGAGGCATCCTTGAACTCCTGGGGAATAATATTCTCTTGCCAATATAAGCCAGAAAATTTCTATCAGCTTTTGTATGACCAGTGGACCCCAGCTAGAATCAGCACCAGGAGCTTTGTCACTTGAAAGGAGCCTAATGGCATTCAATACCTCTTCTTCAGTTAGAAGTTGGCTAGAGAGGAATTGACTTCAACCTGATGTTGAAATAGTTTTCAAATGGCTAAAACGTCAATGGCTTCAGCTTTGATTGATGATGGCCTGTTGAGAACACTATGGAAGTATTCAGCCCATCTCTCCAGGATCACATCCTTATTACTAACCAATGTGACTCCATCAGCCCCAAGGAGTAGAGGTGCACCAAAGGTCTTTAGCCTTGAGGTTATCATAAAACACTTTGAATTGTTTCTATCAGCATAAAACTGAATTTCATCTGCATTCTTACTGAACCAAGAGTCCAACATCTCTCTAAGGTTTGCTCGCACTTTACTTTTGATGGAGTTAAATGCTGCTTTCTTAGACACAGACAATGCTGGCAAACGCTGTGAAGTTCTTATTTCTCATTTAGCAGATTTTTACATCATTTTTGTCAAACTAATATTGAATATTTATGAGTTTTTCTGGCCCAGATGGAGTAAATGCTGTGCTATACACAAAGTCTCTAAAAGTTGTCTGCTCCTTTTCTGCTCCACTGTGCCAACCATGTATTGGCTCAGCTTTCTCTCCATGTTAACAACAAACTATTCACATTAGAGTTCACAACAAATCTGTTGATATTAAGTCTTCTGATAGTCATCTTCCATTGGGGCCACTGCTCTTCTTGAATGTAAATGTTTAGCTTAGAGAGGATAAGTCTATGATCAGTCCAGCACTCTGTACCACATAGCGCCATCTGCCTCAGTAATCAGGCCAGGGTTGACTGAAGCATACAATTTTTAGGACACCTTTTCTTGCCCCTTCCTCAAACCTTCAAAAAGGCTGCTCAGATATCCAGGGGGCTGCTGAATACCACTTCTGCTTCCAGTGAAAAGACGATCCTATGGCTTGGACCACCTGTGTGACTACAGCTCCTAGTGTATCCACACCTGCTGTTTTATCACTTGCTTGTCACAAGACTTTGAAGTAGGTAAAAATGGTAAAATGGTATGTCTTTTGATTCATCCATGAGTCAGATTTAAGTGAGGAAGAGCTGTACAAAGTGATTGGCCTCATTCTCTCTTCCAGAATCATTGGTGTCCAGTGGCAAGACAAAAATCAAGATGACTGGTGATGGCCTGGGGCACCGTGGATGACTTTGGTGTCTTTGATATCTAACCAAGCTCTAAGCACTCCACAGCACCTGGTTCATCCACCTTCGTGGTCATTGGAACAAATTGTTCTCATCCACCACCATACTTGGGGCAGACATCCCCCTAACTTACTGACAAGATTGATACTCCTTGGTTACCATCAAACTGGTTTAGCCCATCTGCCAAAATGGTTTACCAGGGTGTGGCCACTGTGCATGCTACAGTTTCTTGGAGCCACAGGTGAGAGTTGGATGAATTAGGTGAACACCAAGGGTGAAAAGCAGCCCAGGGATATTAATCTTCCCTGAACACCTTGCATCCCACTAAGTGCTAGGGATATGAAGAAAGGCAAACATAGTCCCCTTCCCCTCAAGGAGCTCCCATTCTAATGGGAGAGACAACATGCAATCAAGTATGCACATGCAAAACAACATGCAGGGTAAATGGAAGGTACTCCCAGAGAGAAGTTACTAGCCTCAAGGGGCACTTGGAAAGGCTTCTTGAAGAACATGGAATATTAGTTGTGTCACCTACAAATTTGCCAACATGCCATCCATGGGTTGCCATCCAACTCTATATTAATAAGAATATTAAATACCAAAGCACAGATTCCTAAGGCACTCCACTAGAGACCTTCTAAGGTGAAAACTGACCTATTCATGATTGTACTTTAGTTATGAGTCCTAGGGGGCAGCTAGGTCGCACAGTGGATAGAGCACAGGCCCTGGATTCAGGAGGACCTGAGTTCAAATCCTGCCTCAGATACTTGACACTTACTTGCTGTGTGACCCTGGGCAAGTCACTTAACCCTCATTGCCCCACAAAAAAAAAATAATAAAAAAAAAATAAACCAGTCCTAAATCCACCTGACTGGGCTACTGCCTAGCCCATATCACTCCATCTTTTCCATGAGAAAGCATAAAAGACTTTGCCAAATGTTTTGCTTAAAAACACAAAACAATCTAGGTCAACCATCTTGATAGCCTTCCCCTGATCTCCCTGTCTAGTAACCAGGTCAGGAAAGGAAATGAGGTTAGTCAAGCAGGACCTGTTCTTGATGAAGCCATGATGGCTGGTTGTGAATGCCACTTCCTTTTCTAGATGTTCATTAACTATTGCTTTAATAATTTATTCTAGAATTTAGCCAGGAATTGAAGTCAAGCTCACTGCCTTCTCATGGAAAGAGTTCATTCCCACCCCTTTGTTTTAAAGGAAGGGAAGGGAAGTATTTGCCCTTCTCCAATCTTGTAGCCTTTCCCCCCATTCTCAAAGATCAGAGAATCATGGACCTAGAGCTGGAAGGGACCTCAGAGGCCATGTGGTTCAACTACCTTTATTATTTATTTATTTGTTTGTTTGTTTGTTTGTTTATGGTGAGGCAATTGGGGTTAAGTGACTTGCCCAGGGTCACACAGCTAGTAAGTGTTAAGTGTCTGAGGCCAGATTTGAACTCAGGCCCTCCTGAATCCAGGGCTGGTGCTCTATCCACTGAGCCACCTAGCTGCCCCCAACTACCTTTATTTTACAGATATGGAAACCAAGGCCAAAAGAAGACAAGTGACTTGCACAAGGTTACAAAGGAGGCAGAATCTGAATTCAAAACCAGGTCCTCTGATTCCATGTCCAGCATTGATCATCCTATACCTCCTCCCAAATACTTCTAACTCAAGTTGGGGTGGGGGGGGGAGGACGCGGGTTGGTTGCTTTGCCTGTTTCAGAATCAGGGTTATATTTCATTTGGGCCTGGAAACTTAAACTCATCTGGGCAAGTGTCCTCTTACTATCTTCTTTATTTGGGGTTTCCTCTCCTAAGCACATTTTAATTCTTCCCTTTCAAATCCAAAGATCATTCTCCTTGACAGAGAAAATAGAAGCAAATTAAGAGTTGAACCTCTCTGCTTTTTCTTCACTATCATTATCTTCATTCCATTCACCCTTGAGTGATTCTGTAGAATCTTTTTAGTTCTTAGTTTTCCTTGCCAAACTCATTCTACTCAAGCTTTAGCACTTCTGATGTTGATGCTGGACTTACGAGCCCATTCATGCTTTTGTATTGAATTCATTCTATCCTTTCTTCTGTTTCATACATATGTGTATACACATGTACAATATACATATAATATATATTTTGTTTATTGGGGGGGTTGGTCATTTAAGTTGGTTTACCTAGCACCTTAAGAACTGGCAAAAAAAGACAAAAACAAAAACAAGAGCAGTCAATGAGTGGGGGGGAGGGGAAGACCAGAATACTAATACATTGTTGGTTGATTTGTTGATTGCTTCAAATATTCTGAATACCAGTCTGGAATGATGCAAAAAAAAAAATGGACAACCTGTCTCTTCTCTTTGGCCCAGCAATCTCTCTGTTGGACATTAGAAACAAAGGTTCAGTATGTAGAAAAAAAATTCTCATAGCTGTACTTGTTTTGTTGTGGGTAACAAAAAACTAGAAACAAAATGGTGCCTCTAAACAGGAGAAAGGCTAGAAAGCTAGATGAAGGTAATGGAATATTATTGTTAAGTAAAAAAAAAAAGAGAGAGGATAAATACAAGGAATCGAGAAACATGGGAAAATTGATGAACTGATGCAAAGTGAAGTAAATGTAAACCCAAAAAGGCAATACTCTGTGACTGAAAAATGTAATTGAAAAAGATCCCCCCCAAAAAGGAGTCAAACTCTGAGTAACTGGAAAAACAATAAAGATCAGGGTAACATCATAAATAATTAGAGGAACAAGGAAAAAATTCCCCTCTTGGATCAAGGGGCAAAGGGGAGAGTCCATAAACTGAACATAGAAAGAGAGGATTACAAAGGTATAAAGGATAGTTGTGATTATATAAAATTGGTCTTTGTACAAACAAATCAATTTAATTAGAATAAATTATCAATAACTACCCTATAAAGAAAAATAGCTTCAAAAGACTTGAAAACTCTGATTAATTCAATGAAGAGCTATGATTTTAGAGGACTAATGATGAAGCCTTCTATCCCTCTCCTAACAAAGAGGTGATGGGCTGAATATGCAGAAGAAAACATACATTTTTGAACAGAGTAAATGAGGGAATTTACTTTGTTTAGCTATGCATGTTGGAAGGAAGGAAGGAAGGAAGGAAGGAAGGAAGGAAGGAAGGAAGGAAGGAAGGAAGGAAGGAAGGAAGTCACAGAGTTCCACATATGAATAAACATACAACCCCAGATATTCCCTCTCTACACACGGATACACATCTATAGTCTATTGCAATAGCGCAGGCCCAAAGGTGTTGAGGGCCTGAATAAAGGTAGTGACTATGTGAATGGCAAGAAGGGCATACGATAGAGTGTTGTGAGATAGAAATTATAAAATTTGGTCGCTGATTCAGTATGGACAGTGGGGTGAGGGAGGTGAATAAGAGTGAGGAGATGGGGATGACATTGAGGTTTTTGACCCTGAGAGGCTGAAAGGAAGGTGGTAACCTTGACTGTGATAATAGGGAAGTTCAGCCCCACCCCCCTTTCCTATCTTGTTCCTTTTTGATTTGAGTAAGACTTTCCAGAGCCATCCATCATCATCCCATTAGGTGTCCCAACTACCAACTCTCAACCAACCAAAAAGGTTAAACCCTTTACTTTTTTTTTTTTCTTTTAGTGAGGCAATTGGGGTTAAGTGGACTTGCCCAGGGTCCACACAGCTAGTTAAGTGTTAAGTGTCTGAGGCCGGATTTGAACTCAGGTACTCCTGAATCCAGGGCCGGTGCTGCTCTATCCACTGCGCCATCTAGCTGCCCCAACCCTTTCCTTTTACAAGAATTTTTTTTTAACCAATTGCAAGACTTTGTAGCCCTTTCAAATCTCTCTCTCTCTCTTTTTCCTCCTCCTCCCTCTCTATCTCTGTCCCTATCTGTTTTTCTCTTTCTCTTCCTTTCTTTCTCTGTCTCTTTGTGTCTGTTTCATGATTCATCTTTGTGCCATCTGAAAATACGACTGCTTTTCATGTATGCATCTACACACACACACACAGAACCAAGCATCTATACATAGATGTACTTACAGACATACACACACACACACACACACACACACACATACATAGAAATGCAAGCACAGAGGCAGCTAGGTGGCACAGTGGATAAAGCACGGCCCTGAATTCAGGAGGACCTGAGTTCAAATCTGGCCTCAGACACTTGACACTTACTAGCTGTTGTAACCCTGGGTAAGTCACTTAACCCTCATTGTCTTGCAAAAAACAAACAAACAAAACACAATAATACCTGAGGGGAAAAAGGGAAAAAAAAGAAATGCAAGTACATCCCAGATACATGCATCCATAGGTTCACTAACACTCCCAGACACACTCAGGCATGCACACAAACAATTATGAATGCATAGGTACAGACATACACATATACATACATGCACACCATACACAAGCACACAAATGCACATACACCAAGGACACACCAATACTATATAAACAGACATATAGCCACACATGTAGATGCACAGCCCATATTACAATGTAGAGGCACCTCCCTGGCCTCATCCACTCAGCTCCTTGGAAATTACTTCTCTAGGCCCCAAGGGAAGCAGCTCAGCTCCTTCTGGTCTGGGTCACTGATGCTGGGCATTGAGTGGGGCCAGCTCCTTTTCAAGCTCACTGGACTCCAGCCCTCTCTTGTAATCTGCCTGTGGATCAGCGTTCACCAGTGCCCCTGGCCAAACCCAGGGGTCAAGACCTCTCACCTCTCTTCTGGGAAGTCCCGCAGAGAGACCAGGCTCTGCTCGCAGCCATTCCCAAGCCTTTCCTGACCAGTAGAACCTGCTGAGTCAAATTCTTTCTACTGATATTTTCAAACAATTCCAACCATCTGGGAGAGACCGGCGTTCAGCAGATGTTTTGTCATTGCCTCTCATGCCCTGCTGGGATTGGGGAATTTGGCAAGAAGAAAGGGTGAGAGAAGGGAAGAGAAAAGAGGGAACTGATGAGAGGGAGAAGAAAAGGATAAGCCCCCAATTAGAGAA
Organism: Dromiciops gliroides; assembly: GCF_019393635.1. NCBI lineage: Eukaryota > Metazoa > Chordata > Mammalia > Microbiotheria > Microbiotheriidae > Dromiciops > Dromiciops gliroides. The sequence goes on from NC_057863.1 coordinate 611,366,843, forward strand.
GGATCAGATTGTGCAGCGAAAGGGAAGGTTCGAGCAGGGGTTCAAGAAGCCGCCTTTTGTCCTGACTTAGACACTAACTCAGTTTGTGAAGGGGCAAATAGCTTCCCTCTTTGGCTTCAGAAAATGAGAAATTAAGACCAAATGATAATTCTAAGGGTCTTCCCAGCTCTGACATTCCATGTTCTAAGGTACCTTTCAACTTTCGTTCTGTGTTCTAAGATGCCTTCCAGCTCTGACCAACAATGTACTAAAGTATCTTCTAGCTCTAGTAAATGGTAGCCAATGAAACATGGGATTTTCTGTGGCTTCTAAGTAGCTTAGGGAATTTTGTTGAGCAGCTTCCAAGGGACAGGCAATGTGCTTCTAGTTTATGTCAGGGGCACAGCCTTAGCATGGCCTTCCAGTTAGAAGAGGTATTCTTATTAAGGTTGTCACCCATCATCATAAGAACAATAACAGAGCATTATAATTATTATTCATAAAAATGCACATTTATAACATTCAACACCCAGGTGAATGGGGGTGGGGGGGAGGGGAGACACTAGGCATAACTCGCTCATCCTCTTGCCCTCTCTTCCTGAGATATTCTTTTCCTTCTTGAGTCTCTTGCTAGTAACTGCTGGGCTTCAGACTCCAGGCCCCAGACTCCAGGCTCTGGCTTGAACTTGCCACTTCCCCCACCTTACCCACTGCCCCACACCAAGGAGAGTCCTCACCTGCCTCCCATAGCTGGAGCCAGTCATGCACTTGCACATCTCATGCCAGACTAGGCCAGGCCCAGGCATTAGAGAAGTCTAATGGAAAGGACCACTGGGTCTGTGGTCAAAGAGCCAGGCCTTCAACTTAACCCACCCCGACACTTCTATCTCCCAGGCCTGTTTCCTTATCTTGAAACTCAGGGAGATGACTCAGGACAGCCTCTGAGGTCCCCCATGCCCTAAATCTCAGAGCCTCTGGACCTGTCTCTGCTGGGGCAAGTCACTTCATTCTCTGGGACTCGGTTTCCTCTTCTGCCAGGTAAAATAAGAGTCTGGACTGATGATCTCAAAGGTCCCTTCTGGCTTCAACCCTTTGTTGGTGACATAGGGGACCAAGAAGCAGGGTCTCCTTGGGGAACAAGGGGTCTTCTTGGCTCAGGAGCTCACCCTCCTCCCTCCATACTCACCTTAGCCTCAGGGACTGAAAAGGGCTGGGAACCCTGAAAGGACAGTGTGAAACACAGAATTCTGGAAAATTAGAAGGCAGGAGAGGCCACATCACCCTACCCTAAGTTGCACAGACACTCAATTCTAGTTTCCTGGGGCCATCTCTGCCTAAAGCTCAATCTGCTTCCATTGTTGTTAACAGGATATGAAAGCAGTGTGATAGATACACTAGCATGTTTGGTGGATCAGAAATGCTGGATTTACATCTGGCTTCTGCCTCTATGAGGCCTTGGGAAGGTCATTTCCTCTCTCTGTGGCTCAGTTTACTGATCTGTAAAGTGGGAAGTAGGTGATCTCTAAGCTCGTTTCCAGTTCCAAATCCTTGATTGTTGGATGACGAGGTGAATGTCCACTAAACATCAGTCCTTTCAAGGTCATCCAGACTAGTCATGGGTGATAGATCAAGGAGAGCCTCTAATCCTATGTACTGGCTAAAATCCTCTCCTCATTCATTTACTTGCTACATGATTTTAGGCAAATGCTTAACTTTGCTGCACCTCAGTTTCCTCATCTTTAAAATGAGGGGGGGGTGGACTTGATGACTTCTCAGCAGCTTCTAAATCTGTGGTTCTATGAGCCTATGAAATTTGTCCCTGGGGAGAGCCAGCTCAGTAGCCCCCATCCTGCTTGTCTCGTCTCTCTCTATCCCTCCTGCTGGAATAGGGAGGGGCGGCAGTGCCGAGGGAGGCCCTCTCTTAGAAGTGGTGCTCCATGGACTCTTGGCCACCGCAGCCTCTCATGGGAGCTGTAACTCTACTGGGCCAGCCCTCGAGCTGTCAAGGCCTTGGGCCCACGGCTTGTTATTGCAGGTGCTGCTACTCCCGCCACCGCTGCTGCTGCTTCTGGGAAAGTCATACAACCACCCCAGCCCCCAGGCCCAGTCCCCATGCTGCCTTCATGCCTCTTCTCAAAACCCTTCTGCCCCAAAGCCAGATCATCAGCATTTGGACAGAGGTCAGGAGTCAGGCTCCAAGACCAACTGACTGTCATTCTGCCACCCTGTCACTAAGCTATGCCAGAAGTTGGGCCAGCAAGTCACTCACTGGTCCCCAATCAGTTCATAGAATCATGGATGGAGAGATGGAAGGGATCTCATAGATCACTGAGAGCTAGAAAGAAACAGACACCTGACTGAGTCTGCACTCTGCCAAGACCCATTGGGCAAGTTATTGGCCCTTACTGAGTCTTAATTTCTTGATATGTGAAATAAGGGATAGTAGAAAATAGAGGAGGAGAAAATTGACAAGTTCTAAGTTGCATTCTAGGTTATCATATGATTTAAACTTGGAAGGCCCCTTTAGAATACAGAACATCAGAGCTGGGAGGGTTTTAGAGACTTCAGTCAACACTAGAGCTGGAATTTCTACCATATCCACTAACAGAACCATAGTAGTAGAGTGTTGCAGCTTGGAAGGAACCAAGAAGGTAAAATGGTTGAGCTTGCATGTCTTTTGTATCAGACAGACCCAATTCGAGCCCTCACCTTTGCTGCTTCCTCCCTAAGGTGTGATATGTGACCCCATGGGGGAATGGGTTCTGCCCACTGCTCCCATGAATCAAAGGAGAAACTGAGGCAACCAGGAGGATTAGAACACCAAAGGGTTAATTGTGGGAACCTGAGTGAACCACACAGACTCCATCTTGTGATTCAATTCCAGATCTAGCTCAGTTCCCTGTCTAGGCTAATTTCTGCCTTGCAAGAAAACCTTGATTCAAATGTTGAGAACTTGTGAGATGACTTTGTTCCATTTTTAGTTTGTATTCTCTGCCTGGCTGGAAAAGCTGGACCACCTCTACCCTTAACTGGGACCAGAAACCCAGTCAGGACCCCTAAGATGATAGGAGTTTTCCTCACAATTATACATCTCAAGCAACCCAGATGTCTTATCTGAAAGCTGGCCCATACTGATCAATCAGTTAGTGTTTCCATGTTCTTTGATTCTATATAGACACATGGGGTGAGAGGGACCTCTCTTTTTCTGATTTCAAGGGGAATATTCCTGTTTACTCTGCCCCTCCCAACTAATCTTTTCCTCCAATTAGAAATCAGATAGCCAAATCTAGTATCCTATTCATTGTTTCAGTGGCGGAGAGGGAGTACAATGATGAATGCCCACGATAGGAGAAGGAAAAAGATTCTATAAAGGGAGATGGGGACCTTCCAATGGATACAATCTGCAGGGATTTGGTACTTAGATCACTCATTTTTGCCCCAGAAAAGAAGGAAATCAGAGCTCCCAGGGGCACCCAAAGCCCAGAGGAGTGGGAGACCAAGGATGCATTAAGGAGATTTCATGGCAAATGAAGGGGGGAAGGTAAACCCATGGGCATGACAAAAGTTAATAATGATGGGGGCAGCTAGGTGGCGAAGTGGATAAAGCACCAGCCCTGGATTCAGGAGGGACCTGAGTTCAAATCCGGCCTCAACACTTGACATTACTAGCTCTATGACCCCTGGGCAAGTCACCTTAACCCTCATGCCCACCCCCCCAAAATTAATAATGAACTGCACCACCACAATTAGGAGCATAGGAAAATCCCTGCCATGGAACAATATTCTATCGCCTGCAATTAATTGGTATTTTCTACATAGTGAGGTGCAGCAGAAAAAGGAAGCAAGGAAGCAAGACTTACAAAGCAGTAACTCAGAACCATTCAGAAGATGGCAACCTTAAAATAAGTACCTTAGAAACTTTAATTAGTCAAGGAAATAGAGATTAATGAAAGAATAAATAAGTATAAATATAACCATGAGTTAAAAGACAAAAGTCCTAGAAGAGAAACTAAATGATGAAAGAATAAAGGAAAGAAATCATTTAGAACAAGGTACCAGAAAATGAAAATTTTAAACTAAGAACAAAATAAGTTGAAAGGGACAAAGAAAAAGGAAGATTTTATTTGGCTACTTAAGTGGAGACGAGGGAAAAAGACAAAATAAATGACTAAATAATAAGAAAAAAAAGAAAATGGGAATAATAAGTTAAGCAAAACTAGAGAAAAGGTAATAAATAGGCATTAAGGAAGGAGAAGTTAAGGGTGAGGAGAAAGCTGGTGGGAATAGGGTAAGGATGGGTTAGATTAAGCTAAGATAACTGAAGAGACAAAGAACTTCTCATTTTCAGATGAAGAAGGGGGGTAAATCCAAATTGTGTTGGGGACAGGGGGACAGAATAATATTACAACAAAATGGAGAAAACTAGAAACTTAATTCTCATAACTTTAAATGTTAATGGATCAAACAATCCAATAAAATGAAAAAAGAGTGACAGGTTGATAAGAAAAGAAACACCCACAATCTGTTTCTTATCCCCCCAAAATTGCACTTTAAAACAATATATACACAAAATAAAAATAAGGGGGATGAAACAATATGACTATGCATCAGGTGAATCCAAGAAAACAAGAGTTGAAATCATCGCTGTCAGACACAGCTAAAACCAACATCTACAACATAACAAGGGGATAAGGAAATTACATTATCTGAAAGTTAACATAGTAACAAATCAATATAAAATACTAAAATAAATTCTCCAAATGTCTTACCATTACATTAACAAACACTACAAGAAGATTTAGATAGTAACCACAATAGTGGCAAGAAATTCAATGTCCCTTTTTCCGTTTTGAGTTAGTCTAAAATAAGATAGACAAAAGAGAAAATATTGAACAGAACAGATTTCTAGAGAAACTAGAGGCAAAAGACTTAGTAAGGGTATTTCTAAATTGGATTGCTAAAGACTATACCTATTTCTCAAGCAACACATAAAACTTTGGGGGGGGGCAATGAGGGTTAAGTGACTTGCACAGAGTCACACAACTAGTAAGTGCCAAATGTCTGAGACCAGATTTGAACTCAGGTCCTCCTGAATCTAGGGCCAATGCTTTACTCCACTGTGCCACCTAGCTGCCCCCAACACATAAAACTTTTTTTTTTAAACCAAAACTGAATATGTGTTAAGGCACTGAGATATTGCAAACTAATGTAAAAAGGCAAGAATAGTTGGCACACCGTTTATAGACTCCATACACAGAAAGATAGTAATCATCTCAAAGAGCACAAAAAAAGAAAACACATACCAATAAGGAAAGTTAACAATGAAACACACCTAAAATAAGCACCAAAGGGAGCTATTAAAAGTTAGAGGGTAAATAGATAAATTAGAAAGCAAAATAAATAAATAAATAAACCTATAGAAATGACAAAACCAAAAGATGGCTCTTGTGAAAACATTAATGAACTGATACCTCTTTAGCCAACTTTATTAAAAAGTAGAGTGCAAAAAATCAAAATCAATTAAATAGGCAAATGAATGACACAAAATCACATCAAAATCAGAAGAATTCAAAAGAATTATCAAACACTTAGTACACACAGGTATATGTTAACAAGACTTAGAACACAAAAGAAATACAGGAACATTTTCAAAAATATCAAATGCCCAAACAAAAAAACAGATAAAATTTCAAATGATCCAATCTCAGAATAGGAAATAGAATCAACTGCTAAGGAATTACCAGAAGGGGAAATACTCATTATTCTTATAGATTCACAGGAGAATTCTATCAAACCTTTTAAAGAACAATTAATACCAATACTATGTACACTATTCTAAAAACTTAAGAAAGTACGTTGTCACATTTTAATGAGGATACCTAAACCAGAGAAAGATAATGCAGGAGAACTATGGACAAAATATCATTAATGTAAAATCTATTTAAAAATTTTAAATAAAATCCTGTCAGATGGACTAGTGATTCATTTAAGAAAACATTCCTCATACCATGTTGAATTTATACCAAGGATGCAAGGATGGTTCAACATTAGGAAAACTATTGACACAATCATATTGAAAACAAAAACATTCACACCACAAGATTATACCAATATATATGAGAAAAGATTTTGACAAAGTACAACACTGGCTTATGCTGAAAACCCTATAAAGCATAGGCATAGAGGACTCTTTTTTTTGTATCACATCAAATTCAAACTTCTTATCAGGAATATAATAGTGTCCAGGAATAGAGAGGCAGCATGGTATAATGAAAAAGAATATTGGTTTGAAGGTAATCAGAGGATCTGGGTTCTAAATTCTGCCTCTTGATATTTAATACCTTTGTAGACTTAACCCTGTGCCTTAGTCTTCTCATCTGTAAAAATGAGGGGCTAGATTCAATGACATCTGAAGTCCCTTAAGCTCTTAATCAATGATCCTATGATCTTAGGTCATAACACCCAGCCCCAGAGATGCTAACTGGAAACTTGCTCAGGGAGGTTGGGAGGTGAGTGGAAACTGAGGCAGGAAGAATGAAAGTCAGCCTTCCTTCTCCCTGAAAGGCCAGCCACATAGCCTGGGAGACAATACACCTGCTTTCATATACAGACTCTAACCCCTTCCTCTCTTTTAAATGATTTTTTTTAATGATTCCTATTTATCCTGTGTACAGCTTGCTTTGTATATATTATTTCATGTTGTCTTCCCCCATTAGATTACAAGCTCCTTGAGGGCAGGGGCTGATGTTTTGCCACTTTTGATATCCCCAACACTAAGCTCACTGCCTGGCACATAGTAGGTACTTAATAACTTTTCACTGAGTTGAATTGAACCTAACCTCCCTGGACCTCAGTGTCTTCACCAGTAAAATAGGAATACTGGACACAGAGAACCAAAAGATCATTGGCAATGGAATCCTGGGTGCAAGTCCCAAGGTCATCATTTAATACTTGTGTGCAAATCAGTTTGCTCTTGCCAGATCTCAAACCCACCATTGCTGCCTGGTGATCTTTAATCATTCCCCATTTAATCACAATCCTCATGGTGCCTTCCAGCCCTTGGAAACAATAAACTGCTCTATCTGTCTATCCATCCATCAGCCAGCCAGCCAGCCAGCTATGTAGCTATGCATTTATCTATGTATATATGTATCTATCCATATATGTATGTAGGTATCTCTCTCATCTCTCATCTATCTTTCTCTATCCATCTATCATCTCTCTCTCTCTCTCTCTCTCAGAGGACATGGCAATCAGTTTCTTCCATGGCACCACTCACCCAGGGAGTGTCCCAGTGACTCTCTAGACCAAATTACCTCTCCTTGGCCACCACATCCTTATATGTTTATTAAAATATGAGTTCTTTGAGGTAAGGAACTATCTTCCTCTTTGTATTTATATGGTCCCCATCATTTTCATTGGGGTCTGGTACACAGTACTTGGTGAAGTTCTTTTATATTCCTTCCTTCCTTTTTCAAATGAAATAATTGGATTCGATGATCACTAAAGGCCTTCCTAACTCTGATATTCTATAGTCTTAGTGATCCCTCCTAGCTCTGACATCCTATGTTCAAGTCTCTTCCAGGTCTCACATTTTATGTTCTAGAGAGCCCTCCCAGCTTTAACTTCTGTGTTGTAAGGGCCCTTCCAAGCTCTGACATTCTTGGTTCTAAGAGCCCTCCCAGCTCTGACAACCTGTGTTCTAAGAGCATTCTATGTTCTTGGGACCATTGTCATCTTTAATATTCTATGATCTGTGCTCTTGACATCATAGAACCAGAACTGTAGAGATTAAACAGAAGATCTAGTCCAACCTCCTCCTTTGATAGAATGACTCTGGACAAGGACCTCCTGGGAAAAACTGTCCCTCTGCCTTCAGTGGGTTTTCCCCTGAGAATTCCCACATGGTCATTGCTCTCGGGAGGCCGTGGGAGTGTCAGGAGGAGGTCCCATCCAGCACCCCCCACCATGCCTGGCACCTCCCTCTAGGAGATTAGAGGGGCCCCAGAGTAGCAAAGCTGGGCATGCCCCCACTCCTGAGGTTTCCAGTCACCCTGGCAGTGACGTTGTCAGCAGCTTCTGTTTGCAGGGATAGTTAAGCGTTGCCTGGGAGACAAGAGGAGGTGTCTCCTTGGCTTGGCCCAGCCCATCCCTCCTTAGTCTGAGTCTCCTGATACCAGGTTCCTCGCCCTCCCTTCCCGCCCCCTCCCAGGACTGTGTCCCAGCCTTATCCTCTATTTATTCCTTAGGTTTCCGTGGCTGCTGGTAAAGGATGAAAAGGAGCCGCCTGTGTTGGTGCTACCCTGTGAATGCTTGGGCACCAAGTTCCCTTATCTCAGGGAATGGGAACTTTCCAGAGAAGCTCAGGGGGCATGAAGGTCCTGCCCAGATCTTAGAGCAGGAAGGAGCATGGGAAAGAGGGTCTTTTGTCCCAGAGGACATGAAGGGGGCAGCTGAACTGTGGAAGGAGGTGTGGGCTGGTGGGAGGTGGAAGGAGAGAGGGAACAAGACCTAAGCAGAACTGGGCTGGGGGGTGGTCAGGAAGGGGTCCAGCCAGTCCTGCAGACTGGGACTCATCCCCTTTCTCCTCTCCCAGGTGAGGGCCACTCCACCCCACCCCAACCTGCCACCTGCTAGACTTTGGAAAACTCAGCTGCCCTCTTTGACTAACAAGATGAATCTCCTCACCTATAAGATTCAGGGTTTGGCCTAGCAACTGAAGCTCCCCACTAGCTAGGAATTCTGTGATCCAATATATCCTTCCCACACAACCAGGGGCAGATTCAGAGATAGGACATCTCTGTGTTTTATAGACAAGGGTATCAATACCCAGAGAGGTTTGGCATCTTTCAAAGGACACACAGCAAGTTAGAGGCAGAGATGGGATTCAAACTCAGGTCTTCTGACTCCTAGCCTCTATATCGCTCCCTGAAGTTTACTGTCCAGCACTTACATCCATGTAGGTCATGGCCACCCCGCTGCCTCCACCACATTAACCTCCAGACATGATCCACAATCATTTGTTCATAGGAGTTTCAGCCAGATGACAACTTAGATGTCATCTAGACCTCCGTTTTACAGAAGGAGAAACTGAGGCCCAAAGAGTTAAACAAGTCCTACCTAGGCTTGAGAAGCAAAAAAGGCAAATTCCTAGAAGTCAGCCAAGACAGAGAGGAGCTCACAGGCAAGGAACAGAGCTGGGAAGTCAGAAAGAGCCAACGAGTTTCATTAGTAAGGAGAAATGATAGGGGCAGCTAGGTGGTGCAATGGATAAAGCACCAGCCCTGGATTCAGGAGGATCTGAGTTCAAATCCGGCTTCAGACACTTGACACTTACTAGCTGTGTGACCCCGGGCAAGTCACTTAACCCTCATTGCCCCACAGAAAACAAACAAAGCAAACAAACAAAAAGGAAATAATAGATAATTCCCATTTTTATGGAGCCTTATAAAATGCTTGCCCATGTACAATCTTATGAGGTAGGTAATGCAAATAGTATTTTCATTTTATAAATGAGGTGAATATAATTCACCACAGAACAGTACAGTACAGAGTACAGTATAGAACAGTACAGTACAGTAGAGAGAATACTGGGCCTGGGGTCTGGAAGAACTGAGCTCAAATCCAATCTCAGATACTTACTGATTGTGTGACCCTGGACAAATCATTTATCTGCTCTTTGCCTTAGTTTCCTCATCTGTAAAAGGAGGATAACAATAGCACCTACCTCCCAGGGTTGTTGTGAGGAAAAGATGAGATAATACCTGTAAAGCTTGGCAAATCTTAAAGTGCTAGCTATTATGTTTTTTTAATTCAATTTAATCTTATTTTAAATTTCAAATTCTCTCCCTTCCCTTTCCCCTCTTCCACACTTTAGGAAAGCAAGAAAAACAAAATTAGTTACAGATATGTAAAGTTAAATAAAACAAATTCTCTACATTTATCTGGGAGATATGTGTGTAGGTATGTATGTAGGTATGTATGTATGTATATAACACAAACATGTATGACATACATGTATACAAATATAGCATTTTCTCTATCATATATTATATCATATGTACATGTTTGTATATGTATGTATGTATGTCTATGCATACATGTATAGGGTCTCACTAATGCAGGACATTTGTTTTGAGATATATAGATATACACATATAAATGTATGCCTATCTAGACATACACATTATATATATATATATATGTATATATATGTATATATATGTATATATATGTATGTATGTATATATATATGTATGTATATTAGACTTACCTAATACAGCAAATTTATAAACATGTATATATGTGTGGACATACACTTACCTACATGTGCATATATGTATACATACACACATACATACATACATACATACATACATACATACATACATACATACACTTCAATCTGTGCTCTGAGACCATTAACTTCCTGGTGGTAGATAGCATGTTTCATCATGAGTCTATTGGAACTGATTGTTTCCATTGTGTTGATCAAAGATTCTAAGTCTTTCTAAGTTGTTTGGTTTTTGTATTTATTATATAAATATTGTTATTATTTTATTGTATAATTATCATATAATTGTACATTACACATAATTATTATATTAATTTTTCTCCTGGTTATGCTCACTTCACTTTGCATCAGTTCATATAAGTCTTCCCCAGTTTTTCTAAAACCATCCCCTTCATCATCACAATAGCATTCCATCACCTTCATATATGATTTGTTTATGATATCATTTTTTATTTCTAAACCATGTACCTTGTTGAGCTTATCTTAGTATATGGTGTGAAATGCTGGTCTATACCTAGTTTCTATCAGACTAATTCTATCTACTAGTAACTTACTTGGAATCTCCAGTCTATACCCTTAGGGCTGGTGTTCCTATTACTTTCAAACATAGCACCTAGCACTCAGCTTAGCATACAATAGGCACTTCATAAATGATTGTTAGTTGATTGAATTGATTCAGTTCAATCAAAAAAGCATTTCTTAAGCCCCTGCTAGGTACCAGGTCCAGCATTTGTTGCTGAAGATATAAAGACAAAAATTAAACAGACCCTGCAATCCTGACATCCTCTGTTCTAAGCTCCCTCCCTGTTCTGACATTTCATGTTTTAAGGTTTCTTCGAGTTCTAACATTCTGTGTTATTAAGACTCTCACAGCTCTGACAGTCTATTTTCTAAGGCAGAGGTGTCAAACATTTCAACCAAGGGCTGCATACCACCTACAACACTCCCCAGGGAGACCAGAATCATATTAAAATGTAATTGGGAAATATTTAACAAAATAAATAAAAATACTGTAAAACATAGATATGTTAATATGTAGTTTTGGGGGGCAGATAGGTGGCACAGTGGATAAAGCATCGGCCCTGGATTCAGGAGGACCTGAGTTCAAATCCAGTCTCAGATACTTGACACTTACTAGTTGTGTGACCCTGGACAAGTCACTTAACCCCTATTGTCCGGAAGAAAAAAAAAATAGTAGTTTTCTAAGCCAATATGCAGCCTGGAGGAATTCATACGTACTGCTAGTAGCCCCCATTTCTATTTGTTTGACACCACTATTCTAAAATACCTTCTAATTCTGATATTTTGTGTTCTAAGATCCTTCCCAGTTTTGCAATTCAATCTTCCAAAACCTATTCTAGTTCTAACAGTGTATGTTCTAGCATCCATTCTAGCTCTGACATAATATGTTATGAGGTCATTTCTAGGTATAAATCCTGTGATAAACTTGAAAGGATCTTAGAACTTTTCTAGTTCAACTTCCCCTATGCAGTCTGTTTTATAGAGCAGGAAACTGAGGCCCTCGCTTCCTCAAGGTCATACAGCAAAATCTTTTAGACCTATACCTACAATCCAATGGGGAGGGACTAGAGATAATGGCCCACATGGAGATTGCATGTGCCTGAGGGAAATAATCCAATTGAATCAGAATTTATTAAATGTCCATCACTTAAAATGCTAGGTACTTGTCTCCAAAGACAAAAGGAAAAGTAGTCCCTGTCTTCAAGAAGGTTACAGCCTACTAAGGGATGCATCATGTAAACAGTCAAGGCATATGCATTACAATTTGAGGAGTAAGAAGACAGTACTAACAGGTAAGGAGGTTGGGATAGGCTTGTCTTAGGAGATAGAACACAAGCAAATCCTGAAGGGAAGTTACATTAAATTAATTATATTAACTTATTAATTAATCGACTACATTAAATTTAAAAGGTTTTGTGCAAATAAAACAAATGTAGCCAAGATCAGAAGGAAAGCAGAAAATTGGGGTGAAATATTTATAGACAGTTCTAAGATAAAGGTCTCCTATCTCAAATATATGAAGAACTTTGTAAAATCTATAAAAATATGAGTCATTTCCCAATTGATAAATGGTCAAAGGATATGAACAGGCAGTTTTCTGATGAAGAAACACAATTTATAGGCATATGAAAAAATGCTCTAAATCATTATTGATTAGAGAAATGCTAATTAAAGCAACCTTGAGATATAATTTTCCACTTATCAGATTGGCTAAAATGATTGAAGAGTAAAGGAACAAATGTTAAAGGGGCTATGGAAAAACTGAGACACTAATTCATTGTTGGTGGAATTGTGAACTGATCCAACCATTTTGGAGAGTCCAAAGAGTTATTAAACTGCCTATTCCCTTTGACTCAGCAATTACCACTACTAGGTCTATTTTCAGATTTGATTAGGAAAAGAGGAAAACAAGTTGTATGTTGCAAAATATTTATTGTGGCTCTCTTTTTAGTCGCAAAGAACTGGAAATTGCAGGGATATCCTTCAGTTGGGGAATGGCTGAACAAGTTGTGGTATATGATTGTGATAGAATACTACTGAAATGATGAGCTCATTGATCTTAGGAAAACATGGATAGACTTTCACAAAATAATAAAGAGCAAAATGAGCAGAAGCAAGAGAATGTTGTATGTGGTAACAGCAATATTGTTTTAATAACAACTTTGAACAAATAAGTCATTTTGACTCTTATAAATACCCAAATTAATTACAAAGGACATATGAAGGAAGAAGCTATCTGTATCCAGAGAAAGAATTGATAAATAGATATATAGGATGATTTTATACATATCTATTATATATACATACATATACATGTACATATTTGTGTCTCATGGTAGCCATCTCTAGGATGGGGGAGGAGAGGGAAAAAATAAATTTATATAACTTTATTCTATATATATTCTATATGTATATATATGGAATAGCAAGTTGTACATAATAGATTTGTAATTCCATGTGCATTCTTTTTTATTATACTATGTTATGGAAATGGTTGTTTTATTCCATAAATTAAACATTAAATAATATTTTAAAATTTTAAAAGAGGAAGCTAGGTATGCTGGGAGACAAAGGTAAGGAGGTACTGCCTTGGAGGCATAGGGAAATACTCTACAAATCCCTAAAGGCAGGAAATGTTGGAACCTATAATGTGGGAAGGGTAGTCATGTGCAGTTAGCATAGAAAGATAAGCTAAAACTTATTGAGAAAGGTTTTAAATGCGAAATTAAGGTATTTGTGTTGTATTGTGGAGGCAATAGGGAGCTATTGAAGGTTCTTAAGAGCAGGAAGTGATATGATCAGATTTGTGGTTTGGGAGAATTAATTTGACAGCTGCATGGAAGATAGCTTGGAGGGGAGATAAAACTGGAAGCTGGGTATCCAATTAGAAGACTGTTGTAGGGCAGCTAGGTGGCGCAGTGGATAAAGCACCGGCCCTGGATTCAGGAGTACCTGAGTTCAAATCCGGCCTCAGACACTTAACACTTACTAGCTGTGTGACCCTGGGCAAGTCACTTAACCCCAATTGCCTCACTAAAAACAAAACAAAACAAACAAACAAAAAAAACAGAAGACTGTTGTAATGCCTTTGATGAGGACTTAAACTGACCTAGTGAAATTTCACATGAGAAAAAGGGACAAAAGGAAAAGATGAAAAGATAAAATTGACAAGATTTAGCGTCTAATGGACTGTGAGGGGAGGGTGAGAAAGAGGGAAGAGTTGACACCCAAGACAGTGACTCCAAGGTTATAAACTTGTTTAACTGGAAAGATGTTGGCGCCTCAACGGAAATAGAGGAATTTGGGAGAGGGATGGGTTTGAGGGAATAATAGTCATGACAGTTCATGTTTATGTAGTGTTCTCAAGTATGCAAAGCTCTTCATCTCATTTTGGACATGTTGACTTCAAGATGTCTATGATGCATCCAAGTAGAGATGGCCTATGGGCACTTAGCAATGAAGGATTGGAGCTGAAGAAAGAGTCTAAGGCTGGACAAATAGATCTGGGAATCATCTGTATAGAGAGGCTAATGGAACTTATGGGAGCTGATGAGATCAAGAGAAAAAGGGTGTGGAGAGGGAAAGGAAGGGGCCCCACGCCAGAGCCTTGCTGGACCCCCAGCATCAGGGGTAGGACACAGATGATGTCCAGCCCAAACAAAGGGGATAGGGTATCCATCTCCCTCACCAGCATGATTGCTTACTGTAGCTTAAGACAATGCCTTCTCCCTTTCCTGCTGCCAGGAGCAGAGCACTGGACTGTTGGGGAGTAGAGTGGATCCATCTGTTCCTTGGGGATGGACATAGAGAAGGGAATGGACTCTCAGGGTAGCTGAGGACTTCCAACCAGAGCAAGAAAGGGCAGAGGTCAGAGCCCTGGGCTCCCCATGAGGTTCCTTGAGCCACGTGCCAGACAACTTGAGCCACCCACACTCAGGCTCTTGGCCCCAGCCTCGTGGGGAGCCATGGGCCAGGACCAACAGCCTTGTGCAGCTGGTCCTGGCTCCTACCAGCCCAGGATCAGCAGGGAGCCTCTTCCCTCTCTCTGGGCAGGATTCCTTAGGGAGTGAGAGGACTAACAAGGGGCTCGGACCTCCCAAAGCTTTGGCAGGGTTAGCCTAACCTGCACTCCAAAAGACAGCCACCAATTTGGGGTGATAGGAACACCCTCTACCCTCCTCTCTCTCCCTTGTCACTCGTGCCTGAAAGTCTACCATCAGAGTGAGTGCCTTTGGGTATACTCCATCCCTTGAGGAATTAACCCAGTGAGTCCTGTAGCTCATCAAATGCTTTCCAAAGCAACTGAGGCAGCTGGAGGCATAGTGGATGCAACACTGGGCCTGGAGTCTGCAAGCCCTGAGTTGAAGGCATTTGGAAAAACTCCTGGCAGAGTGGAAATCAGAGTTAGAGGACCCGGGTTCAAATTCTTCTTCTGATACCTACTATCTGTATGGCTTTGGGAAAATCACCTCCCCTCCCCATGCTTCAGTTTCCTCATCTGTCAAGTAAGAGGGGAGGAACGGAGGAGGAAAGAAGCATTTATTTATATGCCTTCTGTTATGTGCCAGGCACGGGGCTGAAAGCTTTTTACAAGTAATATCTCATTTTTCCTTATAACAACCCCAGAAGGGGAGAAGCTCTAATTCTCTCCGTTTTATAGTTGGGGAAACTGAGGCAGCCCGAGTTTTAAATTACTTTCCTAGGGTCACACGGCTAGTAAAGGATCTGAGGGCAGATTTGAATTCAGGTCTTCCCAACTCCAGGCCCAGGGCTCTATCCACTGTGCCACCAGCTGCCTCTGCTTGGGTGGGACCGAATGGCCTTTGAGGTCCCTCTCAGCTGTGGATCTACAAACTTTATCCACTGGCTACTAGCGAGCCACTGAGAATTTTTGAGTAGAAGCATCACTTAGCCAGATCTATATGAGAGAAAGGAAATTCTGACACTGGGATGGAAGAAGAGCTGGAGGAAGGAGAGAGACAGTAGGAGGCTTCTGTCCAGTCTAGGTCAGCTTTGGCTCCTTCCCTCACCCCTCAAGCCAGTAAGAGGAGAGAGTCAAAGGCTGTCTGAGCTGCCCCTTCCCCTTTCTGAGGACCCAGCCTTCCTCATCGGCCTTTCTCCACTTCTCCAACAGTTGGTTGAGCAGCTGCACACCAGGCCGGGCACATGGACACCTGGAGCCACCAGGGTTCACCTCATGGTCTGCTAACAGCAGGCAGAAGGAGAGCATCAAGCCTCTGTTCACTGCCATCAGGCAAGGGCTGGGGCGAGGTCAGGGAAAAGCTGGAAACAGTGAGATAGTGAGGCCAAGGGAGGTTAGGGGACTGATAGGGATATTTGTGTTTGAAGGGAGGAGGGGAGTGACCCATTTCCTGAAGGGACTCCCAGGCTCCACCATGCTCACCCCACCCCCTACTCCCTTCGATCCAGCCTCAGGGCCCTGGTGTCTCCCAGAATCCATCCCCATCCCCCGCCTGTGGAGACAGGGCCAGGGGACTGAGGCTTGACTTGTCACTAGCAACTTGACCTTGAGCTATCATTCTTCATGCCTCAGTTGTATCTTTTGTCAAGTGAGAAGCATTGGATCCTATAGTTAGAGTCTGAAGGAAGGTTAGAGCCATCCAGGTCAATTCCTTCTTTTTAAAGGGAAGGGAAGTAAAGAGTTGAGTACCTTCCACCTTGAACTGTACTCAGAACCAACAAAATCTCAAAATTCTATAACTGGGGCAGCTAGGTGGCGCTGTAGTGGATAAAGCACCGGCCCTGGATTCAGGAGGACCTGAGTTCAAATCCGGCCTCAGCCACCTGACACTTACTAGTTGTGTGACTCTGGGCAAGTCACTTAACCCTCATTGCCCCACCAAAAAAAAAAAAATTATATAATCAACCAAACCAACTCTTCATAGCCTCCAGGTATTCATTCAGCACTCAGTCTCTTTCTGCCTCTTTCTACATCCTCATTCTTAACCTGTTTTGGGTCTTGGACTCCTTGGGAAATCTGGTGAAGCCTACAGGTTCCTTCTCAGAATAATATGGTGAAATGAATAACATAAAATATATATGAGTACAAATGGAAATCAATTATATTAAAATATAGTTACCAATATATTTTAAAACAAAACAAAACCACACCTGAAGTTAAGATTCCTTGTTCTGTATGCATACACATATGCTTTTGTGTATATATATGTAGTTTACACATATGTATCATTGTGTGTATATATGTTTGTGTGTGTACACACATGTACTTTCTAGATGTTTAACTTGATATCCAAGTTACCCCACAACCTGGTACCAACCCCACCTGTCTTTCTAGCCTTCTAGTATGCCACTCACTCCTACACTGTCAGTCAACTGGCAATTATTAAGTACCTACCACCAAACACTGTGCTAAGCCCTGGGAATAGAAATGTGGCGCTGGTAACTCCTTGGCATCTATTATATGCATCTATATGTGTAACTGTTGGAAGAATTGGGAATATCTTCTGTAGAGGAGACAAGACTTCCAGAAGAAATGATTACTCTCTATCAATAGCTGAAGGACAGTCCTGTGGAAGAAGGAGCACAGGGTTCTGCTTGGCTCCCCACCTCCCCAATCCTGAGAAGAGAGAACTCGGACCACTGTGGAGAAGGGAGAAGGGGAGCATCCTTTAGCTACTTCCTAACACTCACATCTGCTTACAATGGAGTAGGCTGCACTGGTAGATAGTGGGTTCTCTGACTTCAAGCAAAGATTGGATGATCCATTACTTCTTAGGAATGTGGTAGAGATGTAGGAGGTCAGACTAGATGATGTCTGATATCCCTTCAAGTTGCCTTGTGGCTTAAACTTTCCATAGTCTAGGGCCCCTCCCAATTCTGATATTCTCTGTTCTAAGGGCCTTCCCAGTTCTGACATTATGGCTTCTAAGATCCCCCCTAGCTCTGCCATCCTGTGTTATAAAGGCCCTCCCAGATCTGCCATCCTGTGTTCTAGGGCCCTCCCAGCTCTAACATTCTGGGTTATAAGGCTCCCCCCACCTCTGACATTCTATGTTATAAGGATCTTCCTAGCTCTGACATTCTTTGTTCTATAGGCCTTCCTAGTTCTAACATCTTGGGCTCTAAGGGCCCTCCCAGCTCTGACCCTTTCTGATTCCTGACCCTTACAAGCTTGGGGTACATGCTGGACCCCGCAATGAGGTACATTACTGTTTATCTGTCCCATCTGTTTGTTCTCCTTTAGTCCAGTCTCTCTGCATGGGGCCTACTCCAATCCTGACCAGATTTAACCTCCTTATGAGCCAGCCTGCAGGAGACATCCAATGGAATGGCTGACTAGGGCAGAGCTGGGACATCTGGTGCCTCCCAGCCCTCTCCTAATCCCCTGAATTCTCTTGGAAAGGTAAGTGCCCATGCTTTGCCACACAGCAGTCTGTGTTTGCTCTTCACCCTGGCATGGGCATCGGAGAGGGGATTGAGGCCAGATTTACCAGAGGAAGAAGGCTAGAAATGCTTGGGCATTTGTTTACTTGGCCGGCTTGTTTTCTCCCCAGCTGTTGGGAATTGTTCACAAACTAGCCTGAGGCTGAGGGACTCAAGCTGGCTGGATTCTACACTTGGGAGCAGAAGCTTTTTAGTATCATCCTAGAATGTTCTGTGACCATTGGAGTTCAAATCCAGCCTCAGACTCGTGCTAACCATGTTACCCTGGAGAAGTCACCTAACCCTGTTTGCCTTAGTTTTCCCATCTATAAAATGAGCTGGAGAAGGAAATGGCAAACCACTCCAGTATCTCTGCCAAGAAAACCCCAAATGGGGTCACGAAGAGTCATACATGACTGCACAACTACAGTTTCGATGTGTCAAATATGGGCCATGGACCATTCAGGAATGTAGCCTTAACCAGATTAAAATATAATAGAAAAATAATTAACAAAATAAATTTTAAAATCTAATAAAACATTTTAAAATTCCAGAATGTTCCGGGACCATTCCTTAGCCAGTTTTTAACAGAGCTATTCCAGAATCCTTCTAGGACACTTCTAAATGATTTATCAGGGATATTGTAGAGAGGATCTCTATTCTGGTATGGATTCCGTTCAACTGTCTCTGAGTTCCCTCCCAACTCTGGGATTCTATGAGCCAGTCTAGATCCCTTGAGAGCATGTCCAAAATGGAACTCATTATCTTTCCCCCAAAGCCTCCCATACCCACATCTGGCCTATTACAGTAGAGGGTAATGACATCCTTCTAGTCTCCACCTGGACCTAGGAGTCATGCTAGATCCACTCTCTCTCTCTCTCTCTCTCTCTCTCTCTCTCTCTCTCTCTCTCTCTCTCTCTCTCTCTCTCTCTCTCACACACACACACACACACACACACACACACACACACACACCTCCCATATCCAAGCTGTGGCCAGGTGCTGTTGATTCTACCTTTGCTCCATCTCCCCAGCACACTCCGCTTCTCTGACACTGTCACCACTCTGGTACAGACCCTCATCACCTCATGCCTAGATTATTGCAATAACCTGCGGGAGGGGCTGCCTGCCTCAAATCTCCCCCCATTTTAGTCCATTCTTCACTCAGCCAAAAAGAAAAAAAAAATTATTTTCCCAAAGCTCAAGTCACTCCCTTACTCAGTAAACTCCAGTGGCTCCCTATCACCTCCAGGATCAAATACAAAATGTTTTGTTTGGCATTCAGAGCCCTTCCTAACCTACCTGTCTCCCACCTTTCCAGTCTCCTTACATCTTATTCCCCAACATGTACTCTTTGATCCAGTGACACTGGGCTCCTGGCTGTTCAATGAACAGGGACACTCCATCTTCCCACTCCAGGATTCTCTTCTGGGGAATTCTCTGCCTTGCCCCCTCCCCCTGCTGACCTGCCTGGCTTTTAAGTCCCAATTAAAATTCCCTCTTCTCCAACTCCTTTTAATTCTAGTCCCTTTCCTCTCAATTTTTCCTGTAAATCTTGTATATAGCTTGTTTGTATATATCTGTTTGCATGTTATCTCCCCCATTAGATTGCAAGCTCCTTGAGGGTAAGGACTGCCTTTTACCTCTTTTTGTGTAGCTAGCACTTGGCACAGTGCCTGGCTAGTAGGTGTTTTTAATAAATGTTTATTGATTGACTGATTGCCAGATTGATTAATGTCCCTGACTTCAGAGTGATTCAGAGATGACAGGATCATGAAGCTGGAGTCAGCTAATCCAATACCCTTATTTCAACCACTCCCAAACTGGTAAATTCCAATCAATCAATCATCAAGAAGCTTTTATTAACATCGGTCTGTCTGCCCACTTGTGTAATTAGAGTTATTGCCAAATCAAACCCTCTTTCTCCTTTCTCTGCACTATGAACAATTCGGTTCAAATCTACAAATACATATTGGGCACCTACTATTTACAGAGCACTCAGCATCATTTCTGAGATACCCTCATGGGGAATAGAAGATTTGGCATTTGTTAACCCCTTCTCTGTGCCAAGAACTGTGCTAAGATACAAAGAGAGGTTAAAAAAGAAAATTCCAGGCTTCCAAGGAGCTCAAGGTGTCACAGGGGAGAAAGCAGGAGAACAGTTGTGGACAAACAAGATAGAATGGAGTTAATCAATGAACAGAGAGGAGCCAGCCTTCAGGGGGATCAGGAAAGGCTTCTTGTAGGTGGTGAGATCAGAAGGAACCAAGTAAGCTTAGAGACTTGGAGATGAGGAAGGAGAGAGCTCCAGGCGTGAGGGGGAGTGAGTGAAAATTATCTAAGTAGGAGATGGGAAATTGTTTAAGGAGCTAACCCCGATGTTATTGGATCCCAGAGTGCTCAATGTTCAGAAAAACTTGAGTTCATATCTTACTTCAGACACTATCCATGTGACTGAGAAAGGCACTGAAACTCTTAGGCTCAGTTTCCTTGTAAAATGAGGATAATATCACCCATACCCCCACAGGGATGTTGTATCAAAGAGATAAGATGTGTAAAAAAAAAAAAAAAAAGCTTTTCCAACCTTAAAGGGCAAACTGGAAATGTTGTTGTTCAGTTGCTTCTCAATCATGTCCCATGCTTCATGACCCCATTTGGGATTTTCTTGGCAGAGATCCTGGAGTGGTTTGCCATTTCCTTCTCCAGTTCATTTTACACTTGAGGAAACTGAGGCAAACAGGGTGAAGTGACTGGCCCAGGGTCACACAGCTAGTGTCAGAGGTAATTCAGAAAGGTGAGTCTTCCTGATGTAGAGCCCAGTGTTCTATCCACTGCACCACCTAGCTGCCCCATAGAAATGCTAGTTATTAGTATTAGGAAGATGAGGAGGCTGGGACACATGTGAATAATAAGGAAAATTTAACATAAGTACATAAGAGGTATATAAATCAATAGGTGAGGTCTGGGAAGAAATGGTAACTGACAGAACTCTAGAAGTTACAAAGCACTTCACATATGTTAATTATCTTACTTAGTTCTTACAGCTATCCTGTGGCATTCACTTGAGAAATATCTGAATATAAGGCCAGAAAGGTATGTTGGGGCCACATTGTGGAGGGTCTTGATTGACAGATTCACAGATCATAGACCTAGAGCTGAGAAAGACTTCAATATTTATCTCAAAGGAAATTTAGACCTAGAGTCAGTGACTTGTCCAAGGTCACACAGTTAATAAGCTTCAGAGGCAGAATTTGAACCCCGGTCATGTGTCTCTTACTCCTTGCTTTCTATTGGTTTTATTCTATAGGCGACAGGACTGGAGGATATAGGAGTGACACCACTGGACAACTGTGTCAGGAAGATGAATATGGTACCCTGGGCAGGATAGAATAGAGACGGGGAGCTGTGGGTACAAGAGACTCCCTACCTGGGCCATAACCAAAGAACAGGTATATAATATAAGGTTCTTCTTAGATAGTTATCTGTTTAGACTAAAGGGCAGAAGAGAGCCCACCTAGAGATCCTTAGTGGTAGGTTCTGACAGGAAGTGGTCATTACCGTCCAGCTCCAGTAGAATCCTAAATCTCCAAAAGTAAAAGACTTCAGAGGCCATTCTATATAGTAAGTCTCTAGGGCACTTGGCTCAGAGTCAGGAAGACCTGAGTTCAAATCCAGCCACGTACACTCACTAATTTTATGACCCTGGGCAAGTCCTTTGACCTTTCTGAGCCTCAGTTTCCCCATCTGTAAAAGAGAGAGTTGGACTCAATAGTCCTTGAGGTCCCTTCTAGCTCTAAATCTCTTCTCCCATGGTGGAATCCCACCTCACTTGTTGGTTGTTATCTTTCATTCTCAAAGAGGACCAAAATGGCATCACTGTGTTGGGGTCAAGGTTCAGAGTGTCCGACCATGGCTGATCAGACCAATAGGAGCTCGGGATGCTCTACCACAGGTTGGGCACAGATTGTCCACATGAACATTTGGGGTGGAGATGGTGTTAAGTTTGTGCATCTCACGTTTCTTTGGGGGCCAGACCAATGAAGTAACTTGCCCAAGGTCACCCACAGGAGGTTGTTCAGTTGTTTCAGTCCTGTCTGACTCTTCATGACCCCATTTGGGGTTTTCTTTTTTTTTTTTTATAGTGAGGCAATTGGGGTTAAGTGACTTGCCCAGGGTCACACAGCTAGTAAGTGTTAAGTGTCTCAGGCCGGATTTGAACTCAGGTACTCCTGACTCCAGGGCCGGTGCTCTATCCACTGCGCCACCTAGCTGCCCCCATTTGGGGTTTTCTTGGCAAAGGTACTGGAGTGGTTTGCCACTCCTCCTCCCCCTCATTTTACAGATGAGGAAATGGAGGCAAACAGGATGAAGTAACTTACCCAGGGTCACACAGCTAATCAGAGTCGGAGGTCAAATTTGAACTCAGGTCTTCCTGACTCCAGGCCCGGTGCTCTATCCACTGCGCCACTCACTGTAAACATTAACTCCCAAACCCTTCTCCACCTCTTACAAAATGTGGTGCTGATGATATCAACAAGCACTTATTAAGTGCTTACTAAATACCGGGCTAAGCACAGGACCTTGAAAGAACAAAAGGACGGTGATGTAATACACCTATTGACTCTTTCTTTCCCTGCCTGGATTCAGTCTCTTTCTCCTCCTCTTCACCTGCTGATTCACGGCACGTCTGTTCTATTTCTTCAAGAGACCCCCTAGACCTAAAGGGTGATTTCTAATAATGTGTTCATTCCAAACCAATTCCGCTGCACTAAGTCAGGTCTCTCAGAGAACCCCCAGCCAGGGATCTTACCTGTTTTATGTATAATACATAGGCATGTCACCTCCGCACATCAATGGCCACTTCATGCTGAGGATTTACGCTCACCCAGGTCAGGAAATTGCCGAGCCGGGGCCCTGTGAACTCAGTCCCACTGCACAGGCTCACTGTCTTTTATGGCTCCACGTGTAATAACACACGAGTTTAAACATCATTTATTAAAGTATCATTTATTAAAGTATCATTTGGAGCAGGGGCCAGGTACGTGCAAGGTGGCCAAGTGCACATTACAGGAAAATGCTGTAAGCTTGAAATTCCTGACTTCAGAAGGCTGCGTGACTCCCCCTTCTTGCCACAAATACATTTCACTTTACAAGTCTGGGGAGGATGAGGGGAGGAAAGCTCTGAAAAGGCAACTCCCATTACGGTGGAACTAGAAGGATCTCTGAATTGCAAAATGTTGAGAGGGACCTTAGAACACGCACAAAACGTCAGATCTGGAAAGAATGTGTTGGTATTATTTGTTCCGTTCTTTCAGACTCCTTGTGACCCATTCGGGGTTTTCTTGGTTTGACATTTGCTTCTCCAGCTCATTTTATAGATGAGGAAACTGAGGCAAAGAGGGTTAAGTGACTTGCTCAGGGTCACACAGCTAGGAAGTATCTGAGGTTGAAGTTGAATTCAGGTCTTTCTGACTCCAGGCCAGGTGTTGTATCCACTGCACCACCTCTCTGCCTATAGAACTGTTTAGTTGGAAGAAACTAGAATACAGAATGTCAGAGCTAAAAGGTCCCTAAGAGTCCAGAATATCTGATGTGGAAAGGGCCTTAGAACACAAGATGTCAGAGCTGGGAGGGCCCTTAGAACACAGGATGTCAGAGCTGGGAGGGCCCTTAGAACACAGGATGTCAGAGCTGGGAGGGCCCTTAGAACATAGGATGTCAGAGCTGGGAGGGCCTTTAGAACACAGGATGTCCAAGCTGGGAGGAGCCTTAGACCACAGAATGCCTGAGATGGGAGGGAACATAGAATGTCAAATCTAGGAAGGGCCTTAAAGGATGGAATGTCAAGCTGGAAAAACCAGAGCTGCTTAGGTAGAAGAAACATTAGGAGAAAGAATGTCAGAGCTAGAATGGACCTTAGAACATGAGCCAGAAGGGAGTTTGGGACCACGTATGGAATGTTAAGCTGAATCATTCCTGGAGCATAGAATATTAGAGCTAGAAGGGACTTTAGAGATTGTTTAGGCAAAAGGCACTGGCTTCAGAGCAAAAAGGCATCCTGAGCTCATCTAGTCCAGCCCCCTCATTTCACAGATGAAGGAACTAAGATGAGAATAGTTTGAGTGATATGACTAAGGTCACAGAGATAATAATTAAGACAACCTCCCCCAAAGTCACCCCCAATGATCTACGCTTAACAGTTTTATATCAGCTACCCCTAAATGACAAGTAACTGACTCAGAGTGTCGCAAATAAGGAATGGACTCATTCCTATGCTTGCTTCCCCCTTCACCCACAGCTGGGTCTTTCCACCAGCACCCTCATCCCCTGAGCCCAAGGAGATCAAGAGATGACCCCTTAACGTTTCCCAGCCTCTCATCTGAAGGCTGAAGTAGGAACGATCAGACTTTTCCTTCTTCCAGAGAGACAAAATGTGAGATACTGAGGTCTCCCTTTCAGAGCTGAAGACCCTATCTGTCGGTTAGAAGCAGAGGGTTGGGTGAGCCAAGCAGAGACACGGATTCCCATGCCCAGGACAACATTCTTTGGTTGTGTGTACGCAGACAAAATGACTTGGAGAAATCACACAGATAATGCAGGCCAGATGACCCACGACTGAGCACAGAACAAAGGGTGGCAGGCTTAAGCATCAGCATGAGGGCTGGAGATTAGATATAGGGAAGGACTTTCCTGACAATGAGGATTATCGGCAGAATGGGTAACCAGGAGAAGCTGTGGAATCTCTCCATCTAGAGGCTCTGCTTTGTGGGCACCATCTGCTGAGCACTAACAATGGATCAGTCCCCAGCAGGACTCCCATCTTCCTGGACAGCCCCCATATCACAGAAAGAACCCCAGACTTCTCCAAACTAGGAGGGACCTTAGAGAACATCTAATCCGACTTCTCCCCCCCAATAAAGGAATCCCCTGCACACCTCTCTGAAGTGCCATCACAGGGGTCCCCCTTTTGTTTTTGAGTTGCACTAAAGATCTCTACAGTTTTCTGCTAGTTCTAACACCCAGATGTAGTGCATTAAATGCTTCTAGTAACCGGGACACTCTACCTCCTAAGGCAATTCATTCCACCATTGGACAGCTCCTATAATTAAAAGTTCTTAAGCCAAAGGAATTGATTTTAATTATGGGGTTTTATGTATCGGTATTTGGTGGGAAGAGATTGAATTTGGAGAGGGAAGGATTAGGAGTGGGTCTTCCCAGAGACTCAGGCTTAGAACCATAGAATGTGAAAGCTGAAAGGGACCTTCGAATATAGGATGTTAAAGCTAAAAGGAATTCAGAATGTGGAATGTCAGAGCTAGAAGGGACCCAGAACATGGAATGTCAGAGCTGGAAGGGACCCAGAACATGGAATGTCAGAGCTAGAAGGGACCCAGAACATGGAATGTCAGAGCTAGAAGGGACCCAGAACATGGAATGTCAGAGCTGGAAGGGACCCAGAACATGGAATGTCAGAGCTAGAAGGGACCCAGAACATGGAATGTCAGAGCTGGAAGGGACCCAGAACATGGAATGTCAGAACCGGAAAGTTCATTATAATGTAAAACGTTAGAGTAGGGAGCAAAAGAGGCTACACTGGTACAGGCAAATCCTTGGCGAGGAAATTGCCTCTACCCACATAGGGTGGCACTTTCTCTTGAAGCTTAGCCAGTTGCCTAGATCCCTAAGGAATTAAGTTACTTGCCCAAGGTCAAGAAGCCTTTTGTTTCACAGCCAGGATTTGAAGCCCATCTGGAGGCCAACTTCCTAACCAGTAACCCCTATTACCTCTCTAGAGGGAAGAGGATGGGACCTTGGAAATCCAGACCCCTTATTTTATAGAGAAAGAAACTGGGCTCAGAGAGCAGCTAGGTGCACAGTACATAGAGCACTAGACTTGGAATCAGTAAGGCTCATCTTCTTAAGAGCAAATCTGGCTTCTGATGCTTATTAGCTGTATGACCCTGGACAAGTCACTTAACCCAGTTTGCCTCAGTTTCCTCATATGTAAAGTAAGCTAGAGAAGGAAATGGCAACCTTCTTTACTGTCTTTGCCAAGAAAACCCCAAATGTGGTCATGAAGAGTCAGACATGACTGAAAACACCTAAACAAAAAACTGAGTTCCAGAGA
The DNA here is from genome assembly GCF_019393635.1 of Dromiciops gliroides. Taxonomy (NCBI): domain Eukaryota; kingdom Metazoa; phylum Chordata; class Mammalia; order Microbiotheria; family Microbiotheriidae; genus Dromiciops; species Dromiciops gliroides. The sequence continues at coordinate 611,393,170 of NC_057863.1, forward strand.
AGGGAATCAAGAGGCTAAGGTTCTGATTCTCAGGCCTGTTCTGTTAGCTCCTGCAGCCAAGGGCCCAGCTGGTATTGCCTGATTTCCAAATAGGAAACGTACCAGGTCAGCCTCAAGTCCCACCTTCCTAGGGCAGGAGCCTGGCCTTTCAGAGATGATACTGAAGTCAGGGGTGAGAGGGGCTGCTCTGGCCTTCCCCTCAGGCAGTGTAGTCTTTTTTTTTTTTTTAGTGAGGCAATTGGGGTTAAGTGACTTGCCCAGGGTCACACAGCTAGTAAGTATTAAGTGTCTGAGGTCGGATTTGAACTCAGGTGCTCCTGACTCCAGGGCTCTATCCACTGCACCACCTAGCTGCCCCCTAGGCAGTGTAGTCTTGAAAAAAAGAGCCCATCCAAATCCCCAGAGCTTGTGGAAAAACCAGGAAGTTATCGAATGCACTTGGGACACTATGGGGAAAGACTCCAGCAGCACATCAACACCTTTGAAGGGCCTGGCCCAGGTGAATTTGGAGTTTAAAGGCAGTCCCTATAAGACCCAGCATCTCCAGCCTCTCTGGGAAGAACAGGTTTGGAACAAGTCCCACGTAGATTGACCCATAGCCTCCCCTCTCCTTCTTCCTTAACTTGATTATCCAAGAGTTAAGTTACAGTGAGCATCCAGGACTGTCTCAAAGGGGACCGGGGGGATGGGGGGAGAAGAAGAAGGGAAATATAGAATAGTAAAAAGAATTTGGGGCTTTTGTCAGAGACCAGGGTGGGAATCCCAGCTCATCCACTAAGTCATTAGCTAAATCATTTCCCTTCTCTGAGACTCAGTTTCCCCATTTTTTAATTAAGGAGATAGGCAGGATGATTTCTCAACTCCCTTCTAATTCAGATATTCCCTGTTCTAAGCCCCTCCCAGCTCTGACATTCCATTGTTCTAAGCCCCTCCCAGCTCTGACATTCCATGTTCCAAGGCACCTCCCAGCTCTGATATTCTGTGTTCTAAGGCGCCTCCCAGCTTTCACATCCTATATTCTAAGGGTCCTCCCAGCTCTGACAATCTGTTTTCTAAGGGCCCTCTGAGCTCTGACAATCTGAGTTCCAAGGGTCCTCCCAGCTCTGACATTCCATTGTTCTAAGGCCCTCCCAGCTCTGACATTCCATGTTCCAAGGCACCTCCCAGCTCTGATATTCTGTGTTCTAAGGCGCCTCCCAGCTTTCACATCCTATATTCTAAGGGTCCTCCCAGCTCTGACAATCTGTTTTCTAAGGGCCCTCTGAGCTCTGACAATCTGAGTTCCAAGGGTCCTCCCAGCTCTGACATTCCATTGTTCTAAGGCCCTCCCGACTCTGACATTCCATGTTCCAAGGCACCTCCCAGCTCTGATATTCTTGTGCTCTAAGGCCCCTCCCAGCTTTCACATCCTGTATTCTAAGGGTCCTCCCAGCTCTGACAATCCTGAGTTCCAAGGGCCCTCCCAGCTCTGACATTCCATGTTCCAAGGCCCCTCCCAGCTCTGACATCCTGTGTTCATCCTAAGATCTCTTCCAGCTCAGGCGTGCTTTCATTCCTTGGCTCCTGGACTACAGGAAAGATTGGCATAAGAGGAGAGGTGGCCAAAGGAAATGACCCACCTGGGCCAGCTTTGGAAGCTTGTCCAGTCCTGGGTATGAAGGTTAGAGAGGCAGAGGGAAGAAGGAGGAGAGGGCAGCCAGTTGGAGGTGAGTGGGGTCAGAGCAGCTGAACGTCCGACTTGTCAGCCTGGATTTCCCCAATTAGCTGCACTGGGTTTGGTTTCTCCTGAGCCCCCGAGAGAGTCCCCAACACAAAGCCTACCAGGAAATGGGTCTGGAATCGGCTCATTAAACACGAAGGGCTATTTACACTGATAAAAACAAATATTTATCTCTGCACTGGGGAGAAGGAGGAGGAGGAGGAGGGCTTTCTGGAGGGAGGGAGGCCGCTGACTCAGCTCCAGGGATTAGCTACAAGATGGAGGGGGCTGTGGATTGGGGTGGGGGGGGGGCAGGAGGGGGTAAGGGAGGCAGCCAGGTGAGGGAAGGTAGTCAGAGGTGCCCACCTAAGCCCCCAGCAGCCTCCCTCACCCCTCTGACCCAGCTGATGGAAAGAGTTGGGGGACTGAAACCATCGCCCCTTGGGCTCTCTCTCTTGACTGCTTCCCCAGCCTCCCCTCTCCCTAGGAGACTTGGCTGCTCTCTCTGTCACCAGACCTCTTCTCTCCTCCCCCTCTTACCCTCCTTGTTCAGTACATTTCCTGGGGAGACTGAGAGGCCTTGGGCCTACTCTCCAGCCACAAACAAGGCTATGACTCATCACCTTCCCTGCAACCCAGCCTGAACCCCTGCAGAGGTCAGACTGCTGTGGCAGCAACAAAGATGGTGGGTCCCTTCCCAGCCCAGCTTCTAGCCTCTAGCTACACCCACTATCTCTCTCTCTCTCTCTCACACACACACACACACACACACACACACACATACACCCAGAGATATGGACATACCATAGAACTAAAGATTTTAGAGATGGAATAAACTTTACAGGATGTCAAATCTGGGAGAGCCCTTAGAACACAGGATGTGAGAGCTGGGAGGGCCCTTAGAACACAGAATGTCAGAGCTGGGAGGACCCTTAGAACACAGGATGTGAGAGCTGGGAGGGCCCTTAGAACACAGGATGTCAGAGCTAGAAAGGCCCTTAGAACACAGGATGTCAGAGCTGGAAGGGCCCTTAGAACATAGGATGTCAGAGCTGGGAGGGCCCTTAGAACACAGGATGTCAGAGCTGGGAGGGCCCTTAGAACACAGGATGTGAGAGTTGGGAGGGGCCTTATGACAAATGTCAGAGCTCGAAAATGCCTTAGAACAACAAAATCCTAGTATGTTTAGAAGGGACTTCAGAAACCATAGTCTAACCTGTAACTGAATATGAATCCTCTGTACACCACACCTGACAGGTTTTATCAAGTCTCTGCTTGAAGACCTCCAAAGTACCCAATGGATAAAAGACCAGGTCTCGAATTAAAAGACCTGAATTCAAGTCCAGCCTCAGACACCTGCTAGGTGTGTGTCTTTGGACAATTCACTTAACCACTGTTTGCCTCGGTTCCCTCATCCGTAAGGAGGAGATGTTAGTACCTACTTCACAGGGTTGTTGTGAGGATCAAACAACATCCTATTTGTACAAAAACCAAATAAACAAACAAACAAATCCTATTTGTAAAGTGGGTAGCATACAGTAGGCACTTAATAAATGCTCGTTTCCTTTCTTCCAAGGAGAAGGACCCCTCTCCCTGAACCAGCCCCTCCACTTTTGGACTGCTCTCGCTGTTAGGAAGTTTTTCCTATGGTCCAGCCTAAATGTGCCTCATACAAAATGTTTGAGGAAGCCAGGACCTTAGAGATGACCTAATCTAGCCCTCTTGTCTTTTATAGGGAAGGCCTCAGCTCAGAGGTTACAGTGACATTTGCCCAAGAGTAAGAGAGTGACAGGACTGGGATTCAAACCCAGGTATCCTGCTGGAGACTGCTGGGCCTCCCTGAGGGAAAATTTCCTTTTCTTTCTCTTGCCCTCTGCCCTTTTTCAGGCATCCATGGGGAGAAATAGACACGGACAGAGAAAAAATATGGGAATGATAAATCCCTAGAGACCTGTCTTCTGTTTGGTTGGAATCTTCTCCTCCTTGAAAGTGGGGGTGTGGACCAAAGGACCTCGTGGGTTTCCCCCTGGTTTTAGAAACTAGGTTCCCAAGAATTTGACGCCTGATCCCATGATAAGTTATAGGTCACAAAAACCCGTGGAGCGGACAGTAGAATTAAGCATTCCTTTTTGGAAAGCCAGCATGCCGGAGAGCATCATGTCATTTACTCAAAATCCGGAGGCCCGGCCTCTGCTTAGACTTCTGGACACATGACCTCTGGCAACTGTCACCTGTCCCGGTTATAGATTCATTCCCCACAAAATGAAGGCTTTGAATTAAAGCATCCCCAAGGACGCTTCTAGCTTTAACACCCCACATTCTAGCATTCTCTTGAACTCCATGTTCAAGCCTGGGCTACTTTACAGAAGATCCTTCTCAAGGGTGGAGAGAATGCTGCCCTTCTTCGTCACCAAACCTCTTGTACCAATTCTACTCACCCGGGCACCCTCAAGTCACTGTTATCTCCACCGACGATGAAAGTCTTATTAAGCACCAGAATGCTAACATTTCATTTGCATTCCCTAGCCAGGCCTAACATCTCAAGGTCACTGCTGACACTCTGTTCTAAGAGTCCTCTCTGTGCCATTCTGTGTTCTAAGGCTCCTCCCAGCCCTGAAATTTTGTGTTCTAAAGACTTTCCCAGCCCTGACATCCTGTGTTTTAATTTTTTTTTTTTTTGGTGAGGCAATTGGGGTTAAGTGACTTGCCCAGGGTCACACAGCCAGCAAGTGTCAAATGTCTGAGGCCGGACCCAAACTCAGGTCCTCCTGAATCGAGGGCCGGTGCTCCATCCACTGCACCACCTAGCTGCCCCATCCTGTGTTTTAAAGGACCTCCCAGCTCTAACATTCTGTATCCTAAGGGCCCTTCCAGCTCTGACATCCTATGTTCTAAGAGCCCTCCCAGCCCTGACATCCTGAGTTCTAAGGGACTTCCTAGCCCTGACATCTTGGGTTCTAAAGTACCTCCTAGTCCTGACATCCTGGGTTCTAAGGGCCCTCCCAGCTCTGACATCTTGTGTTCTAAGGGCCCTCCCAGTCCTGACATTTTGTGTCCTAAAGGCCTTCCCAGCTTTGATATCCTGTATTCTAAAGGACCTCCCATCTCTGATATTCTGTGTTCTAAGGGCCTTCCCAGCCTTCACATCCTGGGTTCTAAGGGCCTTCCCAGCCCTCACATCCTGGGTTCTAAGGGCCCTCCCAGCTCTGACATTCTATCACTAGGATCAGATGCAAGGTTCTCTCTACCTTGTGCCAGTTTTGCTAGAACAGTTTCTCTTTTGGGAATATGCCCCTTTATCGATCCACTTTCCTGGTCAGGAATCTGCCTCAGACAGGCTGAGCCCTGGCCCTGGTCCCTTCTCCCTATCTTTCCTTCACTGCCACCCTCATTATCAAAGCCCAGCTGCCTATCCCAGAGCCTCTTAGGTCCTTCCAGCTGCAACATTCTAGGCGTCTCTGAATAGAGAGCTGTGAAGAGTGGCAGGCCGTGGACACAGTAAGATCCGTGCATGACTGAACCTGCAGGAGAAGGCTAATGGTGTCAGAAGCCAGGAGCTGGGCTTGAGTGCTGGTTCTGCCTCCAGATGGAAGTGCGGCCTTAGAAAAAGCAGCTCTCAAAGTCTCACTTTCCTGAGCTCAGAGTTAAGGGGTATTGAGCTAAATGAACTCTTTGGTCAATCCATTAAGCAACAAACCTTTGTGAAGCCAGGTGGGGGGTACAAGACAAAAATGGAACAACCCCTCCCCTCTGAGAGCTGACATCGCAGGCTTTGTGACCTTCTAAATCTCAGTTTTCACCTCCATAAAATGGGGACATACATTGAAAGCTCTGTATAAAAAGGGAGCTGCTGATACTGAACCTGGCAAAGTCTTCCCTCCTCTGTCTCCACAGCAGGCAGACACACACACACACACACACACACACACACACACACACACACACACACTCCCTTCGGCTGGCCCTCCCTGATGGTGCCAACTTCCCCCAGGGCACGGAGCTTCGCTACAGATTGAATTACCGACATTTCATCAGAGGGAGGAAGGGCGGGTGGGGTGGGGTGGGGGGCAGGCAGGCGAAGGAGCTGTGAATTCCATGCAGCTGGCCTGTCCCTGCAAGGCATGGCCTGGGATGCCACAACTTGTTTGCGCCCACCTGCAAGAGGGAAAGGCGGGGGGCGAAGGCAGGGAGGGGTTTCCCCGATTCAATTGACATTCCAAGGGAAGGAGCCGAACACACACCCTGCACACTTCTAGTCACATACGTGCACACTCCATCTCAAATAGACACCCCCTGGCACACGCCGCCTACACCCGGCCCAGGGATTCATCCCCACATGGATTCCCCACCTCAGAGGCAGCTGAGAAAAATAGGAAGAGCTCCAGGTATGGAGCCAGAGGGCCTGGTACGAAAGCAGACCGCTACTCACAAAGGTCCCAAGGTGTCCAGGCCTCAGATTCCTCCCCTAAAAGCATCTAAGGTCCCTCCCATACTGAACATTGCATGTTGGAAGGTTTCTCCCAGCTCTGCCATTCCATGATCTAAGGTCTCTTTCAGCTCTTATATTGTGTTCTAAGTTTCTCCCAGGTCTGACATCCTGACTTCTAAGAATCCTTCCAACCCTGAATTTCTCTTTTGTAAGGGCCTTCTCACCTCTGCCATCCTGTGTTCTAAGGGCCCTCCCAGCTCTGCCATCCTGTGTTCTAAGGGCTCTGCCATCCTGTGTTCTAGGGCCCTCCCAGCTCTGACGTCCTATGTTCTAAGGGCCCTCCCAGCTCTGACGTCCTGTGTTCTAAGGGCCCTCCCAGCTCTGACGTCCTGTGTTCTAAGGGCTCTGCCATCCTGTGTTCTAGGGCCCTCCCAGCTCTGATGTCCTGTGTTCTAAGGGCCCTCCCAGCTCTGATGTCCTGTGTTCTAAGGGCCCTCCCAGCTCTGACGTCCTGTGTTCTAAGGGCCCTCCCAGCTCTGACGTCCTGTGTTCTAAGGGCCCTCCCAGCTCTGCCATCCTGTGTTCTAAGGGCTCTGCCATCCTGTGTTCTAGGGCCCTCCCAGCTCTGACGTCCTGTGTTCTAAGGGCCCTCCCAGCTCTGACATCCTGTGTTCTAAGGGCCCTCCTACCTTTGACATCCTGTGTCCTAAGGACCCTCCCAGCTCTAACATTCCATTTTCTAAGGTCATAGAAGCACACGATCATACATCTGGAGCGGGAAGAGACCTTAGAAGTCATCTAGTCCAAACCCTTCATTTTACAGAGGTGGTAACTGAGTCTCAGAAAAGTTACATGACTTGCCCAAGGTCACACAGGCAGCAAGAGGTAGAATCCCTTTTTGGCTCTCAAGATATGTGATAAAATGTTCCATTTTAAAGTCCACTTTCACTGAATGATTCACTCAAGGCCAAGTCTAGCGGGGGAAATGAGAATTAATATGCCGGAGTTTGGGGGTCAGCCGTGAAGTGTAACTATATATAATGAGGCCTATGTCTCATAACTGATCCTCTGTAACTCATTCCCCAAAAGACTGCCCAGAGATCAGAGCCAGAGTAACTGCAGGAATCCACGTATGTCCTTCCAAGAGCAGATTGCTGCATTTCGATGCGCAGGTTCTGGTCTGTTGGTAACAATCAGTCTCTCCACTCTGTAGATTTCAGCTGCCAAAAGAACCGTGAATCCAGCCCCTCCCCAATGCCCCCCCCCACACACACACACACACATGCCAGCTACACAAGCTGATCCTTCTCGGTAGAGAACACACCCCTGCCCCCTGACAATTCACACCCAGACAGCTTCTTACATCTCAGACAGGCAGATACAGGAATTCACAGGCACTCCCCACTCCCAATAATCCCCTAGTGACACATAAGCACACCCCAACCTAATACGAGGGTTCACCACCCAGAGAGATGCCCCCCAAGAACACCTCCCTGTCCTCTCCTCCCTCACCTTAGCTAAGATGACCCAGGATCATTGGAGTTTTTGAGTCCAGAGGGACTTTAGGAGAAATTTCTCCCATGCTCTTCATTTTTGTTATTGTGGTTCAATGGTTCTTAGTCTTCTCTGACTCTTCATGACCCCATTTGGGGTCTTCTTGGAAAAGAAACTGGAGTGGTTGGTCATTTCCCTTCCTCCGCTCATTTTAACAGATGAAGAAACTGAGGTACACAGAGTGAAAATGACTTGTCCAGGGTTACACAGCTAGTAAGTGTCTGAGGCAGGGTTTAAACTCAGGTCTTCCTAACTCCAGGCCCAGCACTCTATCCACTGCACTACCTAGTTGCTCACTTCTTCATTTTACAGATTGAGGAAACAGAACTATTAGGGAGAAGGGATTTAGATTCATGAAGTTCATAGAATAGGCAGCGCTGGAAAAGACCCTAGAGAACATTTAGCCCAAGAGGTCGTAACCTTTCTTATGTCTTGGGCCCCCTTGAGCAATCTGGTGAAGTCCAGAGCCCCTCTCTCAGAATGGTTTTGGATGCACAAAATAAAATGCATGGATTAAAATGGAAGACAATTATACTGTTCTCGAAATATTAAAAGAACCAGTTCTTGGGCCCCCAGTTATGAATTCCTGACCTGATTCTTATGCCTTATTTTGTAGAAAAGGAAAGCAAACCTGGACAGTTTGCAGGGAGTCAGTTGAACAGTTGGAAATTCAACCCAAGTGTCCTGAGCCCAGATTCCAAGTTGTTCTCATTAAAGCAGGCTGAAGCACTGAGCCCGGGTCCTCTTCCCACACACTCCTATTCCCTTTTTTTTCTCCCCTCACCTCTGGGCATTGCACACAGACTGTCTCCATTTGCCAGAAAGCTCCTGCCCAGGGCACTGGTGTGGCCAGGGCTTTCAATTAGCAGAGCATTCTCTGGGGATGTCCAAGGCTGGTGCTTATGGGTGAGCAGTTGTTGCTGGAGCGCTCCTGTGTTTTTGCACGGTATTGATGGATACACGGACAGAGTGTCTGGAGAACGTGTCTCAGAAAGAACAGCTGATGATGAGTCGGTTGCCCTACTTTCCCTCCTCTGGAGGGAGGGGGGGGGTGTCCTCTCCCATGGGACCTCAGCACTCAGCTGGGCGGTGTCAGGGATGGATGGGTCAGTGGACAGTTAAAAGGTAACTCTGCATTTCGGTGATCAAAAAAGAATCAAGGCTTATATTTATTGATTTTTTTTTGTGATTTCATTGGCATTAGGAGCTGCCAGTGTAGAAATTCTCTACATTACAGATGGGCACATGCTGTCCAGAAACCCGGAGAAGTTCTTGGTCAAAAAGCCAGGATATATCAGAAACAGGACTTTGACACAGGTCTTCTGACATACTGTCTTTACCCACTAGGGCACACGGCCCTCTCTATTAGAACAATAGCATAATACTATTTTTTTCTTTTTTTTTAGGCGAGGCAATTGGGGTAAATGACTTGCCCAGGGTCACACAGCTAGTAAGTGTTAAGTGTCTTGGGTTGGATTTAAACTCAGGTACTCCCGACTCCAGGCCAGTGCTCTATCCACTGTGCCACCTAGCATAATATTATTGAGAGAGGTCACCAGAGGATCTGGTGGGTTCAAGTCCCAGACCTATCCATACAGGCTTTATGGCCTGGCCAAGTCAACTCCCCAGAGGCCCCAGGCCATTCTCTGAAATCAAGTGTCAAAGGGGATTCATCTTCATGAATTGAAAGAATTCCACTACCCTAATTGATGAACTCGTAGATCTAGTTAAATAATTATTACTAAAATGTATGTATCTTTTAAGGTTTACTCATTTGATGCTCACAGGGACCATGAAATGGACCAGTAGTATCACCCATCTTACAGATGTAAAAACTGAGACTCTGCAAGGCAAGTCCAAGATCCTGTAGTAAGTTACCAGTAAGTCAGAACCCAAGGCTCAGGGTCTTCTGACCCCAAGTTTTTCATGCTTCCCACACACCACACTGAGGGGGGTAACTTTCTGGCATTTCAGGACCTGTTTTGCTCTTTTCAGAGACCCCTGCCTGGTTGTTTTAAACACATCTGGGGGTATTTTGAAATCAGTTACCGGAGGTCTTTCCTGGCTTTCAGGCAGCACACCTGCACTGGACCCACCAGCCCAGGCCTAGAAATTGGAGCCAGTCTAGACCTCTGGTGTACAGAGAACACACCCACTGTCACCAACCTAAGTGTCCTGGAGTGAGGGCAACCCTTCTGCAGCTTCAGGAAATCTGGACGGGGAGACTCCAAGGCCCCAAAATAAAACACCTCTCGGGGCCTAGGATGACAGATGCAGAGCTGAAAGGGATCACCTCAGTTCAACATCCTCTTTTGACAAGAAGGAAAATAGGACCCAGAGGAGTAGCATGGATTTATAGTCAGAGGACCAGGTTCAAATCTGCCTCCGACACAACCTCTAACTTATGACCTTGGATGTATAAGATGTTACCTCTCTGAGGTTCACTTTTCTTACCAGGAAAATGAGCAAAGTTGGACCAGGTGACCTCCAGGGCTTTTTTTCCAACTCAAAATCATAAAAGTTTGACAATTTAAACCAAGGTCAAAAAATGATATGTCATAAGGCTTGGTGGGGTATGGACCCAGGTCCTCTGACTCCCAAGACAATATTTTATTTTCTCAGTAGGAATTATAATCTACCAAGAATATGACTATTGACACGCTATAACACCTCCTCGGGCATCACTCCCCCAATTCCCACTCTCACTGTCAGGCAGAATCCCCAGAGGGACCATGACAGTGAAGTCAACAAGCATTTGATAAGCACCTGCATTGTACCAGGCACTGCAGTAAGTGCTAGGGATACAAATTTTTTTAAAGGCAAAAATAATCCCTGCCCTCAAGTTATGCTTACAATCAAATGGGGGAGATAGTATGCAAACAACTAAATACAAACAAGATATGCCTATTGTGTGTATTGATGTATATATGTGTGTATGTATGTACACACACATGTATATACATATACACACATGTATATACACACACATATATATACATATATATGTATAGGATAAATTGGAATAATCTCAGAAAGAAGTATAAGGCCGACCGGAAGAGCTTCTTACAGAAGACGAGATTTTATCTGAGAACTTGAAAGAAGCAAGGAAAACCAGGAGGTGGTGACTGACTATTTCTCCCCTTGGGGTTCTACTGTCAAGCCTAGGGGAATTGGTCTGTTGTGATGTTATCACCCAGAAGCCCCCACCTCTTGTGGTTCTTCTCCCCCACTCCAACATCAGCAACCTGTTGGCTTCAGTTTTTTCCAAGGATATTGAGCTGAGAAGGGTATAGCAAGTACAGAAATTATAAAAATCATCCCCAAGCTGGGGGGACATTCTCCTATCCTCTCCTCAGCACACACTGGGTCACTATGGAGAGTGGGCTACAAACTTGATTGTGCAAAGGATAATATGGTCCATGATAAGGAAGCAGTAGCGGCCAAAGTGGAACATCAGACTCCTGGTCAGGGGCAGCTAGGTGGCATCAGTGGATAAGGCACTGGCCCTGGATTCAGGAGGACCTGAGTTCAAATCTGAACCATCAGGCACTTGAACACTTAGTAGCTTTGTGACCCAGGGCCAGTCACTTAACCCTCATTGCCCCACCAAAAAGAAAAAAGAAAAGAAGAGAGAGAGAGAGAGAGAGAGAGAGAGAGAGAGAGAGAGAGAGAGAGAGAGAGACTGACTCCTGGTCCTGGGAGTCCTTTTCTCCTTTTGTTGAGTCTCCATCAAGCTTGCTCCAATAGGAGGTGTGGTGATGAGCACATTGCTCTCTTGTTCACACTGAAATGCTTCATTCCAAGACTCTTGCCTGCTGGATTGGGTCTGAGCAGATCAATGTTTGTTTTGGAGCCAGGAGGGGATATTGCTCTCTTCTGAGGACTGGAACCTTTATGGGCCAGTCACCCCAACACATATGCAAATCAATCAGCCATCTATGTGCCAAGCACAGTGTTAGACTCTAGGGATAGGAGGAGACATGAAATCTGCACAGTGAAATGAAATAAACCCTGAACTCAGGGAGTTTATGTTTTATCACAATGGAGGATATAGGGTAAAAGGTGACATCAGGGGGAAAAAGATCTAGACAAGGTAGAAAAATAACAACAGTCACTAGCATTTATAGAGCACCTACTATGTGCCAATCACTATGCAAATCATTTTAACAAACATTATCTCATTTGATCTTCACAACAACCCTGGGTTGGGGGTGGCAGGGTTATGATTATTCTCATTTTACAGAGAGGAAGCTGAGACAAACAGAAGGGTGACTTTCCCAGGATCCCACGGCTAGTAAGTGTCTGTTGAATTCGAACCCAGGAAGGCAGTAAGCTCTCAGAACTCATGACACAATCACTCCAAAAAACCTCCAAATAATGTCATAGGACAATTCCTAGAGCAGCAGAACCCACAAAAGAAGAGGCTGAGATCATTTTTCCAACCAAGACGGCTTAGAAGGTCAGCAGGGAGGGGGCCACTGTGCCAGGGTGGGAGTGGAGCCCAACCCCTAGGTCATCCTGACACAGATCCAGTCTCAAACAGGCTTCACCAAAGAAAGAGACCCCTGGAGCCTCTGAATCAGCTGCAGCACCAGCGTCTCCTGGAACTAAGCTCACAGTCTGGTGAGAGGGCTGAGTGGTTGGCAGGGGGAGATACAGGGGTCTCTGCTGGTGCTGAGGCAGAACTTGGGTGTTTCACCCCTGCTGAGAACAGGAAGTAGGCTTGAGTGCCCAGGTGGGGGAGGGGCGCAGGCTCACTGGAGCTAACAACCATAACACACAAAGTTTTGCTGCTGGTTAATTAGAAAGTTGGCCTGGGGTTATCTACAGACCAGAGAACAGTCCAGGCAAGTGAATAACCTGCCCTCCTTAAATCATACCACCTGGGAACCCCCTGAAGCTTGGGACAGTGCAGCCTGGAAACAGTGCCCCACTTTAAGAAGGAGTTAAAAGTCAAGTAAAAGACAGGCAAGATGAGCAGAGAGAGAAAGATGCAGACCATAGAAAGTTTCTTTCGTGACAAGAAAGATTGAGGTGCACCCTCAGAAGACAATAGCAACATCAGGGCTTCTACATTCAAAACTTCCAAGAAAAATGTGAATTGGTCTCAGGCCATAGAGGCGCTCAAAAAGGACTTTTAATTTGAACTCAGGTCTTCCTGACTCTAGCACTCTATCCAGGAAGGAAAGAATAATTTCTGTGGGGAGAAGAGGAGGAAAGAAAGGGAAAGGAAGATTGTTCAGGTGCTGGGCCAGAAGGATTGAGATGTTCCTTACCCCAACAAAGGGCTGTGCAGGGGGTTACCTAGATCACATTCTTACCTATATCCACACTAATTCAGGTGTGAGTTCTGATAGGCAGGTTGTGAGTTCTGATCTTGGTCTTTCTAGATCATAAAGCTAGAGTTGGACAGGACCTCAGAGGTCAGCTAGTATTTTTGAGATGAGGAAAGAGATCTTGGGAAGTTAAGTGACTTACCCAAAGTCACATAGCTAAGTGATTTGCCCAAGTTCATACAAAGCTGAGATTTGAAATTAGGCCCACTTGACTCTTGAAACATTGATGTTTATACCACACCTCAGACTTCCCAAAACTCCTTTGGTAAATAAGATATAGAATGAGAGAATGACAAAGATGGAAGGGACCCTAGAACACAGGAGGTTAGAACATAGAACACCATACCTGGAAAGGTTCTTAGAACATAGAATGTCAAAACACAGAATATCAGACCTGAAAGGCACCTTAGAACAGAAAATGTTAGAACATAGAATGTCAAAGCTAGAAACCATGACCCAAAGAGGGAAGGGAATTACCCAAGGTGCCCCAGTGAGTCAGAGGCAGAGGCAGACCTCAACCCCAGTCTCCTGACCTCCCTCACCCCAGTGTTCTTCTCCCACACCACACTGACCTCCCACCTCCTCCCCATCCTCACCAGCCTGACCCAAGTCCTGGAGCTGCCCATTTCCTATTTGCAGCTGGTTGCTACAGGTCTCTGCTGACTGGGTTGTCTCCATCACCAGCCAAATTGCCTTTAGATGTTCTAATTTCCTATGGGTTTAAGAACCCATGATAGGAACAGCACTTTCTAAAAGTCATAAATAACTAGGCTTGGTCCCTGCCTGGGCAACCAGGGGAAGGGTCACAACACTTAGGATGGGAAGTAGGAAGAAAGGAGGGAGAGTCTGAAAAGCTGGCCTCAGTCTAGCCTTGTCTCTAGAAGACCTGGTGGAGGATCTGAAGGGGCTGTTATTCCAAATTCTACATTGGAGGTCATTCCTTTGGTTGAATATTGCCCCTGTTTAAGATCCTCTCTCAAAATACATTAAGCACTTGATGCTTTTAGAATCATAGAAGGTTATGAGCTGGAGGGCATCTAAGAACACAGAAGCCAGAGCTCTAGAGAATCTAGAACCCATCTATCTGTTCTTTTTTTCTCTTCTCTTTTTCTTTTTTTTGCAGGGGCAATGAGGGTTAAATGACTTGCCCAAGGTCACACAGCTAGTAGTGTCCACAAGTCTGAGGCTGCATTTGAACTCAGGTCCTCCTGAATCCGGGGCTGGTGCTTTATCCACTGTGCACTTAGCTGCCCCCATCTATCTGCTCTAAACCCTTTGCTTTACAGATAAGAAAACTGAAGCACAGAGATGTGCTCAGAGGCAGCACTGTAACAACACCTGGGTCTGTCTGATTTCTTTTCCAGTCCTATTTCTTCTAACTTTTTAAGGAACTCATTATCCTCCTAGAAAATTTGAGATCTTAATTCAATTTGATTCAAGATTACAGAAAATTATTATTGGAACATAGAATGTTCACAACTGTTTACTGTATAAAGCCACATGGATTCTTTAAGAGTTCTACCTTGAAACAAATCAGTGTTTTCTCTGTCTCATTCTAGGAAGAGAGAGTGTCCACTCTTGTCCAACTTACTAGTAACTAAAGAAAATACTCTTGGGAGAGAGAAGGAAGCATGGATCATTAGAAAAAGGACTGACCCCCCCCCCAAAAAAAAAAAAGGACTGACCTCAGAGCCAGAGGATCTGGGTATAAATCCCTTCCCCAATGCCCATCACCCATGAAAGCCATCCAGACCCTCTGGACCCCAGCCTCCACCCCTCCCCCTCCCAACCTACCCCAACATTCCCAGACACAAACCAAGGGCACAGGACCAGATGGAGCCTCCAACCCCAAATCCATAATCCTTGTTCACTTTTCTCTTTGCTTCGGAGAGTTTGATTAAGGAGGCTCACAATTTTTGAGAGAGAAAGAGAGAGAAGAGGAAAGAGAGAAGGTGGAGGTGGGGAGAAAGACCTAGACACAGAGGGAGAGAGATGAGGAGGAAAAGGGGAGGAAAGAGGAGATAGAGACAGAGAGAATCTCTGAGGTCCTTCCCATTTTGGCATTTTCTGCTCTAATACTCTATATTCTGACATTTTGTGTTCTAAGATCACTTCCAGCCCTAATGTTCTTTCCTTTAAGCTCCTTTCCAGATCTAACATTGTTTTTAAGATCTCCCCCACTTCTAACATGTTGTGTTCTAAGGGCCCTCCCAGCTCTGACATCCTGTGTTCTAAGGGCCCTCCCAGCTCTGACATCCTGTGTTCTAAGGGCCCTTTCAGCTCTGACATCCTGTGTTCTAAGGGCCCTCCCAGCTCTGACATCCTGGGTTCTAAGGGCCTTCCAGTTCTAACGATCTCTATTCTAAAGTTTCTTCCAGTTGGTCCCCTCTAGAATGGTGTTGAGTTTGGGTATAAATGTGTGCATGTGTGTGTATGTATATATGTATGTGTGTGTTTGTGTGTTTATGTGTATACACACACACATATTGCCTTTACACTGATCATAGTCTTAACTCTCCAGACTTCCTATCCCACCCACCGAGTCCCTACCACCTCTTGCCCCAGAAGATCTCTCCCCTTCTGTGGCCCCTTCCTCTGACTGGACCCTCTAGGGAAGGGCCCAGAGCAGCCACATTTGTTCCTTCACTTGTCTTCCAGTTCTGCTCCTGACTCTCCATTCTCCCACATATTCTCTCACCCACTTATCTGATGCTGAGTCACTCACTCACACAGTATCAACACATCAAGCCAACTACAGAACAATTTTGGTGGCTATCCCCTTCATTCTTAGAATCTTAGAATATTATTGCTGGAAAGGACCCTTAAGAACTTAGAACTTCTGAGCCAGAAGTAGCCTTAGACTATAGAATATCACAGTTGGAAAAGACCTTCGAACCTAGAATATTAGAACATAGGACATCAAGCTGGAAGGATTTTTCAAACTTAGAATGTTAGAACACAGGATGTCGGAGCTGGGAGGGCCCTTAGAACATGCTCTCTGACATACCTCTGGGATCTTCTTTCCTGTCAATGGTGTTCAGTCTCACAATGCACCAAACATTCTAGTCCCCTTTGCACGGTAGAAATCCATTCATAGGACGTAGAGCTAGAACAGAATGTCAAAAGTGGGAGGGATCTTTGAACCCAGCATGTCAGAGCTAGAAGAGACCTTAATATGGAATGTCAGAATTAGCAAGGGGCCCTAAAACATAGAATTTCATCACCTACACAGAATATCTGAGTTAGAAAGGACCTTAGGTCTTACAATGTTAGAACAAGACCAAACCTCAAAGATGTGCCAGTTCAAACCACTCATGATACAAAGGAGAAAACTGATGCCCAGAGAGAAATAATAACTTAACCCATGATCACAAAGTTAATAATAACTGTCAGAGGTAGGATTTGAACTCAGGTCCTTTAACTCCAAGTCCCCTGTTTTTTCCACTGCACCACAGTGTTAGCCACAGCTTTCCTGAAAGACCACGTTCAGCCTCAGAAGGCCTAAGACCCCCCCACAGCCTGCTACTGGCTTTAGTGCCCACCCAGGCTGGGTATCGGCCTCCCAGATGTTCCTGCTATGCCAGGCAGGGACACAGGCTCCTCCGGTCAAGTGGGCAGTGCCAAGAGAGTTTGCCAGCACAGGGCAGCTTCTCTGTGGGAATCTGGCCTCCTTCCTTGTCCTCATCTGTCAGGAGCATTTTCAGACAGGCCCAGATGACCAGAAAGCCTAGCTTCCTGGCTCAAAGACCTGGGGTCTGTAGCCCAGGGCCATCCTTTGGGGCCAAGTGGGAGCCAGTGATAGAAACCTAGTCCAGATGAGGGGGAGGAGCACACAATAACCTTCTGTCCCTTTGAGGGTGAGCTGAGGCTCCCAGACTGAGTTGTAACCCAGCAGCAGCTGCACCAGCCTCCATGACCCCTGGCAGTCAGCGCCCATTCCACACTCCGGACTCATGAACTGTCTCAGCTCAGAGCTGAGTGGTGTCTCCACCACTCCCTCCTCCCCCTGAAGAACCCCAGCAGAACCCAACATGGCCAACTCACCACATTCAAGTGGGCGACTCTAGACTTTTATAATGCAGAGTCACAAACAGGGCTATGGCCCAATGTCAGAATATATAAGGTGCCAACAGCAATGACGGGGAACTATCAGCCCTCCTTCCCAGGGGCCCTATACCTAACTCCTGGAGCTCCCTACCTTTTACCTCCCTAGTTGTTAAGTGGCTTAAGAATTTTGAGATGCCCTGAAATAGGTTCTGTTTGCCCAGTGGCTATGCTACACCTCGGGCAAGTTTCACACACATTCATACCCCTGCCCTGCCTCAACTTACCCCAGATTCAAAAATGCATAGTTATATCTCTTCTGGAAACCCCTCCTCACCATCCCCTCAACCCCCACCCCCAGTTTCTCCAATTACTAACCTCCTGTTCATCTTTCAAGCCTTAGCTTAAAAGCTTCCTCCTGCATGAAGCCTTCCTTGATTCTTTGCCCCCCTCTCCCTCTCTCCCCTGACCCCATACACCTCACATCCCGCTTCTCTTTGCTCATGCCCCCTCTGGATTGGAGTTGGGGTGGGGAGGAAGTGCAGTGCTGCAAAGGGCCTTGTGAAAGGCATGTGGATTGGGAGACAGAACCGAGTTCAGATCCTGGCTTTGACACATACTTGGACAAACATTTAAACTCTTTGGGCCTCAGTTTCCCCTGTGTCGAATGGACTAGGTGATCTCTAAGGTTTCTCTTAGCTCTAGATTACAGATCCAATGATCTGTTCCTGGGCATCGTTCCATTTGAGCTTCACAACAGCCCTACGAGGTAGGAAGGGTAAAGATTATTCCCCCCATTTTACAGATAAGGAAACTGAAGCCCAGAAAAAAACGGTCTACAAGCTAGAGAGCAGTAGGGTTGGGACTAAGAAGCCAGGGTCCCTGACTTGCAGCCCAGGGTTTTCCTCACTCCATCAAGTGAGAGGACAGACCTTAACTTGCACCTGGCCTGACCGTTCCCCACGTGGCCACAGGAGCCGGCTGCTCCTTGCTCAGCAGAAGAGTACCCTCCCCCACGGACCAGCCCGGTTCTCTTAGCTAAGAGCTGGAGAGAAGGGGGAGGAGAGAGCCCCACCCCAGCCTCAGCCTCCCTCCGCTGCCCCCAAAATAGCCCTGGCCTTTGGGCTGGGAGATCAGGTTGCAGACTCCTCTCTCGCTTGTGGCCCAAATGAAGCCCCAGCAGACACCCGCACGTGAAGAAGCTTCCGTGCCGCCACCACCACCCCCCACCCCCGTCTCTGCCTACACCTGCTCTCCCTTTCACATGTCAGCACCTTTGCAGCAGAGGCTTCAATCCCTGTCTCCTCCAGGGCCATCAGCTTGGGGGGAGAAAAGCAGAAACCAGTGCACTCTGGGATGGAAATCCTGGCTCTGGAGTGAAGAGGCCCTGGGTTCAAATCCTACCCCTGACATTTCTTTGCTTTTCGGTCTGAGGCAGGTCACTTAACTCCCTGGTCTTCATTTCTTTACCGGGGAAATGGGGAGGCTGGACCAGACAACACCAAGTTCCCTTCCCGCTCTAAATCTTTGATTCCAGGCCTTTTTTGCAAGGACCTTTCCAAATTTAGCTTTTATGATTCTATGACTAAGAGACCATTGCTCTCAATGAGAGGGCTGGACATAGTGAGTGGAAAGATGCCTGGAAGTGAAGTAAAAGGGTCCAGATTCAAATCCTGCCTATGCCCCTTGCTGCCTTTGGGATTTGGGCCCAGTCACCACCTCTGGACTTCAGTCTCCTCCTCTATAAATGGGTATATAAAGTGGTCTCCAAAGTCCCTCCCAACTCTGAATCTAGGAATCCTATGGAAGGTTTCTTGGGGGGGGGCAGAGGAGAGGGGGATGAGACAGTGGGGCAAACTGAGGCACAATAGCAGGAAGGAGGGCTGCCAGAGAGGAGAGGCAGTGACGGGGTCAGCAGCTGGGGACGTCATGTTGAATCGTTTTGATTTTCCATCATGGGCATCCCTAACCCCCGTCGGAGGGGAGAGGCTTTGCATGGGAAGATTGTCAGATGCATAGGAAGCTGAAGCCCCGTGTCAATCCTAATGTCACAGAATGAGAGAATGAGAGGTAGAAAGGATCTTAGAAGCCATCGAAAGTCACAGAGTCCAACCACCAAGGAAAGCGAGGCCCAGGGCCACAGACACACTAAGAAGGAGCAGGCCTGGGACTCAAAAGGAGTCTGCTGACTCCAAACGCAACATTCTCTCCGTTACCCATGTTCATCCTGGTTATTAGGATGGGGAAACTAAGGCATGGACGTGGCCAAGCCCCCCAAAGCATTGTAGTATGTCAGAGAGCCCTTAGAACATGGAATATCAAAACTGGGCCCTTAGAACCCAGGATGTCAGAGCTGGGAGGACCCTTAGAACACTGAATGTCAGAGCTGGGAGGGCCCTTAGAACATAGAATGTCAGAGCTGGGAGGGCCCTTAGAATGCAGGATGTCAGAGCTGGGAGGGCCCTTAGAATATTGAATGTCAGAGCTGGGAGGCCCCTTAGAACACAGAATGTCAGAGCTGGAAGGGCCCTTAGAACACAGGACGTCAGGGCTGGGAGGTCCCTTAGAACACAGAATGTCAGAGCTGGGAGGACCCTTGGAACCCAGGATGTCAGAGCTAGGAGGGCCCTTAGAACATTGAATGTCAGAGCTGGGAGGCCCCTTAGAACACAGAATGTCAGAGCTAGAAGGGGCCTTAGAGACCCCCTCATTTTACCCTGCAAAGGTAAGTGACCTGCTCTCTGTCACAGAGGTAAAGTTAGTAGCGGAACCAGAATTCCAGTCTAAGTCTCATGACTCCAAATCCCTTCCCTTCTCTTCTACCTATCCCACCCATCCTTTCCACTCCCTTCAACTCTCCCTCTTCCCACCTTCTCTGGGCTTCCCCTCCTCCTATTCTATTCTTAGGCCTTAGGAGGCAGAGCTGGTTACAGTTACAGGGGGACCACACTGCAGACCCAGCCCCCCCGCTGCCCCTCTGCCTGCACTGCAGAAGCCCCTCCCCGGCTGAAGCCAACAAAAGCCCCCCTTGTGGCCTAGCTGGGGCCTGCTAATTAAAAAGGAAACTTTAGAAAGGGCCGTTCTGTCTGCTACTCGCTCTGAGAGCCAAATCCCTGGCTTCGGAGTGGGACCAGCGGCCAGTGCCCCTCCCAGCTGGACACACCAGCCCTTTGTGAGTCAGGTCAAAGCCACCTCTCACCAGCCTCGGGGCCCTCAGAGGTCAGGGGCCCCGAAGAGCCCAGGACACTCCATATATAGGTAAGGCACGGCCCAGGGGAGGTAGTCCGGACAACTCCGGTGAACAAGGACTTGCTGTAGACCATAAGAGAAGCTCCTTGGACCGTGATTAAAACCCCCAGCTCTGTTAATAAAGATCCACTTGACCTTGAACTGGTCACTTCCCTTCCTCCCTCTCTGGGACCTCATCTGTGATAAATTTCATTCAATGAACTTTTACGAAGCACTTATTGTATCCAAGGTGGGCTCTGGGGATATGAGGACAAAACCTGGGATCATTCATGCCCACAAAGGGCTTACATTCATTGGGAGAGACAACCTATACACACAGAAGTATTGGGAGAGGGTCAGGACCTGTGGTTTTCTTGGCAGAGGGAACTCCCAGGTGCACAAATTTCCTTTACCAAGTCAGGTCATTCAGTACATTCTCAGTCGTTTATGCTCTTGGATGGTTTTCTGGACCTCTGAGAAGTCAAGAGACTTGCCTAAGGTCACACAGCCAGCATGTATCAAAAGCTCTTTAAAACCTTTGTCTTCCTGTCTGTCTGGGCCACTATAGAGGCACTTTATCTCTGTCTTCTAGGAATGGTCAAGTCACTGGGGTCACAATCTCAGAGTCAGTCTGCTGCATCTCCTCCTCGAGGTCCTAGGGGCACCTCCAAGGGGCTTGGAGTATGTCCTCTCTAGTGCTATCAGCTTGAGCCTCCACTCCAGGTACTTTCTCCTCACACCCTTAGACAACAGTGATTAGCATCCCAACAAAGGGATCTTTACCTCGATGATATAACAATAACAAAAGAATAAACACTTTCACCCTAGTACCATAGGGTCCACTCTCCCCTATCCCACCTCTGTCTCTGGAGAGGGTAGGCTAAAACTTAGCACAGTTTTTACATAGCATTAGTTCCACTCAATTCCTGTCCAGATATGGCAAAAGTGTGGAATGAGACCTCATCTCAGCTATCTCTGGGGGGGGGGGGGGTCCCTGAAGGTTAAGGGCTCTGGCCCAGGCATTGATGGTGAACTGGCTGCAAAATCCATGTACCCAACCCTTCCCCCAAGTGCCTAGATGGTGAGCACTCTCTCTCTCTCTCTCCTCTCTTCTTCTTCCCTCTCTCCTCTCTTCTTCTCTCTTCCCCCTCTCTCTTTCTCTCTCTCCCCTGACTTTTTGAAACTCACAACATCACAGCCTCCAATTCTTCCCCCTTAAATTAAAAAACAAATGCCAAAACAAAAGATCAAGGCCCATTTTCACAGGGCCACATGTTGGCCTCAGAGAGAGGCCCAAGGCCTTTCCCTTTACAGCCTCCTCTCCCTAAACAGCATTGGCAAAGGAGTCAAATGAAGAGCAGAGATCCACCAGGAGAGAGAGTCAAGGCCCTTTGAAGTTGCGCCCCCTCCCCAGCCCTTTCTGCTTCCATAGCTGCAGTCAATCAAAGAGGCTGCTATTCACCAGATGGCTAGCAGACCAGAACCAGTTACAGAATGTTTCTGCATACTACAAAGTCTCTCTAAGGTACTTCCACTACACAACATCCCAACTTTTCCCAGAAGCAGGCTCCCCTGTCTTCAGCTTGAGGAATTGCATCAGCTAAGTGTGTTGATGCACTCTGCACGTGTGATAGCCACCCCCTTACATATGCATATAAACTATAGAATAAATCCAAAGTAATCTTTAAGGGAGAATGGGGGAGGACTTGGACTAGATGAGAGGTATCAAACAAGGCAAGCCATGAGCCCCAGCACTCCCCAGTATAGCCCAAACCGGACTAAATTGGGAAATATTTAACAAAATCAACAGAATGCAATAGAACATAGAGAATGTTAATATGTGGTTTTCTAAGTTGCTATGGAGCGCTCAGGGATCCCTATGCTTGGACTAGTGGCTCCAGTTTCTATTTGAGTTTGACACCAGGGGCTACATAATCCCCAAGGTCACTACTGGCTCTAAAGTCACTTGTCTACTTTGGGACCAAGTTTACTTCTCTGTAAAATGCGGGCATCTGACCCTATCCAACTTTTTTGCTCCTAGCATAGTGTTATATCTTGCTCTGAGGAATCCTAGCACATCAGGGAAGAGTTAGGAAAGCCAGTTGACCAGCATACATTGCATACAAATTGAAGCATGCTCTGCACAGATGTGGCACACTCTGGCATGCCCTGGCAAACTCTTGAAGAACCACTGGCCTCCATATTCTCTAAGAATCCTTCCAGTTCCAAAATTTGATGGCCTCTTGTCACAGAAACTTGGCACCTTAGGGTCATAGAACCTCTGAGGTGGAAATGACTTGGGCTCAAAGGATCACAGATTTAGAACAGGAAGGAAACTCAACCCCCACCTCAATTATAGATGGGGAAACCGAGACATGGAGAGGCCAAGTGATTTGTTCAAGGTGACTCACAGGTAATAAGCAGTATTAAGAAGCCGTCTAGGGGCAGCTAGGTGATGCAGTGCATAGAGCACCGGCCCTGGAGTCAGGAGGACCTGAGTTCAAATCCAGCCTCAGACACTTAACACTTACTAGCTATGTGACCCTGGGCAAGTCACTTAATCCCAATTGCCTAACCAAAAAAAAAAGCTGTCTAGTCCAACCCATCTGTATTTTACCAAGAATCCCTTCTGTAGTCCATCAAATGGTCACCCAACCTCCTCTTAAGAATTCCGGGGTGGGGGGGGAAGATTTTTTTTTAATTTTTAAAAAAAGAATTCCAGGGAAGGGGAATATACTCCATACCTTCATTTTTAAAAATTATTTCTAACCATCAGGAATAGAATGATATGCTCATAGAATAAAAAAGGTTTTCCTTCCATTCTGCCTATATCTGTCTCTTTATATCTTCCCCCAGTGTTCCTAGCTCTACTCCCCACATCAAACAAAGTGAATCTCTCTTCTAGAGGACAGACCCAATATCCGCAGTTCCTTCCAATAATCTTCATATGCGTGTCCTCAAAGCTCTTTATTCTCCTGGTCACCCTCCTCTGGCCAGCCCATCGACATCCTTCCTAGAACATGGTGCACAGAACATAATACAAAAAGGGAAGCTCAGAAATGGATCGGCCCTTCCAGGTCACCATCATCTTGCCATGGGTGGGCATCTCCTCGATCTCTTTGCAGACAGATATCTAGCCTCTTCTTACAGATAACTGGTCACCAGGAACTCACTACTAGCCCATTCCACTATTAAGCCACTCTGACAATCAGAAGTTTGACCTCATCACCTTTCTCCCCCAACCTGCTTTTGTTTCTGACCTCACTATTTGTGTCTCTAGCACCACGATTCACCCCTCTTTTCCTACTGGTAAATCTGAGGGTTCTCTTTGACTTTTCTCCTTCTCTCTCACCTCTCATGTCCAATCAGACACTATATCTTATGGGTTCCAATTCTGCGATGAATCTGATACAATCTAATCAAATAAGCATTTGTGGATCATCAGCCATGTGCCAGAAAGGTAGTGTCAAAGTGGAGAGAGAGCTGGCCTCAATGTCAGGAAAACTTGAATTCAAATCCCACCACCTCTAAAACGTTCTGGCTATGTGATCCTGAGCAAGTCACCTAATCTCTGGAGGCCCTAGACAATTCTAAGTCTCTAAATTGTAGCCTACAGTTCAAGGTCTATCCCTGACACTTACTCCTCGTGTGATCTATCATCTCCAGAAGCAAATACAAAACCCTTGCTTGGCATTCAAAGCCCTTCCTAACCTAGTGTCAATATTAAATTCAGTAAACATGTATGTCTCTGAGGTACCACCTCACACTTATCAGATTGACTAATATGACAAAAAAGGAAAATGTTGGACACTAATGCACTGTTGGAGTTGTAAACTGATCCAACCATTCTGGAGAGCCATTTGGAACCATGCCCATGATCCAGCAATACCACTGCTAGGTTTATATCCCAAAGATATTCCAAAAGGCGGGAGCAGGGGAGGACCTACATGTACAAAAATATTTATAGCAGCTCTTTTTGTGGTGGCTAAGAATTGGAAATCAAAGGAATGTCCATCAATTGGGGAATGGCTAAACAAGCTGTGGTATATGATGCTGATGGAATATTATTGAGCAATAAGAAATGAAAAGCAGGATAATTTCAGAAAAACTTGGAAAGACTTACATGAACTGATGCATTGTGAAGAGTACAGAACCAGGAGAACATTGTACACAGTAACAATATTGTTCAATAAAGAACTGTGAAGATTTAGCTACTCTCAGCAATGTAATGATCCAAGATAATCCCAAAGGACTAATGAGGAAGCATACTATCCACCTCCAGAGAAAGAACCGATATTGATTGAACACAGACTGAAGCATGCAATTTCTCCCTTTCATCTTTTTCTTTTATTCGAGTCTTCTTGTACAAAATGACTAATACAGAAATGTTTTACATAATGGCACATGTGTCAGGAAGGTGGAAGGAGAGGAAGGGAGGGATAGAATTTGGAACTCAAAACTTTAAATAAAAATGTTTAAAAATTGAAAAATAAAATGAACATGTATGAAGTGCCTACTATGTGCCAGGCATTGTGCTCTGCTCTGGAGATAGAAGCACAAATATAAAGCTGTCAAAGATGATATGCCTCCTCTCCTGAGGGGTTGGCCTTTTCATAAAATGCTCCTGTGATAGAGCCCTGCTTAGCCCACCTGTGTGGATAGGGTCCAAAGGGCTAACTCCCTTGCCCACACTGGGAAGACATTGGCTGGGCCCACACCCTTCAGAGCCTGCCCACCCGCCAGCCAGCCAGGCCTCCTCAGGGATTAAAGCGGATAATGCCCCTTGTAAGAACAAGGGATTGTTGGGCCAGGGAGCAGGAGGGTAGGGGGCAGGAGGCCAGTTTGGATTTCTCCTGAAGGTGAAAGCTGAGACCCTTGTAACGCGCCCCCCTCCCCTCCTGCCAGGCACTAATCCTTGCAATTCTCGCAGAGGACCCAATGACACAGGCTGTTCATGCAGTGGAGGAGATTCCAGTGATTAATTAATTCAGGATTTACGGGGAGGCAGGAGGCCCCCCCTCCCCCAGAGGGCAGGAACCTGAGCAGGGCTCCTGGATTCCTGGTGCCGACCACCCCTCCCTGGCACACCAAGGCAGGTGACATTTGGGCTCCTGGAGAGGGGACAGGACTCATCCCCAGGTGCCTCCAGGGGGCCCCAGAAGTATGCCCCTATGGCCCTGCCTGCTTTTACATCCAAACAGAGCAGTTAGCTTATAATGAGGCTTCAGAGATGTCTAACAGGTCCCTCACTCCTGCCCCGACATAGCTGCCACACACAGGTGCTGCAGGGTCTGAGATGCAGCTGTTAGAGAAACAATGTGTCCATCAGGTGAGGAGGATGTGGGCTCAAATCCCTCCTCAGACACTTACCAGCTGTGTGTTGCTGAGAAAGTCACTCGACCTCTATGTGCCTCAGTTTCTCCATCTGTAAAAGGAGAGGATAGAACTCAATAGCCTCTAACATCCTTTCCAGCTCTGGTTCTGTGATCTTACAAGTGTCTGACTTGGAAGGAAGAGAAGGCCTGTGTTTCATTCAAACTCACACCAGCCGAGTCACTGAAGGCAAGTCCCAAAACAATGATATGACTCAATTTCCTCATCTGTAAAATAATGGAATGGGACTTGGCCTCTGTTGCCCCTTTCTAGCTTTAAATCTATGATCTTATGAGTGTAGAACCTGGAGAGGTGCTGATTTAGACTCATACCAGCCATGTGACCTCAGATAAGTCATTTTACCTCTCTTTGACTCAGTTTCCTCATGGGCGAGAGATGGACAGCAATAACTGGAATATCAGCTCACAGGGTCTCTGTGAGGCACAAAGGAGACTGTGGCAGGCAAAGCACTTTGCAAAACTTTAAAAGACATACAAAAATGTTGACTAGAGGAGTAGTACCCCGTGATGGATGGGAAGGCAGCCTCAGAGTTGGGAAGGTCCTGCCTCTGACACATAATAGCATACCTTGAACTAAGCTGTAACCGGGAGACTCTCTCCCAACTATAGTTATAGATGAAGTCTTAATCTGTATCAGAGGAGAGAATGTCCATGCTGGGAGTTCCTTACACAGAAAACTGTTGGTAAAAATGTTTACCAATCGGGGGCAGCTAGATGGCGCAGTGGTTAAAGCACTGGCCCTGGATTCAGGAGTACCTGAGTTCAAATCCAGCCTCAGACACTTAACACTTACTAGCTATGTGACCCTGGGCAAGTCGCTTAACCCCCATTGCCCCGCAAAAAAAAAAAAAAAAGTTTACCAATCGGCTCTCTCTAGAGGAAACTAGACAGGATGTACTTTTAAGCTTACTATTCATTATTCACATTTTCTTTTCTTTTTTCACTATTTGCATTTTCTCCATCATTTTCTTAAGTCTGGATAATCAACAAAAGAATAAATCAAACCCTGATTTGTAACATTTGCTGATTTCCAAGGTGCAAATGCTCATGAGGAACGTTTAACCCCCACAAAATAAATTAATTAATTAAAAACAAAATTTTTTTTAAAAAAAAGAAAATTTAACAATCAGCTTTAGCTGGTTCCAATTATATCCAGCACACCCCTGCACACATATGAAATCATTTTTGTTTCTCAGTTGTGTCCCACTCCTTGTGACCTCATCTGGGGTTTTCTTGGCAAAGACGCTAGAGTGGTTTGTCATTTCCTTCTCCGGTTCACTTTACAGGTGAGGAAACTGAGGCAGACAGGGTTAAGTGACTGAGCCAGGGTCACACAGCTAGTAAGTATCTCAAGCCAGATTTGACAGGTATTCCTGACTCCAAGCACAATACTCTATCCACTGTGTTACCTAGCTGCACCAGGAAATCGTAGATCCAGACATCTCATCCTTCCCAAAAATATTGAGTCAGACATTTTCACATGTTTCACTTTGAAAATGTAAATTTAAAGACTGACATTTTAAAAGGCAAGTGTAGAAGAAGTTCTAGCAGGTTAGAGTTGGTGGCGACCTTAGACTGTGGAATGTTATAGATGCCCACCGTGTTTTAGGAAGGCCGTTGACAGGCTGAAAAGTAAGCAAAGCCGGCAGCCAGGACGCTGAAGGTCCGCAGGCCATTCACTGGAAGGATTAGTTGGAGGACCTGGAGGTGTTTATCATGTAGAAGAGAAGACAGGTGGGACATGAGAACTGTCTGCAAGCATTTGAAAGACTGTCACAGGGAAGAGGAATTAGCCTTGTTCCGTTTGGCCTCAGAGGGAAAAACCAGCAGCCAGGGGTGAGAGCTGGAGCTAAAGAAAACTTAGTGAACAATGAGAGCTGGTCCGGACCGAAAGGGGCACCCCCTTCCCAAAGGTCCTGGAGGAAAAGCCTTGACTCCTTCCGTGTGTGTGTGTGTGTGTGTGTGTGTGTGTGTGTGTGTGTGTGTGTGTGTTGGGAGCAGGGGGAGGGGCAGCTTCAGAGAACATTCCCAGAGAGGTGAGGGTGGCCTAGAGAGCCATCAAATCTCCTTCCCACTCTAAGACCTTAGCAATCATCTCACCTGAGCTCTTCATGCTAGAAACGAAGAAACTGAGGTCTAGAGTAGAAACGGGACTTGTCTGAGGGCATAAGCCAGTGGGTAGTAGAGCCAGATTCAGGCCAAGATGATCTGGCTCCAAATCCTGTGTTTTGTCCACTGAGGAAGCTGGAAAGGCTAAAAGGGTCCTCAGAATACAGGATGCCAGAGCTGGGAGGGCCCTTAGAACACAGGATGTCAGAGCTGGGAGGGCCCTTAGAACACAGGATGTCAGAGCTGGGAGGGGCCATAGAACAAAGAATGCCAGAGCTGGGAGGGACCTTAGAACACAGAATGTCAGAGCTGGGAGGGCCTTTAGAACAAAGAATGTCAGAGCTGGGGGGGGGGGGAACCCTTAGAATCTAGAATGTCTGAGCTGGGAGGGACTTTAGAACAGAGAATGTCAGAGCTGGGAGGGCCCTTAGAACACAGGGTGTCAGAGCTGGGAGGGGCCATAGAACAAAGAATGCCAGAGCTGGGAGGGCCCTTAGAACACAGAATGTCAGAGCTGGGGGGGGGGGGACCTAGAATCTAGAATGTCAAAAGTTGGAAGGGACCATAGAACAAAGAATGTCACAGCTAGAGGAGGCTTCAGTGATCATTAAATGCAATTCCCCCATTTACCAGAGAGAAATAAAAATAGGAATCGAGAAGAATGGTTTGTCCAAAGTGGCACTGAGAGTATGCATGTGAGATGTGAGCCAAGAACCCAGCTGAAAAGGACAGATGGAGGTTCAGGGGAACAAGGATGCAGGAGGTCACTAAGGTCACTATGGAAGATAGTGGTCTAGGTATCACTTCTTCCTCCTCCTCCTCCTCCTCAAGCAGCCTCAGTCCAGGCCCTCTGTGGTGAAGGTCCTAATTAGATCCTGTTTATCTAAGTGCCCTCCTTTGAGTCTTCCCATAGATTTGCCATTTGGTTGGAAGGTTAGAGGTTGAAACTACCAAGTAATGAGGCTTGGGAGATGAGCCCAGCCCAAGTCCTACAGTAGAGGGTGGAGGGAGAGGGAAGGTGCCACCATACTGGGAAGGGGGAAGTTGAGTGGGGGTGGGGCAGCCAACAGAAAAGCAGAGCCTCCGGTCATTCTAATTCTGGACCTAAGAAACAGAGGCCTAACATAGGACTTCACCCCCAAGCTGGGGGAACCCATGCATGGGCATCCAAGGAAAATAGGACTGCCCTAGGAGCCAAGGGTATGGGCACCATGGGCCCAAACAGGACAGTTCATCGGAAATGAGTCAAGATCAGGGTTGCTCCTCACCAATTTCTTCCTTCTCTCCTTGCTCACTGTTCTCTAAAGCAGAAAAGGTCTTAAACTGAGAATCTGAAGAATCTGGGTTCTGGGCATATCAGATGGCCTTTCTGGATCTCAGCTTCAAGATACAGGGACTAAATAACCTCTGAGAGCTAACATTCTATGTTCTAAGGTCCTTCAAGATCTAATATTCTATGTTCTCTAGGGTCCCTCCAGACTCTGACATTCTGTTCTAAGGTCTCTCCCAACTCTGACATTCTGCGTTCTAAGCCCCACTGTCAGCTCTGACATTTTAAGGTTCCTTTTAGCTATGACATTCTATATCCTAAGATGCAGACACCCCCAATTTCCACCAGCTCTGACATTCTATATTCTAAAGTTCCTTCTAGTTCTGATAGTCTATGTTCTAAGGACCCTCCCAGCTCTGATGTTCTATGTTCTAAGGTTCCTTCTAGCTCTGACATTCTATATTCTAAGATATACACACCGCTCCCTCTCCACCAGCTGACATTCTATGTTCTAAGGACTCTTCCAGCTCTGACATTCTGTGTTCTAAGGTTTCTTCTATCCCTGACATTCTATGTTCTAAGACATTCTATGTTCTAAGACCAATTCTGACATTCTACATTCTAAGGTCCCTTCCAGCCCTGACTTTTTGTATTCTAAGTTCCTTTCCAGCTCTAACATTCTGAAGTTTTATAATTCCATCATTCTTTTTTACCTTTCCCCCTTCTCTACTCCTTCTCTCCTTTTTCTCTCCATCTCTCCCTCTATCTTGCTCTCTCCACTTCTCTTGTTCTGAAGCTTCTTTTCCATCTACTTTTCTTCTTCCTTCTCCTCCTCTCCTCCTCTTTCTCCTCCTGTGCTTTCTCTTCTTCTCCTACCCTTGCCCCAAGCCAGGTTTGGTGGTGGGAGGAATACCCCAGGTTGATGCTCATGGAGCAGGCTAGCACAGGCTGGTTCACTCCAGGCCTGGGGCCTCCCCTGAGCCCAGCCCACGCATCTGTAACCCAGCCCCATGCTGGGTGCCAGCTCGGCTTATTTCCACTGCTAATTCTGTCCCTTGGGGCTTCTTCTTTGGGTGCTGGGACTGCCTGAAACTGGGCCCTTTAAGAAGGGCTTGCCTACTGTCAGCATACTCTCCCAGTATTCCCCCTTTTGGGGGGAAGAGGAGAGAAGGAGTAGACTGTATGTGACTGAGAGAGGACTCAGAGTCAGATCCCTGATTCAATCTAACAAATGTTAGATTCTTACTAAGAACCCACCAGGCACAGTGAGAGGCATTGGGTTGGAAAGGATAGAACACTAGATTTGGAATCAGAAATACCCGATGAATTAAAATCCTGCGTCAGACACTTACTAGCTGTGTGACCCTGGGCAAGTCACTTAACCCTTATTGCCCCACCTCCACCCCCCACCCCACCCCCAGAGATAGAGAAAGAGAGGAGAGAGAGAGAGAGAGAGAGAGAGAGAGGGAGAGAGAGAGAGAGAGAGAGAGAGAGAGAGAGAGAGAGAGAGAGAGAGAGAGAGAGAGAGAGAGAGAGAGAGAGAGAGGAAAGAGCCAAAGATGGCTGAGTTTATGAGCATGGGTGACTAGAAGCTTGGAGGAATTAGAAGAGAACCACATTTGAAGTAAGAGCCTGGCATAGGACCTGTGTGACCTGGGGCAAATCACCTCACCTCTCTGGGCCACGGTCTCATCTTTGGTCAAATGAGGAACTTGAAAGTCCCTTCCAGATCTGAGGAACCGGATCCACCAGCAGATATGGAGAATTTTTGGATTGTTGGGAGAAGGGTTCAGCATCCTGAGTCTGAGGTTGGGGCTTCTGGAAAGAGATTACCAGTAAGCAGTTGGAAGCATTGGATCCCTGGGGAGGGATACTCCAATGTCAGCACTGGAAAGAAACTTATCTCAGAGAACATCAGGAACACAGACTATTGAGTGAAAAGGGCAAGCTCAAATACAATGGGACCATCTAAATCATATATAAGGATAACTATCATCTTAGAAAAACACATATTAACATCATCTATGTTCTTTTGTATCATGTATTTTGTTAAATATTTCCCGTTTGTTTTTGTTTTGGGGGTTTGGGTTTTTTTTTTCTGGTTGTTACAACCTTTGTCTTTGACATCTTTGCCCTGGAATGCAAAATGTTGGAGCTCTGAATATCCAGTTCAGCTCCCCCCTGCCCATTTTACAGGTGAAGAAATTAAGGCCCAGGGAGGCTAGCCTGGAGTCACACAGGGAGTCAGTGACAGAAGGGCCCCTCAGCCCTTTCTGTTTCCCAATAAACCTAGTTGTCTCTTGTATGTCCTAGCTTGAACAGAGATGGTACCACATGGACCTAGAAGTGGAAGGGACCTTAGAGATCGAGCTCCCTGTTTTTTTTTCAGGTGAACAAACTGAGTCCCAGAGTGGTTAATGACTCCCAAAGTCATACAAGGCTGGGACTTGAACCTAGACCTCTATTCCAAGTTTAATGTTCTCTCCTTTGGGCACCCCTTCTGCCCTGAGAAGAGGCAAAAGCTCCAGCTGCTTCTCCCCAATAGTTCCTCCTCCCAACCCTGGCCCATCCATGTTCAGGTCTGACTCCCCCAGGCTCTCCGAGCATGAGATGGCCCTTTGGTTACCCCCTCCAGAGCTGGCCCAGGATGAAATAGAATGCTCAGTGGTTAGCCATAGCACCCAGCTCCTCACCCTCCCTATCCTGGGGACTCGGTGGGGAGGGGAGAAGTAAAGATCTTGGAGGTGTTCTGGGGCCAGGACCCACCCACCCAGACGGGCAAGGGCAAGACCAGCACTGGAGGCCTGGGTAGAGCTGCTTGGGGAGGGAGCCGCCCTAAACATGGGCAGTGCCTGATTGGTACTTAAGTGGCAGTAGATCATCCCAGGGGGAAAGGGCGTTGTCCCCTCTAAGGACGGCTCCTTGAGGTCTCATGGGGCAGCACAAGAGTGTGCATTTTCTTCTGACTAGGGAGGAAGGGAGCAGAATGAGCTCTGGACTAAAAGTCAAGAGCCCTGGGTTCTAGTCCTCTCTATGACTAATCCAACTGTGGGTCCCTAAAAGTTTCTTAACTTTTCTTAACTTTTTCTGTAGATGCCTCTGACAAGATGGTGAAACCTATGGATAATGAAGCCTTACCAGAATAATAGCTTTAAATGAAAATGATAATAATAAGAAGAAGAACAACAATAATAAACAGGATTAGAAAGGAAATGTATTATATTGAAATGGAATTATCAAAAAAGAGTTATTATTTTTCCAAATTACCAAAAAAAAATTTTACTGAATTAGAAAAAATAGTAACAAAATATTTTTTAAGGTCACAGACCTTAAAGACCTTAAGAACCCCTGGATGGAATGGATTCTCAGGGACCTCTGTCTCTGACATTCTATGTTCTAAACAGAGCTGGCCACAGGCCTGGGATGCTTGAACCACATGGTGGGGGTATATCTGGTGCATGTTTATAAATACACTGTCTCCCCCAATGAGTTTATATCTTACTGTAAGCTTCCTGAGGGCAGAATTTGTTTCACTTTTGCCCCTATATCCTCCAACACCTAACACAGTGAAGGTTCTTCATGTTCATGGAGCCTGTTGATTGATGAATTGACTATGTCTTCAAAAAATAGTATGTTTCAAAAAATACAAATATTTTCTTTCCCTGGGCCAGCAATGGTCTTAGGTCAAATCCTGGTTCTAAAATTTCTAGTCATAAAATCCTAGAGCTTAAAGGAACCCTGAAGATCATCTACTTCAAACTATATGTTCTAAGGGCCCTCCCAGCCCTGACATCCTGTGTTCTAAGGGCCCTCCCAGATCTGACATCCTGTGTTCTAAGGGCCCTCCCAGATCTGACATCCTGTGTTCTAAGGGCCCTCCCAGATCTGACATCCTGTGTTCTAAGGTTCCTCCCAGCTCTGACACTCTGTGTTCTAAGGGCCCTCCCAGCTCTGACATCCTGTGTTCTAAGGGCCCTTCAAGGACTGACATTCTGTGGTCTAAGCTACCTCTTAGCAAAGAATGCTTCTGCCCTAAGGTCCTTCCAGCCCTAATATTCTATGTCCTATGCTTCCTTCCAGCTCCAACTTCCTAATATTCTATGTGCAAAGTTCTCTTTCAGCACTAATATTCTGTTTTTAAGTTTTTTTCTCACTCTACCCTTCTGTAATAATAACAACAATAATGTTTATAGGGCGCGTTAAGATTTGTAAAGTACTTTATAAATATGATCTCATTTTATCCTTATAACAACTCTAGGAGGCAGGTACTATTATTCTCATTTTACAGATGAGGAAACTGAGGCAGACAGAGGTTAAGTGCCTTGACCAGAGTAACATAGCTATTAAGTGTCTGAGACTGGATTTGAACTCAGGTCTTCCTGACTCCAGGCCCAGCACTCTAGTTCCCAGATTCTGACATTCTAGGTTCTAGGTTCCAATATTCTATGTTCTGGGGTCCCTTCCAACTCTTAACACCCTAGGATTCTAAAAGCTTTCACAGAGTACCAGCTAATCTACCATGAGGGAGTCATACCTTTGGGTTAAGCATTACCCACCCACAGACAAGTCTCTGTATAGAAGATCAAATTCATCCAGGAAGAGCTCAGGACCCTGAGTTTCTCAGCTGGCCTCCCTCCCTGCCTGAGAGACTTGTCCCCATGAAGGCCCAGGGTTGAGGAAAAGGAGGGAGGATTGGGGTTTCTTGGTGTTATTTGTCCTCATCCTCCAAGAGGACCATGACAGATGTCATGGCTTGCAGTGAACCCGATTGAAGCGAGGAAGGGCTGTGTGCAGTCACCAGCCTCACTCTCTCCTGGGGCGAGAGGCCAGAAGGTCCTGAGAAGAGGGAAAAGAGACTAAAACAAACTTCTGCTTTGGGCTGGGCTGGGCTGGGCTGGGAGGTAGAGAAGGGAATGGGAAGGTATGTGTATGAGGGGGTGGGGGACGGAGGAATCTAGATAGAGGGAGTTCACGTGAGTCTACAAGTGGAGGGAGCTCCTGGGGTTGCTGAGGTTTGAAATTAGGCCTCATTAAGGAATGAATGGCACAGTACGGGCTTGCCTCACTACCGCGGCATGGTGCCTGCCTGCCTGCCTCACCTGAAGCAGGTAAGGGCAGGGTGTGAGCTCCTTCTACCTTCTGCCAGCCCCCAGTTCCCTTTCCATGGTGCAGGCCTGAGGGAGGGAACTCCCTTTGACCCTTTCTTTCATGGGGTTGGCTCTGTAGTCCCTCTTGGCATGAGAGGCAATGTCAGGGTCTGGACCAGTGGGAGCCAATGGATGTCTTGGAATGTGACTGTGGGGGTCTCTATGATTGTGGCTGCACTTGTCATGAATTTGTGTGAATATGTGGCCTTTCTACACAGATGTGACTAAATGAGAGTCTGTGTGGTGTAATGAAGGGGACACTTTACACATCAGAAAAAATCTGGGTTCATAACTTACTTTGCTTTTTTTTTTTTTTTTTGAGGATTTTTTTTTTAAGTGAGGCAATTGGAGTTAAGTGACTTGCCCAGGGTCACACAGCTAGTAAGTGTTAAGTGTCTGAGGATTTGAACTCAGGTACTCCTGACTCCAGGGCCGGTGCTTTATCCACTGTGCCACCTAGCTGCCCCTGCTTTTTTTTTTAATTGGGGTAGGGTGGGAAGGAGAGAAAATAAATGCTTGCCAGCTGGAAAATAAAAGGGAAAACCGAGTCATACTTCAGAGTGTATTAGCGCCATAAGTTTTTTTTTTTTTGGTCCCTCTATGCCTCAGTTTCCTTATCTGTAAGATTAAGGGGTTGAATCTGATGGCCTCCAAGTTTCCCACAAGCTCTTAATCTATGAACATGGATACCTTTTGTGTCAATATATCTACGTTCCCTGCCGTTTGGCATGTGTTTCAAACAGGAGTACATTTTTCTCTGTGCACATAAGATGTGTGTTCATTTAATACCATGTGTGAATATGTGCTTGAGGTGAAGAAATCCTCAGGGCCATCCCAAAGAGAATGGCTGGTGCTGGTGGCCCTTACTCGAGCGTCTTCAAGTAAAGGCTTCATGATCTTTCCTCAGGATGTTGGAGATGGGATTCTGGGCTAGGTGGTCAGCTGCCAAACTAGGCCATCTCCTGGGTCTCATTGCAGGATGGCGAGGACAGGTGTGCGCGCGCGCGAGTGTGTGTGTGTGTGTGTGTGTGTGTGTGTGTGTGTGTGTGTGTGTGTGTGTGTGTGTGTGTGCGTGCGTGCGCGCCCCCACCCAGGACTGTATCGGTATATTTCTGCACTCCAACATTTGGCCTTGCTCCTGTCTCTCCATCTGGGCGTGTCTGTGTCTTTTCAAGGCTCAACAAATGCCTCTCTGCTCCACCACCACTTTTTAGCCCCTTGGTCCCTCCCTCCCCACCCCGCCCCCACCCCCGCCTCTTCACCCCCAGGTCTCCAGGCTGTGGTGGCCTGGAATGTAAGCACCCGCTCCTCCCTGCCTCACCTCCAGCTTTCCTTAAGCCTCACTAATCTCTACCTGTCACTCAGGGCACCTGAGAGCAGGAGGAGCCTGGGCTCAGCTAGGCAGGCGAGGGAGAGATCAAGTGTCGCCTGCAGGCTCTAGCAGCAGGAGCCGGAGTGGCATTTGTCCCCTACCATGGGGAGGACTGGGTGTCGACACTGCCAGGAAGAGGGCAGGGATGAATGAAGAGTGGAGTCCTGAGCATGAGGGAAGGCTGAAGGCCCTCCCATCCACTGAAACCCAATGATCATAGAATGAGAACTGGGCTCGGACATCTAAGGTGATTTCTAGTTCTGACATTCTGTGTTTTAAGGCACCTTAGAAGCTCAGAAGAGACCAGAGAACCCCAGATCGTCAGAGCCAGAAGGAACCTTAGAACACAAAATGTCAGTATTGGGAGGGTCCTTAGAACAAAGAATGTCAGAGCTGGAAGGGTCCTAATAACACAGGATGTCAGAGCTGGGAGGGCCCCTAGAACCCAGGATGTTAGAGCTGGGAGGGCCCTTGGAAGCCAGGATGTCAGAACTGGAGGCACATAACAGGCATTCCTTGAATTTTCACACCCTGTGGCATGTGCCTGGAAGAAATCTCTTCTTGCTATCCTAACCCTGACCCCCTCCAACAAACCAGTTAAAATCCCTCCCTCTGTTCAAGGCCTAAATCAGGTGCCACTCCCTTCCTTTGATGAGCAATCAATCCCCTTCACAATCACTTTCAGGTGAAAACTCTCTCTTCCTACTCAAATTTCTCCTAACACTTCCTGAATCTCTCCTGGGTACCTTTCCACTCTGTCTCAAGGGGGAGCATCACATCATCCTTATTAGATTGCAACCCTCAGGAGGACAGGAGTGTCTTATCTCATCTTTTGTCTCCTAAACCTCTTTCAGGGCCTTGCACATGCTTGGCATTTAATAATTGGTTTTTAAATTAAATTACTAACCTCTCCTCCAACCTTTCCCTATCACCCCCTCTTCTTGCTCCACTTCTACCATCACCCCAAAGGCCAGCTGTGAGCCCCCAACTTTGACACAGAGAACAACCTATTCATCAGCCATGAGCCTCTGGACAATCTATGTCCTCCCTTTGAGCCTCAGTTCCTCATCTGTTGCATGGTAAAAAATAACACTTTTGCTATGTTCCTCAGAAGCTGCCCATAATGATAGAAGAGAATGGGGCTTCTCTTTGACTATCCCCCCACCCTGGAAATGTGAGGTACTCTTGGTATGTCCAGAATTTATCTCAGACCATACACCTGCTTCTTGCTGCTCCTAGGATTGGATGTTCAGGGGTTAAAGATCTTTCATAAAATACTAACGATGAGCAGGAGTTCAGAGAAACCTGGAGGGTCTTGTGTGGGCTGATGATGAGTGAGATGAGCAGAACCAGAAGAACATTGTACACAGTCTCATCAACATTGAGTGTTGACCTACTGTGATGGACTATATCCTTCTCACCAATGCAATGGTACAGAGGAGTTCCAGGGAACTCATGATAGAAGAGGATCTCCAAATCCAAGGGAAAAAAAAAGAACTGTGGA
The DNA here is from genome assembly GCF_019393635.1 of Dromiciops gliroides. NCBI lineage: Eukaryota > Metazoa > Chordata > Mammalia > Microbiotheria > Microbiotheriidae > Dromiciops > Dromiciops gliroides. The sequence goes on from NC_057863.1 coordinate 611,430,255, forward strand.
GTATAGATGCTGATTGAACCATACTATTTCTTTTGTTTTGGGTGCTGTTGTTTTTTCTATTTTGAGGTTTTTCATCATTGCTCTGATTTTTCTCTTATAACATGACTAATGCAGAAATAGGATTAATGTTATTATGTATATATATGTATAACCTATATCAGATTATCTGCTGTCTAGGGGAGGGGGGAGGGAGGGGAGGGAGGGAGAAAAATCTGAAATTGGAAAGCTTGTATAAACAAAAGTTGAGAACTATCTTTACATGTAATTGAAAAAAATAAATAAATTTTTAAAAAAAAGATCTTTCCTAAAACTGGCCACCTGGCCAATGATGTAGTTGCCATCCATTCATTTCAATTCAACAGCACCCATCATAGCTCTTGGCTCCTGGGAAGCGCAGAAATGCTTGTTGAATGAAATGGAATCTATAGGTTCATCTGAGTCCTTCTGAAACTTATTCCTGTCTCTAGTCTTTGCCACATCTTTGGAGTAATGAGCATTTCAAGCCGACCACATGCTACCTATGGGAAGAAGGATGACTGTGCAGCCCTAATAGAATCATTTCCTATAAGCTGCAAAGCAGGAGTGGGGGGGTGTCATTATGCTCTCAGATTGCATGGATATTTGCTTTAGCTTCAATTTGTGGCAAATAGCATGTCCATTTGTGATTTCTAAGGTCCTTTCCACCTTCCACATTCTACCTTCTAACATTCTGTGTTCTGGGGTTCTTCCCATTTCTGACATTCTCTGTTCTAAGGGCTCTCCCAGCCCTGACATCCTATGTTCTAAGGTCTCCCTAGACCTGACATTCTGTGTTCTAAGGACCCTCTCAACTCTGAAATTCTGTGTTCTAAGGGTCCTCCCAGTTCTGACATTTTATGTTCTAAAGGTCCTCCCAGCTCTGACATTCTGTGTTCTAAGGTCTCCCTAGACCTGACATCCTATGTTCTAAGGTCTCCCTAGACCTGATATTCTGTGTTCCAAGGTTCCTCTCAGCTCTGACATTCTGTGTTCTAAGGACCCTCCCAGCTTTGATATTCTGTGTTCTAGGGGCCCTCCCAACTCTGACATTTTCTATTGTAAGGGTCCTCCCAGTTCTGATATTTTATGTTCTAAGGGACCTCCCAGCTCTGACATTTTCTGTTCTAGGGGCTCTCCCAGTTCTGGCATTTTGTGTTCTAGGGTCCTTCCCAGCTCTGACATTCTCTCTTCTAAGCACCCTCCCAGCTCTGACATTCCTTGTTCTGTCTCTTCTGTATCCTCTGATTCTTCCCAACCAGAGACTATCTCAGCCACAGCAGTGTTCTACAGGAAGTATCTTTCTGCTCCCTCCCCCACCAACATCAGAGCTGTACTGAGGCCTCATTACGCCTGTGTTTGCTCCATGTTGTGCAGAGCAATTACATTGCCCTAATGGGAAATCAGTGCCAAATACATGTGTATTTACAGAATTGCACCAAGATCCAGCCAAGCTCCGGAGTGATCAAATGTTGCAAAATGTCCTCTGTGTGTAGACAGGAAAATCCCCAAAAGGCTGCCACAGGCAGCGGTCTGGAAGAGAAAATGCTACAAGTAGGAGGGATCCCCTGTAATCTACATTCAAGGACCATGCTGCCTCAGTTTCCAAATCTGTAAAGTGAGCAGACTAGGAATATTTATACTGCTTAGCTCATAGGGTTGTTGTAAAAATGAAATTAGATACTTCAGTAGATGAGAGAGCTCATTAATTAGCCAGCCAATTAGTCAACAAGCATTTTTTATCTAGCGCATAAAAATAAACATAACACAAACCCTGCCTTCAAAGAGCTAACAGTCTACTAAGGGGCATATGTGTGTGTGCATATGAGTATGATACAACATAGTATGTGATAGGAAGAAAGGAAATATCTAGACCCACCATTGTTGGAAGACAAAATCATGGCTGTCCCTGTCTTCAAGAAACTCCTAGTCTAATTCCCAACAAGACAATGATCCAAGACTATCCCAAAGGACTAATGATGAAGCATACTATCCACCTCCAAAGAAAGAACTGACATTGATGGAACACAGACCGAAGCATGTTATTTTTCACTTTCTCTCATTTTTTTCTCTTAATCAAGTTTTCTTGTACAAAATGACAAATATGGTCATGTTCTACATAACCGTGCATGTATAACCCATATTGTTTGCCACCTCAGGGAGGGGGATGGGGAGGGAGGGAAAGAGGGATAAAAATTGGAACCCCAAAACGACAAATAAAAATGTTTATTATTTAAAAAGAAAGAAAGAAAGAAAATCCTAGTCTAACAGAGAAGGCAGGACAGACAAACAAGAAGCACTTGGCTAATAGGACAATAGAGAAGACGAATGTTAGACTGTACAAAGTCTAGGTCCCTTCCCTTCTGTGGGTTTCAGTGTCATCATTTATCAAATGAGGGCTTTGGATAAGATGATCTCTAAAGTTCCTTCCAGCTCTGACATTATTTGTTCTAAGTTCCCTTCAAGCTTTGATATTTTATGCTCTAAGCTTCCCTCCCAGTTCTGGCATTCTATACTCTAAGGTCCTTCCAGCTCTGACATTCCATGTTCTTGCCTTGACAGTCTGTGTTCCAAGGTCCTTTCCAGCCATAACATTCTATGCTCCAAAACCTCTTATGGTTTTGTATTCTGTGGTTCTCTGACTCTAAGCTGGACCAAACATCAGAGAAGAGGAATATTGGTGTGGACTGGAGTGTGCAAGGAGCCGGGGTTGGGGGGGGGGTAGATAGAGAAGGCGTCATGGTATTGGCAAGACAAACTAGCCCCGGGAATGGACAAGACTTGTCAAATATTACATGAATCCCATTGCAGCTTCCCAGTTCTCTTCATTGGTCCTTACTGTCATCCCAAGACTGACCCACCTCCATTTCCAGTGCTAACTGTCTTTGACCACCCCTTTCATGTCCCATCACTCACCCAAGTCTGTGTTGGATGTGTGCTGCTTGACATTCAGTAGGGCACACTCCCAAAATGCACCAAGGCTCTCGCCATAGCTGCGATTTGAACCCATGTCTTCTTACCCCATATCTGACACTGTCTCTCCACCATACCACCTTGTTTCTAGGAAAGATTGCCTCTTGTTCAGGGCCAGGGCCACATGTCTCCTCTGGCTTATGATTCTCAGTGTAGTTCCCATGAGGCTCATCATTTTTTCCCCTTGCATGCACTATCCTGATTGGCCTCTTGCCACCACTCCCATTCTCCTCATAGCACACATTCCAGGCTTAAAGAGACTTCCCCTAACTGGGTTTTCCTGGGGGATTCCCAATCTTCCCCTCCCCTTCTCCTTCCCTCTCTTCCAGTTATTCCCAGACTATTCCCCATTGAGTTCCCCTTAGGACTTGGCAGCACATCCTACAGACTGTTGGTCCTTCCAGGGGTTGCTTTGGATGAACATCTTGGCCTTCCTAAGGACTGCCTGCCTGCCTGATGTATCCCAAGTTCAAGGCTGGATAAGGAAGGGTTGGTTATCTTCCTTGCTCTCCTAGAAATCCCATCATCATCAGTAGGGTCTTGGCAGTAGTTGAGAAGGCTGATATTCCACTGCATCCCTTGCAATTGAATTCAGTTCAACAGGCATTTAATAAATGTGTAAGGTACTCTATCAGGTGCTGAGAATACAAAGACAAAATGAAATATAGTCCCTGCCCTCAAGGAGCTTAAAATCTACCAGTCAGATCCAACATTTTCATAGAGGAGAGTTCAGTATAAGTTGAGAAGAGAGCAAAAACAGGCGAGGAGCCTAGGAAAGACTTCCCAGGGAGCATGGCACCTACCTAAGCTAAACTTTGAAGGAAGAAGCTAAGGACTTTAAGAGGCAGAAAGAAGGTAGAATGATGGACATTCCTGGCATCTGGGCCGGCCTGATCAGGGCCCACGTGGTGGTGGGAGACGGAATGCTGAGTTTGAGGAGCAGGCCAGTTTGGCTGCAATGTAGGTTGTGTGAGGGAAGAATATGGGAGAGAGTTGGAGCCAAGCTGTGGAGGATTTCAAATATCCTTCATATGAGGAGTCTATATTTTCTTCTGGAGTATCCGGATGTTCGTGGGCAGGGAAGTGATTTGGTTAGATGTGTGCTTAAGGAAAATTATTTTAGCAGTTGTGTGGAGGATGGATTGGAAAGTGTGGGAGACTACAGTCAGGGAGGCCAATTAGGAAGCTATGGAATAATCCACTTGAAAAGTGATGAAGGGGCAGCTAGGTGGCGCTGCAGTGGATAAAGCACCGGCCCTGGATTCAGAAGGACCTGAGCTCAAATCCAGCCTCAGACATTTGACACTTACTAGCTGTGTGACCCTGGGCAAGTCACTTAACCCTCATTGCCCCACAAAACAAACAAACAAATGAAAAGTGATGAAGACCTGAACTAAAGTAGGAGCCACGTGTTTCTACCTCTCCTTGAGGGTCCAAGGCCTTCTGGGTATATGGGCTCAGAAGACTTAGAGACCACAGGGACCTTAGACTCACCCTGCCCAACAACTTGACTTTAAAAATGAGGGAGCTGAAGCCCAGGGAAGGTAGTCAGCGGCCCTAAGTACCCATCCTTCCTGATAGAAAGAAGAAAAACACATTCTCGCATCTGATAGAGGCCATGTGGTTCAGTGGATGAGAGGAGCCCCTGTCATAGGCTCAGAAGACTTGGGATCCAGGGACAGCTAGGTGGCACAGTAGATAGAGCACCAGCCCTGGAGTTAAGAGGACCTGAGTTCAAATCTGGCCTCAGACACTTGACACTTACCAGTTGTGTGACCCTGGGCAAGTCACTTAGCCCCAATTCCCTCACCACCACCACCACCACCACCCCCCAAAAAAATACTTTGGATCCAAAATCAGACCCAGGGACATTTACATTTCAGAAGAACAACCTGGGGTAGGTAGCAATGCCTCTCTTTTTTTGTGTGTGAGGCAATTGGGGTTAAGTGACTTGCCTAGGGTCACACAGCTAGTAAGTGTTAAGTGTCTGAGGCCGGATTTGAACTCAGGTCCTCCTGAATCCAGGGCCGGTGCTCTATCCACTGTGCTACTTAGCTGCCCCACAATGCCTCTCTTTTGGTGGTATGTCAGGAATTAAGGGGAATGAGGGTAGGGGGCAAACTCTTTCTCAAATCATGCCATAGAATGGTCTCCCTATCTGGAGTAAGTCATTCTGTCTTTGTAAAATAAAAATGTTCTTTACACGATCTAGCCAGTACCTCCCAGCTCTGACATTCTGTGTTCTAAGGGCCCCCCAGCCCTGACATTCTGTGTTCTAAGGAACCCTCCCAGCTCTGACATTCTGTGTTCTAAGGGCCCTCTCAGCTCTGACATTCTGTGTTCTAAGGACCCTCCTAGCTCTGACATTCTATGTTCCTATCTTCTAGGTTCTAAGTTCCTTCTTGTATCCTCTGTTCACTCCATAGTCTTATATGTAATTTGAATCTAAATCGAGTTGGCATTTTCCCTTCACACCCTCTGAACTGCCTGGCTAGTCCCTAATATCATTTAGAGGAAGGCTCTGTGTGTGTGTGTGTGTGTGTGTGTGTGTGTGTGTGTGTGTGTGTGTAACTTGTGAAAGAGATCAGCCTGCTTAAGGACCTGAACAAGCATAGAAATCATTTCGCATGTGCGTGCAGATTGACAGCATTAACAGTCACTAGTGCATCTGACTTTTTCATTCAAGCAGGGCCTTCATAAGGACAGGCTTTCCTGTACAAAGTCACTGGAAGGCCTAGACATGACAGAGGAGAATCTGAGTTTGCCCCCATACCAAACTGACTTTCCCCGTGATGAGCCCTGATGAAGGGCAGGAGAGTCCCGTGGTTAGCTCATACATACACATCCATACACCATCCAAATCCAGGTGCAGCAAAAAGACGGTGTATCTACGACAGAAGGTGTGTGGGGCACTAGTGCTGGCCTAAAATTGGTGCCCTTAAATATATTGCCCTAGTCCCTAGATGAAGCAGCACAGAGCCTCAGGAAGACCTGAGTTCAAATCCTACCTCACATACTTATTAGCTTTGCCAGCCCTAGGTACTTAGCCCCTCTGTGCCCCAGTTTCCCTATCTTCAAAATAAAAGAGTTGGGCTCTTATGGACTCTAAGGTCCCTTTTACCTTATGGTGTTTCATGTATGTGATTTTCACCTCTGTTGTGCAAATTGAGGTCCCCTTCATTCCCCATTTGCACTGACTGGGTATGTAAAGAGGGGGAAGGAGAGAAGGAAGCTTCATGTTTCTGGAAAAACATATCTGGTAGTGTATAAAAAAATGTTCTTGGGCTTTTGGAGTAGGATGGGTGGCTAGTGATGTAGCTATAGCTCTAATTAGACTGTACCACTGAGTGATCTCTCTCCAAAACAGAACATCAGAGCTGAAAGGGGTCTTAGAACAGAGAATGTCAAAGAGGGTAGAGAACTTGGAACCTAGAATATCAAAGCTGGAATGGACCTCAGGGTAGAGAATGGCGGATAAGAATAAGAATAAGGAATGTTAGAGCCAGAATGAAATATTATTATTTTATTATGATTGTATTTTATCATATATGGTTTGTTTGGTTTTTTTTTCAGGACAATGAGAGTTAAGTGACTTGCCCAAGGTCACACAGCTAGTAAGTGTCAAGTGTCTGAGACCAGATTTGAACTCAGGTCTTCCTGAATCCAGGACCGGTGCTTTATCCACTGTGCTACCTAGCTGCCCCCCATATATGGTTTTTTGTTTTGTTTTGTTTTTGCAGGGCAATGAGGGTTAACTGACTTGCCCAGGGTCATACAGCTAATGTGTCAAGTGTCTGAGGCCAGATTTGAACTCAGGTCCTCCTGAACCTAGGGCCAGCACTTTATCCACTGCACCACCTAGGTGCTCCCCATATATTGTTAATAATATTGATAACCGCTGTGCTTTAAGGTTTGCAAATCATTTTGTACGATTCTCTCACTCGACTCTCACAAAAGCCCCATGAAGTAGATATCATCTCCATTTTTCAGATGAGGAAAACTGAGGACCTTCTAATGTCAGAATGTAGATTAGAGCAAGGAACAGGAATGATTTAGGTGATTTTAAATACTATGTGCTGTAGTCCTAATGTCAAATGCATTTTTAACCTATGTCTTTACTCTGCATCTGTCTTCTCTCATGAATACAACCTCATGAGTTTGAAAGGTCAGAACTCCTGGCTCCCTCATTAAGAGCTCTCTGGTAGACAGAATTTCTCTCTCAGAGATGATGAGCACAAGGCAAGAGGATGAGTTCAACCCCCAGCATGGCTTATAGAAAACATGGACTGGGAGGGAATTGTTTAGACAGTGCAGATCCAAAGTGAAATATAAAATACAGGGACAGCTAGGTGGTGCAGTGGATTAAGGAGGACCTGAGTTCAAATCCAACCAATATTTGAGAGCAAATCAACTGATACTTGATACTTACTAGCTGTGTGACCCTGGGCAAGTCACTTAACCCTCATTGCCCCACCCACCCCCCCAACTGTAAAATACCTCTTCAGTTGTCCTGTAGATTGCTTCATGCAAGTTTAAGTCTCCATATCATAAGAGAATATAACAGTAGTTATGATACAGTTACTCCTTGTTTAAGGTTTTATATCATGGCATACTTACGAATCGTGTGCAGAAAATACATAACCATTCGTTTCTAGAGCTACATTGTACAGTGAGTACCTTTCTTCCCGATTTTAGGAAGACCCTAGACAAGAGTCAGCCCTAAGCTTTAAATCATTCTCCCTGGGGCTCCAGGGTGAAGGCATAAAGAACCAGAGGCAACAACAACAAAAGAGCCTGAGCCCTCTCTTTAGCAGGACTGAAACCAGTTGATCCCCTCTTGAGTCTAGAGCTAAGATTCTGCCCTCTCCCATTCAGTGGGATGAGGTTCTGTGAGGTCAAAACTATTTGAATATACTACAAAGTTTTCATATAGAAAATATCAAAAAATAAAATAAACGAAAATAAACAAAAGCTTTTTTGGGGTCCTCAATAATTTTTTAAGATTTAAAGGGATCCTGAGATCAAAAAGGTTGAAAACTGCTAACTTAGAACATAGAATGAGAGAAGTAGAAGGAGTCTTAGAACAAAGAATGACCTTAGAATTGGGAGGGGGCCTTACAACACAGAAAGTCAGAGCTGGCCTTAGAACACAGAATGCCAAAGCTGGGAGGGGCCTTAGAACATGGAATGTCAGAGCTGGGAGGGATATTAGAACAGGGATATTAGAACAGCTAGGAGGGGACTTAGAACAAGGAATATCAGAGCTGGGAGAGGTCTCAGAACATGGTATGTCAGAACTAGGAGAAGTATTAGAATATGGAATGTCAGAGCTGGGAAGGGACTTAGAACATGAAATGTCAGCACTAGGAGGGGCATTTGAACAAGGAATGTCAGAGTTAGGAGGGCCTTAGAACACAGAATGTTAGAACTGGGAGGGCCCTTAGAATGTAGACTATCAGAGCTGGGAGGGCCCTTACAGCAAGGAATATCAGAACACAGAATGTCAGAGTTGGAAGGGACCTCAGGACATACGTGGAACGTTAGAGCAAACAAGGCCCTGAAACACAGAATGTTGGAGCTAGAAGGAGCGTTGGAACACAGAATGTTACAAGGCAGAATGTTAGTGCTGGAAGGGACCTTCCAGAGCTTCCCCACCGGTGCTGCAGCGGGATGGCAGGTGAAGCCAAATATTTGTGCTAATCCCAGCGCCAGTGAGTGACTCTCAGGTTACGGGCAGCCGTGAATAGGATCTGTGTTTCCTCGCGATCGGGTTTCCTGGAATTGCAGCAGGACCAGTTATCTCTCAGAGCCTCTGAGAAGCCTTCAGAGCTATTGACTCTGGGCCGGGCCAGCCAGGGAATGGACTCGGGAGCCCCTCAGCCCAGGTTTTTTGGACTCCTTTTGCCATACTCCATACTCTTACAGGGTACCCAGACATTGAAGACAGGTCATTCAGAGGTGCGGCCTGCTGTCATTTGTGGCCCACTGTTAGTGGGAATGGTGAGAAGAACCCAAGATCTGAAGGAGCGGGATTCTAATCTTGCTTCTACCCCTTATGACCTGTGTGATAATGGTCAAATGACTCCCCTTCTCTGGGTCTCAGTTTCCTTATCTGTAAAATGAGAGGGATTGAACTAGATAGGCCAGTAAGAACCCAAGTTCAAAATCCCTTGATCTTATTTTGAAAATTCAATTTAATAAGCATTTGCCTACTTTGTGCGAAGCAATGTGCTTTATGAAGGGGAAAATAAAAATCAATGTCACACAGACCCTGCCCTCAAACAGCTTACAGTCTACCAAGGAATACACACACGCACACACACACACACAAATATGATACAAGGTAGCATATGATAGAGAAGAACAGAGACACTGAGGACAAAATGATGAGTAAGATAATAGTCTTCAAGTCTAACTGAGAAAGCAAGGCAGATAAAGAAGAAGCAGTAAGATGATATGATAATAGATAGAGCAAATATCAGATTATGCAAACTAAGAGTCCCTTTCCCTCTGTGGGCTTCAGTGACATAATCTATAAAATGAGAGGTGAGGACAACAAGGTCTCTAAGGTTCCTTCCATCTCTGACATTCTATATTCTATGGTTCCTTCTAGTTCTGACATTCCATGTTTGAAAGGCCCTCTCAGCTCTGACTTCCTGTGTTCTAAAACCCCTTCTGATTCTGAAATTCTGTATTCTCATGGTCTTTCCACTTATTACATTCTAAGCTCTAAGGTCCCTTCCATTTCTGACATTGTTTGTTCTCAGATCTTAACCAGCTTTGATATTTTATGTTCTAAGGTTCATTCAATCTCTAACATTCTCTGTTCTAAGTGTCTTCCCAGCTCTGACATTGCATTCTAAGGACCTTCCCACCTCTGACATTCGATGTCCCTAGTTCCTTTGCAATCTTAACATTCTATGTTCTCTTACAGTTTTCATATTTTATAGTTCTCAGATTCTAAATGTGACCAAATATCAGAGAAGAAGATCACTATGTACTAGAGGGGTGGAGAATGCATATGGAAAGGATAAGTTAAGTTAGCCTCGGAGGATGGTTAAGATTTGAACAGAAAGGCGGCAGCTAGGTGATGTAGTGGATAAAGCACCGGCCCTGGATTCAAGAGTACCTGAATTCAAATCTGGCCTCAGACACTTGACACTTACTAGCTGTGTGACCCTGGGGAAGTCACTTAACCCCCATTGCCCCACTAAAAAACAAAACAAACAAACAAAAAAAAACCCAAGATTTGAACAGAAAGAGAGTAGCATGGGGCATACCAAGTGAGGCATGTCATGAATAAAGAGACAGAAATAGACATGAACATGACGGGTAAAGGAGAAAGATTCATTTGGTCAGTCTCCATCCCCGCCAGCCATTGACATTCCCAGATATCTACCTGGGCCCTCCCGAACCTCCTTTTTTCCATCTTCCCAATCTTGTCTGCATTTCTATCATTCCAGTCATGATATTCTAGCCCCGCTTGACAAACTAATCCTTCAGAAGCAGCTTATTTCCTCCTAAAATCTATACCTACTTTCCACTTAGAGGCCGCCGATCGAACAATATGGGCCCAGGCAATGGTTGTATGGTCCAACTCACTAAGCTTTTTTCCCCAAAAAACACATAAGATTTCTTGAAAACTACGACACTCAGACAGACCAGACTCTGGTTTGAGCTAAAATAGCCCGAAGGACTTTGCTGGTAGTATATCATTCTTGTTACCAGATATTAATAAAGTCATAAGCTCCAGAACCAAATTTGAAAAATGAAACAAGCATATAAGGAAACTGATGAAATAAATACAAAATTCATTTAAATAAGTTCCTATTTATCCAGGGATAAGAAGCAAAGTCCAAATTGGGAAGGGAGGAAGGGAAGGAAACAAATATTTATTAAGCACTTACTATGTGCCAGGCACTGTGCTAAGCACTTTACAAATATTTGGCCCATTTGGCATATGTTACTCACTTCGAATTTGCAATGAATGTATTCTTTATTCGTTCATTAAAGAATAGTAATTTGCTAATCTTTAATGCTGTGTTTTCTCCAAAGTTTCACTTTATTCATGCCCAGGGCCTGTTCAGCTCCCTTAAACAGGGCAGCTGTTGGCAGGATCCATAGCCTCCAAGCGTCTATGGGGTCAAGATGCCCCTCACAGGGCTAGTATGAGTAGTATTGATGACAACACTCACCCAAGTGCCACAATGCAATACTGGTAGTTTTAAGTCGCTCTGTCCTTGGATTTACAATGGGCCCTCAGTACATGGCATCAGTAGATGCCACTCATGTGAATCGTGGAATGCCCAGAGCCCCCAGAACATGGAATTCATGACCCTAGAAGGACCTCAGGGCACAAAATTTCAGAGCCAAAAGGACCTAGAGTGTGAGAACTGGAAGGGGTATCAGAAGAGAGAGTGTCAGAATTTGGAGGGTCCTTAGAATATAAAATGTCCAAGCGAGACAAGAATTAGGAATCACTTCCTCTAACACCTTTATTTGACAAAAGGGAAACTGAGATAGCAGAGTTTATCATTGAAAAGTGAAAAAATCCAACAGTAGGACATTAGGGAAATCTGTATTTAGTTCTTTGTTTTGTGGGGTCGTTTTTCAAAATTATTAAATTAAACTGGCTAATAAAAAGGCGGCAGCTAGGTGATGTAGTGGATAGAGCAGGACTTCTTAAACTTTTTTCCACTCGAGACCCCTTTTCACCCAAGAAATTTTCACCACACCAGTTATATAGGTGTATAAAACAGGTATGCAGAACTTTTTACTGTTGCCAATTTTTTTCATGACCCCTACATTCAATTACCCATATGGGGGCTTGATCCACAGTTTAAGAAGCTTTGGAATAAAGCACTGGCATTAAAATCAGGAGGACCCGAGTTCAAATTCAGCCTCCAATATTTCTCACTGGCTGTATGACCCTGGAAAAGTCACTTAACCCCTATTGTCTCACAAGAATGAATGAATGGGGGGCAGCTAGGTGGCTCAGTGGATAAAGCACTGGCCCTGGAGTCAGGAGTACCTGAGTTCAAATCTGGCCTCAGACACTTAACACTTACTAGCTGTGTGACCCTGGGCAAGTCACTTAACCCCAATTGCCTCACTAAAAAATAAAAAAAAAAAAGAATGAATGAATGAATGAATGAACAAATAAATAGATACATGAATAAATAAATGAAAGAATGAATAAATATGTAAGCAAATAAATAAATAGATAGGTAGATAAATAAATCAATATATAGATAAATCAATAAATAAGTGAATGAGTAAATAGATAAATGAATGAACAAACTCACGAATGAATGAATGAAGGGACCTGCCCAATGAAGAGCTAGGACAAAATCCCAGGCCTCCAGATTCTAAATCTAACATAACTTTACAATATTCTCAGGGCCCTGGAGCTGGAAAGAGGCAGCTTTTAGTGGGCATAGACTCTTCACAGAATCTAAGATCATAAGAAATCTGAAGGGACCTTCATCCCTTTCTAGGCCTATTCCCCCATTTTTCAGATGAGGAAGTGGATGTTCTGAGTGATTTTCTCAGGGTTGCCCAGGTAAGATCACAGAATCATTAAAATATAGACTTTAAGCTGGAAGGGACTTCAGAGATTATTTCATTCAACTCCCTCAATTTACACATGAGGAAACTGAGGTCCGTAGAGATTAAATGACTTGCCTAAGATCCCATAAGTAATGTGTCAGAGCCAGAATTCGAATCCAGATCTTATTCCAAATCCAACACTCTTTCCACTATAGCATGATGTCTTGTGATGGATCCAAGAAGCATATTGGAATGTTGAAATGCTTTGGGTTGATTGAGTAGAGGGTATGAGAGAGGGGAGTCCTGGGAAAGGGAGCAGGTCTTCAACATTTAAATATTTGCTCTTAGAAAGGACATTCTTCAGTTTATCAGCCAATTTGTACTGAATTAATCAGAGGCTCAACCCTGAAATGGGCTGTTCCACACAGATATTCCAGGGGAAGCTCCCTAAGATGCTAAGGGAACAGCAAGTCACAGTAGAGACATGGAAGAGGCTCGTCCAAGACTGAGCAGCACAATAGGGGAAGGGAAGAAGGGAGGGGAGAAAGGAGAGAAGGAGGAGGGGGAAAAGAGAGAGGGGATGGCAGGACAGACGGTCCCCCCAGGAAGCACATGTGCTCTTCCCCTCTGCTTCCCCACCCCAGACACATCTACACTGGGGTTAACTCCCTGGGGTGTTCCCCAGGCTAAGATGAGGACAGACACATAGACACACCCATCTCCCACTCCTGAAGAATAATACCTGGCTGGCCTCTCCAAAGAATTTTAGATAGCATTGCATTTATTATCTTATTGAACCTCACCATGACCCTGGAAGATAAGAATTACAGGAGCTCCTCTCTGTGTTTGACAGATACTACTGGGGCCAAAAGTCTAGAGCCAGAAAGGACCTCAGAGGAGGCTCAGTCCAAGCCCCTTATTTTAGAGACGAGGAAACTGAGGTCCAGAGAGATTGATTAGTGAGGCACCTGTGGCTACGCAGAGCTAAGATCCCAATGCTTTCCACTATGGCCTGCTATATCTTATATTCCAAGAAGGTCTTCTCTAGGAGGAAATAGGGTCAAGACCATAGATTGAATGGATGATGCCCCACGCCCCAACTTCTGACCCTGGCATCTAAATCAAGAAGGACATGGCTTTCAGCTAAATGGAGGCCCTGAGCCAAAAGGGGCTGAGAGATGTCCAGGGATGGAAGAATCTTTGGGGCCAGAAAGGTTCCTTTGGAGGGCAACTTATCCAGCCTCCTGTCTGAATAAGAGGGTGGGAAAGAAAATAGGAGGCTGGGGGAGTAGCTAGGTGGCGCAGTGGATAAGGCACCAGCCCTGGGTTCAGGAGGACCTGAGTTCAAATCTAGCCTCAGACACTTGATATTTACTAGCTGTGTGACTCTGGGCAAATCACTTAACCCTCATTGCCCCACACCAAAAGAGAGAGAGAGAGAGAGAGAGAGAGAGAGAGAGAGAGAGAGAGAGAGAGAGAGAGAGAGAGAGAATACGAGGGTGGGAAATTTGCTAAGTATGCTGGTTGGTGCATCTATATATGTCACTTCAAGTTTGGGGGCCTCAGTTTCCTTATTAGCAAAATAAGGGGATGGGATTAGATTGTTTTTAAGGTCCTTTTCAGCTCTAATATTCCATGTCCTGACATTCCTTCAAATTCTGACTTCCTATTTTCTGGAGCTCTGACATTTTCTATCCTAGGGCCCTTCTCTAAGCTCTCCCATTCTATGTTCTCATGATGGGAAAGGAATCCAGAAGCAAAGCATTCTGGGGTCACAAGCTCTGGAGCCAACAGAATCACTCGACTTTCAGAACAGCAAGGTGCTATAAACGCAATATGCTTAGATTTCAACAGAGTGTTTGACAGAGTCATCCATGTTAAGCAGATAGAGAGAGATATGGACTAGATGAGAGCACAACTGGGTGGATTTGGAACTCATTGAATGACTGGACTCAAAAAGAAATCTTTAGGGGGCAGCTAGATGGCGCAGTGTATAAAGCACCAGCCCTGGATTCAGGAGGACCTGAGTTCAAATCCAGCCTCAGATACTTGACACTTACTAGCTGTGTGATCTTGAGCAAGTCACTTAACCCTCATTACCCCACCAAAAAAAAAAAAAAAAAGGGAATCTTTAAACAATTCAATGTCAACTCAGATAAAGGTCTTTACTGACTTCACTCTTCTCAGTCCAAGATAGTTCCAAAGGACTCATGATGGAAAATGCTCTTCAAATGCAGGGGGGAAAAAAGAACTATGGAATCTAGATGCAGATTGAACCATACTATTTCTATTTTGTTTTTTGATTTTTTGAGGTTTTTTCCTTTTTGTTCTGATTCTTCTTGCACAGCATGACCAATGCAGAAATATGTTAAATGTGATTGTACATATATAACCTATATAGGATTGCTTGCTGTCTTGGGGAGGGGGGAGGGAGGGAAGGGAGGGAGGGAGAAAAAATTGAAACTAGAAATCTTAATAAAACAAATATTGAAAATTACCTCTACATGTAACTGGAAAATAATAAAATCCCTTTATGGAAAAAAATAAAAAATAAAGGTCTTTACTGGAGTGCACCCATTTTCTCAATGCATTGGATGAATGTAGGGGTGCATTAGAGGCAGCTTGTGCTGCCTAGCCAGAGGCAATTATTCACTTTTCAATGTGAGCATTTACCCCCTCAGAAATTGGCAAATGCTACAGATCAGGGCTTAATTCATTATTTTGTTGATTGTCTAGAGTTTAAAAATTGATGGGGAAAATGTTAATAATGCATATTAAACTTCAAAGTGTATCACGCGTACTCTTTTTTTGAAAGCCAGTTGTTAAACACCTACTGGAGTACCTAATCCTAGATGAAAGCACAGATATTCTGGGTAATCATATTTGCAAAAGACTCAAAACTGATAAAACACTGGATGACAGCATCAGAATACAGAGAGAGAGAGAGAGATCTTGGGAAGCAAAAATGATGGGTGCTAACTAAAAATGAAATTGTATAGGGATAAATGTAAAATTTGGTCATTTGATTTCTAAAATTCAAGTTCACACTCAGGCACTTAATAGCTGTATGACCCTGGGCAAGTCACTTAACCTCGATTGCCTAAAAGAAAACCCACAAGAAAAAAAAATCAACTTCACAAACATAGGAGGGGGAGCATGTGGCTTAGATATTTACCGTGATACACACGCGCGCACGCGCGCGCGCACACACACACACACACACACACTCTCAATAAACTTCAGTGGCTCCCTATCACATTTGTTCCCTATTACATTCAATCACTTCCAGGATCCAATATAAAATCCGTTTGGCTGGGCTAATATAATAAAAATGACAATTCTACCTAAATTAACTACTTATTCAGTACCACACCAATCAGAATACCTAAAAATTATTTTATAGAGCTAGAAAAAATAATAACAAAATTCATCTGGAAGAACAAAAGGCCAAGAATATTAAGGGAACTATTGAAAAAAATGCACAGGTAGGTGGGCTAGCTGTACCAAATCTGAAGCTTTACTATAAAGCAGCAAGTCATCAAAACCATTTGGTACTGGCTAAGAAATAGAATGGTGGATCAATGGAATAGGTTAGGCACAGGATACAGAGTAGTAAATGACTTTAGTAATGTACTGTTTGATAAACCCAAAGACTCCAGCTTCTGGGATAGGAACTCAGTATTTGACAAAAACTACTGGGAAAACTGGAAGATAGTATGGCAGAAACCAGGCATAGACCAACATCTTACACTTTATACTAAAATAAGGTCAAAATGGGTACATGATTTAGACATAAAAGGAGATGCCGTAGGTAAATTAGGAGAGGAAGGAATAGTTTACCTCTCAGATTTGTGGAAAGGAGAACAATTTATTACCATACAAATGATAGAGAATATTATGAAATGCAAAATGGATGGTTTTGATTACTTTAAATTAAAAAGTTTCTGTACAAACAGAAGCAATGCATCCAGAATTAGAAGGGAGGCAGAAAGCTGGGAAACAATTTTTATAGCCAATATTTCTGATAAAGGCCTCATTTCTAAAATATGTTGGGAACGAAATCAAATTTATAAGAATCCAAGTCATTCCCCAATTGAGAAATGGTCAAAAGATATGAACAGGCAGTTTTCTGATGAAGAAATCAAAGCTATCTATTGCCATATGAAAAAATGCTCTAAATCACTACTGATTAGAGAAATGCAAAATAAAACAACTCTGAGGTAACACCTCACATCTATCAGATTGGCTAATATGACAAAAAGGGAAAATAATAAATGTTGGAGAAGCTGTGGAAAAATTGGAACACAAATGCATTGTTGGTGGAGCTATGAACTGATCCAACCATTCTGGAGATCAATTTGGAACTATGCCCAAAGGACTATAAAACTGTGAATACCCTTTGACCCAGCAATACCACTATTAGGTCTTTTTCCCAAAGAAATCATAAAAAAGGGGAAAGCAGCTCTCTGTGGTGGCAAGGAATTGGAAATTCAGGGGATGCCCATCAATTGGGTAATGGCTGAACAAGTTGTGGTATATGAATGTAATGGAATACTATTGTGCTGTAAGAAATGATAAGCAGGAGAATTTCAGAGAAACCTGGAAGAACTTACAAGAACTGATGTTAAGTGAGATGAGCAGAACCAGGAGAACATTATACACTGTATCATCAACATTATGTGTTGATCAACTGTGATAGACTTGACTCTTCTCAGCAATAGAATGATCCAAGATAGTTCCAAAGGACTCATGACGGAAAATGTTCTCCAAATGCAGAAAAAAAGAACTGTGGCATCTAGATGCAGATTGAACCATACTATTTCTATTTTTTTGGTTTGTTGTTCTTTTTTGAAGTTTTTCCCTTTTGCTCTGATTCTTCTTTCACAGCATGACTAATGCAGAAATATGTTTAATGTGATTGTACATATATAACCTATATCAGATTGCTTGTTCTCTTGGGGTGGAGGGACAGAGGAGAGGGAGGGAGAAAAATTTGAAACTAGAAATCTTATAAAAACAAATGTAGAAAATTATCTCTACATGTAGCTAGAAAATAATAAAATACTTTTATGATTAAAACAAAAAATATATACATTAAAAGATAAAATAAAATCCTCTGTTTGACATTGAAAGCCCTTTATAACCTACCTCTCCAGTCTTCTTACATTTTATCCCTAACATGTATTCTTCAATCCAGTGACAAAGGTTTTCTGGCTGTCCAAGAACGAGACCCTCCAATTCTCAGCTCTCAGCATTTTCCCTGGCTGTCCTCCATGCCTAGAATGCTCCCCCTCCTCATATCTATTCCACAACATTTTCTTTTTCTTTTTCTTTTGTGGGACAATGAGGGTTAAGTGACTTGCCCAAGGTCACACAGCTAGTAAGTGTCAAGTGTCTGAGACCAAATTTGAATTCAGGTCCTCCTGAATCCAGGTCCAGTGCTTTATCCACTGTGCCACCTAGCTGCCCCCTCCTCATCTTTACCTCTTAGCTTTCCTGGCTTCCCTTAAGTCCCAACTAAAATCCCACCCTCTTCAGGAAACCTTTCCCAACCCTCTTAATTCTAGTGTCATCCCTCTTTTAAATACCTCTAATTTATCTTGTGTATAGTTTGTTCTTTCATAGCTATTTGCATATTGTCTCTCCCATTGGACAGTAGGCTTCTTGGGAGCAGGAATTGTCTTTTACCATTTTTTGTATCCCCAGTGCTTGACATAGTGCCTGTGCCTATAGTAGGCACTTAATAAATGCTTATTGACTGACTGGCACTGGGAAAAAGCTGTGGTGGTTTGATAATATGATGTCATAATAGCCACAGAAGCTTAGGTGATCTTAGGCTGCATTAGAAGAGACACAGTAGAGTCCCAGTCTAGAGAAGGGAGCAGTACCTTGTAATCAATTCTATGCCCTGGTCAGAGCTCATCAGGAGTATTTAGTGTCATTCCAGATACTACCCTTTAAGGAGCACCTTCACAAACTTCTGTGCATGCATGAGGGGTTGGCCAGCATACCAATGAGACTAGACTAGACCATTCTATGTGAGAGTCCATTAAAGAAATTGTTTTTGGCGTGTGTGTGTGTGTGTGTGTGTGTGTGTGTGTGTGTGTGTGTTACCCGGAAAAGAGAAGATTTAGCCAAACTCAAGCATTTGAAAGACTGTACTGCCATACAAGAGAAAGATTAGATTGTTCTGTTGGCCCCAGAGAGAACTAAGAATGGGTAGAAGGTGTGGAGGGGAGGATTGATTATCCCTATTTATGAGACTCAAAGAAAAGAAAAAAAGTTAACAGTTGACCCAACCCTTCTGCCTTCCAGAGGTGGCAGCCTCTCACTGGAGGTCTTCACGAGGAAGACGGCCCCTGACCTTGTTCTTTTTTTTTTTTTAGTGAGGCAATTGGGGTTAAGTGACTTGCCCAGGGTCACACAGCTAGTAAGTGTTAAGTGTCTGAGGCTGGATTTGAACTCAGGCACTCCTGACTCCAGGGCTGGTGCTCTATCCACTGTACCACCTAGCTGCCCCTGACCTTGTTCTTCATGGCCTCCATTCTCTTGACCACTTGGTTCTTTCTCACACTATCCCTGCCATGGTGTCCACACTCTTCTCCCTTCCCTATTTCACCCCCTTGGTGAATCAGTTCACCTATATCTTCTATCTTTTAATCTTCTGCTCCCCCATCCTATCACTGATCCCACCTTGCCAAACCCCAACTTTGCATTTCTCCCATCATCATTTCTAGTCACATGTTGATGAACAGAGCAGGAGAAAATAATGAAACTGCCTTTAAAAAGACCTTACTTGGGGGCAGCTAGATGGCACAGTAGATAAAGCACCAGCCCTGGATTCAGGAGTACCTGAGTTCAAATCCAGCCTCAGACATTTGACCCTGGGCAGACCATGTGACCCTGGGCAAGTCACTTAACCCCCGTTGCCCTGCACCAAAAAAAAAAAAAAAAGACCTTACCTGATCTTGACCATTCCTACTAGCTATTTACTCCCCTATTCTTGGCTAAATTCTTTGCGAAGACGCCCACTCAATGCTGCCACTTCCTCTCCCTTCCTTTGCTTCTCAACCTGTTGCAATCTGTTTCTAACCTCATAGTTCCACTGAAGCTGCTCTCTCCTAAATTACCAATAATCTCCTTTTCTCAATCCTTATCCTTCTTGACCTCTCTGTAGCCTTTGACACAATTGATTACCCTCTATTCCTCAATACTCTCTCATCTCTTGGCTTCTAAAGTCTACGGGGAGTCGCTGAATCTTCTTCAGTGGAGGGGGAGGGGTGAAATATCAGAATTGGCATGGAATATCAATTCTGGAGCAATGTGGAGGATAGTAGAAGGGAGAAGTTAGGAGCCACAAGCGTCTCTATGTGTACATTTTCTACATGTATGTTCTGACCATACTATACATACATGTGTGTATGTGTATATGTATGTATTGTATGTGTGCATGGCATGCAATGTATATTGTATACTCTCAATATGTGTTCCTAGTCACATATGTTCTGTTTATGTGTCCTCCCCCACTGGTGGTATTGTAACTTATGGGCTATATACCCTATATGTGCATAGGAAACAGGATACAGTCATTCTTATCACTTAACTTTGTATCCTATTTATTTAAATGTCCTTTGCTTGGAAATAATGTATCCTCTGTTTGGCTGATAAAAGTAAATACACCTATGGGGGCTCATGGCCTATTTTGAGGAGAGACTGATCCACAGAGCACCCAAACCTGGGGTCTGTGTCTGAGGAGGACCCTGTGTTCTCTACCTAACAAAGCTTTTCAAAATCCATTCTGTCATCTTTAGCTTCCCCTGCCAGCCTCAGCTCTTTCTGTTTAAACACCCAATTGATACAGAAACAAGCCACACTTTTATATTCACCCTCTCTTATCTATTCTTGGTTCTAACTTCTGTATGTGTCTTTTAAACATTTAAGCTGGTCAAAGTTCTGTGTGTATCCACTTTGGTTTCTTTGTACAATGTCCCCCTTTTTCTCTTCAAGCCTCTTGGGACTCTAATCCTGACTGTCTGCACTGCCACTCCTTACCCTCTCAGCCTCTGTACAATTTTAGTCCATGGGATGCCACCTCTCCTTCCTTTGAATCAATTTGCTCTCCAAAAATCGAGGTCTCTTGTTGGTTTATTCTGCTTCCCTCTCCTTCAGTTGATAAAGTCTAAAGCGAAACTTTTACTTCTCCCCAAGATTCTCTAATGTCCACTACAGCAACACCTTCCTCATTTTTCAAATGAGAATCATGCCTTGAACTAGTTCCCTTCATTGCTTCCTCTTCCTTTTGAAGGATGAAATTATAATTAAGGAAAGCCAACAATTAGCTGTTCTGCTCTGGGCAAAGAGAACTGTAACAGATGGCCAGAATGACAGACAGTCACTCAGCCAATCAGTCAACAAGCATTTATTAAATGCTTATTACATGCCCAGCACTGGATATACAAAGAAAGACAAAATGAGTTCCTGTCCTCCTTAAACTATGAGCTCCTATGTACAAATGAGATATATAGGAGAGAGCAAAGGTATTCTCAGAAGAAAGATACTAGCAGGTAGGGGGATGGATATTGGATATGCATTAGACCAAATAAGCTAAGAGAGTTGAGAAATACATGTAGGTTGTAAACATGGTGACTGGGAGAATCGTGATGCCCTAAACAGCAATGGAGAGGTTCAGAGGAAAGGGTGTGGAGGAAAATTTAATGAGCTGTTTTGTTCATGCTTAGTTTGAGATACCTATTGAACACCCAGGTCAAAATATATGAAAGGCATTTGGTAATAAGAGACTGTAGCTCAGGAGAAAGGTTTGGGCTGGGTGTATAGATAGATTTAGGAGTCATCTGCATAGAGACAATCATGGAACTCGTGGGAACTGATGAAAACACCAAGTTAAACAGTATAAAGGGAAAAGAAAAAAGGGGTCAGGGTAGAAGCTTGGGGAACACTCATAGCTAGTTGATATAACCTGGCTGAAGACCCAGCAAAAAAGACTGAAACACAGAGGTCAGACAGATAGGAGGAGAACCAGAATGTTGGAACTGGCAGGAAGCACTGTCTGTCCCCCATACCTGGAAGACTCTTCCTCCTCAACTCCACCAGGTTCCCTGGCTTCCTTCAAGTCTCAGTTCAAATCTTACCTTCCCAGAAGACTTTCTCAAACGCCCCCTTTCCCCAGCGTCTGCCCCTCTGAGGTTATTCTGTATATGACTTGGATACACACAGAGTCTCTCTATCTCTCTGTCTCTGTCTCTCTTTGTCTCTCTGTCTCTCCCTCTGTCTCTGTCTCTGTCTCTGTCTCTGTCTCTGTCTCTCTGTTTCTCTGTCTCTGTGTGTGTCTCTCTCTGTCATATGTTGGCTCCCCAATGCTAAATATGGTGCCTTGCACAATAGATAAGTATTTGATAAATGTTTTTAATTTATTGACTGAACCTTAGAACAAAAAACACCAGAACTGGGAGAGACCTTAGATCATAGATTGTCAGAGATGGAAGGACATATTGGAACAGGGAATGTTAGAGTTCAGAGGGACCTTAAAACACACCAAAAAATTAAAATGTAAAAACAAAACGTATCAATAGAATTTATTTAAACTTTTCTTTTTTTAATTATGAAAAAGCAATGTATACTAGTAAGCCAAGGACCTTAGAAAACATCTTATTCAAAATCCTCATTTTGCCCTGGGGGAAACTAAGACCCAACCAGTTAAGTGATGGAACCTGGGTCATCGGATTCCAAATCCCTTGCTAGTTTTTGCTGTGGAGTCAGGTCAGGAAGGGGAATCCTCTCAGCATTCTTCACATCCTACCCTACAGCCTACAGGCCAAGCTGGTCCTGTTTAAAGAAAGTTGTCCCACCAGGAGGGCCGGGAATGTGAAAGGGCCTGGGAAACACCCCCCCCTTCCCCCCACCCCAAACCTGTCCCTAGAAGCCAGCCAAAGGGGCAAAAATGTCAGTTTGGGATTGAGGATTGAAAGCCTTCCATGGGGCCTTTCAGCCTGAGGGCTGACCCTGAAAAGGGTCCCATATCCCCCCAAAGAGAGCCTAGTAGGCTGAGGATTAGCATGGCCTAAAGCCCACCACGCTTCATGGGATCACTTGGGGCAAGAGAGAAGCACTCAGGATTAGAGCCAAATCCCTTCCGCACAAAGGGCAGCCCAGCGGCTCCCTGGCCCTTTGGGGATCCCCAGGAAGCAGACTGACCTGCCCTCCCCATTGGAGTGAGCTGAAGGGGACTGATGGGAGATGGGTCAGGCCTCTTCCTTTGTCCTCGGGATCCCAAGCAAAGAGATGTTTCCCCCAACACACACACACACACACACACACACACACACACACACACACACACACACACACCAGCACATAAGCAGCCCCCAGGATGAGATATGAGAGTTTTCAGCCAGCTCCTACCTTAGAGCCAGCAGAGGGGCAATGTCTACTTTGTTTGTGTCAAATCCGAGTAGGAGAAATATTAACTCAGCAGGCAGTCCCTTCCCTTCTTGGATATCCTCCCACTGTCCAGTGTCTAGCCCAGGGGTGAGTCCACTCGATTCCTTGTTGCTCAAGATCAATAGATCAAGCAAGCAAGTAATGAACAAGCATTCATTAAGGTCTTACCAGGAACTCTGCTAGGCCTTTGGGTTACAAAGACAATGAAACAATTCAAAATGATATAGAAAATGCTAGACTAGGAAGGGTCCTTGGGTCCCCATGAGATGACCAAGAGGACTACCACTGGTTAGAGAGGTTGGAGAGAGATTTCTTGGCCAAATGAGGGTTAGACTAGATGACCACTGAGTTCCCTTCAAACTCTGAGATCCTATGATTTTACAGATAAGGAAAGTGAAGCTCAGAGAGAGTAACACGTAGCTAGTTGATTATTAGAGCTGAGACTCAGACTCAAATCTCCTTTCCCTACATGATGTGATCTCTCTGAACTGACCCCATAGCTTCTTTTTCTTCTCTGATTAGAGATCACACCTCAAACTCAGCAGTCAGCTCTTTACCTTCCCCTACCCTCATCCCAACCTCAAAAGAGTCTTTTTCTCAACTTCCCCATCTCTGACAGTGGGTACCACCAATAAATGAGTAAATCAACAAGAACTTAATAATTGGCTACCATGTCCTAGGTGATGTGCTGGGTGCTTAGAGATGTAATAGTTTAAAAGTAAAGTAGTCCCTGCCCTCAGGAAGCTTATGTGCTAATATGTTTTACATGAATGTACATATATAACCTATATCAAATTGCTTGCCTTCTTAGAGAGGAGGGAGGTGAGGAAGAGAGGAAGAAAATTTGGAACTCAAAAATTTTTGAAGGATTAATGTTGAGAATTGGGGGGGATAGAAACACCCTCCTCAAAAAAAAAAAGTTTGCTTTCTAGCAAGGGACATAACTTGAACATGCAAGAGTATGCTGCTAAAGGTTTAACAACTAGCTCTGGGGGAAAAAAATGTACCTAAGACACATTTTTAGTTTGATTTGCATTATTAACATTTTCTCTGTCACTTTACTGAGTATATCAAAGCTATAATTTTGTACCAATATACACTAATTTGTCGGTTGTTGTTCAATGGTTCTAATTGTGTCTGATTTTTCATGACTCCAAAAATCATAACACTAGATACATGATACTTGGCAAAAATACTGGAGTGGTTTGCCATTTCCTTCTCCAGCTCATTTTACAGATGAAGAAACTGAGGCAAACAGTGGCTTTCCCAGAGTCACATAGTTAGTAGATGTCTGAGGCAGGATTTGAACTCAAGTCTTCTTTAGTCTAGGTTCCGTTCTCTATTCACTGTGCCACCTACTGTCCCCACACTAATTTGTAGTGTTTGCCAATTTCAATGATGTAAATGCTAACACTGATAATTTAACAATTATGAGCTGGCTCCAGAACACCCCATGTACACCTATACTATAAAGATTTCCTTATTAGCTGTGTGACTCTGAGCAAGTCACTTTGCCTCTGTTTGCCTCAGTTTCCTCAACTGTAAAATGGGCATAATTATAGCACTTACCTCCCAGGCTTATCATGAAGATCAAGAGAAAATATTTGTAAAAAGTGCTTAGCACAAGGCCTGGAACATTTCAGGTGCTGTCCAGATGCTTATCCCCTTCCCTTGCTCTATATACAAAATAGTTATACAGTAACCTTGGGGATGGCGGGGGAGTGGGAAGAGCTCTGGAAGCTGGCAGGGTGAATGGAATTAGGAAAGGTCTCATGTGTCTAAAGGAGACTTAAGAATCTAGTCCAGTTAATGCCCGAACATGAAGACCTTCAGAGAAAGGGAGGGAGAGAGAGGAGAGAGAGAGAGAGAGAGAGAGAGAGAGAGAGAGAGAGAGAGAGAGAGAGAGAGAGAGAGAGAGAGAGAGAGAGAGAGATTTCAGTTATGTCCAACTCTTATGACCCCATTTGGGGTTTTCTTAGCAAAGATACTGGAGCAGTTTGCCATTTCTTTCTCCAATCCCTTTTACAGACGAGGAAACTAAGGCAAACACGTTTAAGTGACTTCCTCAGGGTCACCCAGGTAAGAAGTATCTGAGGCCAAATTTGAACTCAAGGAGAGGAGTCCTCCTGACTCCAAGTCCAGTGCTTTATCCACTGTGCCACCTAGCTGCCCAGATAGATAAAGAGATAGCATTTATTAAGCACTTGATTTGTGCCAGACACCGTGCTAAATGCCATGGATACAAATAGAAGCCATCTGGGGGCAGCTAGGTGGCACAGTGGATAAAGCACCAGCCCTGGATTCAGGAGGACCTGAGTTCAAATCTGGCCTCAGACACTTGATACTTACTAGCTGTGTGACCCTGGGCAAGTCACTTAACCCTCATTGCCCTGCAAATATACATATACATACACACATACACACATATACACACATATACATATACATATACATTTACATATATATATACATATATATAAGTCATCAAGACAGTTCCTACCTTCAAGGGATTTATATTCTAATTGGAAAGATAACACATAAAGAAGAGAAGGAAGGTGGATGAGGATAATGGGAGGGAAGGTAGGGACTCACTTGAAGTCAAAGCAGCTGGTGAGAGGTCTGAAGACTGGGTTGTTCTAGGATTCAAATGAACGTGGCTCGGAGCCCTCGGGGAATGGAGGTCCAGCCTCAGGAGTCACCAACCAGGAGAATAGGCCCTCAAGGCAAAAATGTCTCCTGGTTAGGAAGCCAGCTGGGGAGGAGACAGAGAAGTCCAGAGAGTGAGTCAGTTACCCAGTCTTAAAATGTCCATCATCTGGCAGCTCCATCTCTTTCACTATTCTGTCAAGCAATAGATCTTCTGAAGTCTTTTGACTCTCTACCAATCACCTCAGTTCTAAATTACTTCAATGAGCTCACAGAATCAGACCTTGAAGGGAACTCAGAGGTCACCTTGTCCCATCTAGTCTCATCCATACCTAACCAAGAATGTCCTTGACTGACAATGGCCTCTATGAGTGATTTTTCCAGTTTTTACTCAAAGATCTCTAGTGAAGAAGAACCCAATTATTTTCAGAGGGTCAGCCTACTAGTCTACTTTTGGGTAGTTCACCTTAATAATAATAGCACTTTAGGGGACAGCTAGGTGGCACAGTGGATAAAGCACTGGCCCTGGATTCAGGAGGACCTGAGTTCAAATCCGGCCTCAAACACTTGACACTTACTAGCTGTGTGACCCTGGGCAAGTCACTTAACCCTCATTGCCCCGCAAAAAATAATAATAATAATAAATTAATAATGATAATAATAGCGCTTTAAAATGTACAATTCTATTGTGCTCCTATTAAATGTCCTTTTATTAAAATGGCCCAACTTCCAGTCTTTCAAGATCCTTCTGGAGCCTGACATCATCATAACAATAACATTAATAAAAAGAGCTTACATTTATATAGCACTTTCAGGTTTCTAAGTCACCTTACAGGTGTTATTTCATTTGATCCTCACAACAACCCTGGAAGGTAGGTGCTATCGTCATCCCCATTTCACAAATGAAGGGACCGAAGCTGAGGGAAAGGGGAAACAAATTGCCCGGGTCACATAGCTAAGTGTCTGAGGCAGGATTTGAATTTGGATCTTTCAGATTCCAAATCCAAAGCTCTTACCCACTGTACCACCTGGCTAGCCACCTTCTGCTACTAGGAAGGGTTTCTTTCTATCAGGTTGAAAGCTACCTCTCTACCACTTCTACTTAGTTCTGAGCCTCATTCTGCCTCCTGGGGCCAAGAAGAACAGGGGAAATCCATTTCCCACATAATAGCCTTTCAGATACTTGAAGGTAGTTATTATGTCCCCTCTGAGTCTGCTTTTCCCAAGGTTAAATATTCCCATTTCCTTCAAATGATCCTCCTCTGGGCTGGTCTCCAGTCCTTTTGCCATCTTGGTTGTGTAGGAATGCTCTCCTGTTTGGTTTTCTTCTTCCTAAAATATGGCACCCAGGACTGAATACAACACTCTAGCTGTGGGTCTGACTAGGGCAGAGGATGCCTGAACCACCATTTGCCCTGTCCCAGTCACTGTGTCTCTCAGCTGATCTCCATGTCTCTCATCTCCAATCCTGTCATCATTTCTTTGGTCAAATATCTCCTCATGGTTCCCTTTTGCTAATCAGGAGTGCCAGGCTCTGTAAGGCCCTCCGCAGTTTGACCTCGCACAATACAGCTCTCCTTTTTCCTCCCAATGCCCCACATGAGTCCTCTGTTCTGGGCAAACTGGTCTTCTCACTGTTCTATAAACATTCTGAGTTCCTACCTCCCTTGAGCTATCCAAATCTTAACCATCTTCCAAGATCTACTGGGTTCCACCTCTTGGATGAAGTCATCCCTGATTAGTTCAGCCCCCTCACACTGATTTTTTCATTTTCCTAAAACCTTATCATATCGATAGCTTCTCCCTTCTTCTTGTGTATTTAAAGAAGGAAGAGGGGGAGAATTATGGGGTTTCACAGAATCAGACACTCACAGTTGGAAAGGCCCTCCATGCACTTAGAAACCAGCTCATTCCTGCCAAAGGATTCACTTTAAACTCTTTCTACAAGTGGTTGCCTGGTCTCTGCTTTAAGACCTCCAACCAGGAGGAAACCACTCTCTCCCAAGGCAGCCCAGTGTCAGGACGTTTTTCCTTCTACCCAATCTGACTATGCCTTTTTTTTTCTTTTGCGGGGCAATGAGGGTTAAGTGACTTGCCCAGGGTCACACAGTTAGTATGTGTCAAGTGTCTGAGGCTGGATTTGAACTCAGGTCCTCCTGAATCCAGGGCCAGTGCTTTATCCATGACTATGCCTTTTGACAGCTTCCATCCATTGCTGCTAGTTCTTCCCTCTGAGGCCAAGCAGATGAAATCTAATCCCTCTTCCCATGTGACTGCCCCTCAGATACTTGGACCGTTATCATGTCTTCCCACTTCTTTCTTCTCCCAGCTAAACATTCTCTGTTCCTTTCATCAATCTTCCTATGAATTCAGGGCCCTTCACTCTCCTCATTGCTCTCCCTTGCACAGTTCTGATGTTCCAACTGGGGATTGCCTAAGCCTCCTCCTGGCTCTAATCATGATTCGCTCCACTCCCAGACCTCTTTTCAACAGCTGCTTCCATTTCCTCCATAGTCCCCTCCCATCTTCCCAGTTCCTGTGCTATGATCCAATCAGCTCTGTCACTGTTCCCAGAAAGGGCGTGTCACTCTGCTCCCCTTTGGCACCATTCACGATCCTGGTAACCTTCCCAAACCAAAACATCCCTTCCTGGCTATGACCACTCCCCAATATATGTTATCTCCTGCTGTTAGACTGTAAGTTCCTTGAGGGCAGGGAATATCTTTGCTTATATGTGTATGCATGCAATATGTATGTGCATTTATATTGCATTATATAGGTATGTGTATTGTATATGTATTGTGTATGTGTGTATATGTATGTCTATGTGTATTATATGTGTATATGTGTATGTCTATATGTGAGTGTGTATTGTATTGCATTGTATTTGTATATGTATATGTGTATGTGTATTATGTATATGTATACATCTGTATGTGTTTGTTTATTGTGTGCATGTGTATTGTATATATGTTGCATATATGTGTATATATTAAATTGTATTATATGTATGTGGTATCTATTATATGTGTATGTGTATATGTGTGTTTATAAATATACATATATCCAGTGTCTGGCAAATGATAAGTGCTTAATAATTTTCCCAGTCATTAAATATTGATGGGCTTCTAAAAACTTAACAAAATGCAACATGGCAGAATGAGAAGAAACATGTTTTGCTTGACTCATCCAGTTCGTCAGCTAGGTGGCATAGAGCAGTGGGCCTGGAATCAGGAAAACTTCCCTTTGTGAGTTCAAATCTGGCATCAGATACTTATTAGCTGAGTGATCCTGAGCAAATCACTTAACACTATTTGCCTCAGTGCCTCATCTATAAAATGGGCTGAAGAAGGAAATGGCAAACCACTCTGGTGGCACAGTAGATAGAGTATTGGGCCTGGAGTAAGGAAGAACTGAGTTAGAATTCATCTTCAGATCCTCAGTAGCTGTGTGACCCTGGACAAGTTATTTAACCCTGGTTGCCTCCATTTCCTCATCTGTAATATGAGCTGGAGAAGGACATGGCAAAGCCCAAATAGGGTCACAAAGAATCAGACGCAACTGTAAATAACTAAACAACAACATGTAGCAGACCGTCTCTACAGGGGAGCCAGAAGTTCCATTGTTCTGAACCTGCAAAACCTCCCAGGGGGAAGCTGTGACTGAACCCAGCGGCGGTCCACTGAGACTCAACCGCGGACAAGCCAACAGACCCAAACCAGGTCAGGGATTCACAGAGCTCAGACCAGGAGGAAAATGTGCTCTTCTTCTAACCTTTTTCCTCTCCCTAAACTCAGAAACTCACCCTGTGATGAGCTGTGAAAAAAGCAGAAGGACATACAAAGATTGAAGGTGAGACCAGGCATCATCCCACCCCACCCCCACCAAAGAGAACAGTCTAACACTGACATAAAGTCCAAAGTCAAGAATGAGAAAAAAAGATTAACATGATATTACAGATGTGATTGGATCGGAGCAGAATACCCTCCCCAAAATGTATCTCATGTTGAGTTTGCAGTCCACTTAAAACCCTAGACCTTTTTCAGATGAATTGTTGTCATGTCGTGAGCCCCCACCTTGTATTTGGGAACTTGACTTTTTAAGACATTACGTTTATCCTACATGTTTCCCTTATCCCTTTCCAGTTCTTGAACTATAATAAAATCAACTCTCTTCTCTGGGGAGAGAGAAAAAGGAAGTGGAAGAAAAAGAAGGGGAGGAGGGGCAGCTAGGTGGCACAGTGGATAGAGCACCGGCCCTGGATTCAGGAGGACCTGAGTTCAAATCCGGCCTCAGACACCTAATACTTACTAGCTGTGTGACCCTGGGCAAGTCACTTAAGTCCAATTGCCTCACCAAAAAAAAAAAAAAAAAAAAAAAAAAAAAAGAAGGGGAGGACAAGAAGGGGAGGACAAAGAGGAAGAGGAGGAAGAAGAGAATGGGGCAGAGGAGGAGGCAGAGAAGAAGAAGAAGAAGAGGAGGAGGAGGAGGAAGAGGAGAAGGAGAAGGAGAAGGAGAAGGAGAAGGAGAAGGAGAAGGAGAAGGAGAAGGAGAAGGAGAAGGAGAAGGAGAAGGAGAAGGAGAAGGAGAAGGAGAAGGAGAAGGAGAAGGAGAAGGAGAAGGAGAAGGGGAAGGAGAAGGGGAAGGAGAAGGGGAAGGGGAAGGGGAAGGGGAAGGGGAAGGGGAAGGGGAAGGAGAAGGAGAAGGAGGAGGAGGAGAAGGAGAAGGAGAAGGAGAAGGAGAAGGAGAAGGAGAAGGAGAAGGAGAAGGAGAAGGAGAAGGAGAAGGGGAAGGAGAAGGGGAAGGGGAAGGGGAAGGGGAAGGGGAAGGGGAAGGGGAAGGGGAAGGGGAAGGGGAAGGGGAAGGAGAAGGAGAAGGAGAAGGAGAAGGAGAAGGAGAAGGAGAAGGAGAAGGAGAAGGAGAAGGAGAAGGAGAAGGAGAAGGAGAAGGAGAAGGAGAAGGAGAAGGAGAAGGAGAAGGAGAAGGAGAAGGAGGAGGAGAAGGAGGAGGAGGAGGAGGAGGAGGAGGAGGAGGAGGAGGAGAAGGGGAAGGGGAAGGGGAAGGGGAAGGGGAAGGGGAAGGGGAAGGGGAAGGGGAAGGGGAAGGGGAAGGGGAAGGGGAAGGGGAAGGGGAAGGGGAAGGGGAAGGGGAAGGGGAAGGGGAAGGGGAAGGGGAAGGGGAAGGGGAAGGAAAAGAAGGAGAAGGAGAAGGAGAAGGAGGGGGAGAAGCAGAAGAGGAGGAAGAAGGAAGAGAAGAAGAAAAAGAAGGAAAAGATGAAGAAGAAGGGGAAGGAGGAGGAGAAGCAGAAGAAGAGGAGGAAGAAAAGGAGCCATAACAACAAAGACATCACATTTCAAACAAGCAACAAACATCAGTTAAGTGCCTACTATGTACTACTAGGCACTGGAGATACAAGTAAAATGAATGAAACAATCCTCTGCTAAGCAAGGGGGTTATATTCCAACAGGGCAATGAGTATGTATATTTTTTAAAATTTAATTCCCTCAATCCTTTTTTTTTGGGGGGGGGGCGGGACAATGAGGGTTAGGTGACTTGCCCAGGGTCACACAGCTAGTAAGTGTCAAGTGTCTGAGGTCAGATTTGAACTCAGGTCCTCCTGAATGCAGGGCTGGTGCTTTATCCACTGCGTCACCTAGCTGCCACCTAGCTGCCCCCACCCTCAATATCTTTTGAAGACATTAAGCTTCTGAGAAGACTTGCTTTACTTCCTCCTATTAGAATGTTAGCACTATATAATTATATGACTTCTTCCAATTGCTCAACTAAAATGATCTTTCTAGATTTCTCTAGACTCTTGTGTTTGTGTTTCAAAGTTCTTTCACAGTTCTGATCTTTTCATCAGAAATGCTTGAAAGTTTTCTATTTCATTAAAGACCCCTCCCTGCCCCCATATTCAGCTTTATATTTTAAGTTATTGTTGGTTATGAGCCTCTATCTTTTGCCTAATACATTCTGAGACCTCCTCTCCTTTACAATAGAAACTGACAGGTCTTATGTGATCCTGACTGTAGTTTCTTACTACATCAGTCATTGGTACTGCTTCTTTCTGGATGTTTGCAGTATTTTAAATTTGATGTGGGAACTTTGAATATTGACTATGTTCTCGGGACAAGTCCTTTTGGGGGTTCCTTTCAGGAGATGATGGGTAGAGTCTTTCTAGCTTCACTTTCCCCTCTGGTTCTAGTAGATCTAGGCAGCTTTCATTTGTGATGTTTTGATAGTAGACAAACCTTTTTTATCCCGGTTTTCAGGGACTCATTCTTCAATTCTCTCTCTTTGATCTTATTTCCAAATCATTTATTTTTATGTTGAATATTTTATACCTTCTTGTATTTTCTTCAATATTTTAATTTTGTCCTAATTTTTTTTTTGTTAACTCATATAGCCATTGATTTCTACTTGAACTATTCTAGTTTTCAGGTAACACATTTCTTGAGTAAGGCTTACAACTTTCTCTTCTGAGTTACTTCGTCTCTTTCCAATTCATTTCTCCAGAGCTTTTATTTCATGTTTTCTCTCTGGCTCCATTTCTTCTAGGTATCTTTGTAGTCGATGGTGATAGCAAAATTATAAAAAGCAGACACGAGCCCTGGCAAAGCATCATGGGCTAGAACCATTTAGGGTAGGGGCAAAAGAGGCCTTTGGAATATCCAAGTCCAGCACATTATGACAATGCTGAGCCATCAAGAAGAGATGATGTAATGCTTCACATCAAATATTTTGTGTAATAAAAAGCCAAGGCTATGTGCTGGACCTTTTAGGAAGATTAATTTCAATAGGGTTAAAATCAAGCAAGGGTGGGGAAAGGAGGAAAGTTTCAATTAATTGGAAAATTTGCTTTTCTTGAGCATCAAGCGTTGGGCAGGAACTAAATGAAACAAAACAAGCCAGATTCTCAGGGTCAGGGGATGAGTAGGCACATGGATTATAGACCACAGGTCTACTACGTATGACAGGAATGTGTGAGCAGCAGAAGTCCAGAGGGGAAATGGGACCTCGAAGTCAGTGGGAGCAGAGGACAAGAATCCTGGAATCTCTGTCCTGGAAGGAAATTCAGATGGGATGAAATCAACTCCTTTCCTGAACAGGGATCCCCTCTACAATGTCTTTAGCAAACATTCGCTCAGTCCTATTCTCTTGGAACTTGCAGTCTAATATGAGGGATACAGGAGCAGCTAGGTGGCATAGTGGATAAAGCACCGGCTCTGAATTCAGGAGGACCTGTGTTCAAATCCAACCTCAGACACTTGACACTTACTAGCTGTGTGACCCTGGGAAAGTCACTTAGCCCTCATTGCGCCCCCCCCCCAAAAAAAAGAGACAGAGAGACAGAGACAGAAACAGAGACAGAGAGAAAACTAATATTAAGCATGCAAAAGGAACTGAAATAATTGTAAGATAAAGTGAAACATGGTCCTTGGAAAAGGGCCTTATACCAAAGTGCTGAAGTACAGACCAAGGAGGGAGAAAGGCCATTTCTAACTGATGAAATCTGGAAGAGGTGGGTCTCAAAGGATGAGGAGGATTATCTCTGAGGCACCTTACAGCTCTAAAAATTCTCCTTCAATTTAATGGTTCTCAGAAAGATGCTTGGTTTCCATACTCTATTCCAGGAATCCACAAACTTAAAAAATAATTTATACAACTAAATTTGAATGTAACTGGATTAGGGTTTTTGGTAATCTTATACAATTTATTTCATACATTTAAAAATCTATGTCTGAGGGGCAGCTAGGTGGTGCAGTGGATAGAGCACCGGCCCTGGAGTCAGGAGGACCTGAGTTCAAATCCGGCCTCAGACACTTAACACTTACTAGCTGTGTGACCCTGGGCAAGTCACTTAACCCCAATTGCCTCACTAAAAAAAAAAAATCTATGTCTGAGAGGGACTCCATAAGCTCCCCCAGACTATCCAAGGGGTCTAGGATCCTCCCAAAATTAAGAACCTCTGCTCTATTCTGACCTTTCATCTCTATGTTACTGAACTGTAGGTCAAAGGCTGCTGACCATAGCCTAGAACCCAGCCTTGGGTGTATTTCTACATTCTGTGGTCTCAGCTTCCTGCCCACAATCTCAGTGATGACAGATGAAAACCTCTCTGGGTCTCCACACTCACCCTTCTGTGAAAATATTGGAAATGTGGAACCTTCTCTAGTCTTTCCTTTCCTGAGGGATTCTCCCCTTCCCATCCCTTCTCCCCTTCTTTCTTCTCAGAGACCAGAACGTTTGCCTTTGAAGAGGGAGGGACTTATTCTCACTTTTCCTCTTGGGGAGTTTCCTCTCTCCTCCCTTCCCAGACAACTACTCCTTGCTCTTCCTCCCGTGTGAAGACACTTACTCTATCTGGAACTGACAGTCACTGTGTCTGCCTATGGCAGTGACCAGCTCTGGTTGACTATAGCTGATTGGCAATGGGATTGACTGTGAAAGTAACTGATGATGACTGATTGAAACTGAGTGGTATCCCATTGCATGTGGAGGGTGAGTCCGGCTGATTGTGCCAGTGACTGCTTACGGCTGAGCCAGACATGGACTGGCTGTAGCTCTGACCAGTTTGCAGCTGTGACTAATGACACAGTGGGGCTTACATTGGGCCTCTGGCTCAGGCTATAGCTGAGGCTGACGTTCGCTCGCGGTGTATCAGCTGTCTGCAACAACGTTACAATATAACAGTGACTGTGATTATGGCTGGGTGTAGTCGCCCTGTGTGTGTGTTGGCTGTGAGTGTAGCTGGCTGTGACAGGCTACACCGCGTCTGAGTCAGTGCAACAGTGAGTGGCCGACAGCGCCTGCCATTGGATTCACAGATGACAGATGGGCCGGCGGGCTCCCTGCCAGACTGACCGGCTAATGGCCGGATTGACTGAGGCAGTGACTGACTGCCGGATCTATTTCAGCTGGTTCCAACCAGTTTGACTACAAGAAACCCCGTCAGTGGCTGGAGGGAAATATATTATATCTTGTTACAGAGGGTAGTACTTTGGCCCTTTGTGCTATTCCCAACCTCCCAGAGAGTACACACAGTATGACCACGTGTAGGCAGGAATATCCACATAGAAATAGATGCAAAGCAGTAGTACATAAGCTTCCGATAATTTCACAGACCCAGGGCCCCAATCTCACATATGCACCCAAATCCATCCAATGTGACACGGCCTGAATCTCACACCGCACTAGAGCATTACCCTCACTCTTGTACTGGGTGCGCACGCGTGGCATCTCCTGGCCCACACACGCTGGTGAGGGTCTTATTCCCTGGGCCTGCCTGGAGCCTTGGCCCCTCACAGGAGAACAACTTGAACCCCTCACCCAGCCTGGCCCATTGGAGCCCCCTCACATGCCCAATGGTCCCCAGACAGGCTACTTCCCTGGGCAATTGGGGGCCAGCACAGGGCATCACAGGGTTGGCCTGCAGCACCACCCCCTTCCCAGCTCCGGGATCCAGACTCTTCTCCCTTTTCTTCTCCAGGAGCCAAACAGGACAAAAACATGCCAAACATGAGCCTGCTCTCGCTTTAATGCACTTGCATAATATGCAGCCAAAGAGCCTGCCTTAATCGCTGCATTTTTCAGTGACATTAATCTCTAGGGGGAAAAGCCTCTTTGGATGGGTCTTTTCAGTCTGAAGGCACTTAAAGTTGGCCAGGGCGGCCAAAGGGGCCCGATTGGAATTCCTCTGTAACACCCGCACGCCACCCGCTGCTGCCGCACCCGCATGGGGTGGGTGGGCTGCAGGGGGAGGGGGCAGGGGGGCGCGGAGGGAAGGGGAGAGTGAGCTGGAATAAGTCACTATTGGGGGGGTAGGGAGGGATGGAGGGAAGGAGGGAGAGACAGAGAGACAGAGACTGAGACAGAGAAAAAGAACTGGCTGTGGAAAGTGAGGCATGTGCCTGGGCAGGTATGAGAGTGAGTGCACATGTGTGTGTTTGCACTAGTGTGTGTAAGCCAGCATGTAGGTATGCCTGGAGCATCCTAGGTGTGAAGAAATGTGAGGCAATGGTAGGGATCTACACCCAGGTGTTTATGCCTGAATGTGGGGGTTGGTGTGTATTTGCACACATGTGCACTAATGTCTATGTGCATGAGTGTATGTCTAAGGTGGAGTGACTGTGAAAGCTAACATACATCTGTATGCATGCATACAGGGACAAGAGTGCATTGTGCACATAGTGTGTGTGTCTGCTTTTATCAGTGTGTGCGCACGTGTATGCCCTGGCATAAGCACACATTGTTACAGGTTATATCCCTCACATATTCATGAATGCGTTGGGCACGTTTATGTGTATAACCCCGAGCCTATGTATGACTGTGTATTCATTTACGGGGGTGAGGGGGGATGCATGCGAAGGCACGAGTATGAGCCTGAATACTTGAGCAATCAGTATGAGGTAGTATACTCGTGTATAAGAATGCAACAGTCAGTCTGTGTAAACTTGTACACAACCTGACCAGGGCAGAGGACACAGGGGCCAATACCTCCCTTGTTCTAGTCCCCAAATGCCATGCCGCCCCTCCAACCTTTGAGCACTGCACACAGACCTTGAAGCTGGCTCTCCAAGGGGAGGACCTGGAATCCTGCCAGGGACACTAAGTAGCACCAGGGATCTGCCCAGCCTAAATCCAGTTCTCTCTGGACACCAGATGCCTGGGAACTAGCAATGGAAAAAAAAAAAAAACAGACAAGAGAAAACAAAACAAGCACCGGTCTAAGATTCAGGAGACCTTGCCGTGTGACTACAGTAGGCAAGTCTCTTGTTTAGATATGGGTTAAACTAAATGGCCTCTGGGGTCCCTTCTGACTGAGATTCTGAGAACTCAGTTCGCCTCTCCTGGCCTCAGTTTCCTCAGCTGTAAAATGAACGAATTGGACCAAATAGTCATTAAGATCCCTTCTAAGCTTTGACATTCAACGTTCTAAGGCTTCTTCCAATGCTACTATTCCATGTTCTAAGGTCCCTTCCAGACTTGGTATTGTCTGTTCTAAGCACCCCGACAGCCCTGACATTCTGAGTTCTAAGGTCTCTTCTGGTTCTGACATTTTAAGTTCCAAGGCTTCTCCCAATTTTGACATCTATATTCTGAGGTCTCAGCTCTGACCATTCTATGACTGGTTTTGATATTCTGTCCTCTGAGGTCCCTTCCACCTCTGACGTTCAGTGTTCTAGGTAAAGGTCCTCCTAGCTCTGACATTCTTTGTTTTAAAGTCTCTTCCAGCCCTTAACAACCAATGAGGGATTCCTCTGGAGACAAGATGCTCT
Organism: Dromiciops gliroides; assembly: GCF_019393635.1. Lineage (NCBI taxonomy): Eukaryota > Metazoa > Chordata > Mammalia > Microbiotheria > Microbiotheriidae > Dromiciops > Dromiciops gliroides. The sequence goes on from NC_057863.1 coordinate 611,467,175, forward strand.
CAGGAGGAAAGGAAGAAGAAGGAGACTGCTGAGGCTCAGTGAGACTTTCCCTAGTTCCTCAGGCACCAAACCCAGGACACGACTTCCCTCTCTAATGACTCCTGGTACTTCCGCCGTGGGTCAGTGCCCCTCTCCCTGTTCATATGGTCTATCTGGCTGCCCCACATTTCTGGCAAAGACAGCCATCGAAAGCAGCTGTCTAGGAAATGTTTGCTAAGACTACTGAAGGCAAACTTTGGGATGCGATCTGCCTTTCCACCCCCACCCCCTCCCCTGGATTTGTAGAACCCAATTCCCAGCTCCCTCACAACTGAGTAACTGGAAAGACAGGGAACTGTGGACAGGGAGGGGGTGGGCACGGAATGCCGAGGTTGTCTGGGAGAAGACACTCCCTCCCTCTGGCCTATGATGAACGACCTTCTCCGACTTGAGCGGCCCCCCTCCTGCTGCCTCCATTGATCTCCCTGGCGGGGATTACATCAAGGGATGTTTTTAATAAGAGGCCAAAGAGGGCTTGGGAGCTGACCGGGCCGGCGGCAACGCCGGGCAATTAATCACTGGTTTGGGAGGCTGAAGCCACCGGTAACCGGATACCCCAGCGGGGTTATTAGTTATGACAATCTTTCATCTATGCACTCGGCTTAGCTGCGCTGTCTTCGTGTCAGTCTTCATTATCCCCATACCCCTGGGGAGCCAGGCAATTGTGTGTGTGTGTGTGTGTGTGTGTGTGTGTGTGTGTGTGTGTGTTTGTATGCGTGTGCATGTGTGTGAATGGTGGCTGCCTCAATCCAGGTGCCTCTAATGGAATTTATCAGGGTCTAGGATTCCCTTCTGAAAGGCTTCAGTAATAGAGAATTAGAGTTGGCACAGAGAATCATAAAAAATAAGGACTAAGTACATAGAATGTCACAGCTGGGAAGGACCTTGGAACACAGAGTGTCACAGCTAGAAAATCCTTTAGAATGTGGGATATTTGAGATGGAAAGGACTTTGGAACACAGAATGTCAGAGCTTGGTGGGGTCTTAGAACACAAGATGTCAGAGCTGGGAGGGCCCTTAGAACATAGAATGTTAGAGCTTGGAGGGGCCTTAGAACACAAGATGTCAGAGCTGGGAGGGCCCTTAGAACATAGAATGTCAGATCTGGGAGGGCCCTTAGAACACAGAATGTGAGAACTGGGGGGGCCCTTAGAACATAGGATGTCAAAGCTAAAAGGAACCTTAGAGTCTAACCCATTCATTTTCCAAACGAGGAAAATGAAACCTAAAAAGGATAAATGACTTGTAACAAGGTCACATAGTAATTTCATTTAACTTCCATATCCTGGGGTAAATGACTCTTAGTGACCATAGTGAACTAACAAGGGTAAGTAGGGGAAGTATAATTAACATCTAGAACCTGGATGTGGGTCTGTGTGATAGGGACAAACACTGGACCATCCATTTGATAAGTGATCTAACACACCCACACAGCTGGCTGATAGACTGCAAGTAGGGGTTCTCAAACTTTGGTCTCAGGACACCTTTAGACTCTTACAAATGATTGAGGACTTCCCAAAGAACTTTTGTTTATTTGGGTTCTGTCTATCGATATTTTACCATATTAGAAATTAAAGTATTAATATATGCAGTTATTTTATGTATTTGTATTATTATGAATCCCCTGAAAGGCTCTTGGGGATTCCCAGGGCTGCCACACTTTGAGAATCCCTGATATAGAGGAAAATATACCAGACTAGGAAGTAAAAGACCCATTCTTGGGTCTTCTGCTAACAGACTGTATGACCTTGGCCAAGTCATTTAAACTCCGGACCTGAATATTCTTACCTAGAAAATGGGGATAATAAACTTAGCCTATCTACCACATAGAGTTGTTTCCAAGTTCAAATGAAATAATAGACGTGAGAGCAGACACACTTTCTAGCAGTGTGACCTTAGATAAGTCATTTCACCTCTGCCTCAGTTTCCTCTTCTGTAAAATGGGGATAATCATAGCATTTACCTCCCAGGATTGTTGTGAAGATCAAGGGAGGTAATGTTTGTAAAGCACTTAGCACAGTGTCTGGCATGTAGTTGGGATTACATAAATCCTCATTATCTAATGTATATGTGTGTATATGTATATTTATATATAAATAATATACACATACATATAAACCATATACATATATATGTGTGCAAAGAGCAGTACAAAAAAACCCAAAGTATTATTATTATGGAATCATAGAATTTTATTGCTTCAGCTGTGGAGTAACCAGACTTGATGAGCCTTAGGAAAAAGGATGTTACAGCATAAAACACGAGAGCTAGGAATATCTTAGAACATGGACTGTTAGAGCTGAAGGTACCTTGTAGTGTCCAGTCCAATCCCCTGATTTTACAGAAAAGGTCACCAGGGTTTAGAGAGGAGAAACCATTTGTTGCACAAAGGTAGAATTCAAATCCAGGTCCTCTGAAACCAGATTCAGTACTTTTTAGGTTCTTCTTTTTTTTTTTAAATCTGCATTTAATCATCCCATTTCAAAGCATTTGAAATGCTTTGGTAATTTCAGAAGAGATGTTTACTTCAACCTCAACTACAAGAAGGAAGATTTGATTTCTAGGCAAGACAATACTGTCGGTTGGAGGAGAAAGATGGATAAGAAGAATCTCAAATAGTTAAATATAATAATAGCTCACCCTCCTCTGGACACACTCCAGCTTGCCAATGTCCTTTCTAAAATGTGACACCTGGAAATAAACAAAATATTCCAGGTGATGTCTAATGAGGGCAAAGCAGAAGGGTCATATTACTCCCCATACTCAAGACTTGTATGCAGAGCCCTTCTAAGATCAGGGAAGTGGAGGGATAGTGGCTGAATGGATAGTGGTCAATGAAAGTTCCCCTTGGGGGGACAGCTAGGTGGTACAGTGGATAAAACACCTGCCCTGGATTCAGGAGGACCTGAGTTCAAATCCGGCCTCAGACACTTGACACTAACTAGCTGTGTGACTGTGGGCAAGTCACTTAACCCTCATTTCCCAGCAAAAAAAGAAAAAAAAAAAAAAAAAAAAGAAAGTTCCCCATGGATCATTTTGGGATGATTCTACCAGTTGTGGAAACATAGCTTTGGACCTAAATCCTAAAGGGATGTTTGCTCTTCCCCAGATTTTCTAAAGTCCAACAATCCAGCCTTCAAGGACCTTCCAAGCAGATGTATGACTTATTTACAAAAGGTCATATCATTAACAGATGGTTATTGTTTGTCCTTCGTTCTTGAAGAGGACCAGTGAAATCAGGAAGGTGATGTCTTGACATACAAGTGAACTGGATTTAAGTGAGGCAGGGATGTGCAAAGTCACCAGCCTCACTCTCTCCTCCTGAGCCTTCTGGCACAACCTATCAGATTGGCTAATATGACAAAAAAGAAGAAAATGTTGGATGTTGGAGGGCATGTGGGAAAACTAGGACACTAATACATTGTTGGTGGAGTTGTGAACTAATGCAACCATTCTAAAGAGCAATTTGGAACTATGCCCAAAGGGCTATAAAACTGGGCATACCCTTTGATCCAGCAATATACCACCACTAGGTCTATATCCCAAAGACATCCAAAAAAAGGAGGAAAGGATCTATTTATACAAAAAATATTTACAGCAGCTCTTTTTGTGGTAGCTAAGAATTGGAAATCAAACAGATGCCCATCAATTGGGGAATGGTTAAACAAGCTGTGGTATATGATTGTAATGGAATGTTACTGTGCTATAAGAAATGACAAGTAGGATGATTTCAGAAAAACCTGAATTTACATAAACTGATGCAAAATAAAGTGAGCAGAAAAAGGAGAACATTATAAACAGTAATAGCAATATTATTCAATGAATGACTTTGCTATTCTCAACAATACAATGATCCAAGACAATCCCAAAGGACTGATGATGAAGTATACTATCCACCTCCAAAGAAAGAACTGATATTGTTTGAATACAGACTGAAGCATGCTATTTTTTGCTTCCTTTCTTTTATTCTTTTCTTTTATTCGAGTCTTCTTTTACAAAATGACTGATAATGGAAATGGTTTACATGATTGCACATGTATAACCTCTATCTGATTACTTACCATCTCAGGGAGGAGGACAAGGAGGGAGGAAGGGAAGGATAGAATTTGGAACTCAAAATTTTTAAAAAAACAAATATTTTTTAAAATTGTTTTGATAAGTAATTAAGGAAAAATATATATATTAAAAACAAAATAAAAAGGTTTGTTCAAACAAAGCACATGCAGCTAAAATTAGAAGTGAACTAGGTAACTGGGAGAAATATTTGTAACAAATTTCTCTGATAAAAGCATCATATTCAAGATATATAAGGAATTGATATAAGAACAAGAGCCATTCCCCAATGGATAAATAGTTAAAGGATATGAACAGTTTTAAAAGGAAGAAATCCAAACTATCAACAATCATAAGAAAAAGTGCTCTAAATTAGTAATAATTAGAGAAATTCAAATTAAAGCAACTTTGAGGTTCCCCTGCACACTTTTTACACTGGCTAAGAAGACAAAAGAGGGAAATGACAAATGTTACAGGGGATATGGGAAAAGAGGTATACTAATGCAGCTAGGTGGTATAGTGTATAGAATACCAGACCTGGAGTCAGGAAAACCTGACTTCAAATCCAGCCTCACACACTTACTAGCTGTGCAACCCTGGGCAAATCACTTAACTGTGGTTGCCTCAGTTTCCTCATCTGGAAAATGAGCTAGAGAAGGAAATGGCAAACCACTCCAGGATCTTTGCCAAGAAAACCCCAAATGGGGTCATGAAGAGTCGGACACCACTGAAAATGACTAAACAACAACAACAATGCACTATTGGTGGAGCTGTGAATTGGTCTAGTCATTCTGGAAAGCAATTTGGAACTATGCCCAGAAAGTTACCAAGCTGAGCAAGCTCTTTTACTCAGCTTGACCACTACTAGATCTATATTCCAAAGAAAGAGAAAAAGGACCCATAGGTACAAAAATACTTATAGCAGCTTCTTTCATGATAGCCAAAAAAATTGGAAACTAAGAGGTTGTCTCCCTAATGTATAAACAAATTGTGCTATATAAATGGGATGAAATATTACTGTGCCATAAGAAATTATGAAATGGACAATTTCAGAAAAAACTGAGATCTCTATAAGTGCGCCAAACTAGGAGAATAATTTATGCAATGACAGCAACATTATACAGAAAAACAACCTTGAAAAACTTTAGAAGGCTGATCAACCCAATGAGAAACCACAAGTTCCAAAGAACAAAGATGAAACCTCCTGACAGAGAGGCAATGAACTCAAAATGCAGAAAAAGATGAACGCTTTTGGACATGGCTAAGAACTGCATTGAGGACTTTCTTTTTCAGGGGATGTGGGGGTGGGGAGGAGGAATTGGGAAGGACAAATTAATTTTTTTTTAATGCTTATAAGGAGTTGGCACTCCATAAATAGTCGCTGTTGATAGGGAGAAGAGTGCAAATTTCAGGCAGTGCCTCAGAATGCTACTGAGTGACACACACACACACACACACATATCCCACTTCCGCCAGTGAGATGGATGGTTAGAAGCAAGTTCCAACCAAACTGAATGGCATGGGGGTTTTTGGTCAGCCACAACAGCAGTCCCCAAACTTTTTTGATTATGTACCCCTATCAATAAAAAATGTTTTAATATGGAAAAAACATCATTCAAGGGCCAACCTCCTCCCTGAAGATGACCCCCCCCCAAGAAAAGGCCTACCCCTGCTATTCCACTTAATTCATCAAATGCTTTCTGCTGGCTTGTTCTCATTCTGTTGGAGAGGGGTATCTCCCCTGCCCTGCCCCAAACATTTGGAGGACAGAGACTTTGCCTTGATCATACTCTAGCACCACCCACAGCACCTGGAATAGGACTGAGCACATAGTAGGTACTCTGTGAACACGTATTGACTGATAGATACTTTGTGAGGTAGTGAACTTGTGATCAGTGGAAATTGTCAGAAATGGGATAGGGGGCGGCTAGGTGGCACAGTAGATAAAGCACTAGCCTTGGATTCAGGAGGACCTGAATTCAAATCCAGCCTCAGACACTTGACACTTACTAGCTGTGTGACCTTGGGCAAGTCACTTAACCCTCATTGCCCTACCAAAAAAAAAAAAGAAAGAAATGGGATAAAGCACCTGTTAGGGATGTTGAAGATATTTCTGCATGGGATAGATGACATCTAGGATCCCTTTCAACTCTGAGATAACTGTAATTCTAAGACTTCATGTTTTGAAGATTCTGTGACTTTCCGGGGGGGGGGGGGGGGAGCTGGCCCAGTGATTTGATTGGTATTGGGAATTCCCAGGAGGAAGACTCTCTCTCCACCAATTCAGATCAACCACTGCTTTGCAGTTTATTATTAGAGACTTGCCTGGGGCATTGAGCAGTCTGACGACTTTGCCCAGGGTCACACAGTCAGTATCTGTCCAAGGTGGACCTTGAACACAGGTTTTCCTGGCTCCCAGACCAGTTCAAGCCACCTCCTTCCATGATTTTAAGGTTCTATGCCTCTGTGATCGAGCCTAAAATTTTCATGATTCTGCGGCTACTGCTCTATGAGTGTAAGACCCTAAATTTTTAAGGTTTGAAAATCTCCATAACAGAAAGATTCTGTGTTTCTCTGATTTGCAGATTCTCCATATCTTCCCGGGTGTCTCTGACTCTTCCCCCAAACCAAAGGCTAACACAATTCCTGAGCCCTGGAGGAGGTATGTGATCCTGGCCTCAGAGTCTGGACCCGTTCCCAGCTTGCCTCGCCTTTTATCAATAGCTGAATTGACAAGGTCTTCCTTTCTCCCTCATTCTCTAAGCCTCTTCCTCTTTATCGTCCTTGTTAAAAACGTATTTATAAAAGCAGCTCAGTATTGGGCGCAAGGCCTGCTGAAGTCCTCATTAATTTCATCCCCATCCTGGTGCATTAATGGGCCAACTTTCTCCCAAGTGTTATATTTACTATGTGCAAACCCCTCTCATTTCCCCTTGGCAGCTTTTAGCAGCTGGGCTTGGCTGCCCTTATCTGTTCCTTGTAAGTCTCAAGTGGCTTCAGGAGATGCCTGTTTGCTTTCTTCCCTCTTTCCAACTCCTCCTCCCCCCTCCCATCCCTTGAAACCAGCCGTTTGTGAGGCCTCAGGCTGTAAGGGGTTCCTGGTGACACCAGCTCTTGGGCCCCTGTCTCAAGAACTGGCAGCCTTCATCTGGAGATTTCTAATATATTTCTGGCCTGAGACCTCTTACAACTAAAAGAGTGGGGGGGGGGGGCCTGAGGGAAGGGGGGAGAAGTAAAACCCTCTGCTTAGGGTTGAGATAGTGACAAATTACTCTCCCCACCACAAAAGATACATTTGGTGCTCCGGTGCAGGCTCCACAGAACGGAGACCCCTTAAGTGAATGGAAGTGAAGCGATGGAGTTTTCCATTTTATAGTCCTGGGGGACCTAGGGAAGGAATGGGAACCAGAATGGCAACTCCCTTCTCTGCCCTAGCCTTCCCCCATGAACCACCATGAGAGAAGAAGTAACAGGCCACCCAGGGCCCACCGTGGTGGGGTTAGGAGAGGGACACAGCCTTTCAACAACACTCCCAAGAGCCAAGACTAGGAGGGAAAATGGTAGGTATGAGTAGAGAGAAAGCCCTATTTTCTTAAGATTGTCAATTAAAGGAACGGACAAGAGAGAGAGAGAGAGAGAGAGAGAGAGAGAGAGAGAGAGAGAGAGAGAGAGAGAGAGAGAGAGAGAGAGAAGGGACAGATCCAAGCCTCTCTTTTTACAAAGGATGAAACTGAGGCCCAGAAAGTGATCAGCCCAATGTCACACCACGAATCAATGATTGAATTCTGACCCCAAATCCAGGCCTTCCCCCCCCTTACTCTGCTCTAACTCCCCCAACCCTCACAGCCCTGTTGGAAACTTTTCAATCATAAAATAGGAATTAAACTGTGGAAAACAACTTATAAATCAAATAATAGAACAAAAACCTGTTTTCCATTTTTATGGATTTTGTAATGTTTTCTAATTTTGTCATGTTTTCTAAAATTCCTTTTTTTTTAGGGAATGACATCAGAGTTTTGTTTTCTAAACATTACAAAGCATCAGTATGCAGTGATGTTTTTTATGGACCTCTTTTTTTTCCCAATGGGTCATCTTCCCTCTGCCTGGGATGATTACAACCAATTCCACTCCCTCCCATCCCGAGCAATGATCTTTGGCCAAGGTTGCCCATTAAATCTTCCATGGAGAACCCACCCAAAACACAGGAAGATTTTCTCAACTATCTCAGGGGCATTAATAGTACCACTGAGGTGAGCCCTCTGGGGTCTTTCCTTCCCCTGTTCTTTAACTGGTCGACCTTTTTTTCTGATTATTTTTCTTTTGTCTCTTTTTTTACTCTTGGTCTAGATCGGTGATTTTATTGATATAGGGAGCCCTCCATGAAGCAACTCCCTCTAGCCCTTGTAGACCAGCCTTTATATGCAGCTTTTCTCAATCCCCCTTGCCTTCCCTCTGTTGATTATCCCCAATTCATCCTGCCCGTGTCTTCTCTGTTTGCATGCCATCTTCCCCATTAGCGTGTGAACTCCTTGAGAGGATTTTCTTGGCCAAGATACCAGAGTGGGTTTGCTATTTCCTTCTCCAGCTCTTTTTTTTTAATTTTTTTTTTGTGGGGCAATGGGGGTTAAGTGACTTGCCCAAGGTCACACAGCTAGTAAGTGTCAAGTGTCTGAGGCCAGATTTGAACTCAGGTACTCCCAAATCCAGGGATAGTGCTTTATCCACTGTGCCACCTAGCCGCCCCTTCTCCAGCTCTTTTTATAGATGAGGAAGCTGAGGCAAACAGGGTTAAGTGACTTGCCTAGGGTCACACAACCAGTAAGTGTCTGAGGACAGATTTGAACTCAGGAAGATGAGCCTTCTTGACTCTAGGTCTCAAGTCTAGCAGCCCACCTCTCTTGGGATATAGTAGGTGCTTAATAAATGCTTGTTGATTTTCCTTGACCAGCAACTATTCTACAAACTTGAATAGTTTTATTATAGGCTTGCTGATTGATCAGTTAATTAGATGATCTCTAAGGTCTCTTTCAGCTCTAAATTTATGTAAAGCACATAAACTCTGAAGATCCTTATCCCAACTCCCATCCTCCATGGCAAATAAGGTCTCTGAGGGCAGCTGGCTAGAGATACTGGGTGTTCTTCCTTATCTCAACTTCTACTGGGTCCCAGAGTGATGCTGGCTACATCTCCCCTTCAGGGATCTAGGATATTCCTGAGGCTGGGATATTTGGAGGTGGGGATCTTTCTAAAGTTTACAATCCTTTCTAGCTCTAAATGTATGATCCTGTGATATCAGAAGGATCAGAATTATAGTGCTTGGGGCACGGATGGGTCAAGAGACTTGCCCAGGATCATGCAGCCAACATGTGTCAATGGAGGAACTTGAACCCAGGTCTTTGTGTCTCTGAGACTGGCTCTCTATCCTCAATCCTATGCTGCTTCATTTTTTCTTGGTTATATACATATATATATATATATATATGGATATAGGTGTATGTGTGTGTATAGATACATGGGAAAAAAGGAGGCCCATAAAAGCAAACTCTCCATCAAATAGAACCTCTCTTTTTCATCCCATGATGTTATATGGCTGTAAGTCATACCCTTTCACACATCTGGTGATTTCTTGATTCCATTACCTCCCATCAAAAACTCTCAGACACAATCAAGTAAAAATTAGGCCAGGGACTTTACTCTCTAAAGAATTAACATTGAAGGACAACCAGAAGGCAATGGTAAGGGGCATGGCAGTGACATGGCTACTCATGACTAATGAAGAACCATGCAAAGGAAATGTCATAAAGGATCCTAGGGACCTCAGAGGTCTAGAGTCTAACTCATTTATTTTGCAGAGGAGAGCCCTGAAGGCCCTAATTGACTTCTCCAAGGTCACACAGCTAATAGGTATCTAAGGAGGGATATGAGCTCAGATCTTTGCAGCTCCAAACCCAATACCCTCTCCACCATACCAAGTTGTTTCTCATGGAGGCATGGGACCAGAAGAGCCCATATTCCCCACTGGTATCAACCAATCAATCAATGAGCATTAAATCAAATACATCCTATAGACCAGGTACTGTACTAGTCATTAGAAACAAAAATACAGGGACAGCTAAGTGGCGCAGTGGATAAAGCACTGCCCTGGATTCAGGAGGACCTGAGTTCAAATCCAGCCTCAGATACTTGACACTTACTAGCTGTGTGACCCCGGGCAAGTCACTTAACCCCCATTGCCCTGCAAAAAAAAACAAAAAGAAACAAAAATACAAAAAAAAAATTTTAAATCCCTACCTTCAAGGAGGTTACATTTAACTAGGGAGATAACAAGCTAGTATATAAATATAGACAAAATAAATTGGGAATAAACGTAAAACAAGGAAGGTAATTAAGAAGGGAGGGAGGGCATAACCAGCTCCACAGAGGCAGTAGGGGAATCAGGAGAGGCTCTCTACAGAAGACGGTGTTTGAAGGAAGTGGGGGCTTCTGTGAGGCAGAGGGAGGAGGGTGTCCACACAGCGTCAAAGAATATAGAAGAAATTCCTCAGCATATTGAGGAGTCTCTCCCTCTCCCCCTGCCCTGCTCCCTAGGGAGGATACATAAGACGACGTGGACAACGGCCCCAGAAGACAAGGAGGGACTAGGTCATGATCTAAACTGTTAGAGGGAATGTCCACACTTGGTGAAGTTACAGACCTTGCTAAGCAACCAAGGGTAAGTCACTGCAAGTCTCTGGACCTCAGTTTCCTCCGTCATAAAACGGGAGCAATGATACAAGTATTGATGCATTTATGATGTCTGTCGTAGGACTGGGGCGGGGAAAGTGTTTTGTAGATGTTAAAGTTTTATCTTTAAACTGGGCCTGTATCAGAATCTCCTCATGAGGAACCCATCTCGACTGAGGTATCTAGGCAACAACTCTGACCAACAGTCTAAGAACCTGGGGTCCCAGCACCTAATGACTTGCCCAGGGTGACACAAGGTGACTAAAATTCTAGCTAAACTGTCTAAAAATCTAATGAGTGGTCGCCACAAAGGATGTTTTAGCAAGAGTTTAGACTTTTAAGTATTTATTAAGGAGCATAAGAATTTGGTGAGGAGAAAGAGGCCAAGATGCCTTCATCTATCTATCTAAGGGAGCCAGCATCTCTGCTCCACTTAGAATGAGGTCCTGGACGAAAGAGCAATCCCCTTGCTCCTTGCTCCTTCCTCCTCCCAGAAACCTCTTGTGAAACAGGAAACAGGGCCGTCCACACACACGTAGCTCCAAGCTAATTGGCTGATAGCTTTGATTGACAGTACCCACAAGCAAACGTCACTTCCTGACGCCAAGGCCACATGTTCTCAGGCCAGAGCTCACAAAAATGTTCTTCCCAGCAGGGGGCGTTATTCCAACTCTCACACTATAAAGAGCTAGACCTGGAGTCAGAGAGACCCGAGTTCAAATCTATCCTCAGATACTTCCCAGCTGTGTGACCCTGGACAAGTCACTTCACCTCTACCTACCTCAGATTCCTCAGCTGTAAAACAGAGATAATAACAGCACCTTCTAAACTCTTGTCTTAGCCCTAGTTCCTCACTCTCCCTTACTTTTCTTAGCATCTCTTCCAGGGTCATGTGTTCAAATCTATCCCCAGACATTTAGTAACAGTAGGACCCTGAACAAGTCACTTATCTTCTGTTTGTCTCATATATATGTATATACATATATATGTCTCATATATATGTATATACATATATATACATATATATGTATACGTGTGTGGTGTATGGAATACATGTGGTTTTGTACATGCATGTGTATGCTTTGTATCTGTATTGGTGTGTGTTGTATTGCATATGTGTAATTCTATGTGTGTGTACAGTATGGCATGCACACACATGTGTGTGGGTAAATGGGCTCTGTATACATGCATTGTTCCGGTTGTGTGTATATACCTGTGTGTATCATATTTGTGTTATGTATTATATACTTACATGTATGTGTGTATGCATGTGTATGTTGTGTTGCATGTGTATTGTAGATATGCTATATTGTATCTTGTGTATATATTATGTATATTGTATTGTGCATATTGTGTGATGTGGGTGTGTATTTGTATATGCATGGATACATGTGTATATACATGTGTTATTCCCTTCTCCCCTGATATGGTAGAGTTCTTGTAGCCTATGGGAGGAGAGTCCACTTCAGGCAGAAGTTACAGGGAGGCTAAGTTTGGCTCAATATAAGGAAAAACTATCCAATAGTCAGTTTACCCAAAATGGAATGGGCTGCCTGGAATAGGAATGACCTCCCCATCATTAAAGGTCTTCAAGCAGAGGTTAAACAACTAGCCACTGGTGGCAGAGACAACAGACAAGAGCCACGCTTTGTAAAAGAGTGGACTTGATGCCCTCTGACGTCCCTCTGGGTCCAGAGATTCTGTTGGTGTCAAATATACACATACACACCAGCCACAATCCTTCACCCTGGGCTCCCTGATCCTGAAGATGAGGAAGCCCTTCTCTCTCTTCTTCCTTCTCTTTCTCTCTGTCTCCCTCTCTACCTCCCCCACCCCTTCCTGCCAATGGAAGATAGATGCTTTGTCCATATACCTCTTACCCTCTGGCTGCTACCAGACTCTCCACACTGCCTTCCCTCCTCATTCCTAGAAATCCTTCCTTTAGCATTTCTCCTCCTGTCTCCTTCTCTCTGGCCATGTATCTTTCGTTTTTTTTCTTTGTCCAGTTTCTGCCTCTGTCTCTCTGACCTATTTCCTTTCCTCTCTATCTTTCTGTCTCTGTCTCTCTGGCTTTGTTTCTCTGGCTCTCTCCCTTTCCCTCCCCCTCTCTCTGTCTCTGTCTGTGTCTGTCTCCCTCCTCTCTCCTTTCTTCTTTCTCTTCTCTTCTCTTCTTTGTCTTCTCTGTCTTCTTCTTCTCTCTCCTCTTTTCTTCTCCTCATCCTCCTCCTTCTTCTTCTCCTCCTCTCCCTTTCTCTCTCTCTCTCCCCCAACCCCTGCCTCAGTTCTTGTCTGTCAGGCTGTCGATTTCTTTCTCTGTCCTTCTCTCTCTCCACTTCACTGCTTTCCTTTCTGTCTCCCTCCAGTCCTTTTCCACTCTTTTTCTCTGTCTTTCCTTCTCCTCTCTATCGATATGCTCCTCTCCTGGCTTGTCTCTTTCCCCTTCCTCCCTTTGATTCTCTGCCTCTGTCTCTGGCTTCCAAACAAAATTAAATGAATCCATAGTTCCAAAAGGAACCCAGAAGAATTCAAAAATCCAAGAATAATGTAAACAACTTAACTGGAGGCTGGTTAAGTGGGGCTTGGTTTTTGTTCTGCTCAGTCCTCAATTTTCACCTCCCCAGTAAAATGGAAGACCAGTGATTGCTTTGTCTTCTCAGCACTTAGCACAGGATCTCCCCCACCATGGGTTCTTTTTTTTTTTTTTTTAGTGAGGCAATTGGGGTTAAGTGACTTGCCCAGGGTCACACAGCTAGTAAGTGTTAAGTGTCTCAGGCCAGATTTGAACTCAGGTACTCCTGAATCCAGGGGCGGTGCTCTATCCACTGTGCCACCTAGCTGCCCCTATGGGTTCTTAATGGATGTTTGTGGCATGAATGAATGAATGAATGAATGAATGAATGAATGAATGAATCTTCCATGATCTGCAGGACAGAATTCAAGCAGACAAACCAACTCCTCCCAAGTAGGTGGCAGAGCATCTATCCCGAAGAAGAAAAGTAAGAGATTGGCAGCTTTTGAACACCTCTAGCATTTCTATTCCCTACCAGGGTGAAGCATGTGAGCTGCAAACTTCTCTGGATGTGAAGTCAATTTCTGAAAGCCTCAGTCCTCTCCCTCAGACACACAAACAGTGCAAGCCTTTGGAATTCCAATAAAATAAACTTTTATTTCCAAAAATAAACTGTTTGAAGATAAAAGGAAAGCTGTCTATGAACCAATGATGAAATCGTGTAAAAGGCCTTACAGGTGTTTGAAATAAATTTTGGGAGAACTCATCAGAATCAGCAAGAAATAGGAAAAATGTTATTATTATTATTGTTGTTGTTATTATTGTTATTACTAATGTAAAGAATTAATTATTATTTGAGGTTTTTATGCCTCGGCTCAAACTGGCCTGGGGCTCCGCAAACCGCATGGTGCTCCACCCACTGGTTGTAGCCATTGCCAGGGCTCTGGCACCTCACGTCATCACCACTCGCTGATGCCTACATGGGCCTAGCAAAATTATAATGATTGGAAGCCTAGTGAGGGCAGTCATGTGACTGTCAGAGCGGGCCGTCCTATTGGCTGGGACTGTGTGGGGTGTTTCTAGGTTTGGGGGAGGAGAATTGGGCATTCTAGGTGAAAGCTGGAAAGCGACAGGCGTTCAGCTGCATATTTTCAGCTGATTCCTGGGCGGTGGTATTTTTTCAGGTATTATAATTTCTCTTTCCCCATTTTATTTCCTTTCCCTTGATCCTACTGATCCTGTTTGTGTTTTTTAAGTTCGTTCTTGTTAAAATAAATCTTGTTCTGTTTTGAGGGAGGCTGCTGGTCTCCTTCCTTGCCCCAATATTGCGGCGAGCCACTTAACTAGCACTCCCCAATTAAAAATTGGTCCCCACACTATTATTATTATTCCACAATCACCCAGACATACTATTGCTCCATAAATATCTAATAATGTTTTTGGTCGGTCGCCTTTCTCATAATCTCTAAACTCTATATAATAAAGAGCTTTAGGTATTCTAATTGAGCACCTTTTGAATTTGAATGTTCTGCGTTCTAAACTTCCTTCCAGCTTTAACATTATATGTTCCAAGATCCCTTCTGATCCAAACATTCTCTGTTCTAAAGGTCTCTTCTTCTAACATTCTACATTCTCAAGATCCTTTCTATCCCTAAAAGAAGAAATTAATACCGACAGGGAACATGACCAGGTAAACAGCATACTCCATACCTCCATCTGCCCCTGAGGTTGTCCCAAGATGCTTTCTATGAGCATACAGAAGAGGCACTTGGAGAGCTTCTATTCCGTAACAAACAACCATTATTTTATCCACCTGTGCAAGAGTCTAGAGAACATTAAACACAAAAAGATCATTGCAAGATAGCAACTTGTCATTGGACCAATTCTATCTGAAGCAAAGGATGAGAATGAGAGAAATAACTATGTAATAATAACAAGAGAGAGACAGCATTAGATCATGGATGGAGGGTTGGTCTTGGAGTCTAAGAGACTTGGATTTCTTCTATCCCTTGTTTCTGACCATAGGTTTCTGACCATTTGATCTCTCATTGGCCCATGCAACTTTCTCAGATTCTGTTGTTGTCCATCTGCATCTCTGGAGGGAGTTTTTAGGCAAAAAGTCTCCCACATGAATGAAATCATGATATATGATAATAATAATAACAGTAACAAGAATAACATCTCATGCTCAGTTCTTCAAAGTGCTTTCATGCCTCAAAAGGAAAGGGCACTGAAAAGGGAATCAGGAAAACTGGGTTTCTGTCCTGATTTTCTTACTCCTAGCATTAACCTGAGAAAATAATTGGCTTTTCTGGGCCTCAGTTTTCCTCATTTGTAAAATGAGTAGCTTGGACCAGATAATCTCTAAGGTCCTTTCCCATTCGAAGATCCGTTCCAACTCCATCACTCAGTGTTCTGAGAGCCCATTAAATATGAATGTTCTGCGTTCTGAAATTCCCTTCTAATATTCTATGTTCTAAGGGTCCCTTCCAGCTTGAACATTCTGTGTTCTAAAGGACCCTCTAGCTCTAACATTCTTTGTTCCAAGAATCATTCAGATTCAAATATTCTTTTTCTAGAGGTCTCTTCTAACTAGGGGTGTGCTGGAGCCAGATCAAACACAATACATCACAAATCAGCAAATGCAGGGGCAGCTAGGTGGCGCAGTGGATAAAGCACTGACCCTGGATTCAGGAGGACCTGAGTTCAAATCCGGCCTCAGACACTTACACTTACTGGCTGTGTGACCCTGGGCAAGTCACTTAATTGCCCCGCCAAAATAAATAAATAAATAAAAATAATTTTTTTAAAAATCAGCAAATGCTACATATCAGGGCTTGATTTATTGTGTTCTTTTCCAGACTTAAGTAAGTAATGGAAAACATGTTAATGATGCAAACTAAACTTAAAAGTGTGTCACAGGTACATTTCTTTTTTTCTGGAGAGCTGGTTGTTCAATTTTTACCAGCGCACCTCTGCTTCTAGCTCTGACACCTTATGCAATAAGGTCTCTCTCAGTTCTGACTTTCCCTGTTCTAAGGGCCTTCTTGCCTCTAATATTCTGTTCTAAACCTCCTACTGACTCTCATATTCTGAATTCTAAGGACCCTCCCAGCTCTTATATTCTCTCTACTAAAGTTCTTTTCTTTAGAGGCAGCTGATGATGCAATGGATAGAACACTGAGCATGGAATCAGGAAGACTTGAGTTCCAATCCAGCCTCTGACACTTACCAGCTGTATGATCCTGGGCAAGTCACTTAACCTCTGTTTGCCTCCATTTCCTCAATTGTAAAATGAGGGTAATACCAGCACCCACCATTGCTATTGTTGTGAGGTTGGAATGAGGTCATATCTGTGAAGCACTTAGCCCAGTGCCTGGCACACAGAAGGTGCTATATAAATGCTTATCCCTTTCAGCTCTGATGTCTTGTGCTTTAAGGATCCTCCTTGACTCAAATATTCTGCATCATAAGGTTCTCCCCCACCCCCAGCTCTGGCATTCTCTGTTTTAAGGTGCCTTCCGACTCTGCTATTCTCTATAGGGGTTGGGTGGTCAACAGTGGTAGGGGGAATGGGGAGGGTGGCTGGGGGCGGGGGGGCCTGAGGGGCAGAAGAAGTTGGGGGGATAGGCTGGTCACCAGGCCAGCCTGGGTGCTCCCACAACCGTAGCCTCTGCCAAGGAGCAATATGAAACAGGAACTCCGCCTTCCCCGTTGAGGTTATTTTGGTCCCAGAGAATAAACCCTTTTGGAAAATGTGACCCACTTCTGATCCCGGTGTATTTGCTCACC